>NW_017619008.1:595000-1240000 GCF_001879475.1 Ipomoea nil
CTCGTGGAACCCGAAACCATGTCTAGACACATTCAAACACATAACGACATACCACGGATTCAATTAACGGGCTTAAACCAAGAATCATACAAAATACGTTCTAACACGATTCCTATACATGCCAAGGCTTCACATTAATCATACAACGGTTCAGGAGCATCCGAAACCTCAAGAACATCAAGAAATCGATATGCAAAGTCCTAAATACAAGTCCTAGGCTAGACTCAACACCCGATCATGCATAATCCCACCCAAATATACCAAGACCGTCATAATACGAAATTCACGATGTAAACCGTAGGGCTCTAGATATAATTAAAATACAAGATCATACATATAATCAACCACAATATCAAGAACATCAAGATTATCAAATAAACACAATATAAACCCTAGGCAAGACTCTATCAAGACCCAATCACAGAATTACACATACGATTATCAAAGGAGCCAATGAATAAGATATAGCAAGGAAAATAGGTTTTGTAAGACATGGGTTACCTCTTAGCCCTAATCAATATCCTTGGCTACTAAGGTTCTTCTCTAAGATTTCCCTCCAATGGATTCCACTCAGTTTGGTGGCGGGAGATTCCTTTGCTAGGTTTCCTCGGGAATATCTTCCGTGGTAGAATTAACTGTGGTAGAGTTTCTAAACGCTTTCTAAGTCCCTATATATAGATTTAGGAGTCTTAACTAGAATATGAATAGTAAAGGTCCACTTTTCCTATTTCTTATAGAATTAAAGACTTGGTTAAGGATAAGGGTCCATGATCCTTTGTGGACCATACTAATTAATTAATGGGAATTCTAGTCTAATTGAATCCTTTTTAATTATATGTTAACGGAATTAATTTCATAATTAGTCTGGATACGGAGGCCGTAACACGAGGTGTTACACCCTCCCCCCCTTACAAGGAGCTCCGTCCCTGAAGCTCAGACACAGATCACTCCCCTCGTTCCTAGGTGTCATGCAATTTGGTCTCCCTAGCTACATTAGGTCTTTTAGTGCACTCTTTTTATGCTTTTGAGGACTTCCTATTATTTGTGGAGACACGAATATAATCTTTTTAATTAATCCGAGGGGCGGGGTAAGAGAACTTTAAGCTGATCGAACTAACTAACTTGGCTCTTATTAAAGTATAGGAATTCTAAATAATCGAACTAAGTAAGCGGTTCTAATAAAAGGTAGTTTACAAGGGTTCGAAGTTCATTTATCCTAGACAGAATTCTTTTTCCGCATTCTCTTACAATTGGTTCGTAGGGTCCTCATCTCCTAGGGTTACGTTTTCTGCGTCGATCCCAACTTCGGCTTCAAGGTCGGCTTGGGTGCGACTGATGACGAATACCATTCTAGATGCCCCGTAGTTATCTCGATTGTTCGCGTTCCCCTGTTGGACCGCGACCGTGGGCTTTGCACTTGGGGGTTGGGTACATTGGAAGCCCTTGTGTCCTCCTCCGCAGTTGAAGCACCGTAGGGCATTTCCGAAACAATCCTTGCCCCAATGGTTGTAACACCCCTAATTTTGAGATATTTAAAACTTATAAACTAAAGGCGAATCCATTGATTTAATTCCCAAATAGAGCATAATAATCCATAAGAGTCGGGGTGCTATGCCACACCTAGGTTTGAGAACCTAGGCGCACAGGCTAAACTAATCAAGCATAAGAAATCCTCAAATCAATATTCAATACAATCCCAAGGCACGCAGGCCAACCACTGAGCTAAGACTAACTAAACTAAGCCAAGGCTCTGACTAGCGCGCTCCGACAAATCAATATTCATCACCTGAAAAACATTCGGTATAACAACCGTCAGCGAATAATGCTGGTAACCCACTCCAACGCGTTAAGTAAAATATAACTAGATATAAGAAACTCATTTTGAAACTGGAATACATATATACTTACGAGACTCTAGTTTAAATCCAAGATCAAGACTCAGGCACGATAACAGACTCAATATCATAGAATAATCATAAGAACTAATATGCGTCATAAACATGCAATACAAGACATAACAGGCAGATAATCATGCAAATAACGAGAAGAGGCAACTAAGACATTCAATACAATCAGTTAGCAAGTAGTCAACAAAGCACACAATTCATCCTCCAACCTTATACCAAGTTCCAACCTTGTAGCTCCCCTCCGTCCTTATATCAGTTCCAACCTATACCTCCAGGCCACCCTTATATCCCCACCCCTTATGCCTCCGGGCAACTACATGCCCCCACCAACGAACCCACCTTTCAACCACTAACATATCAAGATGGTACCGCAGTGCCATTCAAAGATCCGCACCTCTAGTGCCAATATCAAGGGGTTAGCGCATATAGCTTTAACATGACACCGCAGCACTTATAACCTGACTCATGCCTAAAGCAAGCAAGTCGAAGGGGGGTGTGTGCCTTTAGCACAGTCACCGCTATGGCCTGTACCTTTAGTACAATGACCGGGCACAAGTGGTGCCAACCGCCAACAGTTTATTTTCCACCAATCACAATCTCATCATCATCATTATCATCATCATTAATCACACTGGCCATTTGTAACACCCCGTGTTACGACCCCTAAAACCAATTAATCATTTAATCATTTACCCAAAAGAAAGAATTAAATTCCAGTAATTAATTAGGAAAAGGCCCACCATGGTCCATGGGCCCTCATCCCTAAAACCAATCCCCTAGTCCTATAGGAAATAGAATTAGCAAACCCATACCACTTAGACCCTAATTAGGACTCTTAAATATATATATATATATATATATATATATATATATATATATATATATATATATATATATATATATATATATATATATATATAGGGACATAGAAGGCACCTAGAACCCACACCACAATAATCTCTCACCACACAAGAAGTTCCAAGAATTCCCCTAGGAGAAATTAAGAAAGAAGAATCTTAAAGAAAGACCCTTCATAGCCAAGGAAATTAATTAAGGCTAAGAGGTAACCCATGTCTTAACAAAACCAATTTTCTTTGTTATAATCTCCTTCTTTGGCTTCTCCTCTATACTCGTGTCTTGATAAATCGTTTGTGATATTGATGATATGATCTTGATGACTGATGAGATGAATTTATGAGTGATCTTGATGATCTTGATGATGATAGGAAGTTCTTGATGATTATGTGATGTTCTTGATAAATCTTGATGTTTCTTGTTGTTAAAAGATGAACTATGATCTTGATTATTTAAATATGATTAGAGCCCTAGGATGAATCGTGAAATTCATATTGTGGTATTCTTGATATATTTGGGTGGGAATTCGCATGTTCGGGTGTTAATTATGCTTAGAAATCATGATAGGATATGCGATATTTGATTCTTGCTTTTGATCCGTTAATTGTCTACGTGGTGTCATCAATTGCGTTTAAAAGTGTCTAAGCATGGTTTCGGGTTCCACAAAGGATCTCGGGACGGTTATTTTGATAAAGAGTCAGTGGGGGGTAGGGGAAACCCGCCACCTACCCGCTGCCCCATTCGGGCGTCGCGAGCAGCCGGCCGGCAAGCGATTGCCCACCGGGCACCCGCTGCTCGACTTCTCGTCGTCGGCGGGTGGTCATCCACCCGCCGGCCACCCGCTGGTTTTCCCACATCGGGATGGTGGTTTCCTCCGTTTGATGTTTCCCCGACCCTCGTGGTGTCCCAACGGACTCCGTTTATCGTGCCTAAGTCTAGTTTGATGTTTCGGGAACAGTTCGTAGGATAAATGAGTCTTATATATCGCATGCTAGTTGAATTGGTATCCCGTTGGCCTAGGTGAAAGAAGTATGAACCCCTTAGGATTATTCCTAGTTTGTGGATGACCACGCATAGGTTTCATTATACGTTTTCTCCCCTTTCCCAATGTGTTAATGTGGGTTGCATGTGCTTGCTATGTGTTATGTGTGCATGATACCCCAATTTGGTTGTGATCAAATTGGTTATTCCTGAGCTGCGGTTCAGAAGCTGGCTGCGGTCAGAATTACACTCTCGGGCTGTGGTTCACCGTTTGGTTGCGATCAAACGTTTTACATGAGCTGCGGTTCATATTCCTGGCTGCGGTCTGATGATCACTCTTAGGCTGCGGTCCACTGTTTGGTTGCGATCAAACATTATGATGAGCTGCGGTTCATCGGTCGGTTGCGATCGACCCCTTCGTGTTGCGATACGAGGCAGGGTGCTGCGGGGCCGTGTCAGAGCTATATGCGCTGACCCTCATGTATGGGCATGCGATTGGTCCTGTGGCACCAACAAAGTGTGCTTGTGTGATGAGTTGAATGATGATATAAATGAGATGAAGTGAATCCGTGACCACAGGATATATGCTAGTATCTTTACATGCTTGGTTACAACTGTTGAATGTGCTTATCCCATAGGATATATGCTAATATCTTTATATGCTTGGTTATAACTGTTTAATGTGCTTATCCCTATCTGTCGAGTCTATTCTGGTTTTGAAACTAGAGTTTCCTAGGATATATCTTCCTGCTTCAAAATGGTTTTTCTTATATATATATATATATATATATATATATATATATATATATATATATATATATATATATATATATATATATATATATATATATATATATATATATATATATA
Source organism: Ipomoea nil (assembly GCF_001879475.1). Lineage (NCBI taxonomy): Eukaryota > Viridiplantae > Streptophyta > Magnoliopsida > Solanales > Convolvulaceae > Ipomoea > Ipomoea nil. Next base: position 599,614 of record NW_017619008.1, read on the forward strand.
TATATATATATATATATATATATATATATATATATATATATATATATATATATATATATATATATATAGATGTGTATTCAAATGAGGACAAGTATATTATAGAGGACTGTGAGGACAAATGTAGTGTGTGCCATTAGCCGATATGTTGTGTGCATGGCCGAATGTAGTAGTGTGCCACAGTTTGTATGTCGCGTGCTAGATTTGTTAATTTATAGAGCCTGGGTTCGAAACCTGATGTTTACATTTATTCTTGTGTGTCATTATGTATTAAGTTGTGTGCCTGGTATTAATTTGTTGTGTGCCCATTATTTGTCCTCACAGTCCTCTATATATTGTTGTCCTCATTTGAACTCAACCCTATATATATATATATATATATATATATATATATATATATATATATATATACTTATACGATATTTCAACGCGTTAGAGTGGGTTACCAGCATTATTCGCTGAACAGATATATTTGGCTTTCAGACACAGACGATTAGCTCCGGAGCGCGCTAGAGGACCCAAGACTTAGATAGGTAGTTCTTATTCGGCCTGCGTGCCATGATGATGTAACGATATTGTTTGAGGATGATTAGATGGTTTAGCCTGTGCATCTGAGTTCTCCAGCTCAGATATGGCATAACACCCCTTACTCTTGTGTTTAGTACTGTTCTGCTTGGGATTTAATGAGAATTTACTTTTATTATATAAGTTTTTAAAGTCTTGAAAATCTGGGGTGTTACAGTTGGTATCAGAGCCTAAGTTTGACCCTAGGAGAAGACCTTTAAGACCAAACTTTAAGACATTAAGCTTGAACTTTAGGTATTTAAGTACATAGGAGTCAGGAAACTTAAGACGCGTGGTGAGATTGTGAGTATACCCACCATCACATAACCCCCTCACTCTTGTTTAAATTAAAAGAACCCCCCCCCCCCCCCCTCTGCTTATCGCACCAAGGTAATGGTACAAAACTCTAACTCGACATTACTATAAACATTGGCCCAGCAAACCAGCAGCATGGCACCAAACAGGAGACAATCAAGGACTCCGGAACCCACCCCACACGATTCCCTGGCTCAAACTCTACAACAACTAACACAAGTCGCCCAGCCACTGAGCGACGTAGCCCTCCATAACAACAGACCCCCACCACCTCCATCAAACATGAACTCGGAAGTCGCCCGACAAGTTTCAAATCATCGACCACCCACGTTCTCGGGAGAAGAAGATCCCGTAATCCTTGAGGAATAGATCCGGACCTTCGACAAGATTCTGGGGTTAGTAGAATGCCCAGAAGAACGTCGTGTAGAGATAGCCTCATTCTACTTCGGACACGAGGCAGATCTTTGGTGGATCCACGAGGGACCCACTTACAGACAGGAACCAGGGTTCAACTGGGAAAATCTCAAGACACGACTACTAGAACAGTTCTATCCAGCACACGTAAGAACATCCATGCACGAAGACTTCCTCCACCTAAAACAGGGAACGACCACCGTCATGGAATACCATAAACGGTTCCTCGAGCTAGCACGCTTCGCGCCAGAACTAGTCCCCACAGAGGCAACCAAAATAGAAAGATTTGTATCGGGTCTCAACTTCGAAGCCCGAAAAGCACTAGTAGTAAGCAGACCCCTGACCCTCAACAAGGCCTACTCCAGTGCCGCAAATCTCTATCGGATCCAATTACTACAACGTGGGGTTCATGAACAAATTCGAAAAAGGAACACGGGAGGTAGAGCACCACCTATAAAAAGAACGAGAAACGACGCTAACACAAGGCCAAGCAATCCAGCTGGCCAGAGGCCACCCCTAGGAAACAACGAAGCTAATACAAGGAGCTTCCCTTCCCCAAAATGCAACAAGGACCATAGAGGCAAAGATTGCATGGGCAACCCCTGGCAATGCTTCAACTGCGGAGGAGAAGGGCATAAGGCCTTCCAGTGCACTCAACCCCAGAAATCGCGCCCCACAACAATGGGCCAACACGGGGCCACGAACCATCAAGGGAATTATGGTGCTCCCGGAAAAGTGTTCGTCATGAGCCGCACACAGGCCGAACTCGAGAACGAGGGCAACCTCGACGAAGAAAACATGGTCCCAGGGGACGAGGGTCACGTAAACCCGCTAGAAGGAAGCCAAGAAGATGAGTTCTGTTTAGGATAACTGACAACCCCTTGTAACTGCCCTCGTAGTAGAATTGCTTGTTTAGGTTAAAATTACTTCGAAATTATTATAAATAAAGAGCTAAATCAAAATAATTTTAGCATAAAGGAAGAGGACTAGATTATACACATCAACAACAAAAGGGACCAACCAAATCTTCTACCACTAGAAGAAGACAAAGATCACACAATGAGGAAGACTAATGTTATTAATGGGGATTAAAACCTTAAACCTCTCACTTATAAGATGAAAGCTTTAACCACTAAGCCATGAGTGTTTCTTAAGACCTCAAGGGAACACTCCCTTCTTAAAACCCTTGCAATCCCTAAAAAAATTCTCAAAAACCCCCAAATCAAAAACCCTTCTTCTTCTTCTCCCAATCACACAAACCTCTCTCTCTCTCCTTCCCTCCAAAGCCGCCATCACCACCCTCACCTCCACAACCCACCGTCGCACCACCATCCACCGCCCCACGACCGACGCTCCGCCCCGCCACCGCAACCAATCGGCGGCACCCGGTCCGCACGCCACCACCACAGCCGGCAGCCACCCGCCGCTCGCCCACACCGCACCCGGCCGCAACCCGCTGCCACACGACGCCAACAGCGCAGCCAACCACTGCCGCACGCCGCCATACGTCGCGCCCCCCCCCCCCCCCTCATCATCTAAACCCAGCAAGGGCGCCGCCCCATCGCCGGAAACTTTCACCGGAGACTCGCCGGAAAACACCACCTAGACGAAAACTCAAAATGCCGAAAAAACCCTCGGAATCCGCACCCCGGAATGGAGCAACGCCGACTACACCGTGATCGGAGGTAAAGCCCTCGAACCCGACCAATTCTCTCCAGAGTTGGTCGACATGCTTAACTTCCAAGGGTTCTTAGATACGTATCTTACCATTAAAGGGGATACGTACCCCGAATTGGTGAAAGAGTTCTATCATCACTTGGTGGCTGTCAAGCGGGGTGATAAATTGGAAATCACCACTAAGGTCCGAGGCAAGGAAATCATACTTTCCGAAAGCCGCTTGGCCAAGCTCTTGAGACTGACCACCACAGGCGTGTCAGAATACGACTGAAAGGGGTGGATTGGTGCCCAAAACATGGGGTACAAGGACTACCTCGGGTACCTACTTGGAAAGGGAGAAGGCTTCACCTCGGCCACTCGGCCAAACAGGAAATGGCTAACCGCAGAACAAAAGATACTAGTCATGATTGTAACTGATAGCCTGTTGCCTACAAATAACAAGAGCAAGGATGTGGGAAGTTTAGAGTGTACTTTTGCTTACCTTCTGAAACACAAAATCAAGTTCAACCTACCGGGCCTTATGTTAAAACACATGGAGTTTTGCAAGACTAGCAACCGGCTTAGTCTACCTTACGGAATGATCCTGAGTTGGATCATGGAGAAGAAAGGAGTGGACCTGAGCCACACAGAGGTCAAGCCCGCAAGCGGCATGGTTTTCAATGCCCAGAACCTCCGTTGCAATGATATCTACTACACCGAAGGGGGACAGTATATCACCCTCGAGGAGATTTGCTTTAAACCCGAGGAGGAGCGAAGAAAATTGGTTGACCAATTGGACATCTCCAACAAAAAGCTTAAACGGGCAATGCAAGATTGTGGGGGACTAGAGGGAAACGAGGAACAGGAAGAGGATGGCGAGCCTAATCCACCGGCACCCGCACGAACAGGAGGAAACCCAAGGGAACAAAATGAAGAATCTTTCAATGAGCGCATCCTCGCACAGCTCACCCGGCAAAACCAAATCATGGACGAAGGGTTCTCGTCCTTAATCCACGCGACACGCGCTTTAAATCAGAGGGTGGCTGCAATCGAGACCATCATGGGCACTTGCGGGCCATCCAGTTCAGGAGCAGGAAACCAAGGAAACTTGAACTTTCCAATCACCACGTCACCAGAAATCCAGTCTACCCCAGCAAGGACGACGCGTGGGGCCACGTTCCTAACTAGGAGGCCAAAATGCGGAATGTCCAGGGGTGAAAGAATGGATCAAGGCACCGGCTTCGGGGACGAAGCCTCTTGTAAGGGGGGGAGAGTGTAAGACCCCGTGTTACGACCCCTAAAACCAATTAATCATTTAATCATTTACCCAAAAGAAAGAATTAAATTCCATTAATTAATTAGGAAAAGGCCCACCATGGTCCATGGGCCCTCATCCCTAAAACCAATCCCCTAGTCCTATAGGAAATAGAATTAGCAAACCCATACCACTTAGACCCTAATTAGGACTCTTATATATATATATATATATATATATATATATAGGGACATAGAAGGCAAGAATTCCCCTAGGAGAAATCAAGAAAGAAGAATCTTAAAGAAAGACCATTCATAGCCAAGGAAATTAATTAAGGCTAAGAGGTAACCCATGTCTTAACAAAACCTATTTTCTTTGCTATAATCTCCTTCTTTGGCTTCTCCTCTATACTCGTGTTTTGATAAATCGTTTGTGATATTGATGATATGATCTTGATGACTGATGAGATGAATTTATGAGTGATCTTGATGATCTTGATGATGATAGGAAGTTCTTGATGATTATGTGATGTTCTTGATAAATCTTGATGTTTCTTGTTGTTAAAAGATGAACTATGATCTTGATTATTTAAAAATGATTAGAGCCCTAGGATGAATCGTGAAATTCATATTGTGGTATTCTTGATATATTTGGGTGGGAATTCGCATGTTCGGGTGTTAATTATGCTTAGAAATCATGATAGGATATGTGATATTTGATTCTTGCTTTTGATCCGTTAATTGTCTACGTGGTGTCATCAATTGCGTTTAAAAGTGTCTAAGAATGGTTTCGGGTTCCACAAATGATCCTGGGACGGTTATTTTGATAAAGAGTCAGTGGGGGGTAGGGGAAACCCGCCACCTACCCGCTGCCCCATTCAGGCGTCGCCGGCAGCGGGCAGCCGGCGGGCAAGCGATTGCCCGCCGGGCACCCGCTGCCTGGTTTCTCGCCGCCGACGGGCAGCCGGCGTCCACCTGCCGGCCACCCGCTGGTTTTCCCACATCGGGATGGTGGTTTCCTCCGTTTGATGTTTCTCCGACCCTCGTGGTGTCCAAACGGACTCCGTTTATCGTGCCTAAGTCTAGTTTGATGTTTCAGGTACCGTTCGTAGGATAAATGAGTCTTATATATCGCATGCTTGTTGAATTGGTATCCCGTTGGCCTAAGTGAAAGAAGTATGAACCCCTTAGGATTATTCCTAGTTTGTGGATGACCACGCATAGGTTTCATTATACGTTTTCAACCCTTTCCCAATGTGTTAATGTGGGTTGCATGTGCTTGCTATGTGTTATGTGTGCATGATACCCCAATTTGGTTGCGATCAAATTGGTTATTCCTGAGCTGCGGTTCAGAAGCTGGCTGCGGTCAGAATTACACTCTTAGGCTGCGGTTCACCGTTTGGTTGCGATCAAACATTTTACATGAGCTGCGGTTCATATTCCTGGCTGCGGTCAGATGATCACTCTTGGGCTGCGATCCACTGTTTGGTTGCGATCAAACATTATGATGAGCTGCGGTTCATCGGTCGGTTGCGATCGACCCCTTCGTGTTGCGATACGAGGCAGGGTGCTGCGGGGCCGTGTCAGAGCTATATGCGCTGACCCTCATGTATGGGCATGCGATTGGTACTGTGGCGCCAACAAAGTGTGCTTGTGTGATGAGTTGAATGATGATATAAATGAGATGAAGTGAATCCGTGACCATAGGATATATGCTAGTATCTTTACATGCTTGGTTACAACTGTTGAATGTGCTTATCCCATAGGATATATGCTAGTATCTTTATATGCTTGGTTATAACTGTTGAATGTGCTTATCCCTATATGTCGAGTCTATTCCGGTTTTGAAACTAGAGTTTCCTAGGATATATCTTCCTGCTTCAAAATGGTTTTTCTTATATATATATATATATATATATATATATATATATATATATATATATATATATATATATATATATATATATATATATATATATATATACTTATACGGTATTTCAACGCGTTAGAGTGGGTTACCAACATTATTCGCTGAACAGATATATTTGGCTTTCAGACACAGACGATTAGCTCCGGAGCGCGCTAGAGGACCCAAGACTTAGATAGGTAGTTCTTATTCGGCTTGTGTGCCATGATGATGTAACGATATTGTTTGAGGATGATTAGATGGTTTAGCCTGTGCATCTGAGTTCTCCAGCTCAAATGTGGCATAACACCCCGTACTCTTGTGTTAAGTACTGCTCTGCTTAGGATTTAATGAGAATTTACTTTTATTATATAAGTTTTTAAAGTCATGAAAATCTGGGGTGTTACACCATTGCGCAATAACCAAGATACTCGTCACCATTCAATCAATCAACACATAATCACATAACAATCAAGACACAACAACAACGACACGTATTACACATAAGATCCTAGAACGATGCCTAAAACACCAAACGAGACTCATACACGACAAACGGGGTACAAAGGGACACAACGGGACACGGGGAAACAACAAACGGGGGAAAACATCAAAATACCCATCAACTTTCCAGCGGGTGGGCGGCGGGTGGAGGACCACCCGCTGGCCACCCGCCGGCGGTGGCTACAGTTCCAGCGGGTGCCCGGCGGGCAGTCACCTGCCCGCTGGCTGCCCGCTGAAAACCGGGCAAGGGGGCAACGGGTAGGTGGCGGGCACCCCTGCCCCCACTACCCCCCCCCCCCCCCCCCACTGACTCGTATGTAATATTTCGGTCCCAGGATCTTTTGTGGATCCCGAAACCATGTCCAGACACATTCAAACACAAAACGACAACACCACGTATTCAAGTAACGGAATTAAACCAAGAATCACACCAAATACACCCTAACACGCTTCCTAAACATGCCATGACTCAACATAAATCACATAACGATCCAGGGACATCTGGAATCACAAGAACATCAAGAAATCTATATGCAAAGTCCTAAACACAAGTCCTGGCCTAGACTCAACACCCGATCATGCAAAATCCCACCCAAATATACCAAGAATATCATAATACGAAATCCACGTTATAACCCTAGGGCTCTAGACATAATCGAAATACAAGATCGTTCATATAATTAATCATAGTATCAAGATCATCAAGATTATCACATAAACATCAAGATTATCACATAAACACCAAGATTATCACATAAACACAATATAAACCCTAGGCAAAGCTCTACCAAGACTCAAGCACAGAATCATATATCAAAGGAGCCAATGAATATGATATAGCAAGGAAAATAGGATTTGTAAGACATGGGTTACCTCTTAGCCCTAATCAATATCCTTGGCTACTAAGGTTTTTCTCTAAGATTTCCCTCCAATGGATTCCTCTCAGTTTGGCGGCGGGGGATTCCTTTGCTAGGTTTCCTCGGGAATATCTTGCGTGGTAGAATTAACTATGGTAGGGTTTCTAAATGCTTTCTAAGTCCCTATATATAGATTTAGGAATCCTAACTAGAATCTGAATAGTAAAGATCCACTTTTCCTATTTCTTATAGAATTAAAGACTTGGTTAAGGAAAATGGTCCATGATCCATTATGGACCATACTAATTAATTAATGGAAATTCTAGTCTAATTAAATCATTTTTAATTATATGTTAACGGAATTAATTTCATAATTAGTCCAGATACGGAGGTCGTAACACAGGGTGTTACAATCAATGCTTTAAGAAACTTTTTGTTGTTTCCTATGCTACATTCAAAATTCCTTCAAGATGGACAGTGAGTAGGTATATTCTTTATATTTATTTTGATGAGAGGGTTAATTTGAAGAATTTCTTTAGGACTAGCAGTCAACGGGTTAGTATCACTATAGATACTTGGACCTTTGTACAAAGGATCAACTATATGTGCATAACTACAAATTTCGTAGACAATGAGTGGAAGCTACAAAAGAAAATTATTTCCTTCGTCCCTATATCTTCACATAAGAGGGAATATATTGCAAAGGCACTACAAACTTGCCTACTTGAGTTTGGGTTGAAGTTTGTTTTTATTGTGACAGTTGATAATGCTTCAAACAATGATACTACCATAGGTTTTTCCAATGATACAAAATGGTTTTTTGTATAACTATGTATATATCTATATGTATTGTATTTCAACGCGTTGGAGTGGGTTACCAGCATCTCTCGCTGAACAGATATACTTGGTTTTCAGGCACAGAAGAGTAGACACTGGAGTGCGCTAGAATCGTGGAGCATAGAAGTAGATAATTTCCCTTTCGGCCTGCGTGCCATGTTATGCATTCTCTTTACTAAGGATATTAGTTAGTTAGCCTGTGCACCTGAGTTCTCCAGCTCAGGTGTGGCATAGCACCCCGTACTCTTTGTATCGTATTTTGGGATTTAATGAGATTCTACCTTTATTATATAAGTTTTAAAAGTCTTGAAAATCTGGGGTGTTACAGTTGGTATCAGAGCCTAAGTTTGACCCTAGGGTAAGACTCTTAAGACCGAACTTTAGGACATCATGCTTGAACTCTAGGTATTTAGGAACATAGGACTCAGGAATCTTAGGACGCGCGGTGAGATTGTGAAACCTACACATAACCTCCCCTCACTTTATTCCTCCCTTATCTAAAGAAAACTTTCCCCCGCTTAACGCGTCAAAAGAGGGACACCAAGCCCCAATTTAATGTCCTTATAAACATTGACCCAGGAAGACGACAGCATGGCACCCAACAGAAGACAATCAAGAACTCCAGAACCCACCGCACACGACCCCCTAACCCAAACACTACAACAACTAACGCAAGTCGCCCAAGCACTAAGCGACGTAGCTCTCCGCAACAACAGGCCCCCACCACCTCCATCGAACGCGAACTCAGACATCGCCCGACAAGTCTCAAACCATCGACCGCCCACGTTCTCAGGAGAAGAGGACCCCGTAATCCTGGAAGAATGGATCCGGAACCTCGACAAAATTCTCGGGCTAGTAGAATGCCCAGAAGAACGTCGCGTGGAGATAGCCTCGTTCTACTTCGGACACGAGACCGATCTTTGGTGGATCCACGAGGGTCCCACTTACCAACAAGAACCGGGGTTCAACTGGGAAAACCTCATAACGCGACTACGAGAGCGATTCTATCCAACACACGTAAAAGCATCCATGTACGAGGAGTTTCTCCATTTGAAACAAGGGACAGCTACCGTCATGGAATACCACAAACGATTCCTTGAACTAGCACGCTTCGCACCAGAACTAGTCCCCACCGAGGTAACCAAAATAGAGAGGTTCATATCGGGCCTCAACTTTGAAGCCCGAAAAGCACTGGTGGTAAGTAGACCTCGGACTCTCAACGGGGCTTACTCCAGTGCCGCTAACCTCTACCGAATCCAACTACTCCAACGCGGGGTTCAGGAACAAATACGAAAGAGGAACACCGGAGGGGGGGGCACCACCGGTAAAAAGGGCAAGAAACGACACCAACACAAGACCGAGTAACCTGACCAACCAAAGGCCACCCCTGGGAAACAACGACACTAGCGCCAGAAGCTTTCCTTGCCCGAAATGCAACAAGAACCATAGAGGCAAGGATTGCATGGGCAATCCCTTACGATGCTTCAACTGCGGAGAGGAATGACACAAGGCCTTCCAGTGCACCCAACCCCAAGGACCACGCACCACCACCACGGGTCAACACGGGGGCACCACTCATCAAGGAAACTACGGCGCTCCCGGAAAGATATACGTCATGAGCCGCACCCAGGCCGAACTTGGGAACAAGAGCAACCACGAGGAAGGGAACCTAACCCCAGAAGACGAGGACCATACAAACCCCGCGGAAGAAAATCAAGAGGACAAGTTCTGTCTAGGATAGTTCAGCGATTTCCTTGTAATCACCTCCGTAGTAGAATTACTTACTTAGCTTAATTACTTCGGAAATATTATAAATAAAAGATTAGTTCGAAATTCGGTCCTACTTACGGGGGTAGAACTAAAACTATACAAACTAGCCAAGCCCTCACCGCTAGAAGACAAAAGAAGGAAAAAGACAAGGGCCCCATCATCAAAAAACCTAGCGTCACCAATGGGAAATTGAACCCTTAACCTCCCAATTACAAGACCAAGGTCTTAACCACAAGGCTAAGGGTGTTTCTTGAAAACTCAAGGGAACACTCCCTTGTTAAAGCTCCTACAAATCCCTAAAACCCACAAAATCCCCAAATCAAAAACCATTCTTCTTCCCCTTCTTCTTCTTCTCCCTCACTTTCTCCCCTTCCCTCTCCCACTCACCTCACCGCCCCACCAAAGAAAATCCGGCAGCCACACAAAATCACCACCCGCCGACCGCCGTCACCGGCCGAGTGCCGTTCGCAGGCCCCTACCGCCGCTCCGCCGCCCAGCCAGCCCCCGCCTCACCCGGAGGCCGCCCAGCTGCAACCCGCTGTCGTCACTGCCCAACGCCACCACCACGCCATCACCCCCTCGCCGCACCGACGCCGGAACCCACCTAGCCGCCACCTCCCTCGCGAACGCCGCACCGTCGAGGACCTCGCCGGAAAAACGCGCCGGAGCTCCGCCACCGTCTCACCGGAAAATTTCACCGCCAAGAAAAGCTTCACAATGCCGAAAAAGCCCCTCGGAACCCGCACCCCGGAATGGAGCAACGCCGATTACACCGTGATCGGAGGTAAAGCCCTTGAACCCGACCAATTTTCTCCGGAATTGGTTGATATGCTTAAACACCAAGGGCTTTTGGATACGTATCTCACCATCAAGGGGGATACGTACGCCGAATTGGTGAAAGAATTCTATCAGCATCTAGTAGCCACCAAACGGGGTGATAAGCTAGAAATCACCACCAAGGTCCGCAGCAAGGAAATTATACTTTCCGAAGGCCGTTTGGCCAAGCTCTTGAAGTTGACCACCACGGGTGTGTCAGACTACGACCGAAAAGGGTGGATTGATACCCAAAACACGGGGTACAAAGACTATCTCGGGTGTAACACCCCCCCCCCCCCCCCCAAAACAACAAGACCTAAAAACAAGTCTTAACACATGCAGATTAACAACAAAACACTAGCACAGCGGAATATAGAAAGATAATTGGATAAAAGGAATCCAAAACGGGGTGTTATGCCACGTATACCACACTTGGCATACGCTACGGCGACAATTTGCAAGTGTAACACTATCCCAAAAACAACAAACTAGAACAATCTAGAGGCATTGGCACACAGGCCTCAACAACACTGTCTAAAGATACAGGTGCTAAGCTACCAGCTCTAGACATCGCGCTCGACTACGCATCACCTGAAAGATACAAAGATAAACATCGGGGCGACGCCCGGTCAGCGAAAGATGCTGGTAACCCACCAATACCGTTAAGTATCATAAATAGGTAGATATAAGATATAAAAACCATTTTCGAAACGGAATACATATATATAAGTCAAAAGCCAAGATCAAAAGACAACACAAGACTCACCACTCACAAGGATAAAACCGGGAACACATCCCAACCACAAAGATTAACCACACACAAGGATAAAGGCTCACCTAACGGCAACACATGCCAAAACACCACACCACAAGCCTCCGTGACTACACACGTCACAAGAGAAGAGAACTCCCCACAACAACGGCTTCACAAGCCCTCGTGACATCACACATCACGAGTTGATATGCCTTCCTTATGCCCTGTTCTAACCTTATGGCTACCCCCAACCTTGTACCTTCGGTGCCAACCATTACCTCCAGAAAACCCCTGTACAGCCAAGTCCAACCTTATTCCTCCGGGACCGTCGTCCCCCACCTATAACCACCAACGAAAACCCACCAATTCACGGTAACACATGCCCGGATAACACAATGTTATCCCCCAAACACGTGGACTCAGCCACAACTCCATGAAATCACGTCACGGCCACCACGAGGACCGCTGCAATACCTTGGTGACTAGCGTCCCATACCACTAATCGTGCAATGCAGGTAAAGCCACACACGCACCACCACTCACACGAAACAAGCAATGGATTGCAAGAGAAGGTAAGAAACATACTCAATCAAGAGACAGGTCACCACCCATCGACAACAACGACGCTAGCATTAGGATAATAACTAGCAAGCTCAACAACGAGGAAACTCAAGATAGTTCCGAGGAACACACAAGACACCACACGGTTCAACGAAACACAACACGCTAGCACTTAGCACGATACACAACACCAAAGATCCTACATGGATACCTACCATAAGGCTCTAGACCTACGAAACATCAAGAAGACGCTCAAATAGTTCCACAAAAGAAAAACGGGAGGCCAAAAGATCAAAGACCAAGACAAACGAATCACGGGGAACAAATCCCGAACCAAACGCCACCGTGTTCCCCGCGGGTGAACCCACGGGTAGGCCCCTACCCGTGGTTCTGCCCGCGGGTACAACACCCACATTCCCGTGTACCGGCGGGTGGGCGGCGGGTAGGGCTCTCCCTGCCGTTCCGCCCGCGGGTACACGCTCCTGTGTCAAAAATCTCTTCGGGGATTTTCTCCTTCTAACACAAATTCAAGTCCAAAACACACCAAATCTCACCAAACACAACAAAATGACTTGAACCAAGGAAAATGCCAAGCAATGGCACAAAGGAATCCTAAACACAAGCTCTAGATATGCAATATCACAAGATAAATGCATAAACTCTCACATTTCATAGCAAAACACAAGTAGAAGCCAAGAAATCATATATAGGTAAGCAAAATAGGTTTTGTAGAGCATGTGTTACCTCTTGAAGACCAAAAGACTCTTCTTACACCACAACAAGCTCTCCACTAAGCTCACTAGACAAACCCACTTCAAGATCAAACCAAAAGATCATAAAGATCCAACCTTTAAGAAAAAGACAACTAAGATGGTACCAAAAAGACTAGACAAGCTTAGATCTTACCCCTTCTAGATGCCAAAATAGAGGAAAGATTGAATCTTGGAAGCAAAACTTGGAATCTTGACAAAGGCTTCTTTTGGCTTGAAGAACAAGCTACTCTTGTTTTCTAGAGAGAAGGTAGAGATATTTTCTAGGAAATGTAAGGGAATGAAATGAAGAAGTCTTCTAGGTTTAGGTTACAAGACTAGCTCTTGGTGAAAAGACAAGGATACCCTTACTAACTCTTAGAAAGTGTAAGGAACAAGGGAACTCCTCTCAAAGCACAAGGTACAACACAACGTAAAGATTGACTAGTCAAATACTAGTCCTTGAGTATCAAAAATCAGGATTTTAGGAATCAATTCCTCAAAAGAAATAGAATTAATTACTCAATTAATTCATGGTTTGGAGTATGGATTTTTGGGGTGTCACATCGGGTACCTACTCGGGAAAGAGGAAGGGTTCACCTCGGCCACGCGACCGAATAGGAAATGGCTATCGGCGGAGCAAAAGATATTGGTTATGATTGTAACCGATAGCCTCTTGCCCACGAACAATAAGAGCAAGGACGTGGGGAGTTTAGAGTGCACCTTTGCCTACCTCTTGAAACACAAAATCAAGTTCAACCTGCCGGCCCTCATGCTAAAACACATGGAGTTTTTGCAAAATAAGCAACCGACTTAGCCTACCCTACGGGATGATACTAAGTTGGATCATGGAGAAAAAGGGGGTGGACCTAAGCCACACCGAGGTCAAAATCGCAAATGGCATGGTCTTTAATGCCCAGAACCTACACCGCAATGATATCTACTACACTAAGGGAGGACATTACCTCACCCTCGAAGAAATTTGCCTCAAACCCGAGGAAGAGCGAAGAGAGTTGGTCGACCAATTAGACATCTCCAACAAGAAGCTCAAACGGGCAATGCAAGATTGTGGAGTCCTGGAGGGAAATGAGGGTCAGGAGGAGGATGACGAACCTAACCCGTCGGTGCACCCACGATCAGGAGGGAACCCAAGGGAGCAAAACGAGGGTTCAATCAATGAACGCATACTCGCACAGCTCAACCGGCAAAACCAAATCAAGGAGGAAGGGTTCTCATCATTAATCCGTACGACACGCGCACTAGATCAGAGGGTGGTAGCAATCGAGGCCACCTTGGGCACTCGCGGGGCATCCAGCTCAGGAGCAGGAGACCGAGATAGACCCAAAACCTTCCTACCACAACACACCAGAAGTCCAGTCTACCCCAGCTAAGGCAAAAACGCAGGGCCACATTCCTAACCAGGAGGCCAAGATGCGGGATGTCTAGGGGTGAAAGAATGGATTAACACACCGGGCTTCGGGGACGAAGCCCCTTGTAAGGGGGGGAGAGTGTAACACCCCGTGTTACGACCCCTTAAACCGATTAGTCATTTAACCAATTGCCCAAAAGAAAGAATTAAATTACAATAATTAACTTGGAAAAGGCCCGCCATAGTCCATGGGCCCTCACCCCTAAAACCCAACCCCTAGCCCTAAAAGGAATAGAATTAGCAAGCCTATAATATTAGTTCCTAATTATGACTCCTAGATATATAAATAGGGGACTTAAGAGGCACCTAGAACCCCCCACCACAATAATCCCTCACCACACAAGAAGTTCCAAGAATTCCCCTAGGAGAAATCAAGAAAGAAGAAAGCTTCAAGAAAGACCCTTCATAGCCAAGGAATTAATTAAGGCTAAAAGGTAACCCATGTCTCAACAAAACCTATTTTCATAGCTATGATTCCCCTCTTAGGATTTCCCCCCCATATTCATGCGTGATTGATGATTCGTTATATTGATCTTGATAATTGGCATTGTGATTCCATGGGTGATCTTGATGATCTTGAGAGGTTCTTGATGATTATATGGTGTTCTTGATGATTATATGGTGTTCTTGATGATTATATGATGTTCTTGATAATTGTATGATGTTCTTGATGTTTACGTGATGTTCCTACCAAATCCTGACATTAAAGGATGAATTGGGTTCTTGTTAATTAAAAAGTGATTAGAACCCTAGGTTGTATCGTGAAATTCATGTGGTATTATTCTTGGTGTATTGGGTGGGAATTCACACGTTTGGGTGTTAATTATGTTTAGAAAAGCATGATAGGTTTGGTGCCGTATGTTTCTTGATTTTGATCCGTTAATTGTCTACGTGTGTTATCAATTGCGTTTGAAAGTGTCTAAGCATGGTTTCGGGTTCCACAAAGGTTCCCGGGGCGTTTTTGGTGAAAAAGAGTCAGTCGGGGTAGGTGGGGGTAGGGGACCCGCCACCTACCCGCGGCCTATTTGGGCAACGCCGGCAGCGGGCAGCTGCCCGCCGGGCACCCGCTGCCCGGAGTCACGCCACCGGCGGGTAAACCCTCACCCACCGGCTACCCGCTGGAAAATACCCTACCTCGGGTTTCCGGCTTCCCCGTTTGATGTTCCCTCGACCCCCGTGACGTCCCAACGGACTCCGTCCATCGTGCCTATGTCTAGTTTGATGTTCGGGTACCATTCGTAGGTTGAATAAGTCTTGTATATTGCATGCTAGTTGGATTGGTATCCCGTTGGCCTAGGTGTAAGGAGTATGAACCCCTTAGGAGTATTCTTAGCATGTGGATGATCACGCATAGGTTTCGTTATACGATTTCTCCCCTTTCCCAATGTGTTAATGTGGGTTGCATGTGCTTGCTATGTGTTATGTGTGCATGATACCCCAATTTGGTTGCGATCAAATTGGTTATACGGGCAGTTGGATGGGTTGAGAACCATACTGACTGTTAACCAGGCCGGTTGCGATCGGTCAGGTATATAAATATTATATAGGGTTGCGGTCCACCGTTTGGTTGCGATCAAACGTTTCTACATGAGCTGCGGTTCATATTTCCTGGCTGCGGTCAGATGACATAATCTTGGGCTGCGGTCCACTGTTTGGTTGCGATCAAACTATGATGAGCTGCGGTTCATCGGTCGGTTGCGATCGACCCCTCCGTGTTGCGATACGGGGCAGGGTGCTGCGGGGCCGTGTCAGAGCTATATGCGCTGACCCTCATGTATGGGCATGCGATTGGTCCTGTGGCGCCAACAAAGTGTGCTATGTGATGAGATATGGATGAGTTGTTGTTGTGAGTGTCTCGGGAGGTGACTTTGGGATTTATGCCGGGAATCGTATATGTTGGGTTATGGATATTAACTGTGCTTATCTTTATCTGCCTTGCCTGTTTCCCTATGCTTGTGAATTGTTTATGCTTGATTAGGTCCGTTGACTGTGCTAAGCCCTATCTGTTGAGTCCACTCCCTGTTTTGAAAGCTAGAGTCTCTTAGGATATATCTTCATGCTTCGAAATGGTTTTTTGTATAACTATGTATATATCTATATGTATTGTATTTCAACGCGTTGGAGTGGGTTACCAGCATCTCTCGCTGAACAGATATATTTGGCTTTCAGGCACAGAAGAGTAGACACTGGAGTGCGCTAGAATCGTGGAGCATAGAAGTAGATAGTTTCCCATTCGGCATGCGTGCCATGTTATGCATTCTCTTTACTAAGGATATTAGTTAGTTAGCCTGTGCACCTGAGTTCTCCAGCTCAGGTGTGGCATAGCACCCCGTACTCTTTGTATCGTATTTTGGGATTTAATGAGATTCTACCTTTATTATATAAGTTTTAAAAGTCTTGAAAATCTGGGGTGTTACAAATTTTCTAATCATTTATGGAAACATATAGGACCCTAGGTACAAAATTGAATACATGCCAAATATTAGTTTAATCAATTATATGGTTATGTAATTGGTAAGTCCTTGTTTTAGAAGGTTATGACTAACCTTAAAGAATTGTATGCTGATTACGTGGCAATTTCCTAGTCCAATATGATCCTGTTGAACAGGTGATAAGTGCTTATTTGTCTATATTTTTCCCCCTTTCACTAAGCCATTTTGCTTATAGATCATTCCAAATTTCACGAGATTATGATTAAATTGTGTTATTTTGCAAGGAGTTTTGTTTGGAAACAAAGATGAGTATTTTCAGGCATTTTGGTGGACATTGGAGTCAAATGGAGCATTTTGGATGCTTTAGGAGTCCATGGGAGCCAAGGAGAAGCTATGGAGATGGACAAAACACTTTCAAGGAAACCTAAGGGTGGTGCTATAAATGGTCTTGGTCATTTGAGCAAACCAAAGCAAAAGAGAAGCAAAAGATCAATGCATTGCAATTCCCGACCTGCACGTCGACGTCATAGTATTTGGATCATATCTCGAGATAAAAATGTCCAATTGAAGTGATTCTTATTTCATAGGAAAGCTAACTTGAAGGGATACAACTTTTATTCAGGCACCAAATTCTAATTCAAACTTTTCGAGGGTGAAAAATGACCTAGAAGACATACTCAGTGCACAGGCAGTGCACACTGCCTTGTGGCCACGGGTTTGGCCACGCCCGTGGCCACTGGGCAATGTAAACTGCATTTCTGGCCACGGGTGAAGCCACGCCCGTGGCCACAAACGTGGCCAGCCCTATGCAACTTTATAAATCCCGTTTTTCACTCATTTTAGCTCAGTTTTGAGCTATGCTTGAGCCCTAGCTTCTCCAATCCTTAGGTTGTGCTATGTATCTAGAAGATAATGTTCCCTAGCTTGAGTCCTATTTCTTTATTTTGTGTTTACATCTTGTTAACATGTGTTTGTGTTACTTTGTTTTGTTACCGTAGCCTCAATCTCGTTATGATTTGCTTAGCTTCTTGTTGATTTCCTTATACTAGTGCCTAGTTTCTTGTAATTGCATATTGCGTGCCATACCCCCCAATCCCCTGAGTACGACATTACACACCTGAGCTCACATCTTATTTTTGCTACAATCAAAAATTAGGGCCGTTGCCGGGGATTGGCAATTTGGTGGTTTTATGTAATTGCTTATTTTACTAGCATTAGAGTTTAGGGAATCTTAGGAGACTAAGTTTTGTTTTTATTTTCTTATTCTTCTTGTCAAGTTTACTTCATTTGGTTTGATTGAAAGAGATTTACCAAGATGGACCAAAGAGGATATTATAACTCTCAATCATATGGGGGTTATGGAGACTACATGCCTCAATAAGGATATTACAATGCCCCATCCATTAGTCCTTGTACAACTCAAACCCCTCCTCCAAATAGCTACCATGATGCTCAATTTCAAGATCTTTACCTACCACAAACCTACCAAGACTTACCTTGTCATTCTCAACCTCCATACCATAATCCATATCCTCAACAATACCAAGATCCCAATATGTTTTTTATGATCAATACCCTCAATGTTCACAAGACTACAATCCACCTCAACATCCTTTCCCACCACAAGATTACTCTCCAAATCCATACCCTTCACCCATTCATTACACACCATACCCCAAAGACACTCAACCATCATATGATCATCACATCTATTCACCAAGTGTTGGGAAGTTTGGAGTAGATGAGGAGACCTTGGCATTGGTTAGACGTTGGGGAGTCACTATTGTACCCGATGTTGACATTGAGGATGAAGGATATCCCATGAGACCAAGTGAGGAAGAATATGCCAATAATCGATGGGAACTCAAGAGCCACTCTATCAAGAACCTCAACAACAATATCAAGACCAATTTCAAGAAGTCCATTACCAAGAACCTCAACAAGAATGTCAACCATTTTATCAAGATCCGGAGATGAAGTTTATGATGTCCAACATGCTTAAGCAAATGAATGAGCAACAAGTTCTACTAGACAACATGATGGCTCAAATACAAGGTTTGACAACTCAAGAACCCGTTCAAGAATTGTTTTCCAAAGGAGAGGTTCTACAAGATTTGCTCTTGCCAAATGAAGGTCATGTGGTTGAAGAGAAAGAGAAGATAGGTGAGGACCTTGAAGATGAAGACGATGAGGTTTATGATGAGTGCATTGAGATGGAAACACCAAGTTGGGGAGAAAGTGTAAACTTGCAAGGGAATGGTGATAAGGAACAACTTGAAGATGGTCCAATTGAATAATTTCTTAAGAAAGATGAAGTTGATGAAATATGTGGCACAAACAAGGAATGCCCTTCAATGGATGACACTACCTTGGGTGAGAACTTTAGGAGAGTGTGGGAACCGGGAGGAGTTGAAGGCCTTGAAAGTGTTGGCCCACATTGGCTTATATTTTAATCAAAGGATTCCCACTTCTTATTAGTGCATGAAGATGACCCAAAATTCTCCCTACTTGCCAAAGATGAAGAACATGAAGAAGGGGAGAAAAGTGAAGATCAAGAAAAGGATCAAGTTCATGGCTACTATCTTGATCCAAGGTTTAGGAAGAAATCATTGGTGGACTTATGGATTAAAAATGGCTTTGAGGAAGAAATATTCTTGGAGTTTGATTTGGATGAGCATAATGTCTTAAACTTTGAAGTGATGAACTTGAGCTCCAAGGAATTTATTGATAAGCGTCACTTGAAAACATATTTGGAAGGAAAAGTTGATAGGAAGATGGGAATTTTTCTCCTTCAATCCCTTGATGGTTGATTTTGAGAGGTTGAGTCGAGCTAGCGACGTTAAACTTAGCGCTTCATGGGAGGCACCCCATGTTATCTTTAATTTTATTGCACTTTACTTTCTTTTTTCTTTATACTTTTATTTTTGATATATCATGCTTTCACTTGTGCTTTCATGTATATATGCTCTTGACTCTAGGAATGACACCAAGGAGTATGCTCAATTCCAAGAAGGCTTCATGATGATTCTTTGACACAAGAGATTCATTAGGGGAGTCTCATCTACCTTCTCTACTTTCTTTAATTGTGTATAGTGCTTTACTTGGTGTAGATAGTAGAGATTGTGCTCCTTGTGCTTATTGTGCTATCCTTCCCCCCTTGTTCTTTGTTGTCTTTCACATCGAGGGCGATGCATCCTTTAAGTGTGGGGGAGGGGATAATTTGGGTTTTTTATACAAAAATTGAAATTTTTGAAACTTTGCTTGGATGACTCATTGTGCATAGTGTTTGGTAAATTGTCTTCCCTTGCTTGAAGTTGTGGTTACTCCTCTTTGTTGGTTTGTGGTTTGTTTTGGTGGAACTTGTTGCAATTCAACTTGTCATTGATGAGCCAAGGGGTAATACATGATTGATCTATTCTCTTGCCAATAGCCTTGTTAACCACTTAATAATTGAATCAATTCTTGATCTTGTGTGTTATGCATTGCTAGTGAAGGCTTATGTGAGATTCTGGTCATGGTTATTTTGCTAGAACTTGCCTCATTACTCCTCGTGTGAAGTCTAAGGTTTGCATGTTTTGAAATGAATTAGGCATTTTTGTTTAGCCCGAGCCTTTCAAGCCTACCCTTTACACATGTGTTTACCATTAGTTGTCCCCGTTGAGCCTTTTGTGTTTGTTTAATAAGTGCTAAGCACTTGTCCTTTCATTGTGATTGTTTTTCCTTGTGTTAACCCTCATCATTTAACCCTTAACCCCTAGCCAAAATGTTTCCCTCCACCTTTGAGAGAATAGAGTATTTTTTTTTTCTTTGAAGAGATCTTTATTGGAGCTTGTTTTGTTAGCAATCCTCTTGATAATTTTGTCTAAGTGTGGGGGTATTGGTTCATGGAATAAGTTTGTTTATTGTTTTGAAATAAAGAAAAGAAAAAAAAAGAATGATGCGAAAATTGAGAAAAAAAGTCTTGAAAAAGAGATGAAATGAGAAAAATGAAAAGAAAATGAAGAAGAATAAAATTTTGAAGATTGATTATAGTTTGTGTTGAAAGTTACTCAACCCCCACCTCTTTAGAGTGTTGCTTTGTGTCAATTGTAAATTGCTCCTTTTGTCGATAGAAGTTATATCTCTTCTAGCTCCAATTGTGAATAAATGTGAAGTTCTCTCCTTTGTTTTATTCCTATACCCCTTCTTTGTTAACCTTTCTCCCTTAGCCCCATTACAAGCCTAATAAAGACCTACTTGATCTTAGCATGCAATCTTGGAGTTGAACTAGTGGGAGTATGAAGGGCAAGCCTATGGAATCTCATTCAAAGCCAAGTTTTGCATAATCTCAACTTAGCATTTGTGCACACTTGATCATCACACACTTAAATAATTTTGGTGCTTGGTTATTGGCTTGAGAATTGAACTTGTGTGGAAGGCTAAAATGATTCTTGAAAAAAGTTGTCTTGTAACAAGTTAGTTTGTGGTTTGATAGGTTGT
Source organism: Ipomoea nil (assembly GCF_001879475.1). Lineage (NCBI taxonomy): Eukaryota > Viridiplantae > Streptophyta > Magnoliopsida > Solanales > Convolvulaceae > Ipomoea > Ipomoea nil. The sequence goes on from NW_017619008.1 coordinate 620,908, forward strand.
GCAAAGTGGGAGTATGATCAATTTCATTGCTAGGTTGGTGATTTATTTATTGTCTTTGCTTGAGGACAAGCAAATGTTTAGGTGTGGGGGAGTTGATAAGTGTTTATTTGTCTATATTTTTCCCCCTTTCACTAAGCCATTTTGCTTATAGATCATTCCAAATTTCATGAGATTATGATTAAATTGTGTTATTTTGCAAGGAGTTTTGTTTGGAAACAAAGATGAGTATTTTCAGGCATTTTGGTGGACATTGGAGACAAATTGAGCATTTTGGATGCATTAGGAGTCCATGGGAGCCAAGGAGAAGCTATAGAGATGGGCAAAACACTTCCAATGAAGCCTAAGGGTGGTGCTTTGAATGGTCTTGGTCATTTGAGCAAACCAAAGCAAAAGAGAAGCAAAAAATCAATGCATTGCAATTCCCGACCTGCACGTTGACGTCATAGTATTTGGACCATATCTCGAGCTACAAATGTCCAATTGAAGTGATTCTTATGCCATTGGAAAGCTAACTTGAAGGGATACAACTTTGATTCAAGCACCAAATGATAATTCAAAGGTTTCGAGGGTGAAAAATGACCTAGAAGACAGACTCAGTGCACAGACAGTGCACACTGCCTTGAGGCCACGGGTCTGGCCACGCCCGTGGCCAGCCCTCTGCAACTTTATAAATCCCGTTTTTCACTCATTTTAGCTCGGTTTTGAGCTATGCTTGAGCCCTAGCTTCTCTCTTTCACTTCCTTTCATATTGTAGTGTTAGATTAGGTTTGGATTTAGGTTTCTTAACATATTTCAAGCTTGTAATCAAGGATTCAACACTTGAATTCCAACATTTCAAGATTCTACCATCCAATTTCTTTAGAGAAGTTTTCCTTCCTTTTATCTCTTTATCTTGCAATGTTTATGTTTTACACTTGTGTTTTTGTGTTCTTTATGCTATTGAATCATGAGTAATTAGTTTATGGACTTGAGTTAGGGTTTTATTTTCTATCTTGATGCTTGATTTGTGATTATTGCAAAAAGGGGAAGAACTCTAACCTAGGGTTCTTGAGTTTATGAAGGATTTGTGTTTGTATTTTGTTAATGCTTGGTGTACAACATTCATTGACATGTTTTGGAGGATTCTTGGCCTCAATGAGAGTTGGGTTAAGATTCCAAGTCACTCCTTGCATAAACCCGATTTCTTCTTACGAAAATAGGAGAAATTGGGGGATTTTGATGCTTTGTGTTCTTGAAGAACTTGGAGTTGATTCACCACGAGAGTGGGGCAATTCCTTATTCTAATCCTTGTTAATTTGCTCACGTAAGTGACTTATAGACTAGGATTCCTATGTGCATCCCCTCTATTCCTAGGTTGTATGATTTTTCCCAATCCTTAGGTTGTGCTATGTATCTAGAAGATAATGCTCCCTAGCTTGAGTCCTATTTCTTTATTTCGTGTTTACATCTTGTTAACATGTGTTTGTGTTACTTTGTTTTGTTACCGTAGCCTCAATCTCGTTATGATTTGCTTAGCTTCTTGTTGATTTCCTTATACTAGTGCCTAGTTTCTTGAAATTGCATATTGCGTGCCATAACCCCCAATCCCTGAGGACGACATTACACACCCGAGCTCACATCTTATTTTTGCTACAATCAACAGGTTGCTCCCTCTGGCTCTATTTCATTGTCTAATCCAATTTGTGTTGGGAGACCCCAATCTATGTTAAAATCTCAGTTAAAAAAAAACAAAGATTGGAGAGTGAAGAATTGGGCAAGAAAAAAAAAAACAGAGTTGGAAGTTTATTTGACTGAGGAAATTGTAGAAGAGGGGGGTGATTTTGACCTCTTGAGATGGTGGATGCTTAATGGTGGAAGGTTCTGTAACACCCCCGATTTTATCACAATATTTAAAACTTAATTTCAAAGATAAACAGCTAACATCAATCAACATAAAGTGGAAGCTATTAAAAACCGGGAAGATTTATGCCACACCCATAAACCATGGGTGCACAGGCTAAGTCTACAACTATCCCTCAAAACAATATCAAGTCAGGCACACAGGCCATGTCTAACAAAGGCTCACAGGCCCAAAACGAAGTAACTAGAAAGGAGGGAACTACACTAGCTATCACAATGACTAGCGCGCTCGTCATCTACTCAAGACCTGTAAAACATAGGGATAACACCCGGTCAGCGAATAATGCTGGTAACCCATCAATACGCGTTAAATAGCATAGTATAGATAGATATAATCAAAGTCATTTGAAACTGAAGAATACAGTATATATCATTTTAAAACCAAGAAAGGAAGTCAACATCAAAGACTCATCACACTGTCAATAAGAACGAGGATCATCAACCTCACAACAACAACAAGACCACAAACATCATAGACAATACAACACAAGATGCAACCTACCATTCACAAGGTAGAGTTCATCGAGACATGCTTATAAGCAAGGGAATCATGCAATCACATAATGACACCATTCATGTTTCACGTTTCATAGTTCCAAGTTCCAACCTTATGCCCTGTTCCAACCTTATGGCTACCCCCGACCTTATCACAGTTCCAACCGTTACCTCCTAGTGCCACCCATTACTTCTGAGTCCAACCTTATTCCGCCTGGGACCGTCGTCCCCACCTACACCGCCAATCATTCACTGCCGAACTCTCAATACACGAGAGTACCATTAAATATCATATTCACACACCACCGATCATGTGAGCAAAGCTCAAGTTACACACCCCCAATCTCATTCATAGTCACACATAGTCATCATCATCATCAAGAAGACTAAGGCCCATCAATGGCCCCTATCAAGTATCAACAAAGGGTACAACGATTTGTACAAGATCACACCATAAGAATCAATCAAGAGATCTCAGCAAAGACATGAGACATTACTCAACAACGAATGATACAATTCAACACCAAATGATTGACAACACAAGTTGCCAACCCCAATAAGAAAGAACAAACCACACATACTAGCATAACAACATCAAACTAGCATGCTCAACAAGCGGGTAAACCAAAATGGTCTAAACGAACCTTCAAGACTCATATTAGCCCAACGAATCACAAAGTTGGACCCTTAGCACGATTCAAGACACCAAATACTAACATGGATTCCTAACACACCGTTCTAGACATATGAAACATCAAGAAGACTCACAAATAGCTCAATAATCCAACAACGGAAGGTCAAAAAATCAACACCAAGAAGAAAAGGATCACGGGGAACAAATCCCCGCAACCCACTATGATGTTCCCCGCGGGTGGGACCACGGGTAGGCCCCCACCTGTGGGTCTGCCCGCGGGGTACAACGACCACGAGAAGCATGTTCCCCGCGGGTGGGGCAGCGGGTAGGCCACTGCCCGCCGTTCCGCTCGCAGGGTACACTTCGTACTCCACAATTTCCTTTCGGGGAAAATCAACAACAAGGCCAAGTTCAAGTCCAAAACACCCAAAATCTCACACACAACAATGATATGACTTGAAGCCAAGAAATGGCATTCAAGAAACCTAAATACAAGCTCTAAACATGCATCATCACAAGATCATGCATCAAATCTCACAAATCACATCAAGAACATCAAGTAGAAGCCAATAATCATCATTTAGGTAAGAAAATAGGTTTTGTATAGCATGGGTTACCTTTGTAGCCTAACAACTTCTCCTTTTCGCCCTCTTAAGCCTTTTCTTAGAGCTCTCCTTCCACACCAACTTCTTACACAAACCAAAACACAAGAAAGATTCTAACTTTAGATAAAGACACCCAAAAGATGGCTAAAAACACCAAAAAGCTAAGAACCTTACCCTTTCATATGCTCAAGAAGAAGAAAGTAGGAATCTTGGTGAAGGATCTTGCAAGGCTTAAAGGTTCACCTTCTTGCTTGAAGAATAAGCTAGGTTATTTTAGAGAGAGGCTAGAGTGTTTGAGACTTAGGCTTGAATGATGAATGAATGAAGTGAAATGTCTTGCTAGGGTAGCTTGAACAACAATTCATGGGTGAAAAGCCACTTTTACCCTTACTAAGGTTGGAAAGACAAGGGGACAAGGGTACAACTCATGAAGCACATGGTACACTCAATTGATTTAAGTGACTAGTCAAAATCTAGTCCCTCGACTATTAAATTTCAGGATTTTTAGAAATGGATTAGCAAAGAAAGCTTGGATTAATTCTTCAATTAATTCTCAATTAGTATTTAGATTTACGGGGTGTCACAGGTTCCCTGTGCTATCTAAAATGGCAAGGGATATACTTGTCGTTCCCATTTCTACAGTTCCATCATAATCAGCATTCAGTACTAGTGGAGGGTTCTAGATGCATTTAGGAGTTCTCTTACTCCTAAAATTATTGAGGCACTTGTGTGTGCACAAGATTGGCTGAGGTTGGCCAATCAACCTCTTTCAATTGAAGAAAACATAGATGAAGTTGAGAGATTTGAAAAAGGTAGATTGTATAATCTTATTAAATTTTTTTTGTTTTACATTTTAAACTGTATAACTTTATTAAGTTTAAATGTTTTTTTTTTTAATTTTTGCAGAGTTGTGCACTGGAGTAAGTGGACTTGGTACTAGAGTTGGTTTTTCTTTGCCTATAATACCTGTAACATCATTTCTATTTCTATTTCATTTCAATTATAACATATTAACCTTATTAAATATTGTTTGATTTGTTTCAACTAATAATGTGCTTGACTACTTGTGTTTTATGACTGTATGAGTTTATTGAAGTATGGAACTATGGTCCTATATTCTGCTGACTCCCTAGATGGATACTTTGGTGCCTCAATGGCTTGGCCCATTTTAGATGGATACCAATTGAGCTAATAAAAACTCAACATTGCGCCAGGTATGACATATCAGTAAGATAGTAAGATATTAAGATAGTAAGAGTATAAGAATTGAAGTTTGCAAATTCCAATCAGTAAGACAGTAAGAGTGTAAGACAAGTAAGTGGTATATCGCTTACCTCTCTCTTTATCTTTACTTAACATTCTTAACTTTGAATTTCTTTAGGAAGAGGAATAGCCCAATAGGAATATAGGATTGGATTATGATTTATCATTTATGGATGTTTGGATAGTTGGATGCTTCATGTTTGGATACTTGTAATGACATTATGGTCTATGGATTCTTATCACTGATGTTATGGGTTTGTAATTTTGTATAATTTAGATGTAATTTGTATAATTGGATTATGATGTATGCAGTATGCTAAAATGCTGATTTTGTCATTTTGTGCCTTTGTGCCAAAGTGCCAAACTACCAGATTGTATGATTTAGATTTTTAGGGTTTAATTTTTCACTATTTTACTATTTTGTAATTTGTATGTTTGATTGTTTAGACTAAATTTAATTTTAGTTCAATGTTTAAGTGTTTAACTACCAAAATTAACAAATTTTACATTTTAATTTATTTTTATTAAAAACAAAACTATCCGACGAAAAGTCGGAAATTTGACGGGTTCAAATATGCTAATACCCCACGGGTTTCCGATTATATTTACACGGATTGGGGTTACAAAATCAAAACCAAAAACCGTTCGGTTGATAGTTCTATCCACCCAAACCCATCAATTGCAAAGCCCTAAATACATTGTACTTTCAATCTAGAATCATTAGTGGCTAAAGATCTCTAGGGATTGGATTGTGATTTCATTGCAATGTGCTAGTGTGATTATGAATGATAAATTGGAATTGTGATTGTGAATTTCTCGATTTCGTGTTGGAAGTGCAAAGTTTATCTTGTATCTACTTTGGAGTTAGGACCCAATTCCTTTGATAATCTAGGATCTATTACACTTGACAAGAGATTACTTGTGTGATTAAGCCTCCACTCCACTTGTAATTCCCAACTTAGATCCGAGAGGAAATAGTCCAGAATGAGGTGTAGATAAGGTGTTCGATGAAGTAACTAGTATGTGTAATGTTGACACTCAGGTGTTTCGTTACTCTATGATACGCCATAAGATCTAAAATGGTTATGGCATTGTTAGAAACCTCACTTGGAATCTAATAATCACAACAACACAATTTCTTGCTTAGACACTAGAAGCATATAGCAATGGAAAATCAATCCTTATCCCATTCTTTCCTATTTGATTCACTTGTGTAATTGCTTTGCTCTCTTGCACTCTTTACTTCAAATTCTTTACTCAATGATAAATGCACTCCGTGAATCTTGTAAGTGACAAGCTCAAATCAATCCTTCAACTCGCTTACACGTATCAACACTTCTAAATTTGTAATCCTTGAGATCGACATCCGTGGAATCTTCATTCCCTACTTTTCTTTCAATCCACCGCTACACAAACAAATCCTTTTCAAAATGGCGTCGTTGCCGGGGATGACATACGATAATCTTTGAGATGTTATTTTTGTGAGAAACAAGGAAGTTTGAGCTTGGATACTTGATGCATTTTCTTTTACATTTGTTTATTTTGTTTTGCTATAACCCACTTGAGCAACTACTTTTAGTTGCGGAAACCATTTGTCTTGTCATTCTTGCAGGTTGATGCACACCCGTTCAAAGAGAACACAAGGTTTACTTCCATTAAACCCGGAGATAACCAAGGCAACAAGGAGAAGGACAAAGAATAATCTCATCCAAGAGGAGATTGGAGAAATGGCATCTATGAGTGCCATGAATCAAGGGGAATTGCATGGAAGGTATCCTCTTAGACTTACACCACCACCCATTCATGTCCATCCACAAGGATGATTTGAGGCTTACGTGTCCCGTGAGCCATTGCATGTTGATGAGGAGGACAATGTTGAAGTTCAAGGGCAACCAAAACAACAAAGAAGGGGGGAATTTTATGATGGCCAAGGAGATTACCGGATGAGGACCATAGCGGAGTAAATGACTCTGGATTTCTCAATGCATAATTCTATCTACGTTCCACCGATTGAAGCAAAAAACTTCACTATCCATCCGGCGGTGATCAACCTTGTACAAAACAGTCCGTTTAGCGGGTTGCCATCGGAGGATCCACACACACTTATGACTCGATTTTTCCATTCGAGTGGAATGTTTCAACAAGATGGTGTGCCGACCGAAGTCATAAATCTCAAGCTCTTTCCATTTTCTGTCATTGGAGAAACATTAAAATGGCTTGACTCACAAGATGATAACCATTTCTGTATGTCGGTTCAACTCCACAAGGAGTTCATGAACGAGGTTTTTCCACTCACAAGAACCATGAAGGTGAGAAAACAAGTACAAGGATTTATGGAATCCTTGGAGCATGGAGGCATTTCAAGACACTCAAGAGGCAATGCCCATCCGATCTTCTCCACCCATGAGACATCATAAGCTCTTTCTTTGGGGGGGGCTAAATGATGAGAGTAAAATGTTGCTAGATTCATCTTCCCGTGGTGCTTTTGTGTCTTCATCGCCGTTCGAGGCCGAGGCGTTGATTGAAAAAATTACATCAAATACATCTTTTGGTACAACAAGACAGACTTGAAGGCTAGCATGTATGAAGTATCGGACCAAGTTGCAAATGATGCCAGAGTTGCAGTTATGAGCCATGAGATTAAGAGGTTGCAAAAAATGGAATGAGAAACTTGGGGCTAAGCTCAACCTTACATGGCACTTGCCCTTTATTTCAATGTGTGTGGTAGACCGCATGATACACTGGAATGCACCTCCCTGAATGCCTATGAACAAGTTCAGGCCATTGGTTTTTCACAAAGCAAGAAATCACCCAAGACTGTCGGCAAGAATCACAAGCATCTATGAAGAATCTTGAGACGCAAATGGCTTAAATCATGAAGATGATGTCTGAAAGGCCGTGGAATGCTTTGCCAAGCACCACCGAAAACAATTCCAAAGGAAGGGTTAACGCCATTTCTTTGAGGATTGCGGGTGATGGAGAACCTTCTTGTGAAAATATGATGAGCAACAAAGAGAAAGAGACCACCTCTTGTTGTCTAGCAAACAATGAGAAGGAGACCACCTCTTGTGGTCAAACAATGAGGATACTATACAATTAAAAAATTAACTAACGTAAACAAATGCTATTTAAAAGCCTTCCTGAAATCTATTTTTTCTAACTCAATTGATACATTTGAGAATCAATTTTTTCAGGCACTCATTATTCATTTTAAGCATATAATATATCAAATCTATCATCTCAACCAAGAGAATCGAAATTCACTTCAAATTTGAAGTAGACCAATTCAAGTTAATATCTCAGAATAACTACTTTTTTTTTTTTGAGCGCAAAACAGAAAATACATTACTGATCAGAATAAGTGCGAAATACAATCCAGTGGGACACCAGTCCAGACCCCTGAGACAGCCCTAGAAACGGTTGCCCGAGCAAGCTCATGAGCCACACGATTCACTGATCTCTTGATATGGGATACACTTACATTCCCAATATCCATAGCAATTGACTTACATTGCTTCACTACTAACCCAGCATAAGAAAAATCAGAAAAACAAGAATTGAATGCGGTACAAAAATTTAAACAATCAGACTCTAACATAACATTACTAAAAGCCTGTAACTTAAGCCAAGTTAATGCCTCCTTAACTCCTAGAACTTCTGCCATGAACGGATCCTCCTCGCCTATCAGCCTGTTACACTTCGCTGCGATAAACGTCCCTGCATGATTACGTAGCACAATGCCATAGCCAGCCCCTTCCCTAGAAACCATGGCGTCCACATTACACTTGATGAAGTTAGAAGGTGGCGGACTCCAGTCAGCCAATGCAGCCTCATTGATATGATCTTGGTTTCGATTTGTGTAGACTTCCTTCCATTCGGTCTGTAGCTTATTCAACTGCTCGCTCGCCCAGTCCATAGATGGTAATTTACCACGCCACACCATGTCGTTTCGGGCTGTCCACACTATCCAGAACACTGCTGCCATCTTCGTAACATGCATCGCATCCGTTAAGCCAAACCAATCCTCCATGCACCCTGCCAAACTACGACCTTGTCGACGTCCGAGCTGCCCCATAGCTTTTGTGCCAACTCACAATCGAAGAACAAATGCTCAGCTGACTCCATATTGTAACCACAGATTGGGCATCCTCCCCCAATCCACACCCTCCGGGAATGTAAGTTTTCCCGAACTGGAATAATGCCGCGAGCACACCGCCACATTAAATTTTTCACTTTCGGGGGTATCGGCTGTGCCCATAATTTTTTCCAAGATTGGAAAGTGCCCATGTTCACGTTCCAGGTTGAGTCCTTCGTCAATAAATGGTAGCCCTGCTTAACACTGTAGCAACCACGAATACCCCCCACCCATTTCCAAGAGTCACGGAGATGAACATTCAGAGGGGTAGCCAGAATCTTAGGTACATCCTCGGGAAGGAAAATGTCCCGTAAAACCTCTTCATCCCATCGACCCTGCCCATCATGCAAACCTTGTACCGTCGCCAGCCGAAGATGATCGGCACACGAGGTGGCTAGACTAACATCGGGATTAGATGCTAACCAATGCCATCCCCATATCCTCGTGGCGCAACCGTCTCCAATGCGTCTTGCTAGCCCCAGTCGTAACACATCCCTTCCAGCTAGGATACTTCTCCATAAGTAACTCGGATTCCCACCTGGTTGAGCCTCCATAAAATCTGTCCTGGGAAAATATTTGGCTTTCATAATTTGACTCACCAATGAATCTGGATATATCAAAATTCGCCAGCCTTGTTTGGCCAACAGAGCCATATTAAACTCATGTAATTTTTTAAAACCCAGACCCCCTTTTGCCTTTGACATACACATTTTGTCCCAACTCAACCAATGAATACCACGGTTACCCCCACCCCCTCCACCCCACCAAAACCGATTGAGCATTTTTTCAATAGTATCACAAATTCGCAACGGAAGCATAAAAACTAACATTGTAAAAATTGGCAGTGAAAGTGCAATGCTTTTCAAAAGGACCTCTTTACCTGCACGAGACAGCAGTCTATTTTGCCAGGCTCCAATTCTCTTTCGAATATTCCCTTCGATATACTTAAAAACTTTCGATTTGTTGCGGCCCAAAACCGAAGGTAGCCCCAAATACCGGCCCAAATCCGCCGCTTCTGGAACACCAATGAGAGCCGAGACCTGGTCCCTGACTATTGATGGTGTATTATGACTATAAACAGTCGATGATTTGTCAAAATTTATAAGTTGGCCCGAGGCCAAACTGTAAATCTCTAGGCATTCCTTAATTTTTGTTGCTTCCCGTTCGTCGGCCCTGAAAAAAAGCAAGCTATCATCAGCGAAAAAAAGGTGCGTGATGGCCGGTGCACCCCGGGCCACCCTTACACCATGAATATCGCCCCGAGCTTCAGCCTGCTGTAGAAGGATAGACAAGCCTTCGGCACAAATAATAAACAGGTACGGTGATAAAGGGTCCCCCTGGCGGATACCCCGAGTAGGCCGTACCTGACCCGCTATCTCCCCATTTACTAAGATTGAGTAATTCACCAAGGTGACACACAACATTAGCATAGCCACCCAATTTCCCGGGAAACCCATTGCATTTAACATACCTTCCAAAAACGGCCATTCCATCCTGTCGTACGCTTTAGCCATATCTAGCTTTAGCGCCGCCCACCCCTTACTTCCCCCGGTTTTCCGCCGTTGGAAGTGTCCCACCTCCCCGGCTACGATAATGTTATCCGTGAGTAACCGGTCAGGGACAAAGGCGCTTTGCGACAAGGATACTACACGAGACAGACACGTCTTCAATCTATTAGCCAACATTTTGGCTAATATTTTATAAATCACCTTACACAACGCAATAGGGCGTAGGTCCGAGACTTTCTCGGGTACAGGCTTCTTAGGGATTAAAACGATATTTGAATCGTTAAATTCCGGTGGGAATTGTCTGAGTTCCACACATTTAATAACGAACACAGATAGATCATGCCCAATTACCGGCCAGAAATGCTGAAAAAAAAGCCGGCGACAAACCGTCCGGGCCGGGGGCCTTTTCGGGTTGCATGGCAAACAAAGCCAATTTAACGTCAGCTATTGTAAACGGACTAGATAATGCAGATTGCATCTCTGCCGTCACTTTTCCCCGGACACGACCAAAAAAATCAGCACTGCACGTGCCTGAGCAGAAAATATTTTCGAAATACCTGATAACTTCCGAATTCAAAGCCGTGCCTCCCACCCACTCGTCACGTTGGTTTTTGATCCGGGACAACTGATTGTGTCGCCGGCGAGCCGTAGCCATTTTGTGGAAATACTTAGTGTTTGCATCCCCATGCTTTAGCCAAAGCTGTTTTGAGCGTTGTCGCCAGAAAACTTCTTCAACTTTCAAAATTGTATCCAACTCTTGTTCGGCTGACATAAACATAGCAACGGCACTAGGCGATCGGTTCTCTCTCAGTTGATCAAGAGTTCGCCTGAGCTGATTACTTCTGGCCCCGAAAGTCCGATGATATTCCCCGCCCCACTTCCGGAGCCGCTCGCCACATAGAGCTAAACGTTCCTGGAACGGCTGCCCTGTAGATATACGCCATGCTTCTCCAACCACCCGCATACAGCCTGCCTCCAACATCCAGGCCGACTCAAATCTAAACTTCCGGTTTGCAACGCGTGTAGGCCCAGAATTTAAGTCCACAAACAGAGCACAATGATCGGAACTGTGAGCATAAATGTTCCGCACCACAGCTTCTTCATGTAATTCCATCCAGTCCAAAGTCGCCACCGCCCTATCCAACCTCTCTTCTACCCATGCATCAGTACCCCTCCCCTTCACCCATGTAAACCGCCCTCCTACCATACCCAGGTCTACCAATCCACAGTCTTCCAAAGCGTCGTTAAAACCCTCAATTAGTGCTGATGGATGCGAATGTACTCCCCTTTTCTCCGCCAGACTAGCAATATCATTAAAATCACCGACAACAACCCACGGAGCTTGAGAGTCCTCCTGAAGTTGCCGCAGTAGATTCCAAGTGATGTGCCGTCGACTTCTATCAAACTCCCCATAGAACCCCGTCATTCTCCACCCTGGGCGGCCCGGAAGAGTTATGTCCATATCAATGTGATTGTTGGAATAACTCCTCAGTGACGCCGTATCCTTATCCCTCCACAAAAAAGCCAGTCCCCCACCAATCCCTACCCGTTCCACACAAACTTTCCCCTCAAAACCCAATTTAATACGAACCTCCTCCACTTTCGATTCCGTAGCTTTTGTCTCCATTAAGAAGACAAATTGGGGATGCTGCTTGGACACAAAGCCCAAGAGCTCACGAACTGACCGGGTGCCCCCCAAACCCCGGCAGTTCCAGCTTAACAGACTCATCGGTCCCGGCGAGTCTAGTCCACCAGACCCGCCAATCTATCAATGTGTACATTATCTGTCATTCGCACATCTGTTTCGGATGTTCCACCAGCCTTTTCACAATCCTCCCTCCTTCGCTTCAGATCGCCCTGCAATCCCGCCGCCTCCTCCATCGCCACTAGAATTGCCGGTGACGAGTTGGATGATCGGTTTGTCGGCTCTGTATCAAGATTTGCGGCAGTTGTCGGCGTGGACGGTGCTAATAGCCACTTTGCCCCAATTGGTCGCACCTGCCTTCTAGGACCTGCGCGTAACCAAGCTCCGAACGGAAACTCGTCCGGTAGAATGCCATTCTCATATGCCGTCTTGCAAAATTTATCCGAATGGCCTAGTAATCCGCAGCAGTAACAAAACGTACTGAGACATTCATATTTGAATGTTATCCAACTCGTAATCCCATCGCGATGAATCAGCTTCATCCGTCTTTTAATCGGTGATGAGACTGCCATCCGGACCCGTATTCTGTAAAAGCTCTTCCATGTTCCTCCAAAAAGGTTTCAGAAATTGTGTTTAATTTATCATTTCAAAACAAATGCCATCCGGACCCGTATCCGTCGTTTCAATCGTTTGATGTTTATTGAAATGATAATTGCGTAGCGTTTCTGAAATTGTATTTAATCGGTGATGAGAATGCCATCCGGACCGAAACATCAAAAAATCAAAATCCATATCGATGTCAATAAACACAATTTCAGAAAACAAGTAATATACCAAAAACACCCAGGAATAATAGGCACTTCATTTCCTCATAAGTCACAATACAAAGATCAACCGTAAGAATAGAAATCCTCATATTCCAAAATTTAAGAGCTTCCAGAAACCCACAGCTCTCAGATAAATTTTAAAAATATTATTACTAAAATACAAGAGTATCTCTTAAAGCAAGGTATGAATGCAGACCGGCTCAAAGCTTGAGCAAAGCAGGCCCTTGTTGGCGCCCCTGAAACTCCAATCTGAAAGAGCAGATAGGAAGAGATTGATATTAGCCATTTTCTGCTGTGTCGTAGGCGTTGGATTTGTGTTTTGGGGCAAATGAAAACCCCTCAGGAACCTTGCCAAGTAACATTTCGGAGATCCTGATCTGTTTAAGGAACATGACAGATTATTAATATTGTACGCTTTAGAGCTTCAAATAAAAATGGAGAGAGAGTTACAGATTTGATACCCAATCGGCAGCAGAATCAGAAGCCATCAGTGTCTCAAGGTCATCTCGACCATAATATGCAGGTGATCGCCAATTTATTCTTTGAGGGATTACATCTAACAGACCAACTGGAATATATCGGCATGTGTAACTAAGCCACTCTAACAAGAAGTGCCTGGTAGTCTCCAGGCCTGCAGCCATTTAGTACAAAAGTCAACATTTTACATTCATGCTTGACAAATGTGTTTGCCAAGAACAATCCAAAAGCCATCTCTAACTTACCTTTTGAGTCAGAACCCCAGTGTTGAAGGCCAAAACGCACATAGTCCTTCAAGATATCCAGCCGTTCCCCAGAGCTAATATCCCAGTGTCTCTGTTCCTTGATTTCAGTAAATATCCAAGGCTACAAATTTTGGAAGAGAGTTATTTCAATATGGCCACATGACCAAGTGCATAGAAGATCATCAATAAAGAATGCATTTAAAATACCTTTATCAATGCACCTCGAGCAATCATACATGTAGAAAGCTCAGGGCAATCGTTTTTGTGTTTGTTCCAGTCTACATAAGAGAATACATCACCATTGCCAAGGATTTGCAATGACTTGGGGGCAGTTTGTGCACATTGGTAGATGTATCCCCAGTCAGCAAGCTTGCTGTAGCGTTGCTGACGTGATCGACCATGTATAGTAACTGCAGTAGCTCCCCAGTTTCCAATATCAGCTATTAAGGAATGAATGCGGTTTTTCCCCTCAAAATAACCTGTTCGTACCTTAAGCAGCAAAAGGTGCAATTATAAAGCATCTCAGAAAAGGAATCTAAAAGATCTAAAGTGTAGAAACTTGCTGTAGAGAAAACAAATATTTGTATCCAATTGAAAACTCCATAACCTACACTCTTATAATTGCATTAGTTTTCCTGAATGCCAAAAGTACAACTTACCTTTATGGTTATTGGTGTATCAACAGTTGCAGTAGCCCCTGCTATGACACTTTTCATTCGCATCGGTTTTGTAAGAAGAAATGACCCAGCACCTTTGCTAACTACAATGTCAATTGGGCATCCCATGTTAATATCAATAAAGTCCACTGAGCACTCCTGCTCAATAAGCTCAACAGTTCTTGCAACTGTATCTGGATATTGTCCACAGATTTGAACACCAAAAAAGTCTTCAGATGAGTGTCGCCTTAGCAGTGCCCATTCTGATGCTTGACCCTATGGGCATGGAAAAAGACAGTAATACACTTGCACTTTAACTTAAATATTTCTCTTCACAATTTTGTGCAATTAAAAAAAAATACTGAAAAACAAGAACCCACCTGTAAAAGATTTGAGCACATTGCCATCTCACCACAGGTTACATCAGCTCCCAGCACCTTGCAAACCCTTCGGAAGGGTAGATTCCCTACTGTTGTCAGAGGAGCAAGGTAAAGTTTCTCTTTGAAATCAATAAGCTTTTTCTCACGTGGATGAACTTTAAGGCTTTTATCCGTCTCTGCAACAGGAGGATCTATGGTTGCTGCAGATGTATCTCTGTCTTGGCTCCTTTGAAGATTATTCTCCTGGATATTTGTAGCTGCTGAAAGCACTGCAGTTCCTACAGATGCATCTCCATCATGGCTCTTTGGAAGATCTTTCTCTAGGATATTTGAAGCTGTTGAAATATACAACTAAGCTTTGGAGATCCTCACTAAGCAACAATATGAATTCTAGAAACAAAATACTCAATTTACATACCATTGTTAACATCAACGAAAGTAGCTGTTTCGTTAGTAGAAGATTTAGCCTTCTTTTGTGGTCTATCATCTTCAATCACAGCAGTATCATCTAGACCTTCTTCACCTGTTACTAGAAGAGAGCTCTCCAGTTTGATATTAGCATCAGCAGGAGCTTCATTGTCATCAATAGTGGAAGAGCCATTTGTATCAATTTGATCATCTTCCTCTGGATTGGCAAACTTATTATTTTTTGCCAGACTCTGCAATTAGAATACCACACCAATAAATAACAGCACCAGAGGTTAAAGAGGAGTAAAACATACAATATTGTTGTGGATTCTACCACCTTCATGTCATCAAAGCACACAGAATTCGAGTTCAACCATATTATAGATTTTGTTAAGAAAAGGGATATCCTCCCCAATGTATTTACTCTTCTCTAATAGTATTAGTATTATATGATTCCTTATCTTCTTCCGTTCGTAGACTTGTGTAGTTGATACAAATTAGGCAGAAAAGAAAACTAATCAAATAATCATTCTTGTGGCAGAATTCAAAGAAGCATAGAATAAAGGATTGACTGACTATGTAAATCCCTACTTATTTTATTAGCTCCTACCTTATTTTACATATGGTAATAGATTATAAATAGAGACTAGCTCTTAGAAGGGAGGGCATCCAGTAGAATTGGAACAGTTAACTCTAAGTAGCTGTGGGCAAGTATTTATTCTTGTTGGAGGGATATTCTTCAAATTCCCTAGTTTTTCTTTCCTTTGGTTTTACTTTATAATATCATAAATCTCCAAGAATTCTTGGTTCAAATTCATCCTGTCTCTTTACTATTGTCAGAAGTGTATACTGACCTTAATCCCAAGATGTTTGAGTGCAGCATTAGCCTTGGTGAACTTCACTTTATGTTTCCACAAAAGCTTCTGAGTTTCCTTGTTCAATACATTTAATTCAGAACAATGCCTATTACTCTTCAAAGTCTCCACTGGTAGATCATCTTTGTGTGTACCTGCAAATCTACAAGCCAATCCATAAGGACATGGCCCATCATTATCCAGGAAAGGGCATGTACCCTCTATATCAGCTGGTTTCTGCATCCAATTGGCAACAAAAATCAATTTACAGTTCACACAAAAACCAACAAAATGATTCTTGATTTGAATTTTACCTGAGCATTGAAAGCATCCACATCATGGCTAAAGCGGCACTTATCACTATAAGGACACGAACTAACTTTCCCAGTTTTTGCCACCATGGGACAAAGATTAGGATGAGATTTTTGTTCCTAAAATTAGAACCATCAAGATACTTCAAAACCTTTTAAAATTTTAAAAATCTTCTGATTAAAGAAACCAAATTCATGGAATAGTTAATGTAAGTTACACGATAATAACAAGACTGCAAATTTACAATTAGAGCAGAATATGTACTTAAAAATAGTAGAAATTGCATTTTCAATTAATTTTTGGGAAGATGACCTGATGACGTTCACGTTTGAGTTGACGTTTGGATTTCTTCTCTTTGAGCAGAGGATTGGACTTAGCCTCTGCAGCGTCATCATTTTGGAGTCCGGTAACGTCACTATTGCCGTCACTATGATGTCTTTGAGGGGGAGGACGAAGATATTCCCTCTTCACTGGAGCGATGGCTTTGGCCACTAGCTCTTCTGGGGTCTTATGAACCGTCTGAGTTTCCACTCCGCCTCCGCCGTCAATTTCCGACGGCGGTGGATGCTCCAAGATACATGGATCCTCGATAATCGGTTCCGTCGACGTTGGCCCGTCCATTTCGGGTCAGGTTGATATTGAAGTTGGCTTTTAAGGTACGAGAGCAACCACTCGTCTATGTATGCAGGGCGATGGAGCTGAGAAATAGGGTTTTTCCAGGGTAGTTCGGTAGGTTGGTGCCAAAACGACACCGTAATTTATATTGTGGATTGTGGATAGTTGATCAAAACGATTTAAGTTTTTTTTTTGAAAAAAAAAAAAACGATTTAAGTTTTTTTTTTGAAAAAAAAAACGATTTAAGTTAAATCCAGAACTACGTCGGACTATAGTCCCGTATATATAGGGCGTTTTGTTAGAAGGAATGAATTAGAGGAGAAAGAAATGATTGGGAATGAGAATGAAAGAAGTTATATAATGATCAGGTCCGGATTTTGGGTTGTGCAAGCTGTTACCGCACAGGGCCTCAAATTTTAGAAGCTCAATATTTTATTTTTACCTAGTTAGTTTAGAAATAAAAATTAAAAGTTTTTAATTAAACTTAAAAGGCTTTATAAAGAAATGATAGGAACATGTATTTATTGTATTTTAACCTTGAGGTCTAAGGTTCAAAACTTGTGCACACTATTATTATTATTATTATTCCATAATATGTTTATTTTTACCTGTGCGTTGCACGGAAAATATTTGTTATAATCTTAAAATTATAACAACGAATATTATATAGTGCAATTGATGAAATGGGTTGTATCGATTATGTTTTTTTTATGTTATCCTTGCTTAAATTAGAGAAAATAATTACCCAATTATCCATACAGTGTGCGTGCGATGTGCGTGCAGTGTGCGTGCGATGCACGAATAATTTTTTTTTTGTTATATATTTAGATAATAAAATTACGATATTAATTTTATAGATTTTAATTTTGATAGGGCCTTATTTATTTATCCGAACAGGACCACAAAAATCTAAAAACCGACCCTGATAATGATTAAAATGTCATTGTGTAATAATAATGCTAATAATAATTAAGGATAAAAACGTTATTTGTTGTTATAAATACTAGTAATTCACCTGCGCGATGCACGGAAAAAAAATTATGTTATTATAAATATAAATAAAAAATAGAAAAACTAAAATATTTTAAATTATTTAATATAATAATATTTTTGAGCTTCCATTGGTCAAGTATTTATTATTTTTATAGAATACAAAATTACAATTAAAATTATAATTTTGTATGGTTAATATAATCTCTAATTATGTGCATATTCAAATAAACTTATAGAGATAATTTACATAATTACATTGATATATTCTTAATTGTATTTCATCTATATTATAATTTTCACAATACAAATAATAAATAAGATAATTACATTTGGAAAGCAAATTTCAAATTTTGTATGTTTAAATTTAAACTCTAATTGAACACATTTTTTATATGATAATATAATATATAGCTATTTTATTTTTCAAAAGTATATTTTTTATATGATTATATAATATATAGCTATTTTATTTTGTATTGTTAATATAATCTCTAATTATGTGTATATTCAAATAAACTTATAGAGATAATTTACATAATTACATTGATTTATTCTTAATTGTATTTCATCTATATTATAATTTTCACAATACAAATAATAACTAAGATAATTACATTTGGAAAGCAAATTTCAAATTTTATATGTGTAAATTTAAACTCTAATTCAACACATTTTTTATATGATTATATAATATATAGCTATTTTATTTTTTTAAATGTTGTGTTTTTTTTTTATAATAAAGGATGTTGTGGCATTAATTGTAACATTAATTATTTCCCAAACCATATAGCTTTATTATATAAAGGATTTTATTATTATGGCCATTAAACTTGTGTCATTTTGTTAGCCTTTACTTATTTCATTACTTATGTTAAAGGATGTGAAAGGTTGTAATCATCCCTATAAATTGAGGGTGAAGGCTTAATGAAAAGATGGTCTCATGTGATTGTATTCTTTCTCTCCCTTTTACTTATCTATTCTATATACTCATATACATACAATCTCCAAGTATTACCGTGCAAACATCACGCGAGAACCAACGAGTTGATAGGCCGAATTACAACACGTTATCAGCACGAGTCTCTATTGTAATCTCCAGTGAACGGTACTATTGGTTCATTTTCATGTGCATTTTTTGTTTTTGAATCATATGCCATTGTTTATATATAAATATTATGTGTATATATGGTTATGAGTTTGTTTTGGAACCTTCAATTATTGTTTCTATGAAATGAGTGATAATTCTTCATGTTTGTTAACAACTTTTGAGTGATGAACCCCTCATCAAGACATGGTTAAGAATTTGGGTAAATACATGAATTTGTAAATACATATTATCATTATTTATTCTCTCAATTCATGTATATGAGATAGGCTCTATATGAACCATGATGCTTTGAAATGGTAAATACATGTGGTTATATGCCAAATTGTATGTATATGTATCCATGTATGTTCTATGACTATAGATATCGAATGCATAATCGGTCCTTATTATGTTTGTATTAGAATGTTAAGAAACGGATATGCATATTTATGTAAAAGGTGTTTCTTCATCCATTGCTTGAACATGTATTCAAAATAGTGGTTTTTTCCACAAGTTGTCAATATTAGAATGTTAAGAAACGGATATGCATATTTATGTAAAAGGTGTTTCTTCATCCATTGCTTGAACATGTATTCAAAATAGTGGTTTTTCCACAAGTTGTCAAATTGCTTCATAAAGTTGCATCAAATGATGATCTTGTAGATTATGCCTTTCATTGAAAATGTGAATTTATTGAGCTCGCTCATGTCGATAGCAATTATTTCACTTGGGCTTTGGATATTGAAATATATTTGGCATCTAAGAAATCGAGCCAAACTTTTGTTGCCAAGTCACATAGAACCGATGCTCAGAAGGCACAATCTCTCATTTTCATACGTCACTACTTGAACCACGATCTTAAAAATGAGTATCTGATTGAAAAAGAACCCCTTGAATTAATGGAAGTCCCTGAAGGACTATTCCGACTAGAAGTCATCAAATGTTCTTTCTCTTCCTTTTACTTATCTATTCTATATACTCATATACATACAATCACCAAGCATTACCGTGCAAACATCACGCGAGAACTAACGAGTTAATAGGCCGAATTACAACACGTTATCAGCATGAATAACGTATGATAACGTGTAATTCTGCCTATCAACTCATTTTTTTTCCATTGAATTACAATTCATAAGAAGAGAACATGAATTGCAATTCAACAAAATGAAGAATTGTAATTTCTTCTAACTAAACACTATAATTCAAATAATCAAAGAATTAGATTGAATTACAACTATGCCCAATCAAGCAACCCATTAACGATTGAAACGACTCCATATCATTCTTTATTGTAGAGAATTTGTTGGGCTGTTTTTATCTCGGTGGGTCTTTAGGCCATCTCCTTTTTTTGAGGCCTTCAAAATTTCCGTTGAATTGTAAAAGTAGCCCAAAAAATGGGAAAGTTGAAGGGGGAAATCTTTAAAAAAAAAAAAAAAAACAATTGTTATACGGTGGACCATGATTCATAGTGTTATGTAGACTATGATTATCAAATAAAATTGTAGTAGAATTAAAATAATACTTCAGTGTTGATAAAATGAAATTAGTATGTGTAAAAAATAGAGTCTATTCAACAATATATTGTCAAATGAAATTGTAGTATAATTAAAATGATACTTTAATATTGTCAAAATGAAACTAGTGTGTGTGAAAATGAAACTAAAATTCATAATCATACAATAACATATATTTTCAAGTGAACGTGTAGTGTAATTAAAATAATACTTTAGAATTATTATAATTAAACTAGTGTGTGTGGAAAATGAAATAACAAAATAGAGCTCATACAATAATGTATATTGTCAAATGAAACTGTAGTAGAATTAAAATGATACTTTGGTATTGCTATAATGAAACTAGTGAGTGTAGAAAATGAAACTAAAAAATAGAGCAATATTGTCAAATAAAACTAAAGTAAAATTAGAATTATACTTACTTTATGGACCATATTACTATATGGACCATGGTCTACGGTAAAAGTTGCCTAAAAAGAACAACTCCATATCATTCTTTATTGGAGAGAATGGAGCGTTATGCTATGGAACCGGTTCCAAATGACGTTGTTTTCATGTGTGAGTAACGGTGCCATTAGTAGCACTGTTATCCTCCATAATTTATAATTTATATACTGTAGATTCATAAAATCTATACTGTAGATTCATAAAATCTATACTATAGATTCATAAAATCTATACTGTAGATTCATAATTTATAAACCATAGATTCATAATTTAAATACAGTAGATTCATAATTTCTATACAGTAGATTCATAATTTATATACTGCATATTCATAATATCTATACTGTAGATTCATAATTTCTGTACTGTAAATTCATAATTTCTAAATTGTATAGTTATCAAATGATGAATATATAGTTATGTGATTTGTGAATACAAAGTTCAACCATTGGATATATAAACATTGAAAATTATGAACATATAGCTCTATAATTATGAACTTATATTTATAAAATTATAAACATATAGCTCTATCACATGTTCACAAACCTAATACTATAGATTCATAATTTTTATATTGTTAATTCATAATTTTTAAATTGTGCGATTGCAAAGAGAAAAATACCGTTAATAATAAGTGAAAAAATAAATTTATTTTTTTAATTAGAACGGCGTGGTTTTCGTTGCGTTGTGGAACTGTGCCCACCTTCGTTTCCACAGCATAATTTGCCGGACAGAATTTGTTGGGCTGTTTTTATCTCAGTGGGCCTTTAGGCCATCTCCTTTCTTTGAGGCCTTCAGAATTTCCGTTGAATTGTAAAAATAGCCCAAGAAATGGAAAAGTTGAAGGGAGACTTGAAAACTTTGTCAGAAGTGGGATTTGAACCCACGCTCTCTCACGAGAACCAGAACTTGAGTCTAGCGCCTTAGACCACTCGGCCATCCTGACTCTTTAGTTTTGTTTTTACTCATAAATTATTTGAATTAGTAGTTTAATTCCTCCATCTGTATCACAAATTTAGCACAATTTGAATTGATATGAATCAACACTTAATTGCAAATTAGAGCACGATTTCGATCTTACCATTTAAGTGTTGATCTCTTACAATTATTTGTAATTTGTGATGATTTTTTAAAAAGCCAAAGGGTGGTACAAATTTTATTGTACAATTCAAATTATAATTTAATCCTAAATATAATAAAGTCAAATCTATATGGAAATAAAATATGATAAAGGATGGTGATCACATTTTATTGGTGCAAATTTATGTGAATGACATAATCTTTCGAAGCACCAATCCATCTTTATGCAAGAAGTTCTCAAAACTCACACAATGTAAATTCGAGATAAGTATGATGGGAGAACTTAACTTCTTTTTGGGATTGCGACTCAAGCAAAGCGTAGAAGGCATCTTCATTAACCAAACAAAGTACACCAATGGTTTAATCAAGAAATTTGGTATTGATGAGAAGTCATCGGTCAAAATCCCAATGAACACGTCGTTGCGGAACCGGAATCGGAACCGCGGTCACCCCTACATAAAATAAGTATAATTCTAATTACACTTTAGTTTCATTTGATAATATTGCTAAGTTTTTCAGTTTCATTTTTCACATTCACTAGTTTTATTATAGCAATACCAAAGTATCATTTTAAATCTATTGTAGTTTCATTTGACAATATACATTATTGTATGAACTCTATTTTGTTGTTTCATTTTTCACACACAATAGTTTAATTATAATAACGCTAAAATGTTGTTTTAATTACACTCCACATTCATTTGATAATATATATTATTGTATGGTTCTGAATTTTAGTTTCATTTTTCACACACTAGTTTCATTTTAACAACATTAAAGTATCATTTTTTTAAGTGATAAAGTATCATTTTTTTTTCATTTAATTATACTACAATTTCATTTGACAATATGTTGTTGAATGAACTTTGTTTTTTAGTTTCATTTTTCACACACACACACTAGTTTCATTTTAACAACATTAAAATATCATTTAATTATACTACAATTTCATTTGACAATATGTTGTTGAATGTGCTCTATTTTTTAGTTTCATTTTTTACACACACTAGTTTCATTTTAACAACACTAAAGTATCATTTTAATTCTACTACAGTTTCATTTGACAATCATTGTTCACATAGCACTATGAACCATGGTCCACTGTATAACAACCCGACAATCCACATGGTGGGCCGCGAGACTAGTCAAGGTGGCAAATTATGCTGTGCATCCCCTGTATGCACTCTGCATGGTGCATATGGATGCAAAAACGACATCGTTTTGCATAAAACGCGCGCCCTACTTAAAAAAAAATCAGTTTCGATTCCCAGCAACAACATTATGTTATTCATTTTTAGTTCATTCATTTTGAATTTTTCAGTTATGCAATTCTGGAAGTGTAGTTATGCAATTATGGATGTGTAGTTATGAAGTTATGGATGTGTAGTTATGCAATACTGGAATTATAGTTATGCAATTCTGGAAGTGTAGTTATGCAATTCTGGAAGTGTAATTATGCAATTCTGGAAGTGTAGTTATGCAATTTTGGATGTATAATTATGAAATTATGGAAGTGTAGTGAAATTATGGATGTGTAGTTATGCAATTTTGATTTTTTTTTTTTTTTTTTTTTTTTAAGTTAGACGCCAAAACGACGTCGTTTTTGCATCCATATGCACCATGCATGGTGCATACGGATGCACAACATAACGCTCCAGTCAAGGTCTAGTATGGCGGCGGGCTCTGAGTCCTGGATCTTTTTTGGGCCGCTTGGATTATCTTCTTGGACCTTGGGCAATCCAGGATCTCTATTATTAGATCATTTCCAATATCTCCATTAAGGCAAATTATGCTGTGAGCACGTACCCATCTTGCAAGGTGGATACGATTCCATATCTATAATTTTTATACTGTAGATTTATAATTTCTATACTGTCGATCCGTAATTTCTATACGGTAGATTCATAAAATTTATACTTTATATTCCAATTGTTGAACTCTGTTTTAACAAATCAGAAAACTATATGTTCATAATTTGATAACTATATATTATATAAATTATGAATCTACAGTATAGAAATTATGAATCTACTGTATAAAAATTATGAATCTACTGTATTTAAATTATGAATCTACGGTTTAGAAATTATAAATCTAAAGTATAGAAATTATGAATCTACAGTATAAAAATTATGGATATAAAACCGTGTCCACCTTGTAAGATGGGCACGTGCTCACAACATAACATTTCCTCCATTAAACAGTAATGGATTTTTTTCTAAATTTAAAATCAAACGATGTTGTTTTACTTCATAATTCACACTGCTACCTGGACCATAGTCAAGATAAAATTTGACGAACAAATATGTATGGGCTGTTGTGTTAACAAACTAATCAATCAAATGAAGCCCAAGATCCACATCCGTTTTTCCCGTGGACTAGATTTATGAATCAAATATGGGCTTCGTTGTACAATGAAAATATTCCAAGGCCCAAGATTTCGTACTCCACGTGGCAGCACGAGATAAGACCTACAGGCTACATCTTGCGTAATACGCATAGAACGTAGCGTATCTTACCCCCTTTCTTCTCTTCAATATTTTTCTCCTTTTAACACTGCACCTTTCGGCTTTCGCCTCTGCAAAAAGCCAAAAATTTAAAAATTCTGCCGAAAAATTGTAGCAATCATCTTCCTGGTTTCTACTTTCCTCGCTTCCGATCAGAGTACGCGCCTCGAATTTTTTTTTTTTTTCGAATTTAGATCTTATCAATCAATTAATCTAGTAGAGTAATCTGTTTTTGAAAATTTATTTATTTTGATATGCTGAGCATTTAATGTTAGTATTTATCAGAATTTTTTCTTTAATGGGAGTGATTGAATATAGTGTGGGATTGAATTTTTGTTTGCATTTTTTTTTTTGATAGGAGAGCTGAGACAGTTGATCTGGTGGTTAAGCTAGCCAGAAATAGTAATTATGGTATGCAATTTCAATTTTTCGACATGTATTTGAAGTGATTATCTCCTTGCTTTTTCTCTTTCTGAGAAATTATTATCTGGGTTAAACTGTTGCTTGGCAATTCAATTGCTTATTTGCTTTTGTACTTAAGAGCGCAATTCATCATTCAGTATCAAAATGTTAGTCTATATGCATCTGCAGAAATGGACTAAAGTATAAAAACATATTTCCTGCAATTATGGGATCTGGTGTAAAGTTATCTTTTGTTCTTGAAAACTTTTTGCCTGGTTGGACTTGGTATTAGCCATTAACTAAAACTAATTGAAGCAATTGTAGATATATAATATAGTAGTTTTGTTTATTAATCTGCACTCCAATGAACTATCATGATGACAATAAGTTGGAGTTATCAAGGTGATTAATGCCACATAATAAATTATTAATGTCTTTGAGGAAGCTACTTTGGTGGTTCACCTGAGTCTGTTCTGCCTTACTTAACAAAAAGATAAGGTATTTTTAGGAAACCTAGAAGTTAATCATCTATGATTTCGTTCACATTCTTCAAGATGCTTATTTGTCCTATGCATCATTAGTTTAATTTGAAGTATTATCTTTAAAAAATGTTAAGTCCTAGTATGGTATGTGTTGTTGTGGGCCTTTTGCTTTCCAAACAAATATGTTTTCTCCTTCTGTTTTGCCCTTGCCCTTATTCAGTTTGTTTCTGAAAATGCAGTTTTTTGATGGATATGGTTACCATGGAACATCATTTGAGCAAACATATCGATGTTATCCTGCATCATTTATTGATAAGGTTGGTTGGTTTCCATGCTATTTCTCCCTTGGTAATTAAGGAGTTTAGATTGAGTTGATTCTCCAATCATCTTCTTCCTGTTCTCTTATTAGTGGATGTCTTCATGCACAAAGGATAATCATTCCACAGGCTTTTACTATTATCTCAAAAATGAAAATGGGGGGAAACATATCTTAATATGGTCCTGAGTTCTCTGCTGAAAACAGTTGACAGCTTGACGCCTTAATGCAATAGACGAAAAGATACACATACACACACAAGCACAACACATCAATGAAATTCAGAATGAAATATGCATCAATAGATATCTTTACTTTTTCTCAAGTTTGTACCCTCTACTTGGATTATCTTGTTTTTACATACTATAATACTGATTCTGCTAACTTTTTCTTTCTGCAGCCTCAGATAGAAAATGGTGACAAAAGTAAGTAGCAGTATTCCTTTGAAGTTCTCTTTCTCTCTTAGATAATTTGTTACTGAAATGTTCTTGCTCATGCTATCTTCTACTTGTCCATTTCAGTTATAATGCCTCCATCTGCCCTTGATCGCCTTGGTTAGTTTTCAGAATTCTGTTTATGTTGTTTCTCTTATAATGCTTCACTTAATTGGTTCCTTATTTGCTTTTCTTCACTGGCACTGAATTGCTTTTCTTCTATGAGTCATCATTTCAAAATATTTAATGAAACTTCAATTTTGCAGCATCTCTACATATTGACTATCCAATGTTGTTTGAGCTTCGCAATGCTGCAACGGAGCGGGTTTCTCATTGTGGGGTTCTGGAGTTCATTGCAGAAGAAGGCATGATATATATGCCATATTGGGTAAGTAATTTGATATAGATTTTATGCCAGCTTGCACACTAAAGTTAATCAGTCATAATCTCATTAAATGAGGTCTTGTAGATGATGGAAAATTTATTGTTGCAAGAAGGAGACTTTATACGAGTGAAAAATGTTGCTCTTCCAAAGGGTACATATGTAAAATTGCAACCGCACACAAAAGATTTCCTGGATATTTCCAACCCAAAAGCCATGTGAGTTAGCTCATGTTGTTGTTTGCTTATATACAATCTGCCTGGATAAATCTCTCACCAGGCTTTTTATTTATTTTATTTTTTTCTCCTTTCCATTCTGGTGCAGCTTGGAGACAACACTGAGGAATTTCTCTTGCTTAACCACAGGAGATAGTATCATGGTGGCTTATAATAATAAAAAGTACTACATAGATATAATTGAGACAAAGCCATCTAATGCTATAACTATCATTGAGACAGACTGTGAAGTGGACTTTGCCCCTCCTCTTGATTACAAGGAACCTGAAAAACCTGTTTCTAATCTTCCGAGCAAGGCCCCTTTTGAAGGTTATTCTCTCAATACTTATTATCCCCCTTCATTGTAAAGAAAACACCAATAGTGCAGTTTTGCATTTATTTTGGTCTATATGTTTATTATAATGTTGCAATGTTTTTTGGCTTAGTTATCCTTTTTAATACATATATGGGTTTAATTAAAATTCTCAGTTAGGAAGATTGGCTCTTCAGACTGAAAACAATTTCCTGAGTTAAATCAAGTTTCTAAAACTATACTGTAAAAGCATCATTCATTTTTATGGAAACAAAAATTTTTAAAAAATGACAAGCTCAAACATGTGTGCTGAATTAGCCTAAAGTTCCACAATTGGGAGTCTCTGGGAATAGAGTATTGAGAAGGGTATATGATTCTATGGCTTTAAATAGTATCTACCTTCAATTTGAGATCAGGTGAATGTTATTTATTACTAGACTTCAATTTGTTTTTTTATAAAAGGCAAGTATTTATGTGCTGATTATTAGAAATTATGACTCACACAGGTCAGGAGGCTCCAGATGAGGCTGTACCAAAGTTCAACCCTTTTACTGGTTCAGGAAGACGCTTGGACGGGAAACCTCTGAAGTATGACCCTCCGCCTGCTTCCTCATCTGGGCTCAAGGACAAGAAACCTGAAGTATCCAACTCTCATGGCCAGTCTTCTACCTCAAGCACTCAAAATGCTAGTCGCCAATCTCAAGGGAAGCTTGTGTTTGGCTCAAACACGAATCGCAATCGGGAGACACCAAAGGTTTGTCACTTCATACATGCTTGTTACGTATCTCTTTTTTGGTACTTCACTTTGCACTTTTCTATGTATGGAAGTATGGAACCTGCTCATTTTAGTCAATCTGGCTGTCCACAACTAAAGACCTGAAACTCCCACTCGTTGCTTTACCAGCTCCTAATGCAATCTGTTAATGTGTCTGTACCTGCAGCAGGAACCTGCTAAAGAAGAGCCTCAGAAGAACGAAGAGCCAAAGTTCCAACCTTTCACTGGGAAAAAATACTCCTTGAGGGGTTGATTGTATTTTATCTTCCTGACTCATGATGTACCTTCCAAACCCTCAATTATTTTGTTGGTCACAAGTACAGGAATTATGTTGAAGTAAAATATTGCATCTTTCAAGTGACTTGCTGTTGCAAAATTGTGAATGATATGGAGCTTGCACTTGGGTTTCAATTCTGCAACCTTGTGCCAGTGTGGGCATATTTGGGCTTTATGCCAAACTCTCTTTAAGGACTCTTCTTGCATATTTTTCCATTTCACTTTCGTTCTCTCTTTTCAAAATTTCAGACTTTCTTCATCAACCAAATGTGGCTGTTAATATAATCACGCCCAAAATAAAAATATAGCCAATTAAAACAATAGAGCAGGATGTATATCCATTTTGGTGAAAGAGGAAATTGTAATCACTATATGGAAGTGTGTACTGAGTAAATCTTGCTTTGGTATAATAGTTATTGTGTAATTATTTACAAGTCACATGGGATAGATAAATTATATTAGAAAGATTTTGTGTTACGAGTTCAATCGAGAGAGTGTTGACCGAGTATGATGTGTGTGTGTGTGTGTTTTTTTTTTTTATTTATTTTATTTTATTTTATTTTTTTTATTTTTTATTTTTTATGGTGCGCTCACTAATATTAATGTTTTTGGTATATTGGATTAAAATGTTTGAAAAAGCATGAGTTTTTATTATCCCATAAAAAATGTATTTGTGTACATGAGGACTTGTTCGGGAGTCATTAATAAAGCTCTCCATCTTCTCCATGAGAGAGATGAAGAATTCCTAGGAAGAAGAGGGAGAAATTGCCCTTCTTGACTCCTACTTCCCTTTTGTCTTTTTTATTGCTATTAATATAGATAAATGAAAATATATTATCCCAGTTTGGTAAAAAATTGGCCTATAGGTCAATTTTGGCCTATTTGACCACTATTAATTGTTTGATTTAGTTAAAATATCAATATAAATGTTTGGTTAATTAGCTTTTTGCAACCCCAAAATGCTAAAATTCAAAAAGCTACTCCAAACAACTTTTTCAATTAGCTTTTTGAAAAAAGAAATTATACCAAACAGCTATTAACTAACAACTAATTTACCAAACACTTTTCTACAATCAGCTAATGTTATCAACTATTTATACCCTCTAATTAACACAATCAGCTAAAGCTAACAGCCATTTTACCAAACAGGGCCATATGTACTAATGTACACCGTTCTGTGATTTTGGTATAAGCTAGCATGCTAGGTCATTTTTATCGAGTCTCGAGTATCGTTATTGCATCAAGAAATATAAAATATTTGATAGTATATTATTAAAAAAAAAAGAGAGAATTATTTGTTCAACATAATTTTTAAATTTTCAATGAAAAATAAACACATTATTATTATTATTATTATTATTATTATTATTATTATTATTATTTGAAAACAATTATTAATTATTAATTATTATTATTATTATTATTATTATTATTATTATTAATATTAATTATTAAATTGAAGATGAAAAATAAAAAATAAAACATGAGAAGATAGGGTGGCATTTATAATTAAACTAAAATCAGGGCCTTGGGAATAAACAAAATCGTTCTAGCCTTCTAGGCTGAGAGCCTGAGAATTTAGCATCTGTGGAATTAGGGTTTAAGGTTGGGGAACACCAGCGGGCCGAGGAACCGGAGATGGCGATGGTGAAATGGTGCTGCACGGCGGCGAGACGGACGATGATGGCCACCGAGCAACGGCTGGCATTTTCCACGCTATCGTCCTCAACTAGCAGCACACCGGCGATTGTGGAGGCGCCGGTCCTGTGTGGTCGAGGGGACAAGAAGACAAAGAAAGGGAAGCGGTTTAAGGGATCGTACGGAAACTCGAGGCCTAAGAAGGAGAAGAAGATTGAACGCATCAAGGACAAAGTCGAGGTCCCCAGGTCCACCCCATGGCCACTCCCTTTCAAACTCATCTAATTACATCAAATTATCTTAATAATGATATGATTATAGATTTCTACCTGTTTACATTTGTATTCCCTGAACCCAGTGTTTGAGATCTTATTCTGTGACAAGAATATGTTCTTTTGTTGTTCATCTTGACTGAATCAGTTGTTAATTTCACATGATTGATTTACTTTTCTATCTGGCATTGTTTTTTCTTTTGACTAATTGGGGTTCATATAATTTGGAGAGTACATGCTGGCTTTAGATTATTATTTAGCTGGAGTACAAGTGCAGAAATTGTTAGTGCTGTATGAAAATTAATGGATTTGGATGTCTATGGTGATGTAAGAGAGAAGAATGTTGCTTACTTTGAGAAAAATGTTGTGCAAGCCAAAGGTTTTCTGGGCTCATTTTTAAGTCTCAGCTACCCTATTGGAAATGAAATACATTAGTATTTGCTCTATAGAAACAAAATATTTTGTAATATTAGAGGTATGGTCTTGACCAACCCTATGGTGTTAATAGTGTCATTTTCTTGTTGGGTGGTGAAAGGTGAACCCTCTACATTTGAGGAAGCTCGGCAATTGGGAACCAAAAGGTTTTGTCAATTAACTTGTAGGCATGGCAAATTGGTGAAGTTTCAGTGTTCAAGCTGCATTTATGCCATCTATTCCCATTTGGATTTTTCAGGCTCAATAACTAAGTAGCCAGTTAGTCATGTCAGCAGATGTTGCATGGATGATGATTTTTGTTTCCATATTCTGCTGTGGGTACCTGGGTTTTTTGGTGATATGTTAGGCGATGCTGACTTGTTATTCACTAGAATGTCTTTTGCTAGTTTGCTACTGATATTATCACTAAAATTTAATGAGCTGTGGTTCTGTGAACAAAGTCATGGAATTGCCTTCTACAGTATGTGGAGATTACATGAGAACAAATGCACTTTAGAATGAACAAAGGCCATCAGTAATTATCTTGATGTTAAAGACATGCACCAAAAAGAAAGAGCCAAATGAAAATTGTATCAGTTAGACTCTTTTTGTATTTGCTCGATTTGTAATGATCATCATGCTTTAATGAAAGAAAGTGTTTTTGGAGTTGCGTTGAGTTCTAATTTGCAGTAATTTTACTCCTAGAAATACTTGTTAAACTCGACTATTTGGCTGTTTGTAATGAAAATCATTTTCATGGATAATTTCAGCCCTATAGTAAGAGCATAGGTTTTGGTATCATAGAAAATGGGAAAATTGTTAGGAACATTTTGTAAAATATTTTGACAATACCAAACTTAGGAGTTTTAGACCCCTCATTTTTGTTTTCGTTCTGTAAAGTCCTATTCTTGGACGAATTGTTACCCGAATCGTCAACCAGCAGTAGTGCAAGAAGCACTTGTAGAGATCATCTCGTGGTAACTTCATCATAACCCGAGCTGATAGTCTTTAATGGTTCCCCGTGTTCAAGAATGAAGTATGGAAGAACGAAGATTCGAAGACACAAGGCCGAGAGGTTGCTAAAGGCTGAACCATGGAATGATCTACCTCTTGGTCAATGTCAAATGATAAAGAAAGGTCATTTGAGGAGTTATGGGACGAATGATAAAGTCAATCATTCGTGATTGAGCAATCAAAGACACGAGTCATTGCACGATTCGATTGGACAAGCCAAAAACATTCTCTGAGCTATTTCTGCTCGAAGTCTTAAGTGGGGGATGATTTATCTTGGACAATCGGAGTCCTAGGAACAAAATTCAAAGTCATCGATCATTAAATGACATGTCCTTTTGCGCAGTACTATAGGAGAAAAGCTTACTCACTTTATGGAGCAAACGGATATAAAGTACTGACACTCACCCACACTCAATACCCATCGGTTATTACCCATCTAACGTATGAGGTGTGTTTGGAATCTGTTCAGCCATCTGTAGAGGAAAAACACAATCTAAAAACAATAAGATATGTGAGTAGCCATGTTAGTGAAATGAAAGAGTTGGCTCGCTCCCTCGCTATTCTCAGTTTGCGGGTACGTAAGAGGTGGATTATATGGCAATGGGGATACACTACACACTCTTACAAACACACACACTCAACTCGTGTATCACTCTGGGTGGGAGACTGTAACACCCCCGTTTTCTAACACCATAGCCTAGTAGATTATAAGATTACACAGCGAAAATAAACACTAAACGGGGAATGCTACCGTCGCAGCCATCCACTCTTGGATGACGACAAGGCTAGCTACTAGATCTCAACTTATACAAGACATCAAACAACAAGGATTAGGTAGGCCCAAACATCTATTCATTTATATAACCCACATCTCAACAAAGACTTAACTCGGAAATCCATATATGTTCTATTATACAAGCAAGCTAAGGGTTAACAAAAACTACATACTTAGAACTAGAGATAACGTATACTATTTATCTAGCTCCTCAAGGCGCTCGCTCAACAAACATTACTACAAAACTGAAAAGGGTTATCAAGAAAACATACGAAAGAACCCGTTAGCATATAATGCTAAGTATAAGACCACTTAACCCTGTAACATAATATAGATATAGATTTTGAAAAATAATTTGTCAATCACACGTAACACATAGGAATAGAGATACAGATAGATTCACGTGTATATGTACATATGTATATGTACATATTTACATATGTATGTATACATATTTACATATGTATGTATACATACATACATATGTATGTATACATACATACATATGTATGTATACATACATACATATGTATGTATATACATACATATATATATATATATATATATATATATATATATATATATATATATATATATATATATATGTGTGTGTGTGTACATATATATATATACATATGTGTACATATATATATATATATATATATATATATATATATATATATATATATATATATATATATATATATATATATATATATATATATATATGGGGTAGTTTATTCTGGAATGCATAAGTAAGGGAATAAGTATAGAATACTAGCTTTATACCACCATTGTAAGTAAACCAAAAAGGTTAAGTAATAACTGCATTTAAATCGTAGTCATGAGTAAAAGGAGTATCATAATAAGATAGTTTCAAATATATCCTTTAGTAAATACACTCTCACCTTAAAAACAATATTTCTTTTTTAATACTGGAGGAATCTCATATCAATCTCAATCTTTCTCAATCATTCTCTTCAAGTAACCTTCCAAGAATTTTCAACCGGATCTCATCTCATCATTTCATTCCATCATTTCTGCCGAAAGGACCGTAGTCCAATCAGGTCCTCCAAAATATATATTTTTCCTCACACTTTTGAAAATAGAGTGGTATAACCTTTTGAAAATCTTTCTTTTCCAAAATGGGGATCATAATATCATATATGTTTTCAAGAGAGAATATGTAAGTAAATATGAATGTACATATATAGATTTTAAAAAGAGTTTTAAGCCACTAGTATAGGCCTTTTAAAAATAGGTACATAGTTTAAAGCATAGGTTTGGGTATAGGTGATAGTGCGATAATAACCCATGCATAAATGTTCATGAAGTCGTGCCAACTCAATCCAATGCATAAATGTTCTTGAAGTCGTGCCAACTCACTCTTCAATGCAACTAAGTAATATAAGTTGATCACTTAAGCAAATCTTTCATCAAATCATGATAAAACACCAAAGTCATCACATACTTAATGCTCACAGTCAAATATGCCCAAATCACACTTAGTAAAATAGTAGCTCATATTTTGGTTGAAAATGGATTTTTACTCACAAATCAAATAGGCACATTTCATACAAACATGTCATCATGGTCCCGAGTCTTCGAGCCTCACGGGCCCACGATTCTCAGTCCGGAACGACCAATACTAGGCTGAGCCTCAAAGGGCTCTGCCCACACAGTGACCTGGAGGAGCTAAGTGACGGGGCTTGAGGGGCTCCGTCACTTGCTTCCGCCAAGCCACATCGCTGAGTGGCGGATCACGAGAAGGTCAGCCACTCAATTCCGCTCTCTGGCGAGGCTTGCTAACGGATCCCACTTGGACCCATTGGTTGGCTCCGCTAGGCCAACTCGAGGACGGGGCAGAAACTTTTGTGCAACACATTCATGGCGAAAACCTCCATTTTCAGACCTCACAATACACCCAAACATCACATAACATCATTATAGTAACAAGGCATCAAAACCACATCATATAAACATTAAAACACCATACATTTCAACAATATCAAGCAAACAACATCAACATTTAACTATATAACAAACATTCACAGATTTTATAAGTAAATATCTAGCTTTTAGGTTTCCATGATACCTCAAGCTTCTAGCCTCAAGAAGTAAGAATTCATCCTCTATATCTCAAGCTTGGTCTCCTTCTTCACCATCTAGGGCTCCAAGACCACCCAAACAACAACACACACACACACACACACACACACACACACACACACACACACACACACACACATATATATATATATATATATATATATATATATATACACACACATTCACTGTGATTAGAAAATAGGGAGAGGAGAAATGAAGGAGAAGAAGAAGAAAGAAGAGAAGGGAGAATAAACTTACTGCCAAAACATGAGTCTCCTAAGCTAGCTAGATGTTCTCTGATGAAGGAATGAAGACGCAAATGGGAGAATGAGGAGACAAAGCTACACTAAGGATGTTTAAATAGTAAGGCACAAAACCTAGGGTAAGCTGAAAATAAAATGGCTTGGTAGAATGGTAAAAATGAGAATTTCATTATAAAACTTTGGGATATAATTTTAGGTCAAAAGTTGGGCCAAGTTCGGACGAGGATACAATATAAGAGATATAGAAACAAGATATGTTTATTTTGGATTCAAGTTTAAAAGAAAACGTGGTTATTAGGTTCACTGGTTTCTCTTAGATTGACTTTTGGGTTGACTTTTGAATAAAAGAATATTCTTCTCAAACTGAGTCTCGAAAACTAAGGTGTATGAATAGACTTTTGGATTTAATTATTCAACATAAGGGTTCTTGAATAATATTTTATTTGTAGAAGTCACTAGTCAACTTAGGAACAAAATACTGGGAAAAGATTTTGACTAGTTTTTATGAAATAGGTTTAATTTGGAAGAGAAAATTTTGGGTTGTCACAGAGATACTCTCACAAGTCTATTTTTCAAAAAGGAAAAATTTCTAGTCCGGAACTCAGGTTGATATGGATTCAACTTCAAAGTTCAAGAAAACGTACCTCAGAAGACTTCACAAGCCTTTGAGAGTAAGGGTGTATCGCGAGGTAGGTAATAAAATTGAGAACAAGAAGCAAATAAAAAGGACAATACAAGTAAAGAAAGTAAGCAAGATTTGAAAGAAAAAGTAAAGAAAAGAAAGAAGTATGGTATAAAGATATGGATGACCAATATCAGAATAAGAAGATAGACACAAATAGAACATAAAAGGGGTTCAATTGTACCACAACCAAACATGAATCTATCAAGAACTCCTTCCAACCCTATACTTTTCCCTCCAAGATTCTCCTACCAACTAGGGGTGTAAACGAGCCGAGCCGAGCCCGAGCCTGGGTATGCTCATGCTCGTGCTCGTGAACTGATGCTCGAGCTCGAGTTTAGGCTCGAATTCGAGATCGAGTTTAGACTCGAATTTGAGCTCAATTTTGATCTCGAATTTGATCTGTTTGATTTAAAATTTAAACTACTTTGTTTTATGACTTTTATCCATACATAATTATTAAAGTATTTTAATTTCCCTCCCCTAATTATTATTTTTATATACTAAATATAATATAATTATATTATATATTATATATTATATAATATATTATAAAGCTCGCGAGCGGCTCGTCGAGCCGCGAGCCTACAATACCTAAGCTCGGTTCGTGCTTGTTTAATCCACGAGCTGCTCGAGCTCGAGCCGAGCTCGATTTTGACCGAGTTCGAGCCGAGCGTTGACCGAACCGCTCACGAGCGACTCGCGAGCGGCTCGGCTCATTTACACCCCTACTACCAACCATATTCTTTCCCGAACCTTATTCTTTCTATTTTTTGCTTTATTATTATTTTTTTCAAATTTCTTTATTTGTTCATTTTTTTTTGATAAGTTGAATCCAAATAAGTACTGGAAATATCACAAAAAATTTTAGACCAAGAGGATTCACACAAGCCCTTCAAAACAAAATTAAAAAATTTCAAGAATCGCCCAAAAAAAAAGAAGAAAAGAAACACTGCTCTAACTTTGAAGATCAATATCTCAATGACCTGAATGAATTAGCAAGTGTATAATATATAAAAAGAACGCCCCGAAAGGGATACACAACATATAAAAATTTCATATAAAACTAACTGGTAGATCTCCAGATATAGGTCAATTTCAGAAACTGATCACAAAATGTGGAAATTTGGAAAGGGTATGCTTGTTACGTGATTGCGCATAAATGCGCTTAGGATATAGGTAAAGGTACGATGTGGTTGTTTTTGTGATAGAATTTATGGTAATATGGTGGTTAGGAGGTGTAAGGTGTCGTTGATATTGGATGGGAAAAATTGAAAACCATTTCACGATAGTTATTCAAGAAATTCAAGAACACAATCAAGAATGCAAGGGAAAAATTTTTGGGGAATTTTTATTTATTTATTTATTTATTTTTTTTATGTATATAAGACACGAAAAAAATAGTTTGTAAGATAAGGATGATGCGTTTTTGTGTGTGTGTGTGTGTGTGTGTGTGTGTGTGTGTGTGTATAACCCAGGGAACCAAATTTGCAATGATTATGAGATATAACCTGGGGAATGAAATTTGCAATGATTATGAAATATAACCTAGACTCTGATACCAAATTGATATGAATCTAGTTGTAGGTTCAAATAAAATAGAGTATTGTCCCAAGATTGCTTTCAATGCAAGGATAGCGATGGATTGGAAATACCTTAAACCTCACGTAAAACCCTTAGTCCCGAATTCTCAAACAGTTATGAAGAATCCCGTTGTAGCTTCAAGTACCTCGATGATGCAATATTCAAAAAATTAGAGTCGGATCTAGTTTCCTCTGATTTAAGAACGAGTCCACGAACTTAAATCTAAGGTTGAAAAAAGGAAGAATGATTTGAGTCCACGAATCAATTTGCTAGTTGAGTCCACGAACTAGCCATTAATTGAATCCACAATTAGCAATAAGGTTTCTTACACAAGTGTAAAGAAAACCTTAGGGGTTTTATTCAATGAAAGCATTGATTAAAACTACTACGGCCGTGCCCTATTTATAAGTATATGGGCAATATTCCAGCAGGCGGGCGTCCACTTTCCAGCGAGTGGCTGGCGGGCAAGCCACTGCCAGTTGGAATTTGGATAGCCGGGCAGCGGGTATGTGGTGGGGATTCGTCCCCCCACCTACCCCCCACTGGTACGAAGGTAGAAATCCCGGTTCGATGTTCCCTCGTGGAACTCAAAACCATGTCCAAACACATTCTGACACGTAACAACAACATCACGGATTCAATTAACGAAGATTAAACCAAGAATCATTCCAATTACGTTCTAGCACGATTCCTAAACATGCCAAGACCTGACATCAATAACATAACGGTTCGAGAGCATCCAAAACCTCAAGAACATCAAGAAATCTATACGCAACGCCCTAAAGGCAAGTCCTAGGCTAGACTCAACACCCGAGAATGCATAAATCCACCCAATAACACCAAGAATATCATAACACGAGATTCACGATATACACCATAGGGACAAGCTCTAGACATAATTAAATACAAGATCACACATATAATCAATCACAACATCAAGATCATCAAGATTATCAAATAAACACAACATAAACCCTAGGCAAAACTTTATCAAGACTCAATCACAGAATCACACATCAAAGGAGCCAATAATCAAGATATAGTAAGAAAAATAGGTTTTGTAAGACATGTGTTACCTCTTAGCCCTAATCAATATCCTTGGCTACTAAGGTTCTTCTCTAAGATCCTCCTCCAATTGATCTTCCTAGGTTCAGTGGTAGGGAATTCCTTTGCTAGGTTTCCTCGAGGAATGTCTCGAGTGGTAGAATTAATTGTGGTAGGGTTTCTAAATGCTTTCTAATTCCCCATATATAGATTCAGGGGTCCTAACTAGAATTTGAATAGTAAAGGCCCACTTTCTCTATTCCTAACAGAATTAAAGACTTGATTAAGGATAAGGGTCCATGATCCATTGTGGACCACACTAATTAATTAATGGGAATTCTAGTCCAATTAAGTCCTTTTTAATTATACATTAATGGAATTAATTACATAATTAGTCCAGATTCGGAGGCCGTAACACGGGTTGTTACACCACCTTCTTCCTTAGCTAGCTACAACCTCCTTCACCTCTTAAACATTTCAAACAAACCACACAACCAAATTAAAACTAGAGCCTCAGAGAATGGATGAAAGCTAGAAGGGAAATGAATGGATGGAGGAGGAGTTTAGCATACTTACTGTGAGTGGCTTTGTGTTCTTGCAGGGGAGGGAGACAAAGATGGAATCAAAGAGGCAAAGTCTGATAAGGTTTGAATATATAGTAGCACAAAACCCTAGGATGATTCCTCATGATTGGTGGAGGGTAGAAGAGTAAAAAGCTTGGCTAAAAGATGTTATCAGACAAGGTTGGTTGCTTGTGGTCCACCATGCTCCATGAACCAATGCTAGAATTGCTATTTTAAAATAGTTTGGGGTTGAAAAAGGAATTTTCCCAAAATGATTTCTAGATAAACACTTGATTTAGGCTTCTCAAATTTCTTCCGGTTTCACTCAGATAGGTTTCTCAGTTCAAAACTTGGCACGCAATGTACCCGAAAATTTAGGATGTTGGTTTTAAATCAAGTCTTGGTGTTGAATTTAATTTAAAGTGGCTCAAAATAATTTATTCAACACCGATGAAACACAAAAAATTTTATGAAGTGAAAATTGGCTATTTTGGATTTTCTTATAACCAGATTTATTAAATAAATTTTGGGTTGTCACAGGAAGGGGTATGGTGGACTGGATCGAAGAGAAGTTGGACAAGGTGCTTGTTACAGATGCTTGGCGTGGTTGTGTGGTGGGGCTAAGGTGACCAACTTATTGACCTGTTATTCTGATCACTCTGCACTCTTTTTAGGGATCTTTGATTCCCAAGGGGGCGGAGGGGTTGGAAGGAGGAGGTTCCGTTTTGAGATGGTCTGGTTTCATGACGATGGCTGTAGGGCAGTGGTGGAGGAATCTTGCGGCGAAGGGCGGAGTATGGGGCTTCAAGACTTCATCGAGTTGTGTGGCACCCGCCTCGCACGTCTAGGGGGGGGGGGGGGACCCTTCCACAAGTTCGGGGAGCAGATCTAGATTCTTCGTAAAAACCAGCTTCGTTTGTGTGGACTCAGGGACCCAGCCTCATTGGCTGAGTTCCAGCGAATTGAGGAGCTGTTGAGCCGTACCGAAGCCCAGGAGGATGCTTACTGGTAGTAGAGGGCCAAGCAGCATTGGTTAATAAATGTTGATGCAAACACCAAATTTTACCACAGGTATGCCTCTCATCGTAAAAAGAAAAACACTTTGACTAAGCTTTTGAATGACTGTGGGGATTGGATGGAAGGGGAAGCCATGAAGAGGTTATTCTGAATTATTTTGATGGTATTTTTGTACCAGTAGCCCAAATGAGGGGGTTGAGTTCTTTGGTAATATTGTTCCTCGTGTAACCCAAGCAAATAATGAGGCTCTTATGTGCCCCTTTGAATTGGAGGAGGTTAAGTCAGCTTTATTTTCTATGTTCCCCGACAAATCCCTTGGGCCAGATGGTATGAACCCATGTTTTTACCAGCACTTTTGGGATGTGGTAGGTGAGGATATTTCCTCTTTTGTCATTGGTTGTCTCGATTCACGCTGCTTTCTACCGGGGTTGAATGATACAAATGTTGTTTTAATCCCGAAAAGGAAGACCCCTAAGTTTGTAACTGATCTTAGGACTATAGCTTTATGCAATGTGTTTTATAAGATTATGGCCAAGATGATGGCTAATAGAATGAAGCCCTTCTTGGAAACTATTATATCTTACTCACAGAGCGCTTATATTCCTTATAGACTTATCACGGATAACATTTTAGTTACTGCAGAGGTGGGGCATTATTTGAATAGGAAGCAATGTGGGGTGGTTGGTTGGAGTGCCCTTAAGCTAGATATGGCTAAGGCCGATCACCGTATTGAGTGGCTTTTTTTTTACGCAATATGCTTATGGCCCTGTGTAACACCCCTAATTTTTAAAATACTTAAAGCCTATAAAATAAAGGCGAATCTATCATTTAAATCCCAAACAGAGTATAAACTATTCATAAGAGTCGGGGTGTTATGCCACACCTAGGTTTGACAACCTAGTTGCACAGGCTAAACTAACCAAACATGGTCAATCCATAAATCGATACTCAATTACAACTCAAGGCACGCAGGACATCTATTATACTAGAACTAATTAAACTAAGTCCAAGGTTTTGACTAGCGCGCTCCGTAGCTAATGCTCTTCACCTGAAAAACATTCGGTGTAACAACCGTCAGCAAATAATGCTGGTAACCCACTCCAACGCGTTAAGTATAATATAGGTAGATATAAGAAACTCATTTTGAAACTGGAATACATATATACTTACGAGATTCTAGTTTAAATCCAAGATCAAGACTCAAGGCATATTAACAGACTCAACAGTATAGAATAATCATACAGACTAACATGCATCCTAAGAATGTAACACAAGACATAACAGGCAGGTAAGCATACAAATATCAATTCGAGGCAACAAATGCATTCAAGACAATCAATTAGCAAGTAGTCATCAAGGCACACAATTCATCCTCCAACCTTATACCAAGTTCCAACCTTGTAGCTCCCCTCCGTCCTTATATCAGTTCCAACCTATACCTCTAGGCCACCCTTATATCACCACCCCTTATTCCTCCGGGCAACTACATACCCCCACCGACAAACCGCCTATCAACCACCAACATATCAAGATTGTGCCGCAGTGCCATTCACATGATTCGCACCTCTAGTGCCAATATCAAGGGGTTAGCGCATATAGCTCTAACATGACACCGCAACACTTATAACCTGACCCATGCTCAATGGAAAGCTAGTCGAAGGTGGGTGTGTGCCTTTAGCACAGTCACCGCTATGGCCTGTACCTTTAGTACAATGACCGGGCACAAGTAGTGCCAATCTCCAACAATTCATTTTCACCAATCACAATCTCATCATCATCATCATCATCATCAGTCACACCGGCCATTGCGCAATGACCACGATACTCATCATCATTCAATCAATTAACACATAATCAAATAACAATCAAGATACAACAACAACGACACATATTACACATAAATTCCTAGTACGATACCTAAAACACCAAACGAGACTTATACACGACAAACGGGATACAACGGGACACAACGAGACACGGGGAAACATCAAACGGGGAAAAACACCACGAACCACGCCGGGTTTGTGATTGTGAATCTGTGTATGGTAGATTGATAATAGGAATATAAATACAAAATACTATCCCTAACTATTAGGCTAATAGACTAATCTAATTATACTAATTGACTAGGCTATTTAATGATTACCTAATATAACAAATTGTACCAAGAATACAAATATATCTTAATACACCCCCTCAAGCTAAAGGTTGGAGGGCTACAACATTAAGCTTGTCACGAAGAGCCGCAAAACGTGGAGCTGGGAGCGGCTTGGTGAATATGTCGGCGAGCTGGTCTTTTGTGGACACAAAGTTGACTAGAAAATCCCCTGCAGCAACTTTGTCCCGAACAAAGTGAAAATCAATTTCCACGTGCTTCGTCCTGGCGTGGAAAACAGGATTAGCGCAAAGATAAGTAGCACCGAGATTGTCACACCAAAGTGTTGGTGGAGTGACTGGATGCAACTGTAGTTCACGAAGAAGAGAGACAATCCAGGTAACTTCAGCTGCGACATCAGCAAGCCCTTTATACTCGGCCTCAGTGGATGAGCGAGCAACGATGCGTTGCTTGCGGGAGACCCAGGAAACTAGATTATCACCGAGAAAGACGGCATAGCCACTAGTGGACTTGCGATCAATAGGACACCCCGCCCAGTCTGAGTCTGAGTAGGCATGAATGGCAGAAGAGGACGAACGTAAAAAACGCAGTCCATAATGTAAGGTGCCTTTAACGTAGCGTAATACACGTTTCAAAAGTCCCCAATGTTCGAGTGTAGGAGCATGCATGAACTGAC
Organism: Ipomoea nil; assembly: GCF_001879475.1. NCBI lineage: Eukaryota > Viridiplantae > Streptophyta > Magnoliopsida > Solanales > Convolvulaceae > Ipomoea > Ipomoea nil. The sequence continues at coordinate 663,262 of NW_017619008.1, forward strand.
ACAGTTTGTTGACCGCATAGGAAAGATCAGGGCGTGTAATAGTGAGATATTGCAAAGCACCCGCCAAACACCGATATTGGGTAGGATTGTCATATACCTCATCAGATGGAGTAACAGGCTTGGTCGTAGAAGCCGGAGTGGAAAGAGGCTTACAATCAGCCATACCTGCACGATTAAGGAGATCACTCATGTACTGGCGTTGAGAAAGTAATAGAGTCCCGTCCACAAATAGAGTCTCAATGCCAAGAAAGAAAGTCGGTTGGCCCAGATCCCGGATTTTGAATACAGCTGCAAGGCGGTGGAGAATAGAGTCAATTAGAGCAGGATCATTCCCCATCATAAGGATGTCGTCAACATAGACAAGAAGAAAGACCATGGCCGTGCCAGTAGAGTAGTAAAAGAGCGATACATCAGTCCGTGATGCTGAGAATCCTGCACTAAGCAAAAAATCATGAAGACGCTTGAACCAGGCACGTGGTGCCTGTTTCAAGCCATATAAAGAACGGCGGAGGTGACAGACATGATCAGGATGAGCAGGCTCTTCATACCCAGGTGGCTGCCGCATGTAGACAGTTTCAGCCAAGTGCCCATTCAAGAAGGCATTGTGGACATCTAATTGGCGCACAGTCCAGTCACGGGATACCGCATAAGAGAATAGAAGGCGAACAGTTGTCGGCTTCACAACGGGACTGAAGGTATCAAAAAAGTCTTCACCTGGCACCTGATTGAAGCCTTTAGCAACTAGACGGGCTTTATAGCGGTCAATGGACCCATCAGCCTTTCGCTTGGTGCGGTATACCCACTTACAGCCAATAACATTCATGCCGGGCTTAGCAGGAACAAGATCCCAAGTTTTGTTGTGGAGCAAAGCATTGAACTCTTGGTCCATAGCATCCCGCCACTGAGGATGAACCACAGCTTGAGTATAACAGGTAGGATCAGCAGTAGTGGTAAGCGTGTGGAGAGCATGGAATTGCTCATCAGTCCCGCGCGTCATACGACGTAGACGCATGACATGACCTTGGGTCGTGGAAGTTATCACCCTGCGCCGTTTATGTGTCAGAGCACGTGGAATAGGTTGTGGCGCAACAATAGGGACGGATGGCAAAGAAGGGACATGCTCAATTTGTGGCACTATTGGACCGGACCCCCATGGTTTGTCCAATATAGAATCTTGCACGTGCGTCTGCGAACCTGATTCTGTAGAAAAAGGAAAAACAGTTTCGTCAAACCGCACATGGCGACAGATAAAAGTCTTTCCAGTAGAAAGGTTTAAACAACGATACCCCCTAAAAGACGAAGGATAACCTAAGAATACACAAGGAGCAGACCGGTACTCAATTTTGTGGCGATTATATGGACGAAGGTAAGGAAAACATAGACACCCAAAAATTCAAAGAAACTTGTATGTGGGCGGCTTTTTGTAGATCATGGAATAGGGAGTGTTAAATTGAATGGCGGATGACGGGAGACGATTTATAAGGTAAGTGGCCGTTTCAAAAGCGGAATCCCAGTGCTTTAAGGGAACGGACCCTTTGGCTAATAGTGCAAGGCCAGTCTCGACAATGTGTCGATGACGACGCTCCACACGACCATTTTGCTCGTGGGTATAAGCACAGGATTGCCTGTGGACAATCCCGAGAGTGTCAAATAAAGTATGCAACCGATGATACTAGCCCCCTAAGTTAGACTGAATGGCCTTGATAGAACGGGAAAACAACCGCTCTACCATGGCCCGAAAAACATCAAACACTTTATATATATCAGTTTTTACACGAAGAGGATAAAACCAACAGAAACGACTATAATCATCTACGAACAATACGAAATAGCGAAAACTATCAGCAGAAATAACGGGGGCAGGACCCCAAATGTCTGAGTACACTAGATCTAAAACAGCATGACTAGTGTAATTTATTCGAGCCAAAGGAAGGCGACTGGATTTGCCCAACTGACACGCCGAACAAAGACTTGGTGGACCAGATTTGTGGGATGAAACCGGACAGGACTTGAGCACATGTTGAAGGACACGAGCATGCGGGTGGCCTAGACGACAATGCCAAATAGTAGACGTGGTCCGGGCTGACAGAAACGCCAAGTGAGACCGCGGCACAGATAGGGAATACAGACCACCCACACTGGGACCCTTAAGCAACACCTCCTTGGTTATGCAGTCCTTCACAACAAAGTAAGTTGGATGAAACTCAAAAAAGATATTATTGTCAGTGGCAAACCGATTAACAGACAATAAAGGAACCGATAAACTAGGCACATGCAATACATTTGACATTTTTAGAGATTTAGAAACTGATGGAATCGTTGCACAACCCACACTAGAAATACTTAAACCTGTACCGTTACCAACACGGAGGACATCATTGCCGGAGTAATCCTCGGAGTGTGACATCATGGTGGGATCGGGAGTTGCATGGGAACTTGCGCCAGTGTCGGGAAACCAAGAGGCAGCGTCCGGCGGTGGAGCGGCGTCCTGGCTCATGGCCAGATTGGCCTGCGGCGGTGGGGGTTGATCAGTGTAACGCCGGAAGCAAAAAACGGCGGTATGCCCGTGCGAACGACAAATCTGACAGCAAGGGGAGCCACCACGTCCGCGACCATTTCCACCACGGCCACGACCCTGCCACTGTCCTCCACGGTTGCCGCCACGAGTCTGCCGGCCTCCATTCTGCCGGCCCCCACTCTGCCGATTTGCGACCATCGCTGTCGGATGTCCAGCAGCCATACTCGTGAGAAATCATCCGAATGGATGAAGGCTTGCGCTTGAAGATAATCAGAAAGTTGAGGCAGAGTTACGGGATTACCGGAAACCGCCAAGGTGGATTCCATCGCCCGGAATTCCTGCCGGAGGCCCCGAAACACGTACAAGTTCTGTTCATCAAGCGACATAGGCCGGCTGGCTTGTGCAAGATCCTCAACAAGCAACTGGGCACGGCCAAGATATTCGGCCGGAGTTTGATCACCTTGCCTAAGTGACTGGAATTGAGCGAGGATATTTAGACAGCGCACGCTGGTTGCCGAGCCAAGCGCCGTTTCAATGGAACACCAAACTTCCCTTGCGGTGGAGCGGCCAACGGCTAGGTACATGACCTCCTCGGAGAGAGAGGAGATCAAAAGGGATAAGATCGACTAATCTTGTTGAACCCAGGCAGAAAAGGCGGGGTTGACTGCCATGGATGCTGCTTCGTCGGAGGAACCGGCAGCGGCGGCAGGCACGACAGCAAGCATTGCCGGTGGACATGGCGTTCCTCCATCGACGTAGCCAAGCAATCCTTGACCCCAGAGGAATGGAACGAGCTGCGTTCGCCAAAAGAGATAGTTCCGCGTTGTCAACTTTATTGACACAAAATGATGTGCGGAGGTGAGATGGTTGGGCGTGGTGGTGGTAAGCGAAGCAGTGGTAGCGGCACTCATGGTGTGCTCAGATGAGTTCGTAGCCATGGATGAACTGGAAGAAACGAATGAGTAGAGAAAGCGCAAATGGTAGATCGTAATTCCCTAACGCGTTACTGATACCATGTGATTGTGAATCTGTGTATGGTAGATTGATAATAGGAATATAAATACAAAATACTATCCCAAACTATTAGGCTAATAGACTAATCTAATTATACTAATTGACTAGGCTATTTAATGATTACCTAATATAACAAATTGTACCAAGAATACAAATATATCTTAATAGGGTTCACAGCGGGTGGGTGGCGGGTGGAGGACCACCCGCCGGCGGCAACACACATTTCCAACGGGTGCCCGGCGGGCAGTCGCCTGCCCGCTGGAAATTGGGCAAAGGGGCAGCGGGTAGGTGGCGGGCACCCTTGCCCCCACCTACCCCCCACTAACTCACATGCAACTTTCGGTCCCGGGATCTCTCATGGAACCCGAAACCATGTCCAGACACATTCAAACACGTAACGACAACGACACCACGTATTCAACTAACGGAATTAAATCGAGAATCACACCAAATATGTTCTAACACGATTCCTAACCATGCCAAGACCTAAAATTAATCATATAACGGTTCAGGAGCATCCGGAACCACAAGAATATCAAGAAATCTATATGCAAAGTCCTAAACACAAGTCCTAGGCTAGACTCAACACCCGATCATGCATAAACCCACCCAATTATACCAAGAACATCATAATACGAAATTTAAGTTATAAACCCTAGGGCTCTAGACATAATTAAGATATATAATCAATCGCAATATCAAGAACATCAAGATTATCAAACAAGCACAATATAAATCCTAGGCAAGGCTATATCAAGACTCAATCACAGAATTACACATACAATTATCAAATGAGCCCATGAATAAGATATAGCAAGGAAAGTAGGTTTTGTCGAGACATGAGTTACCTTTTAGCCTTAATTATTCCTCCCTTGGCTATTAAGGTTCTTCTCTAAGATTTCCATCCGATTGATCTCCCTAGGCTTGGTGGTGGGGAATCTCCTGGAAATAATTTCGTGTAATATAACTATGGGTAGTAAGGGTTCTAATTACTTTCTAATCCCCTATTTATATAGTTAGGAATCCTAATCAGAGTCTGAATAGTAAAGACCTACATTCTATTCCTAACAGGTATATAGGTCTGGGATTCCTAATTAGAATATGAGTAGTAAATACCTACTATCTTTATTCCTAATAGGTCTAGGATTCCTAATTAGAATCTGAATAGTGGAAGGTCCACTCTCTTTATTCCTAATAAGCTTAAAACTCTAGTTTGGGCAAGGGTCCACGATCCATGGTGGACCACATTAATTAATTAAAGGGAATCCTAACCAAATTAAATCCTTTTTAATTATTATTAACGGAATTAATTAAATAATTAATCCAGGATTAAAGGCTATAACACGGGGTGTTACACCCTGGGTTTTGATGCTAGGTGGGTGGAACTGGTTATGCATTGTGTGACTACAGTTTCTTGGTGAACGGCTCACGCAGCAGACCAGTGGTTCCTAATCGGGGGCTGAGACAGGGTGACCCCTTATCCCCTTATCTATTTATCATCTGTGTAGAAGAACTCTCTCTCTTATTGCAGCAAGCACAGAATTGTGGTTCTATTCATGGTTGCAGAGTGGCTAGAGGTGCCCCCTATCTCTCATTTATTTGTTGCTAATGACAATTTATTATTTTTCAAGGCTTATTTCCAGGAAGCTACAGAGGTCAAGCGTTGTTTATCAGTGTATGAGAACCTGTCTGGACAAGGGGTCAATTATCATAAATCTAGTATATGTTTCAGCAAGAATACTAGGGAGGATGACAGGGAGGAAGTGGCGCAAGTGCTGGGGGTGGCGCAGACCTCTAATTTTGGTAAGTATTTAGGCCTCCCTTCCTTTCTGGGGATGAATAAGAAGGCTGCTTTTGCTTATATTGAAGACAAGATAAGACAAATGATTAGTTCTTGGAATAAGAAAATCTTATAATAGGCTGGTAAAGAAATCTTGTTGAAAAGTTTAGCACAATTTATGCCTACTTTCTCGATGAGTGTTTTCTTACTCCCTATTTCTGTTTGCACCTCTATTGAGCATACTATGAACCGTTTTTGGTAGGGGTCTAGAAATGATTGTGGTATACATTGGAAGGCTTGGGATAGGTTATGTGTGCCAAAAAAGTTTGGGGGATTGAGTTTTAAGGAACTGCGAGCTTTTAACCTTGCAATGCTGGGGAAACAGGCTTGGCGCTTTCTTACTAAACCAGAATCTCTGGTGGCGCGTGTTTATAAAGCCAGGTACTATCCCAAGGGTTCATTTTTTGATGCATGTTTAGGGAATAACCCCAGCTTTTGTTGGCGCAGTATTATGGCAACTCAGGGCTTAATTTCAAGTGGTGTTAGGCGTAGGATTGGGAACAGGGGTGTCACGTTTATATGGGGGCATCCCTGGCTTCAGGATGAACAGGAATCGTTGGTTCAGACGGAGATGCCACAACAGTTGGCTGGCTCTCGTGTGGTAGGCCTAATTGACCAGGATACTGGTTCATGGGATCTGTCTATTTATCTGACATTTTTATTCCTGTGGATGTTGCTCGAATTTTGAAAATCCCCATTTCATCGGAATACGAGGATTCTTGGTATTGGCATGGGGATCCCAATGGTTGTTATTCTGTGAAGAGTGACTATAGAACCATTGTTGGAAATTATGCTGGCAATATCGGCTCCTTTGATAAGTGGCATAAGTTGTGGTGCCTAAAAATAACCCCAAAATGGAAAACCTTTCTATGGAGAGCTTTGAGTGATATCCTCCCTACCACCAAGAATTTGCTTATAAAGAGGGTGGAAGTTGATCCTTTGTGTTCCATGTGTGGCATCAATCAAGAAGACACTATGCATTCATTGGTTTTGTGTGATTTTGCTAGCTCCGCATGGCGCGAATCCAACCTTCCAATCCCCAACATCCTGACAAATGTTTTTCACACTTGGTTTGAAGAGGTTTTGAATATTCTAGACTCTAATCAAATGATTTCCACAGCTGCAATCGTGTACAACATTTGGAGAGTTCGTAATGGGGCAGTGTGGGAGCACTTTTTGCCAACGCCGAAGAGGTTGGTTGCTTCGTCCGCCGCCGTCGTGCACGCTTGGTGCAGCGCCTAGCCGGTTGCCAACCGTCAGCCTTTCACGGTTCAGGCCGCGCCATCACTCGCTGCTGCCCCAGTGCGAAGTTGCTGGTTCGATGCTGAATATCAGCCCATGACGCAGTGTGCCACGGTCGGCGCTGTGTTGCTCGATGACGATGGAGGATTCATTGCGGCCTTCAACAGTCGGTTGCCGGTTTGCGCTTGCGTGTAAGGAAGCCTTGTCCTGGCTAAGGGGACGAGGGGAACAGAGGGTGGAGGTCCACACAGACTGCTTGACTCTTCAGCGCTACTTGTCATCGTCTATAGGACCTGTTCGTTCTTACGTTGGCTACGCGCGCTAGTGATGGTTGCAGATCTTATAGTGCTTCTTTTGCTCATTTAAGTTTATTCCTAGATCAACTAATTTAATAGTTCATACACTTGCTTCTTCAGCTTTTGCTCAGACTATTGCCATGTATAGGAATGTTATCCCTCGTGACTCTATTGTTGGTTATTATCTTTAATATATGCCATTCTTTGATTGTCTTATAAAAAAAAGCTGAAAAATGTAGTAGCCAAATGCTTTTGACCTAATTGCCATACATTGTATAATTGTGGGGATGGAATTTAGTAACAATAAGATTCAAATTTAAATCTATTATATTTAAAGTTATTCATTGATTTTATATTGAATAAGTGAATATTTAATGATTCGATTGATAGTTATAATTCTGTAAGATATATCAACATATCTACAACTTTAATAAAAGCGAATATTGTTAGACCCGGAACAAAAAAAATGTTGGTATGCCACATGCTCAACAAAATTGTACTTTGCGCTTTTCTAATTGTACAATGCCAACTTAAATTCCTAATATAACCTCATTCTTCTAAATTGTACTCAGTTTCCGTAGCCCTTCTCCTCCGGTTTACCGCGATGAAGACTGCCCGCCGCCTGAGCCTCCTTTCATCGGCAATGATGGGTGAGCATAGAAACACAACCGACCGCGATTAAGGAAGGAGAAATCCAGCGGAGAAGCACAACCGACCGTCAATTACGAGAAGCACCGCCAATTACGAGAAGCAAGAAGAATCACACACCAGCAAAGAAACAAAGTAAACAAAGCCGATTTGGTCTCTTTGCGTCTGGTTTGCAATTATTTACAATTATGCAGAGATATTTACAATTATGCAGAGATTGAATTACATCTATGGCATTGATTTGAATGGTTTGACAATAATTTAATTCTTGTAAAGTTTCATCTCTGATCTATGCATATGCAATGGCATATTAGTGGTTGAAAAGTTACCATATTTGCTATGAAAGTAGGGGTAGCTTGAGTGGAATGCAAATCTGTGATATTTCAGATGGGTTTTGCTTCGATGTGGAAGTATGAGAGTCAGATTGTGAATTTCTTAATTTGAAATCATCAAGTATGAGTAAGTAGTAGCGGTGGGTTCACTTTCACTACGCTGTATAAGTCTATACACTTAATACTCCATTTTTGTAATGAGTTTAATCTTGTAGTGTTAGACCATTCGCCATTATTTGAGTTTAATATACTTGTATTTTTGGTTTTTGTTCTCTACTATAGTGATTGGTGAAAAATTTTGGGTAGCATTTTCTCAAATTTGCTGGGACTTAATTAGTTCATTTGAAAAAAGTGCAGAATTTCGGAATAATTTGGATGTATGTTATAGTTTTTGCTTTAAATTTGTTTTAATTTGCTTCAAACTAATTCTTAGTTAAGTATGGCATTGCTAGGTTTTAATTTGTCCTAAGTATAGATTCTGAGTTTATTGAGGCAAAATCACATCAAGTATAGATTATGAATTACTCCAATTAATTCAAGCATACCAAGTATGAGTTTCTATGATCTTGCAGAATTGTCAATGCATTGCTTTTGCTTTAATTTGTCTATGCATTACTTGAAATTTGCATCATAAAAGAGTTAATTACCAAAATGGTCCTTCGACTATAGTGAAATTACTGATTTGGTCCTCGACAATTATTTTTACCTAATTAAGTCCTCAACTATGAAAAATCTACCCAATTTAGTCCTCTGTTTGGGTTTCCGTTAAATGTCTGTCTAATTCAAGGGTAGTGATGGAATTTCACTACCTGGGTTTCCACTTCAAAAAGTGATTGATGGTCGGCCGTTCATTGGTACGTCCGAGGCAGGGATGGGGATGTTAGAAGTAGTCCAAGTTGCGCCAGACGCTGGTGGCTCGCTTCATCTCGAGATTCTCATTGAAATGTTTCCATGTTTTCTTGTTCTCCTTGCCACTGCCATTTATGACCTTTGTCGAAGTGCATGAAGATCAAAGAGCGAAGCGGTGGGAGACGGGACTATGAGGCATTGCTTAGTTTTAGCCAACAACAAACATCGGCAAATAGGGGAGGAAAGGAGGAAATAATTGATAGGGCGGTGCATTTAAAAACTGAGATATCAAATGATGTTAGTGTAGTTGACTGTTGAGAGAGATGAATGCTACATTGTGCAAAGACAGGTTGTTGAGAAGGAAACAAGTAAAGGGTGTAGTGTAGTAGTAGGATCGATTAAGGAAGATAGTTCTGAGAATGATAAGGATGGACCGATGGAAGCTTCAGTGATATTGATACTGGGCTCATAGAGGTCACAAGAAATTCAATTTGGGAGGTTAGAAAGAGAGTTACACATTGCTGGATTTAAGCTACTGAATAAAGAACATGGTGATGGGTTACTTTTGAAGGATCATTGTTTGCCCATTCCAAAGTTGAGCTCTGAGAGTTTTGAAGTTGAAATTGATGAATCAGTAGGTTCTTGTGATTCTAAACTGGCGAATATTGGTTCTCCTCCTTGTCTTGGTTCACTTGCAAAACACGATGATGATGAAATTTTAGATTCGGGGTCTGATTAAACCGGAAGTTGAGATGGAGAAGGATGCAAGCTGGACGAGGGAGATCTGATTTGCTACAATGGAGGAAGTCAGACGGAAACCTAGGCAGTATTGTGAAATTCCATCACTACCCTTGAATTAGACAGACATTTAACGGCTGACCAAACAGAGGATTAAATTGAGTAAAGTTTTCATAGTTGAGGACTTAATTAAGCAAAAATAATTGTCGAGGATCAAATCAGTAATTTAGTTATAGTCGAAGGACCATTTTAGTAATTAACTCCATCATAAAATTAAGTAGATCAAATTCTATGTTCTGCTATGAGTGTATTGTTGATGATGAAGGTCAATTAGAAAAGCTTTTCTGGTGCCATGGCAGGTTGATTTCCTTTTTGTCTTGAGTGAGAGTGAGTAGCAGAAATCTGGAATTGTAATTTTCTATTGCCTATCTTACTTCTCATATTAGAAATTGCTATGAACACAACTTGCAAGAAGATACACAGGGTGGATATTCTTACAGTATGACTGATGAGAATTCAGTATGTGATTCTAATTCAGTAGGTAATCCTAATTCCATCTACCCCGGCTGTTCTGTCCAAGGCTTTCCAACCAATCCCCCATTCTTTTCATACTCTAATACTATCCACTACACTAGGAATTTCTTTGACTACAAGAACACTTTCAACAATACATTTACAACCAGAAGTACCACGAGCAGAACGTTTAAAAGAATGATATATTTTTAATTTGTTGATAAAATATTCAATATACACACCCCCACACACACATTATTTTAAAAATGCATTTCTTTGTGCAAATCCAGAAATTTTTACAATTGCTAATATCCCTCCATCAATTGATCCGGTATATATATGTATTAGGTTTTACACAATACAATAATTCAATATTTTATACTTAACCATTAACAACAATTTATATAGTAACACAAAGAACCAATAACGCCTCCACTGAGGCTCGAACTCACAACCTTCCAAATGGAATTCCAACCCAGATACCATTAGACCACATAGTCTTGGTACAACAATGCTAATCTAAAAAACTCATAATAGGTGTAAACTGGATGTGGAAATTACTGATGGAAGTGGATGTCTTGTTGCATCTGTGTTTGGGAAATGTGCTGAACAACTATTACTCTTTACTATCAAACAAGTTATGCAATTGGAACAATAGGTATTCCTCCTTTACCACCCACAACCACTCATGTTTTACAGTAAATTAACCTATGACTAACTACATAAACATCTTGCAGGGTCAACAGCTACGATTTCAACATATCAATAACCGCTTACAAGATGAAAAATATATAATACAATTGAGGTCTCAATCCTACACACAACAAGGCAAAAATATGGTATCATATACCATAACATTATTGTACGATTCCTTGTCATTCACTACCACGAGTAAACAACATGCAATAAACACACAACCAGCAAAAAGGAAACTCAACTTCACTAAAGATGGAGAAGAAGGAGACAATTCCGAGCCTCAACAAACACGCACTAAGAAAAATTAATTTTACTCTGATCAAATTACTACTCTTTTCATTATAGATAGCCAGCTTTAGTTAGTGGTTTATTTATTTTTACTTACTTTAATTCTATTTTAGCTATTTTGAATTTCTTTATCTTTTATTAAAATATATAAGAACCAATATTATTTCTTTATCTTTTATTCATTTCGCATTTTTCTTTCTCTCATTATTATATGTGATGGGGTAAGGACCCCGGCCCAAGAGATAGGGGCCCAAAGAAAATAAAAGTGGGCCAGCATCGAGAGAAGCCCAAAGAGCAGTCAGGTCGAGTCCAGGAGTCGGCCGAGGCCCAAGCCCAGGAAAGGACCCGGCTCGAGGAGCCGTTGAGGGCATTAAAGGCGTTCCTTTAAAAGAGAGCCGTTGAAGCATTGAAGACAGGACCCGGTCGGGCTGCTACCAACCTAGGAGAGCCGTTGGTCGACCGAGTAACAGCGTCCAACGGCTCCATATCTTGATTAGCCTTGAAGTCGGCCATTAAGGGCCATCAAGTCGGCAGAGGAGGAGCCACTATATAAAGGCTCCTCCATTCTTGTAAAAGGGGAGACACTTCGGACACCCGGAAGAGGAGAGAATAACAAAGAATTTCCGAGCACTCTCATTATCTCTGAGTTAGACATAAATATTATTGAGAGGTGTATCCTCCGACCAAAAGGTTGTGTTGGACCTCCTTGGGCCCAAAAACCCTAAAACCATCACTGGCGCCGTCCGTGGGGATCGAAACGAAGAGTCACGTGTCCTCTTGAGTGAGGCGAGTCCGAGGAACAACAGTCGAATCAGGAAAACTCCAGGCATGGCAGGAAGCGAGGAACAGTCGAGCCGTCACGACAACGGACGGGAGGCCGACCTGAGAAGCCAGCTGAATAGGAGAAATGCTCGGAGCCAAGAAAACGAGACGATGCCGCCGCCGACGCCGCAGATAAACCCGCAATTACCTCAGGTGGTGTTCACCCCGGAGCAGTTACGCGCAATCGGGCGCGCCTGCGCCGAAGCGAGCCTAGGAATGAGAGAACAGTCCATCACTCGCCAGCCGCAACGCAAGTTGAAACCGCCTCAGAGGCCCAACAACCGGCAATTGAGCCGACGGGCTGAAAGCCAACCGGTACAATCCGTTCATTCCCGACTAGGTCCCAGCGTTGGGCGTCGGTCGGCAAGGGAACGATTAGGCCGGAAGGAGCCCAGTCGTGCCCCGTTAGCCGCCCGCGACCGACAAGCTGCACGAGAGAAGAGCCGAACCAAAAGAGCCAGGACTGAGACCCGTTGCGTGGAGCAACCTCCCCGCAACCCCGTCCAACCGGCTGAGTCTGAAGTCGGCGAAAGCACGGAATCCACTGGAAATCGCACCCGGGAGAGGGTCGAAGTGGCTAACCTAGTACAGGAGGTGCGAAATCTGAAAGAACGAATGGAGGGGAAAGCCAAATCCCCAGGACGTACATTGCTGACCGCCTTACCCTTCTCAGACGAGGTTATGGCTTTTAAGATACCGAGTGACTTCAAGTTCCCGGAACAAGCCACGTTCGATGGAACCGGCGATCCCCGCGAGCATTTGCTGAGCTATCAGGCCAAGATGCAGGTTTTAGGGGTACGAGACCCGGTCATGTGTCGTGCTTTCTTACCCACGTTGAAGGGGTCAGCACAAAGGTGGCTGGTGGCGCAGCCCTCAGGGTCGATTCACAACTTTGAAGAGCTGGCAGACCGCTTCATGAGCCATTACGCCGCTAATATTAAGCCACAAAAGGACCTAACTCACTTGGGTGACATCCATCAAGACGAAGGCGAATCTTTGAAAACCTATCTGGCCCGCTGGCAGAAAGAAATCCAGTCCATAGAAGAGGTCGAGGACCAGACGGCGCTCACCTTCTTCATCGAGTCGCTGCGGTCCGGCCAGCTGTACCGAGACCTGAGGGACAATCGGCCGGCCACCTACGCAGAAGCCATTCATATGGCCAACAAGAGGGCCAATACGGAGCAGGCTATGAAGTACAAGCGACAGCGCGAAGTCGGCGGATCTGCCAGCGGAAAGAGAACGCGAGCGGAAGCCAAAGAAAGGCGCCCGGACGTGGCTCGGCGACCCGAAGTTAGACGACCGTACGACCGACCCGTGGTCCACGCCTATCGGCCGATTCCCGAGCGTCCGGTCCACGAGGTACAAGCGGTTGCCCCGCCTCCGCCTCCGCCGATCGACGATCGCGCGACAAACGAAGAAATGGGTAAGAACGCTAAGTATTGTCGTTATCATAAATCTTATACCCACAGTACGGAGGAGTGCTTCTACCTGAAGAAGATTATGGAGGGCATCATCCAGCAAGGAACCCCGCCTCCTAACCAGTGGAGGCGGAGACCGGGCAGTCAAGGGGATGAGGAGCCCGTCGCCGTTGCCGAAAGCAGTCGAGGCAAACAGCCGGTTCCCGAAGAGGAGGAGGCTCAGTGGCGCCAAAAACCGGTTATCAACATGATAGTCGGCGGGCCGGAAGGTGGTGATTCAGCGAACACCCGAAAAGCTTGGGCTCGGCAGTTGTACGTCGGGACAGTGTACGGGCGTGAGGAGAACTCCAAAAAGGTGTGTCGAGAGCCCATCGTGTTCACCGACAGAGACTTACCAGCCGGAGAAATACCGCATCGAGATGCGTTGGTTATAGCCATGGACGTCAACGGCATCGTCGTTCGGCGAATCCTGGTGGACACCGGGAGCAGCGTCAACGTGCTATATCTAGAAACCTTCACCAAAATGGGGCTGACTCAAGAACAGCTGAACCCCGTCAAAACTCCCCTCGCCGGCTTCACAGGGGACTCGGTGGAGGCGGAAGGGTCGATCACTCTCCCAGTGGAGATTGGCACGTACCCGGACGTACAGAAACTCAGCATGAAATTTATTGTGGTAGACCTGGCCTGCTCGCATAACGCGATACTTGGCCGACCGGGTCTTGAGGATTTAGGAGCCTTGATCTCAATTGAGCATCTCTGCCTGAAATTCCGCACACCGAATGGAGTAGGCACGGTGCGCTGTGACCGAAAGGTCGCCCGCGACTGCTATCTGCAGGCATGCAGAGGGATGGGCAAACGCGAGATGCAGATCCATGAGATCACTGAGAGGCCCCCGAAGAAGACGATACTACCTCGCCCAGAGCCTGCTGTCGAGTTGGAAGAAGTCGAGATCGACTCTACATGGCCGGAGCGACGGGTCCGAATTGGAGTCGGCCTCTCCGAGACATTGAAAAGAGAAATTGTAAAGGTGCTCCGGGAGCACCGGACGGTTTTCGCCTGGGGCCCAGAGGACATGCCTGGCGTCGACCGATCAATCATATCACACAAACTCGCCGTAGATCCGGAGCACCGACCGGTCGTACAGAAGAAACGATACCTAGCCAACGACCGGAGGGAATTTGTGAAGAAGGAAGTTGGCACGCTACTAGCGGCCGGGCACATCCGCGAGGTTAAGTACCCGGAGTGGTTAGCCAATGTGGTCCTCGTGCCCAAGCCCCCGGCGTGGCGAATGTGCGTGGACTACACCGACCTTAATAAGGCTTGCCCGAAAGACCCATTTCCCCTACCTCGGATCGACCAGTTAGTTGACGAAACGGCCGGGTCGGCGCTACTGAGTTTCATGGACGCCTTCAGAGGGTACCACCAAATATTTATGCACCCGGCGGATGAGGAGAAGACCGCCTTCCTGACACCGGACGGAGTTTACTGTTATCGAGTCATGCCCTTCGAACTTAAAAATGCCGGGGCTACGTACACCCGAATGGTCGCCCAGTTGTTCCAACATCTGCTTGGGAAATCGATGGCTGCATACGTCGACGATATGCTCGTCAAGAGCCGGGAGGAGGATAAGCATGCGGAGGACTTGGCCGACTGCTTCAAGGTAATGATAAAATACAACCTTCGGCTGAACCCCAAAAAGTGCGCGTTCGCCGTCCAAGGTGGCAAATTCTTGGGTTACATGGTCACCAAACGAGGCATCGAGCCTAATCCGGAAAACGTACAGGCCATCATCGACATGCAGCCTCCTACAACCGTCAGGGACCTACAACGGCTGACTGGCCGATTGGCCGCCCTTAGCCGCTTCTTGAGCAAAGTGGCGGATAAGACCGTACCCTTCTTCGAAGCCATGAAGAAGAAGGAGGGATTCGCTTGGACTGCCGAATGCCAACAATCGTTCGAGGAGTTGAAACAGTACCTCTCAACGCCCCCAGTGCTGTCTACCCCCCAGGTGGGCGAGCCTTTATTCTTGTATCTTGCCGCCTCAGCCAAGGCAGTGAGTTCGGTGTTGGTCCGAGAGGAGGACCGAGTCCAGCACCCGGTTTATTACGTAAGTCGCTCGCTGAAGGCCGCTGAGACGCGGTACGCCGTGTTGGAAAAGATTGTGTATGCATTGGTAGTCACCGTGCGCAAGCTGGCACCCTATTTCCAAGCTCATACCGTTCGAGTTTTGACAGACCAGCCGCTCGGAAGCGTGCTAAGAAACCCCTTGTCCTCCGGCCGACTTGTAAAGTGGGCCGTAGAGTTGACTCAGTACGGGATTGAATACCAACCCCGGCCTTCCATTAAGGGTCAAGCCTTGGCCGACTTCCTGGTTGAATGCACGGCAAGTGAGGTAGAAAAGGAACATGCCTCGGAGAGCTGCCCAGGCGAGTGGTGGGAAATGCACGCGGACGGAGCATCGAGTCGACAACACTGTGGAGGCGGTGTCATGCTCATCACTCCGGAAGGATTCCGGCTATATTACGCTCTGAGATATCGGTTCTCAACATCAAATAATGAGGCCGAGTACGAAGCGGTATTAAACGGCCTCCGACTCGCCAAGGCCCTGGGAGTCGAGCGGCTGCGAATCAAGACTGACTCCAGACTGGTAGTCGGACAGATCTCGGGTACGTGTGAAACTAAGAATACAAGGATGGTACTATACAAAGAGCGTGCGGTCGAGATGTTAAAAGGGTTCGGGGCTTACGAGATAGAGTACATACCCCGCGCGGACAACATGGAAGCCAACCTATTGTCCAAAATTGCCCTGGAAGGGGTACTGGACCACCTGATAAAAATTTGCCAGAAGGAGGAGTTAAACCGGCCGAGTGTTGAGGAGGCACCACTGGAAGTCCAGTTTGTAGATATCGAGGAATGGGATCGAGTGAAAAATCCCGAAATGTTCTGGATAGAGGACATCCGGCGATTCATAGAAAAAGGCGAGTTACCGGAAGACCCGGGAGTCGCCGCGAGAGTTCGGCGGAAAGCCCCTTCCTTCCAGATCATCGACGGACAGCTATACAAACAGTCGTTCGGTGGACCCTTACTAAAGTGCCTGCTTAGACCCGAGGCCGAGAAAATAATGGACGAAGCTCATAGAGGCATTTGTGCCGCGCACCAGGGCGCTCACACGCTCGCCAGGAAGTTGGTCGTTCAAGGGTATTATTGGCCAACCATGATGCGAGACTGCATCGAATGGATGTCCAGATGCGGCGTTTGTCAAGCATTCGCCAGGAAAGACACCCGGCCGGCCACCTTTTATACACCGGTCACCACTGCTATCCCCTTCGCCAAGTGGGGAATAGACTTGTTGGGGCCATTGCCCGTCGCCCCGGGAGGTCTGAAGTTTTGTGTCATGGCTATCGACTATTTCACCAAATGGGTCGAGGCAGAGCCATTGGCTAGCATCACTGAGTACCAATGTCGACGTTTTCTGTGGAAAAGGGTGATATGTCGCTTCGGCCTGCCCGAGCACATCGTCAGCGACAACGGGCGACAGTTTGACTGTCAGGCCTTCGCTGATTTCTGCCGCCGACACGATATCAATCATACCAAGGTCTCGGTGGCGTACCCACAAGCCAATGGGCAGGTCGAGAATGTGAATCGAACGTTGGTCGATGGGATCCGGAAGAAGCTCGAAGACATCCGAGGAAGTTGGGCGGATGAGCTTGACCGAGTCCTATGGGCTTATCGCACTACCCAGCGGCGAGCGACGGGGGAGAGCCCGTTCTCGCTCGCATACGGCTTCGAGGCCAAAGTTCCAATCGAAGTAGTCGAGCCCACCCACCGGGTTCGCACCTACTCGGATGCAGCGAACGAAGAGAATTTGCGGATCGAGAAAAATTTCCTAGAAGAAAGGAGGGAAGCCGCGAGTGCACGGATGGTCGAGTACCAGCAGGCGGTGAAAAGATATCGCGACCGGAGGACTCGCCCGCGAACCTTCCAGGTTGGCGACCTCGTGTTACGCGATCGACAGGCCAGTCAGCCCACCGAAGGGGGCAAGTTTGCGGTTAAGTGGGAGGGGCCATACCGTATCGCAGCGGTGGTCCAAGCCGGAACCTATAAGTTAGAGACTATGGAAGGCAAGCTCATAGATCGCATATGGAATGTCACCCATTTGAAAAGGTTCTATCCGTAGAAAAGGATAGGCCGTATACGTGCTCAAGGATTCCAAACATCTAAATAAAGCACATGGGTTACAGTTAATCGCCTCGACCAAGGGACTCGGCAAGAAAAGATGGGAAACAAGGGCCCAGACCCTTAGACGTTTCCGAGAAAAAGCCTACAGGACTCGCCTCGACTGAGGGACTCGGCGAGTATTGAGAGAAACGACGGGGCACTAACCCTAAACTGTTTCTGAGATAGAAAAAGCCTGATGGGTCGCCTCGACCGAGGGACTCGGCAAGAAAAGATAGGAAACAAGGGCCCAGACCCTTAGACGTTTCCGAGAAAAAGCCTACAGGAGTCGCCTCGACTGAGGGACTCGGCGAGTATTGAGAGAAACGACGGGGCACTGACCCTAAACTGTTTCTGAGATAGAAAAAGCCTGATGGGTCGCCTCGACCGAGGGACTCGGCAAGAAAAGATAGGAAACAAGGGCCCAGACCCTTAGACGTTTCCGAGAAAAAGCCTACAGGAGTCGCCTCGACTGAGGGACTCGGCGAGTATTGAGAGAAACGACGGGGCACTGACCCTAAACTGTTTCTGAGATAGAAAAAGCCTGATGGGTTGCCTCGACCGAGGGACTCGGCAAGAAAAGATAGGAAACAAGGGCCCGGACCCTTAGACGTTTCCGAGAAAAAGCCTACAGGAGTCGCCTCGACTGAGGGACTCGGCGAGTATTGAGAGAAACGACGGGGCACTGACCCTAAACTGTTTCTGAGATAGAAAAAGCCTGATGGGTCGCCTCGACCAAGGGACTCGGCAAGAAAAGATAGGAAACAAGGGCCCAGACCCTTAGACGTTTCCGAGAAAAAGCCTACAGGAGTCGCCTCGACTGAGGGACTCGGCGAGTATTGAGAGAAACGACGGGGCACTGACCCTAAACTGTTTCTGAGATAGAAAAAGCCTAATGGGTCGCCTCGACCGAGGGACTCGGCAAGAAAAGATAGGAAACATGGGCCCAGACCCTTAGACGTTTCCGAGAAAAAGCCTACAGGAGTCGCCTCGACTGAGGGACTCGGCAAGTATTGAGAGAAACGACGGGGCACTGACCCTAAACTGTTTCTGAGATAGGAAAAGCCTAATGGGTCGCTTCGACCGAGGGACTCGGCAAGAAAAGATAGGAAACAAGGGCCCAGACCCTTAGACGTTTCCAAGAAAAAGACTACGGGAGTCGCCTCGACTGAGGGACTCGGCGAGTATTGAGAGAAACGACGGGGCACTGACCCTAAACTGTTTCTGAGATAGAAAAAGCCTAATGGGTCGCCTCGACCGAGGGACTCGGCAAGAAAAGATAGGAAACAAGGGCCCAGACCCTTAGACGTTTCCGAGAAAAAGCCCACGGGAGTCGCCTCGACTGAGGGACTCGGCGAGTATTGAGAGAAACGACGGGGCACTGACCCTAAACTGTTTCTGAGATAGAAAAAGCCTAATGGGTCGCCTCGACCGAGGGACTCAGCAAGAAAAGACGGGAAACAAGGGCCTGGACCCTTAGTCGTGCCTGTGGAAAAGCCTTGAAGAGTCGCCTCGACAGAAGGACTCGGTGAGCAGTTAAAAAAGACTAGGTCAAAGGACAAAGCGTCGAGCTCAAGATAATACGAAAAGGAAGAGAAAAGGGGAATTTCATTAAAAAAAAAAAAAGGCCCGAAAAGGAGGCCAGCCTTTACAAAAGGGGGCTGTCCCCAAACAGAACAGCCCTAAACTACGGGGGAGGGGGTGTCGACATCAATCCCTTCGACTTGGGCCCCTGCCGTTGGTCCAGTCAGGGGAACAGAAGAAGGGTCCTCGGCCTGAAGAGAGGACTCGGCGAGCTCAGGAGGTGTCGCTGAAGGAAGAGTCGCCGGATCAGAGGTTGCCGGAAGAGCTGCCGGATCCCCAGTCGCCGACTGTCCTTCAGTCGCCGGAAGAGCATCTATCACGGGCTTGAGGCCCCAGCTCTCGGGAGTGAAAGAGGAGTCGCGGACCAGCAAGGCGGAATGGATCTCTGTCTGCGCCTCGCGAAAGCCGAGGCGATAGTCGCGCTCGCCCAAGTCTAGGAGGAACTCGTCACCATCCGGCGTCGACAGCCACTCCTTGGCAATCTCTTTTTGGCGAGCCTCTATCGCCGCCTTCACCTCCGCCTCGAAGGCGGCCGACTTCTTGTACTCCTCAACAAAGGTCGCAGCAATCGTCGCCACCTTGTCTCGCTCCTCCTCCCACTGACGAGTAACCCTCAGCATCTCAGAGTTGTGCACCTCCACCACCTTGAGGTGCTTCGCCTGCTCTTCCAAAAAGGCCTCCTCCGTCTGACGCAGCTTGTTGGACATAGACCGCATGTCGGTCAAATAGTTCTGCAGCCGCTTACTCATCTCCATCTGGAAGGTGAGGTTCTGCGAAACAGACACGAATCAGGTAATGAAAGGAAAGGACGAAGGGAAGGTTAAGAGGGAAACACTTACGCGGTACAACTGGCGCAGTGAGGCCTCGAGGATGTACCCGTCCCCCAGAGCATGAGTCGCCTCCACGTCCTTTGGTAGAAGGACGTTAGCACACCACTTGCGGACAGAGGAGGTGCCCATCCAGATCTAGGCATCCTCCTCTACCTCATGGCACAGCCGGATCCTTTTTGGAGCCGACTCGTCAGTTTGAACAGCCGGGCGCTTAGAACCGGAGCTCTCTGTCTGAGGAGGAGGTGGCTGTCGAGTGGGCGACACCACTGGCGTCGGAGTCAGATCCACCACGTTTTGAGGAGGAGGAGGAGTCGGCCTGGGAGCCGGAGACGGTAGAGAAGAAGAGGCAGCAGCAGTACCGGAAGAGCGTTGGATCAGCCGACGCCTCATCTTTTCGGCTCTGTCTGCCATCTCGGGAGTCGGTTCAAACGCCTCGTCGGAGCTGGAGGAGTCGGAGTCGTATGGACCTGTAAAAAGGAAAGAGAAAGCATGAGGTGTTCCGAGTCGGAATAGGGCGAGATAGGAAAAGAATGAGGGGTAACGAAGACTACCTACGATGGCTGCACCCTCCGGTAGCAAGCCACGCTTAGCCATGGCCCGGACTCGGGACCAGTACTTGACGGAGTACGGCCCGAAGCCCTTCAAGAACTCGCCACCCAAGACCGCATCGTCGGAAGGAACGGCACGTCGAGGACAAGGCTTGAACAGAGCGGCCGGCCACAGGGTCGGAAAAGTGAAAGAAGAAAGGGCAGGGCGGACGAAGTAATAAAGGAGCTTCCAATCCTTGATGGAATCGGACAGCCCCTCGAAAAGCTGTCGCCCCGGGCGAGCGGCGACTTGAACAAAGCCCGGCGAGTGCGAGCCAACCTTGTTTACGGTAAAAAGATACCGGAACAGGTCGAGGTCCGGCTCGCACAGCCACCAGTGGCAGAGATTGATGAAACAAGTAAGGAGTCGGTGAGAATTGGGCACTAATTGGCCCGGAACCAAGTTATAATGCCGGTAAAAAAGAGAGAGAAAAGGACATGGAGGAACTCGGAAGCCAAAGGCAACCGAGTGTAGATGAATACCGACACAACCCTCGGGTGGGTCGTAAATTTGCCGGCCCTCCGGGAAAGGACTATGGCCGAGGGCCCAAGAAGATACTGGGCCATCTCCAGATCCGCCGCAGTAGCGACGGACGGCGGCCCGGAAGGACGGACGATTGGATCGAACTTGCCCCGCGGCCGTATAACGCCACCCGGCAGAGCCGCCACCGTCGTTAGAGGAGCGGGGCTCAGCGGAGTAACCGCCCCCGAAGAAGAGGGGGTCGGAGGAAGAGAAGATGTCGATGGAACGTCCGAGGGAAGTTCCGTACGACGGAGGGAAGACGTCAATGGAACGTCCGCCGGAAGTTCCATACGACGAGGAGGAGAAGAGGAAGACGAAGAAGGAGAAGAAGAAGAGGGAGAAGTCGCCTCGGTGTTGTCGACCGAGTAACGACGAGAAGAAGAAGAATGCGAGGAAGAAGACATTACCTAGGTTAGGAAGGAAATTGGAGGAGGAACAGAGTGGCCGGAGAAGCTCGAAGTTGAAACTGAAAAGGAAGACTGGAGAAGAGAGTGGGAAGAGAGACGAAGTGGCTATTTGAAGGGTAAGAATTTCGAAGGGCGGCCACGTGCCACCTTCTCGTTGGAGGGGCTGGAGGTGACGAGACGTGAAGGGACGCCGCATTTAATGCCTCAAAAGGCGGGGCGACGGTTCAGGCCTAGGGTTAGCCCACAGACGGCGCGTCTGCCCTAGGCTAGGGTCGAACGTCACGTGACCCGGCCTGCTAAGCCGGAAGCCCGTAGTGGGCCATGGCCTCTAGGCCCACGAGATACGAGCTGGAAGCTTCTAGAAGCAACCCGGTAGAACCCGGCTCATCAAATGATATCGGTCGAGCTCACGAAGAAATTCCGGTCGCGGAGTCGGCGATCAGACTCGGCGACTCCCTCGACAGGAGGATCTCGCCATAGCAAGACTAGGGGTCCGTCTCATGGATCCGAGGTCGGGCGACAAAATAGTAAGAAATTGCGAGGTCGGATAAGAAAAGCACACTATTTATTCAAATCAACACGAAGATTACAAGGCCCAGGACTCGGCCGGTGCAAACTACAAGAGAAAAACAGAGTCATGGCTTGGCTTCCTTCTCTGTCGACGAGCGGGCAGCCGGAGGACCCTCTAGGAAGTATTGGGGGCGGAATGGTAGAGGACTCGGCTCAGGCTCTGGCATCTCGTCCAGATACAAGGCCGGCTTCCCATCGTCAATCATTTGTAAAGGCCTCTCCAGAGCGCTCGGCGACATGGCAACGCCGAAAAGCGGAGGAACCTCCCACACCTCTTCCTCCTCGGGAGCAGGATTCCCGACCTCTGGTCCGGGATCCTCCACCACAGGCTCCATCTCCACATCGATAGACTCCCTACACATCAGGTCCAGCATGTCCCGGGGCACCACGATGGGGTCTGAAGCCGAGTCGCCCACCAGACGACCCCCGTTAGCCAGCCTCTTCTGCCTCAACCGCTCCAGTCGAGCATGCTCCTTGTTGCGAATAGACCAGCGGCGATCACCATCCCTATAACTCATAGCGCCGTGCTTTCGCAAAATGAAGAGTGTTGCGATTTGCATCAACTGGGAAGGGTCTTTATATAGCCCAGGGAAGGCGAATATCTAGGCGATAATTACGGAGGAGACTGGCATAACTGAGCCGGATTGGACGGATGACGAGAATCTTTGTCAGAGATTAGTTCCATCAGATCCGCCCGGGAAGAGCAAGATTCGCACGCCAACATAGAAAAGATTGGATTTACCCGAGCTATGGGGAATCTTGCAGATGTCAGACTGAAAAGAGTCTGACGATGTGACCGACTCCTTGACCAGTCGTCCGAATGCGCACGCAACAAAACACGACAAAACACAAGGCAAAACGAAAATAGCGCTTTTATTATTATTATGGAAAAGGAGGGTACAAGCAGCAAGGAGCTTATTACAAATTATGGATATGAAAATGCTCCTAAAAAGATTCCTCCGAGCTATGACCGACCCCGGTACATAAAGGTCACTCGCCAGGCGAGGAAGAGTCGCCCCCAAAGAATCCCCCGATGGTCCAGGGGGAGAGGGGCAGAACGAGTCCCAGAAAGCTGGCATGAGCGGCGGCGGAATGGGTTCCTCATCATCCGGATACGCCTCCTGGTAGCGGGCGTAATCCTCGTCATCCATAAGGCCCGTGACCGGCCCGTCTAGGTCATCCAGCGGGATGGAGAAAGTCATTTTGAAAGTCAATTGTTCAGGGACGGCCACCTCCACAAAGGATCCATCTTGAGAAGTCACCCTGGCGGTTGCTGGAGTTGGCGGACGAAGCAAAGGCGGTACGACTTCTCGCTGAGGTGGGGTCGGCGGCTGCGAAGCTGAGGAGGTGGCACCAGCAGGAGATCTCCGGGGAGCCGGACGAGAAGCTTTTTTCTTGCTTTCCCTCTCAGGTCGAGTCCGCTTAGAAGGCAGCGGACGCCGAGGAGACCCGAAGTCAATTCGCTTCCCTTTCAAGGGAGAGCGACCCATAATGAACTCGTGAAGAAAAGAGAGAAGGAAGGAGGCCATTTATAGGTGCCAAGCCTAGATGAAAGAATCTCAACGGCTCCGCGAGATCCGGAGAGGATGGCTGATGATCCGGACGTTACAAGGGGCTATTCAGGGCACGGATACGGTAATTAAAGGAGACGAGCGGTTGCTACTTTTCCAAACCCAGGTCGAAGGACCGGGTATGGAAAAGTGAGGGACTAGTTGATGGGGTAAGGACCCCGGCCCAAGAGATAGGGGCCCAAAGAAAATAAAAGTGGGCCAGCATCGAGAGAAGCCCAAAGAGCAGTCAGGTCGAGTCCAGGAGTCGGCCGAGGCCCAAGCCCAGGAAAGGACCCGGCTCGAGGAGCCGTTGAGGGCATTAAAGGCGTTCCTTTAAAAGAGAGCCGTTGAAGCATTGAAGACAGGAACCGGTCGGGCTGCTACCAACCTAGGAGAGCCGTTGGTCGACCGAGTAACAGCGTCCAACGGCTCCATATCTTGATTAGCCTTGAAGTCGGCCATTAAGGGCCATCAAGTCGGCAGAGGAGGAGTCACTATATAAAGGCTCCTCCATTCTTGTAAAAGGGGAGACACTTCGGACACCCGGAAGAGGAGAGAATAACAAAGAATTTCCGAGCACTCTCATTATCTCTGAGTTAGACATAAATATTATTGAGAGGTGTATCCTCCGACCAAAAGGTTGTGTTGGACCTCCTTGGGCCCAAAAACCCTAAAACCATCAATATGAATACTTTAACCAATTAAGGAACACTAATTTATAAATACGCATTGGGCATTGGTCTAATTGCGCAAAGCGCGTGTCAAAACTAGTATTACTATAGAAATGCTTAAAAAACTAATAAAATATGATCGTTTTTTTAAAATAATGTGTTTAGTTCATCTATACTATCTATACTATATATAAAAACAAAATCCTGAACTTTAACTTCCCGCCCAATTCTTAAAAAATCTCTCTTCCTAATAAAATATATTGATTTCTACTTTTCCATTCGTACAATAATTCTAGGTTAAAATTCTATTCTAATATTATAAAATAGTGTAATACAATTCCTATCATAATCTATCTATACTATATATAAAAACAAAATCCTAAACTTTAACTTCCCACCCAATTCCTAAAAAATCTCTCTTCGTAATAAAATACTCCGTATATTGATTTCTACTTTTCCATTCGTACAATAATTCTGGGTTAAAATTCTTTTCTAATATTATAAAATAGTGTAATACAATTCCTATTATAATCTATACTATATATAAAAACAAAATCTTGAACTTTAACTTCCCACCCAATTCCTAAAAAATCTCTCTTCGTAATAAAATATATTGATTTCTACTTTTCCATTCGTACAATAATCCTGGGTTAAAATTCTATTCTAATATTATAAAATAGTGTAATACAATTCCTATTATAATCTATACTATATATAAAAATAAAATCCCGAACTTTAACTTCCCGCCGAATTCCTAAAAAATCTCTCTTCCTAATAAAATATATTGATTTCTACTTTTCCATTCGTACAATAATCTTGGGTTAAAATTCTATTCTAATATTATAAAATAGTGTAATACAATTCCTATTATAATCTATACTATAT
Organism: Ipomoea nil; assembly: GCF_001879475.1. Classification (NCBI taxonomy): domain Eukaryota; kingdom Viridiplantae; phylum Streptophyta; class Magnoliopsida; order Solanales; family Convolvulaceae; genus Ipomoea; species Ipomoea nil. Next base: position 688,298 of record NW_017619008.1, read on the forward strand.
ATAAAAATAAAATCCTAAACTTTATCTTTCCACCCAATTCCTAAAAAATCTCTCTTCCTAATAAAATATATTGATTTCTACTTTTCCATTCGTACAATAATGCTGGGTTAAAATTCTATTCTAATATTATAAAATAGTGTAATACAATTCCTATTATAATCTATACTATATTACTATATATAAAAACAAAATCCTGAACTTTAACTACTTCCCGCCCAATTCCTAATAATTCTCTCTTCCTAATAAAATATATTGATTTCTACTTTTCCATTCGTACAATAATTCTGGGTTAAAATCCTCCTCCGCGGCCGCCTAGCCGCCTAAACCGGCGATTTTTTTTTTTTTTTTTTTTTTTTTTTAAGTTGTAAAGTGTCAAAACTTCGGCAATGCATAACTTTTGACTCAGTTGTCCGTTTTGGACAAATTATTTTTTGAAATCGCGTATTTTTTCGAGATCTATCCACCGCAAACTGCCGCAGGCGGTTTGGCCTACCAATTTCTCAAAACAAATGCTTCATTAAATAGTTTCTAAGAAAAAACTATGAGAACCTTATGTTTTATTAATGAATTTTTAAAACTTTTAATTAAAAAAATTGTCCTGTGCATTATTTAATAATCTCTCTTTCTAATTGGTCAAATTATTTAATTATGGTAAATTAGAGAGTAATTAATGATGGTTATAGAAATCCTAGAAGAATATAGAATAACAGAATATTTAATTATTGTGACTCACGGAATACAATACAAGAATATTTAATTATGATTATATTATTATTGTCCCTCACGGCCATTATATACTAACAGAAGTTGAAATGAAATTAATAATAATAATAATATAATATAATAATAATATAAGTGGTAATAATATTATCTAAAAGTAATTAAGTGTTAATAATAATACTAAGAATATTAACGTAAGAATTATAACATAAAATAAAATGTAATAATTAATAACGATAGTTTGATGCTAAATTTGAAATTGTCAGAAAAGATAAGCGACTTCTAGTGAAATTAACTCTTAAATAATTATATATCAATTTAAATATTTTTAATATATTACAACAATTTCATTTCGTGCATCGCACCGGTAAAAATACTAGTTTGTACATAAAAAGGACAAGAAATCATTGTCACAAGAGCAGAAGGATATGCAAAATAAAATCTTTACAACTGTAGAGAGAGATTGTGGATTGTGAATCCAGGAAATTGAAGAAAATTTGCAAAGTGCATGTTGGTGTTAGTGTTAGTGTTGCGAATCCTAGTCGTAGTCCTAGTCCTAGTGATAAAAATAATAATAATAAAAAAGGATAAAAGAAAAAAGAAGGGGAGTGGAAGAAATAGAAATTGGTGGGTGAGAAAGAAAGAAAGGTAGCTTTCAGAAAGGTAGAAGGTTGTGGCGGAGAATTGAACCCACAAATTCCTGATACCGCAAATCCAACTCCACTTTTTCTCTTTTCACACCTGTCGTCTCTCTTCCATTTTCCCCTCTCATTATTTTACTCCAATTATCTAAACTTATTCTTTGGATAAACATTTTGTTTTAGGTACTGTAGGCTATGTCATTGATTGATTGTTGCACTACACTCCATCAATCAATCTTAAAACAATTCAATTGTTAAGCTATTCTTATTTTTACAATACTGTTTCATTTTACAAAATGTATCATATTTTCATATCATCAAATTTACAATTCATTAAGTATTTTTACTTATATATTTTTCATCACTTTCAAAATTGACCCCACTATAACACACAATACAATAAAACAATAAAATAATAATAAAATAATTTTAAAAAATAAATTAAGTACAAAAAGGCCGATGCAGCAACATTTTATGTATTTACTACTTAGCAAGTTTGCTATATTCCTAAGTATTAAAAAAATCTACTTTTACATGCCATCTCATTTTCCAACAAAGGATAGCCTTACAATCATAATGCTATGTGCTACTGTATTCGTTTATACATATTTTTACTTTTTTTTTAAAAAAAAAAAAAAAACAAAAACAAAAAAGCTAAGCTCTTTTAATTATGAAACATTGTAAATTTAGTCTCAGTTTTTTACTCTACGATTTTCGATTCCAAATTTATAGTAAAGTGATGCTTTTAATTCTTCCGTATAAAAATACAATGATTTGAATTTTGGAGTTCCTTGAATTCAAATACTCTCCTACTAACTATTGATATCGTTTCCTCAATTTAATTTCATTCCAAATTACTAATATGAGGGGCCAAAAAAATTTTGTTGTCAACTTGAGAATGTAAAATAAAGGGATTTAGCTCATAGATTTAATAGACAATATTTTAAAGAAGCGACCAATATACGGAATTTGGCAACACTTAAACCACTAAGTTATTATGATATATATCCTCTCAAATATTTTGTCGGGATTGGATGTGAAAGACTTTTGGGGTTAAAATTTAACTTCGTGGGAAAGAGAATGTAAAATAAAGATGGTAGAGGGAGAGATTTTTCCCAACTATATTTTGATAGAATTTTATGTTTGATAAAATAAAATTTTTTTCTTTTAAATTATATAATTCCACCTAATATAAAATATTATTCAACTCACAAGTATTATAAAAGTTGCGCGATTTCGTTATTAATGTTCTCTTTTTGAAAATAAAACAAATTTTAAATAGAGAAAAATCGGATTAAGTTTCTCATTCACATCTCATAAAATATATGTGGTTTGTGTAAGATTTTCCCTAATAATATATATTATATATTATATATTAGGGCCTTAATTAAGTGGTGCAAGTTGACTAGGCTTATTAAGTGGTCTGGTTGGACTTAATAACTAGTAGTTGTTAGTCAACCAAACTCTGTGCCTAATATAACCTAGATTGATGGGATACAGGATTATGGATTAGACAGCACATTCAGTTACGGTACTCAGACCGCTCAGTAGACACCAATACACCATCTAGGGTTCTGAGTCAGGTCTGAGGCAAAACATGGCTAACGGTCTACCGTTAAGAGGCAACACAACAGGAACATCAACTATGGCTGGAGATCAACACGGCTACGCTTCCGCTATCATACGAGGTTAGGTTTCTCGTATACTATAGTTCAGTATAGTTAGATTATTGTATATCTAACATTTGGTTTCAGAGCCATTTATAATCTTTGCCTGGTTGATTGTTTTGCCTAAAACAATATTCAGTTTTCATATTCATGTCTTGTATATTAATTCTTTGAAATATACATACAACATATATATCTATTTAGTGAAGATATAATTAAGCAATTTACTGTGTATGTGTTGGGTGAATTAATTACACTTGATTCTGCCAAAAATTAATTTTTGGCATTAAGCACAATTTTAATTCCTTTTGGTTTTTGGAATTATTTGTTGTGATTTTGTTTGGGATTCACGGAAAATTATTGGAGATTTTTTTGGCGAATGGATGGTTACAGTTAAACAAAAAAAAAGGAGGAATGGTAATACACGCAACATTAAGATATGTTTGTGTGATTAAGGTAATTACAATTATCATTTATATTTATTTACCATATAAATATTTGTCTTATTAATAATTACATATTAATTTGGTAAATGGTAATTATTTAGTTTATTATTATCATATTTATATTACCTAATTTAATAATGTATATTATTTTGGCAAATGGTAAATATATGGTAATTGTTTATTTTTGGATAATGGCTTTTAGTTTCCTCTTATTTTGACATTGAATTCATTATTAAATTATTATTCAATTTGAGCAAATATTAAGCTTTTATTTGCTGTTTGAATTTTAATTTAATGTTAATGTGCATATTAAATTGCCTAAAGTATTGCAATTTATTTAGGGCATGTGGGTTAATAATATATTAATTTACAAATCCAAGCATGCTTGTATATTTATAATCATTTTATTGATTAATTATGCATTTAGAAAAGCATGCATTAAGGTTGGATTTAGCATATTATTAACTCATAAAGTCATTATTAAATATCATTCAATTTTAGATCCTTAGGCCAATTTTAGGCATTATGGCCTATTAAGGTAGCTTGTTTGGTTTCTCCTTAATTTTGAGCACATTTTAGTTTTATGTGTCTCATGGACTTTAGAACCTATTTTGAACAAGCTATTCAGGACCTATCCTCGGTCACTAAAGTATGGATCCCACCATTTTGATTGATATTTTAATAATAATTATAGCTCCTTATAACATGTTTATTGAGTTTTAATTATTACTAACTACCATATTTTGGTATTCATCGTTGGTAATAATATTAAGTTTTGGGTCTACTTCAGTACTAGACCAGTTTCCATCCATGTTATAATTCATTTGGGCCATTGCTTGGATTAAGTGCTATAATTATTGTCTCGGCCTGTTTAGAGACATTAAGGATTTAAGGATTTAATTGTTATTTTGGCCATTAAGAACTATAACTATTGTTTAAGTTGATTAAAATAGTTTTTCAGGGCCTTAATAATAATATTAAGTCTTTAATTTTATGGCAAAAGCAATATAGTTGGTATATTGTCTGTAAAATTGGTAATTTAGTTATTACCTTAACTTCAGTCTCCCTAATAGTCATGATTAATTATTATGTGGTAAATTGAGATTAGTATTTGGCATCCCTTAATTACAGTTTTGCCATTTATTAAGTTAAAATTCGGCATTATTAATTACTGTTATTAAGTTTAGGGACTAATCTTATTTTATTACCTTTCATAATAATTATTATTTCATGGTAATCTGCTATATTTGGTACATTGGCATGATTACCACTTCATTTTACATGGCTATTAATGTTGGTAATTAAGTCCTACCAATCAATTTTTGAACTTACCATTGGACGCTGCTTCGAGTTTGTTGACACCGACAGTGAAGATGGGAGAATTCTGAAGTTTTTCTTCGGATCATCATCGTTGTTAGCGCAATGGAGAGATGCAATTTGCATCATTAAGGTTAGTCATTAATTATCTTTTATGCTTGTTATTGATAATTAGTGCTACCGTTACGGTTAACCGCTAATTTGGACTAGTCGCATATTTTATCTTTAGGAAAATGGAAACATTAAAATATGCATTACCATACTTTGATTTGTCATTATTATTAATGTTAATAGTGATTATAATGTTACTTATTGCTATTAATAATTAATTAATGATGACATTAATATTGTTATGGTATTCAGTTATGCACCTTGAACTGTTTCCAAATAAATTTATGTGACAATACTCCAGTTCAGAAAATAATTTTCTGGACATTAATATTTTTCGGACTTCAAATTTTATCAAGTTTTTAAAATTTTATCCGAAAACGTTTATAAATGTTAGCGGTTTTAACCATTGTTTTTTCGTATTTAGTCTCCTACTTAATGTGATAATATTATTATGGCTATTTATTGCTATTTTTGTTATTTGCAACTTTGCCATTAATAATAATAATATTATTAACTGAGTTATGGAGAGTGATTTTGAATCAATTTAGTAATTTTGGAAAAACATGTTTGCTAGGCAATTGACTATTGCCATTAATTTCATAATTCATTTAGTTTTTTGAATTATGATTGTCCATATTTGGTTAAGTATGAATAAATGAATATTTTGTTTAAATTCATATTCGTTAGTTGGTTCATACTCTTTAGATTGTTTTATGCATTCGATCACATTAAGTACATAATATTAAGTTTAATTATGTAATTAGGGTTTATGAGATTTTAATTTACAAATGCTAGCATATCCTTTTGGTTTGATATTGTTTGAAATTGTAAATTCAGTTATATCTCATGAATTTGATCTTTATGCATTAAAACATTTTATCATGGGCTTACAGTTTAAAATTTTAAAGTATGTATCCAGTACATTATTATTCAAAATGTTGGGTCTCTTTTGGTTTGGACTCATCGGTGTTTGGATATTAAGTTTATACTTTAAAATCTCATATTGTAAATTGCTTTAAGTTATGCAATTTATTTGGAATATATGAGTTTAATGTTTAATTTTATGCATATTTGTCCTAAGCATAATATTATGTTTTAAATTATGCAATTTTATTATGCCTTTAGCAATGCATAATTTTAAGATGGAATTATATTAGTTCCTATTTAAGTTGGACTTATGCATAAACTTTAGTCGCGGTAGTGCCTGAATTTAAGCACGTTTAGTCCGCTAATTTAGTTCACCATTTAAGCTTTAATCATAGGTGAACCATACAGTTTTTGGTGTATACCCTACAGTTTTAGGTTCATACCCCCAAACAGTTATACATTAAGTATATATGAATCAGGGAGACATACTAGTTTTAATGGCCATGACTTAAGAACATCTTGTGCCACTAGTCTCCTTAAATTGATACTCTATCTAAGGAATTGGTTTTCAGTGAGACTTAGTCTCTAACCGCCTTTCCTTGGAGTATATTTAGATTTTCCCATCACAATTTGGTATAATCTGTTTATCAAAATTTTAAGTATTCCTTGCCAATGTGATTTGATTTCGGATCATTAAAGAATAGCCAAAGCATCTTTAATTTACTGAAGTCTCTTAAGTTTTCAATCTTGGTTAATTAAGGAAATGCTACAGCATATTCAGCTACATAAGATTGTTAAGTTTCAATCACATAAAGTTTAGGCAAGGAATTGATAATTGTCTAGTGATCTTATAATTTTAATTTGGTTTTGGAGTAGCCACAACATCCTTAATCTGTTAAAATTATATATTAAGCGGTTTATTTTAATCACATAAAGTTTTGGACATATCGTTTGTGACTAATTGTATGTAATATGATGGAATTTAGCCCACAGGCAATTTTGTTATATTTGTATAATTAATCAGGATGAAATACTGGACTACGGTCATAATTTAGCCCACAGGCAATTATGTATCGGAATGTAGTTTAGTAGTTTTATCAGTGATGATAGAAATAATTTATTTATTTACTATATGGTTATTTGTAAATAATTTTCAATTCTATCATGAAGTTTAAATTTTATGATGTAAACTTTAGATCATATTTCTTAATTTGCCCACAGGGATTAAGAAAAGGAACATGATCTCTTAAGTTTTTTATCATAATGGTAGTAATGAATCTTATTGACTAAAACTTTAGCCTACAGGCAAGTTTTGTGTCATTTGATTCTTCAACTCATTTGATAATGGTTTCATCATAAATAAATTTTTCAGTTGGATCTAATTGAGTAAAACTTTAGCCCACAGGCAAGTTTTATGTCACTAGATTCTTCTGGCTCTTTAGTAATTGTGAAAAATATTATCATAAGGGTTTCTTAATTGGATTTAATAGAATTAAAACTTTAGCCCACAGGCAAGTTTTATGTCAATAAATCCTTCAACCCATTAGATAATAATTTTATCACAATTTCTTAGAGTTATAAATTCAGTTCAATTATAATTCTAAGCTTCATGGTTTGCATTGGCAAACATGTATTCAGTCACTTCCCAAAATTTAGTCACTTCTATTAATTAATCCACGAATCTTGCTCGGTTCTTCGGACTAACTGTAGTAAGTTACGTGATTTGACATACCTCTTGGATTCCAATAATGATAAAATGTATCTTTTGAGCCAAATTCTATCTTGGTTTTGAAAGATGTATTTTGTTTATTTTAGTATGTCCAACTATGGTGGGGAAATATATCTTCATTATTTAGTTGGACTTTAATTGGAACCAAAAATTGATTATTTAGTATGTCCAACTAATGGTGGGGAATTATGTCTTCATTTGTTAGTTGGTCAATAAATCAATTATGAGTATGTATATTATTGAGTTCATTTTATTAATTTCGCTGAAGAATATTTTAATTAGTGGGAGTGATCATTTAGAAAAAGATCATTAAGATGCTCCACTAAAGCTTATGGATTTAATTGGCTTCATACGTTTCAAATTGGATTGTATGTTACACAATAAGTCCATAAGATTCCACAAGTATTAATCTTGTATTTGTTCATATAAATTCATAAGTTCAAATTATTGAACATTTGGTTGTACAACATATTTATGAAAATGTTGTAACAATATTAAGGAATTTATTAGAACAAAAACATTTAACTTGTGGTGCACTGTCATTTAATCAATTCTTCTGTGATTAATAGAGTCTTTAGTTTCTTCAAAATTGATCTTGGGCCATTTTAGTTTGTAAGGCTCAAAACAATTTTGTGAGACATATAAGTAAGACTCATTATGTTCAGTTCATTTAAAGTGAACATTGAAGTTATTTGGGAAGTTATGGTGTATGTTTAAGATTCCAAATTTATGGACTTAGACCTTTGGTTTATTGTCTAAGTTATTGGAATGCTTCTGTGACTTGACTATCTTTTGGCTATTTTTGATGAGTGGGAGTAACAGACGTGTTAGCTCCAAGCTCTTAGCCGTTAGAGATAGTACTTAAAGTTAACTTATAAAGAAGTCATGGAATATAGTTAGCATTATGCTAACATTAAGAGATCTCTACTTAAGGCATGCTTATAAAGTTTTAGAGATCATACAGTGTACTCTTTTGTACAATTTGGATGCGTTTTCTCCTTCAGTTGTGCACATAATGTATTTTGAGAAACATCCCTTAAGGTACCGAGAATAAACGTAGGGTTTGTTCATTAAGGACCTAAGTTGGAGAATTAAAATACATGTGACCATAATGGACACTACTCTGATTAAATAGAGGACATGTCACTATGATTCGTGTATTTTGTTCTTTGGTGAAGGTTGTGCTAGTACTTGCACCAAGTGGGAGAATGTAAGATTTTCCCTAATAATATATATTATATATTATATATTAGGGCCTTAATTAAGTGGTGCAAGTTGACTAGGCTTATTAAGTGGTCTGGTTGGACTTAATAACTAGTAGTTGTTAGTCAACCAAACTCTGTGCCTAATATAACCTGGATTGATGGGATACAGGATTATGGATTAGACAGCACATTCAGTTACGGTACTCAGACCGCTCAGTAGACACCAATACACCATCTAGGGTTCTGAGTCAGGTCTGAGGCAAAACATGGCTAACGGTCTACCGTTAAGAGGCAACACAACAGGAACATCAACTATGGCTGGAGATCAACACGGCTACGCTTCCGCTATCATACGAGGTTAGGTTTCTCGTATACTATAGTTCAGTATAGTTAGATTATTGTATATCTAACAGTTTGTGTTACATGATACATCTACCTAATTCTTGAATGACATACAAGTTAGTTTAAAGTTTAGGTCAATCAATCCTGAATACGTCATGGATTATTTAGGTAAAATTTTATTCCTATTTTAAGAAGAAAAATATTATATTTTCTACTAAAAATTATAATATAACGTTCACCTCATCTTAGAAAGATTATTATTTCTGTAAGACGTAATGATTAATTCTCTCTATTCTCAAAGTCAAAGATCGAATCCTTGACGTTTGGTTAAGGTTGGATGAGTCCCTTTCACTCAATTACATCCTCCGGGGTTTTTTTTTTTTTTTTTTTTTAATTGTTATTGATTAGTGAATTGAGGAACTTTGTGAAGAGTTAAATGTTAATAAAGAATTTTGTTTGTAAATAAGAAAGAAGTATAGTGTGTAACTGTGTATAGATGATGTGGCTGAAATTGAATGCATAACTATATTTTGATTTAAAAAAGAAAAGAAAAGAAAAGAAAAGAAGAGAAAAGAATTATCTGGTTTTGGTGAGTAAAACTAAAAATGAGGGGGTGGACTGGAAATCTGGAATAGAGCTGGTTGACCGAATTTAGACACTTGTCAGAGGTCGTCTGGTGCACACACATCCGCGGCGCGAGTAAACAAACATCTCTTCTTTCTTCACTCTTTTTAGTTTTTACTTTTCTTTTTTCTCCTCCATCTCCATCTACACTAAACCAACCAACCAACCAACCAGCCAATCCAACAATTTTTTCTTCTCACTGTTCGACCTGTCAACCTTTAGCCCACAATCACATACATACAGATTCACCCACTTCCTGTTTCTTTGTGAGGGCGGCTGTTTTGAATCGGATGCTATTTTTGTGACGGACGACGGCGAATGATGGCGCGGTCTGGGTGGAATCGTGGAAGAAGATGAGAGCTGAGGAAGGGTCAGAGAGAGGGTGAATAAATAAATAAACAAAATTAAACTGCGAGAGAGAATGAGAACGTTGTGTGATGCTTGTGAGAGCGCTGCCGCCATACTCTTCTGCGCCGCCGACGAGGCTGCTCTTTGCCGTGCTTGCGATGAAAAAGTTAGTGCTTTTTTTTTTTTTTTTTTTTTTTTTTTTTTGTCTACAATTTTTTGTTTTGTTTTGCTTTGCGTGTGGTTTTCAGGAGCTTGTGTGTAATTGTGTGTCGAAGAAAATTTGGAATTTGAATTTGGTTTTGATTAGGTAGCACTCAGTGGATCTGTATGCCTTCTTCTTGTTTGTTTTATTGTGTATGTTAAGCTAACTGATTGCGATTCTTCTTGCTGGGGCTTTGGGTCGTTTGGGAATGAATTATTTAGTGGGGATTGAAATTTGAAACTACAAGAGGGCCTGCTTGCTGAGCAAATCCAATCCAACCCAAAGAAGAAGAAAGAATGCTTTTTCAACTTGTGTTTTATGGCAATGATGATGATACAATACCCTCCACTCTTGTTGTATCCAATTACATATTCCAAGTAGTCTGGGGATGGAATGAACTGAGTGCTTTTGTGGTTGTCACTTGGCTTAGCCTCACAGTCCATTATGTGAAACTTAAGATCCTATCCTGACTTGGCTTCCTATATTCATTTTGGGATTATTGAATTCCATGTGTCTTTGTATCCAACCTAGACGGCTGCACTGGTTACTATACAATATTGTTTTTTACTGAAACCTCTTGGCCTTATATTAGCCGAGTCTTGCAGGTCCATATGTGTAACAAGCTTGCCAGTAGACACGTACGAGTTGGGCTTGCTGACCCCAGCAAAGTCCAACGTTGTGATATATGCGAAAATGCACCCGGTATGCAGGTTTATCCCTCTTCATTTTTCTGTATCCTTGTTTGGCAGCATAAATATGGAAAAATATATATTTCACTATTGGACCTTTTTGTGTGTGTGTGTGTGTAGCTTTCTTTTACTGTGAGATAGATGGAAGTTCACTATGTTTGCAATGTGATATGATGGTTCATGTTGGAGGTAAAAGAACACATGGAAGATATCTCCTTATAAGACAGAGAATTGAGGTTTGTGGTTTGGTTCTAAAACAAAATCCCACTTCAATCTTGCATATGCCATATAATCATCCTTTTTCTTTGTGTGTAGTTTCCTGGGGATAAATCTGGCCAATTAGATGAGCCAGGACTACAACCTACCGAAAAAGCTGAACCAAGGCGGGAGCCAAATCACCCATTTAAGCTCATGATGAAAGAGAACAAACCAACTAACAGGGACGGTGCTGTTGCTATGCTAGACAAAAATGCTGATGTTGGTAGCAAAATGGAGAATAAACTGATTGATCTCAATACTAGACCTCATAGAATGCATGGTCAAGCTTCTGCTAACCAGGTAGTTTATCAAATGAAAAGTTCTGTCACCTTTACTGTGTAATAATGTTAATTGATCTATTCTATGGTTAATTACGTCTCAGGAACCAGGAATCGACGGGCTTAGTGATAACAACCACGAGCCAGGCTGTGTAATCCCTATTGGACCCTTGAAAAGAGAGACAGAAAAGTGATTTAGGTACACTCTCACTGCACTTGGATTTTCTTACGCTCATTCTTTATCGCCCTCAATACCTATGAGTTTATTACACCTGTTCCAGTACTCAATTTTGCATATAGTGTTTTCGTAGTATACACTGGTATGGAGTATTTAATTCTGGAAGAATTCATAAACTATAAATAAAAGAAAGGAACAAAACAATGACAAGTGATGGACATATCTTTTCCAGTTTGTTTTCTAGGGAAGGAAAGCGGGATTAGAAGGGGAAAAGAGATTGAAGGATGATAAGTGATATAGTACATGCTGCTACATTTGGATTTGAAAATGTACCAAGACATTTGGATTAGAAATCATTTTGCTGCCACCTTATTCCCGCAAATAATTGATGAATGGGTAATTCTGAATTAAAACTTATTAACAGCAACAGGTAGAAAATTTCCACAAGCTCAAGAAATCAATCAATCAATCTATCTTAACAGGGTCTTTTGATCCGATTCTTGTTGAGTTGCTGAATTAGAATTTACTCCCTTAGTTAAGATTAAGAGCTTTGCAGGTGGTGGTATTATTGCATGGTATACAGCCTTGAGATTGATTGATTGTAGTTGTACACTCTTGTCCACAGTACTATGTGCTCTACTAATTCAAAATACATGTAAATCTTTGCTTGAATGCTTTTCATTTTCTGATCATTGCCACTGTTTCAAACTCAAACACCAAATCCACAAATAAACCACCATCTTCATCCTTCAAAATCAATGCAAGTGTAACAAATCTCAAAATAGAAATTTTGCAAATGAATGTTTGAGTATACAGAAAAATGAAAAAAGAAAAAAACATGGAAAAAGGCATCTCAATTGCCTGACCCTCCGAACCTCTCTGTGTATCTTTCCAGTTTTGGATATTTAGATGCCTGTAAACAGAGAATTGAAGAGTGGGTTGGACTAAAGAAGTAAATTTGTGAGGATTCCATGATGGTTTAGGACACTAATTGTGAAATAAAGATTTTTAACGCAGTTTGGGAAAAATTCCAATCTGCGAGGCACTTCTCATATTGAGAAAAAGTCTGAATACACTATTATTATTATTTTTTTTCGGTGGAAGGGAGGGACCAAAAGGTCCCGAGAATTAGTAGAATCTTCTAAAAGCGACGTTCAACACATCCCTATCAAGAAACTCTCTAAACCCTTCAGGAGGATGATCGAGGACAGAAGTGCCCCAAGGAGATGTTTGTCCAATGTTGGCTAGAAAGTTAGCACATTGATTGCCCTCACAAAACACATGTTTCATCTCAATATCTTGAAAGTGTTTCATGAGGAACTTGCACTTGGACACTAACGTATCAGCAACCGGAGTGGACCCCATATCTTTATCGAAAACTTGAACAATGGACTCCGACTTTCGACAACAATTTTGCTAAATCCATGGTTTTTAACAAGACGCAAGCCTTCCCGAAGCCCCCAAAGCTCAGCAATGAAGTTGTTGGTGCAACGAACCTTCAAAGTGAAACCGACCAACCACCTTCCTTGGTGATCATGAATGATGCCGCCCGCACTAGCCAAGCCAAAAGACGCTTTTTTCGCACCATCCGAGTTGAGCTGGACGAAGCCCAACTGAGGTGGTGACCAGTGCACCCAGACTTGCTTCGCCACCAAAGGACCATTCTGTTTAAGGAGCAACCGTTGAGCTTCAGTGGACCATTCCGTTTAAGGAGCAACCGTTGAGCTTCAGTGTTCTCCATCTCCGCACAACCCATGATATTGCTTGCCGTCTAGCAGACATTGTTGAAGATGATGCTGTTCTGAGCTTTCAATAATTATTAATTGAGAATAAAAAGGGCACGGAATTTAGGCCAATTGAAATAGGAAATGTATATTAATAATTGACTGAAATTTAATAATTATTCCAAACTGACTCAAATGCAAAAAAGGAAATGGTCAAACCACCCAAACAATAGTATATGTAAATTGGTAAAATATTTTGTTATTAATAATTTACTGAAAATATTTTTAAAAAAAAAGCTTATGCATGGAGTTAGAAAAGAAAACCAGACGCCTCTGGGAAACAACGAGTGCGGGCAATCACAAGATGAGCCTTACGAATTGGCAAGTAGTGACCTCAGCCAAAGAGTCGGGGGGTGGGGGGTGGGGGGTGGGGTTTGTTCTTGGTATTAGAAGGCTACATGAGAATAATATTGCTTACATGGTTAAGTTGGGATGGAGCCTCACAAGAATCAGAAAGTCTATGGGCTAGAACTCTGACCACCAAATACAGACAGAAAAGTGATCCCCAATCTGCTATCACGGGATGGAGGAAGACGTCGAATGTGTGGCGAGGAATCACGGCTACTTGGACTTATCTGGAGAAAGGGCTAACTCGTGTGGTCCGCAACGGGGAGTCGACGCAGTTCTGTATGGATAAATGCCTTACGCCGCAACCGCTGAGCCTCCCTGACCTCTATGCGCCTGTTGCGGAGTACTGGGATCGAACTCGGGGGTGGAAATGGGAAAAGTTGGAACACACGCTATCGCAAGAGACCAAAGAACGGATGGCGAGTTTTATGCTGATGGAAGAAACTTTGGACGGTGAAGAAGGCTGGGGACCAGACGAGCATGGACTTTTTTGGTGAAGTCAGCGTATGATCTGATCGTGGACAATGTAGATGGCCAACGGGACAGAGAATGGCGTCACTTATGGAAGATGCACTTACCGGGAAGAATTAGCTTTTTTCTCTGGCTCGCTAAGCATTGGAGGATACTCACAAATGCTGAACGGGGGAGACGAAAACTAACAACTGATGCGTGTTGCTTTCGTTGTGCAGGTCATGTAGAAGACCTTAACCATCTATTTAGAAGATGCGCTGCTGCGCAACATATCTGGGAATTAGACCTACCTCGACGAACAACAGCCGTGTAACACCCCCAATTTTCAGCATAATTTAAAACCATTAGAGCTTACGAAATATAGGTAAAGCTATCATTAATACCCAAAGCAGAGCAGAAGCTAAACACAAGTGTTGGGGTGCTATGCCACATCTAAGCTTGAGAACCTAGATGCACAGGCTAAAACTAACTAAACAAAGCATAAACCATAATCATTATCAGAATACAAGCATGACTCACAGGTCGTCTAACTAAGCTAGGAACCGCAGCTCCTAGCCGTTCTCGGCCAACTAAACGTTACCTGAAAAATATGCGGTATCACAACCGTTAGCGAATAATGCTAAGCAACCCACTCCCACCCGTTGAGTACAATAAGTACAGATATAAAATTGTACAACCAAAAGTTCGATGAAATGAACTTATGAATTATAAGAACAAAAAACTAAATTAATACTTGTGGAAACTTTCAGACTTATTGCTAGACACGCACAATCCAATTTGGAATGTATGAAAACAATTAAATCCATCAACTTTAGTGGAGTACTTTAATGATCATTTTTCTAAATGATCACTCCCATTGATTAAGATATTTTTTACCCAAATTAATGATATAACAATCATAAATGATTTGACCAACCAAATTATGAAGATATAATTTCCCACCATTAGTTGGGCATACTAAATAATCAATATTTGGTTCCAATTATAGTCCAACTAAATGAATAATTAATGAGGACATGATTTTCCATCATAGTTGGACAGACTAAAGTAATAAAATACACCCTCCAAAACCCAATTGAAATTTGGCACAAAAGATACTATTATTGGAATCCAAAAGAGGAATATCATACCACGCAACTTACTATAGTTAGTCCAAATAACCAAGTAAGCTTCGTGAAACAATTAATAAAAGGTGGTTATCTGAATTTTGGGAAATAACTAAATACATGTTTTGCAAATGCAAACCATGAAACTTAGAATTATAATTAAACTAAATTTATAAATTCTAAGAAAATGAGATAAAATTATTATCTAATGGGTTGATGAATTTATTGACATAAAACTTGCATGTGGGCTAAAGTTCTAATTCTATTAAATTCAATTAAATACTTATGATAATATTTTATCTCAATTACTAAATAGTAAGAAGAACCTAGTGACGTAAAACTTGCATATGGGCTGAAGTTCTACTCAATTAGATCCAACTGAAATTTTACGATGAAACAATTATCAAATGAGTTGAAAAATCAAGTGACATAAAACTTGCATGTAGGCTAAAGTTTTAATTCAATTAGATTCATTACAATTATTATGACAAAAAAAAAAAAACTTAAGAGATCATGTTCCTTATCTTAATCCATGTGGGAAAATTAAAATATATGACCTAAAGTCATCATAAAATTAAGCTTCATGATAGAGATGAGAATTATTCATAAAGTAAATAAAATTCTTTATTCCTATCATCACTGATAAAATTACTAAACTACATTCCGATACATGATTGCCTGTGGGTTAAATTATGATCATAGTATTTCATCCTAATTAATCATACAAATATAACGAAATTGTTCGTGGGCTAAATTCCATCATATTACATACAATTAATCAAAATTGATATGTCTAAAACTTTATGTGATCTAACAACTCAAAATATAATTTTAACTAATTAAGGATGCTGTGGCTACTCCCCAACTAATTAAAATTATAAGATCACTAGACATTTATCATTGCCATCTTTTTGTGATTTGAACTTTAGACAATTTTTTAGTAAATCAAAGATGCTGTGACTTCTCTGTAATTAATCTAAAAATTATAATCACTTGGCAAAATGGGAATTTAAAGCCTAACAAAATGAATTAAACCAACACATGATAGACAATTGTTAGGTATACTCCCAGAAAAGTTGGTCAAGACGAAGCTCGGTTACAACTCCTTAGACAGAGTAGCGTCGCAAGGGGACTAGTAGCAACAAGACTTTTAAGCCAGGGCCACAGAACTGGTATTCCTCTCCAAGAAACTAACCTAAGTCATGTGTTCTCATGTTTGAAGTAAAATTGTTTGGGAGATCTATAAGATTATAGATTCACCTACGGATAAGACTTTAAATCAATGAACTAAATTAATGGACTAAACGTGCTTAAATTCAGGCACTACTGAAAAAAATTTTATGCATAAAGTTCAACTTAATAAGGAACTAAATCCATTCTTAAACTATGCTTTCTAAAGGCATAATAAATCGCATAATCTAAAAATAAAATATATGCTTAGAACAGATATGCATAAAATTAAATAATAAACTCATATGTTCCAAATAAATTGCATAACTGAAAACAATTTTAATATGAGCAATAACCTCAAGTATACAATTAATATTCAAAACTAGTATGACTTCTAACCAAAAGAAATTCAAAATTTGAATAATTAATATAATAGATATACACTTTGAAAGGTTAAAAACTATAAGCCCACGTGAAAATGTTTTAATTTCATAAAATTAAATTTGTGAGAAACAGACTGAATTCACAAATATCAAGTCATAGTATATGTTTTATTCGTAAATAAAAAATCTCACAAATCCTAATTGCATAATAAACTTAATGTTATGCACTTAATGTGATTAAAAGCATAAAACAATATAAAGAGTATGAAAAACACCAAATGTGTATTCAATTATTCATACTTAACTAAATGTGGCCAATAACATCTAAACTCATAATTCAAATACTAAATAAATTATAGGATGGATGTACAATAATGACAAAAGTCATTTGCCTAGAAAACATGTTTTTCCAAAATATGAATTGATTCAAAATCACTCTCCAAAAACTCAATTAATAGTATTATTAATGACATAAAATTACAAATAAACCAAAAAGGCAATGAATAGCCATAATAATATTATTACGTTAATTTGGAGACTAAATATGAAAAAATAATAGTTAAAACTGTTAACCTTTAAAACATTTCGGATATAACTTCAAAATTTAATACAACTTAAGACCGAAAAATAAATGCCACATAAATCTATTTGGAAACAGTTCATACTATAAAAATAATGTTATCATTAATTAAAATATGACTAGTGATAAGGAGCATTATAATCACTATTAATATTTAATAATGACAAACATAGTAATACATATCTTAATGTTTTCATATTCTTAAGGATAAAATGTGACTATTTCAAAATGGTTAACAACTATAACCGTAGTTACCAATAATAATAAACTGTAAACCGTAAATAATGATTTACGTACCTTAATGATGCAAACTGCATCTATCAATAGCACTAACATCGATAGCGAAGAAAACCTTCAAAATCTCCTAACTTCGAGGAGAGTTTAGTTGACTCGTCGATGCTAGTAATCTCAATGAATCGCCCAATGGTATGTAACAGTTTATTGGTAACACTTAATTACCATTATTAATAATAATAGAAAAATGAAGTGACATGAGCAATCTTACCAATGTACCAAATATAGTAGATTACCATGAATTAATAATTATTATGAAATGTAATAAATGAGATTAGTCCTAAACTTAATAACAGCAATTAATAATGCAAATTAGTAATAATTAAAATAAATGCAAAATTGTAATTAAGGGATGCCAAATACTAATCTCAATTTGCCACATAATAATTAACCTTGACCGTAAAGAGTCATAAGGAGTCTAAAATTAAGGTCTAACCAAATTACCATTGTAAAGGCAATACATCAACTATGTACATTGCTTGCCATAAAAAAATACTTAATATTATTATTAAGGCATTGTAAACTATTAATAGATTAAAACCATAATCAACTTAAATAATAGTTATAATTCTTAATGGCCAACAACAATAATTATAATTCTTAATGGCTTCAAATGGTAATTGTAATCCTTAAATACTTAACGACTCAAAATCAGGCAAAGACAATAATTATAGTACTAAATTGCTTAAGTTAGGCTCATCAGCCTTAATAGCCCAAGTTAATTATAACATGAATGATAAATGTTGAAATAGATCCAAATATTATATTATTACCAACGATAAATACCGTTAACAAAATATGGTAGTTAGTAATAATTAAAACTTAATAAACATGTTATAACCAAATAAAAGTGTTACAATTATTATTAAAATATCAATCAAATAATGGCGGGATCCATACTTTAATGACCAAGATAGGTCCTAAATAGCTTGTTTAAAATAGGTTTGAAACTCCCAAGTGAAAAATAGGACTAAAGTATGCTCAAAATTAAATGAGAAATTAACAAGCTGACTTAATAGGCTATATTGTCCAAAATTAGCCTAAAGATCCAAAATTGAATGATATTTAATATGAAGGCTATGAGTTAATAATATGCTATATCCAATCTTAATATATGCTTTTCTAAATGTATAATTATAATAAAATAATTTATGAATATACAAAGCATGTTTGGATTTTTGCATATTAATATATTATTATTGACTCATAAATTTTAAATAAATTACAATAATTCAAGTAATTTAATATGAAACTTAATATTAAGTTAAAATTCAGGTAGCAAATTCAATACTTAATATTTGCTCAAAATTGAATAATAATTTAATTGTGAATATAATGTCAAAATTAAGAGAAAACTAAATGACATTAATATTCCAAAAACAAGCAATTACCAATATTTACCATTTGTCAAAATTAATTTACTATATTAATTAAGGTAATATTAATATGGTAATATTAAACCAAATAATCACCATTTACCAAAAATTAATATATATAAACATTAAATATAAGACAAATAAAATATATGACAAATAAAAGATAATTGCCTTAGCTTTGCACTTTAAAAGCAATGTAGTGTACTAGTTCCATCTTCTTCCAAAGAATCGCCGGAAAACTAGGGAAAAAGTCGCGAAGAAGCAACCATCTTCTTTCTGTTCCGTTGAGTTCTCCACCGACGCCGTACGTAGCTTAGGCGAAGAAGTCTCACAGGCAATTATGTATCGGAATATAGTTTTGGTGAGTTTTATCATTATAGATAGGAAAGTCAATTTATTTAACATATGGTTATAATATAAATAAATTGGCGTCTTCTATCAAAAAGTTATGATATATGTACATATTCAAAAGTATTTTTATGTGTACACTTTGAGGTATTAGTCTGATTTCTTTTATGTGTATTTATTATGCATGGAAATTAAAATTAGATTAATAGCTTAGTACATTAATATTCTTTTGTGTACAAATATCGAGTGATCAATACAATTTCATAACTGAAATTATTAAGTTTTTGATCACTTTGTGACTAATTACATAAAATATAATAAAATCTACCCAAAGGAATTTTATTATATTTATGTAAATAGTCAGAATAAAATATCAAATCATATTTCTTAATTTACCCACAGGGATTAAGAAAAGGAACATGATTTGATAGTTTTATCATAAAGTTGTAGATAGGATCTAATTGAATAAAACTTTAGCCTACAAGGAAGTTTTATGTCACTATATTCTTCTATCACTTTGATAATAATTTTATCATAAAGTTTTAGTTGAGTCTAATTGAACAAAATTCTAGCCCATAGGCAAATTTTGTGTCATTAGATTCTTCTATTTGATTATCATAAAGTATCAGTTGAGTCTAATTGAATAAATCTTTAGCCTACAAGCAAGTTTTATGTCACTTGATTTTTCTGTTTAAATTGATGATCAAGATAAAATTTTATCATACTAATTTTAGAATTTATAACTTTAAGGCTAGTTATAATTCTATGTAACATTTTCTATCATGTCACCATTAAGTGGTGCAAGTTAATAAACCATTTATGGCCATAATGTTGTGGTTTGAATCGGAAGTAACAGTTTCCGTTACTTAGCCTATAATGATGGCATGTAGGCTATTTAAGCATCGTCCTCCAACTGCTCCTGACACATCATCACAACTACACCATCTAGTTTTTCAAGAGATCAAGTGGTAGACAAAACTCATTTTCTTACCGTTCTTCAAGCAATACAATGAATATTACAATTATGGCTAGAGATGCTCGATCATATGCTTTCGCTATCAAGGTTAGATTACATGTATAATACATGTATTGATTTACATATTTCTAACATTTGGTATCAGAGCCCGTTTAATCTATGCCTAGTTTATCAAAATTGCATGACATATATTTTGTATAAAATATATATGCTATACGAATATTGTTGCCAATTGAATTGTAGCATTTTTCCAGCGTACATCTATATGTCTACTTTTGCAAATCACTGTACATATATGTGTACTAATTTGTGCTTGAGAGTGATTTTTGCGTTATTAATATGAATATACCTGGGTTTGTTATTGTTGGTATATATTTTGTTCTTGCCATTGAATTGTTGTCTTTTTCCTTTTCGGGCGAGCTTTCACTGGAGATAAGAAGCACTATAGAGTTGGTGTTGTCGGAAAATTGTGTCAGCAACATTGCGACTCCTATTTTGGTGGTCAATCGCTGTCTTCGCTGATGTGAAGTCTTGTGGCGATTGGCAGCAGATGGAAGGTCACCAACCGGCCAATGCATGAAAAAGATGGAATCGTTTCTGATATTGACTTCTGCTACCGTGAGTCCTTGAGATTGCCATAGATACTCCGTTAGGGTGTTGTGACGCAGATCGAAGAACAGATGGATTCCCTCTGTTCCTAGTGGCATTATGATAGACATATTTTATACTCATATTTTAAATACATCTTTATAATAATTTTGCATTAATTATTTAATATTATCTAATAATTAGTTCTTTTTATATATAATATAATATATATATATATATATATATATATATATATATATATATATATATTACGTACGTACTAGTGTATATGTATATGCTTTATAAATTTATATATTATAAATATATAAATAAATTAAGTAATCTAATTTTCCTAGCATGCATGCAAAGAATTAAACCTAATGAGTGACTCATTCCTTCTTTTTCTTTTGTACAGGCGTGTGGCTGTAGACATCTTCAAATGCGCAACAAGAGGAAATGGAGTGTGGCTGTAGACATCTTCAAATGCGCGAAAGGAGGAATTGGGTGGTAGAGGTTCACCTGAGTTTATTTTCAAGAGTAGTATAAATAGTATAAGTTTTTCTATTGTAAGATGTTCATTCTTTCTCTCTCGATTATTCTGTAAAGCTGTTATCAATGTTCATTCGTTACTAATTTCTTTAGCTTGGTTTAGTGAATTGAAGTCCCGGAATTGATTATGTTGTAAGATTACTTATTTATTTTTATTATATAATTTTTTTTGCATTTGGGTATTAAATATTCGTCTAAATTATTTGAATAGTTGTATCATTTAATTGCTAGGAAGGTCTACTAGTTATTTACTTGATATAATTATTTGCTATATTAGATAATATTGTGCTACAAATTATTCTAATATTCAGTAGCAACTGGGTTAATTATTGACGGCTTAGTGATAATTTGACTCGTGTAGAATATTTTCCTAAATTAAATGCAACCGCTTGTGCTTGCGTTATTTAGTTTGTCGGTTTTCTTAATTCCTATTGCTGCTATTAAATTAAATCTATAGCGCTTGTCTTAGGTTATTTAGTAGCTAGGGGTAATTAAACCGCATGTGCTTTAGTTACCTACAACTAAGGGAAAACGGAAATGAAATAATTTCACGACAAATATTCAATTGCATATTAATTACTATCAATGATCAGTGTTATATTCCGGTGGTGGATCTTTACTAACCAAGGTTTTTTATTATAAGTGCTTTCAATATATTGTTTTCATTACTTTATTTGTTTATTTACTTTGATTATCACGTTCATTCCAAACCCCCCTACCTTTAATTTGAGCACATACATTAAACTAGTTACTCCTCGTGGGATTGACCCTTACTCCCGCTACTACGTTTGTAAGGTTCTAATTTGGGAGCCTACGACAGCTCGCCAAATTTTGGCGCCGTTGCCGGGGAGCTTTTCTAGCTTATTTTGTGTTTATTTAATTATTAATTTGTTTATTTGTTTTTCTCGTTTATTTGTCCCAAAAAAAATCATTTCTTTCATTACTTTTGCATAATTGCTGCCATATCTTCAGTAGTTTCTGCCTATAACTCGATCTACTAATCAAGAAATCTTGCCATATGATCCAGAAATTGAAAGAACTATACGCAGGTGGAGGAAACAAGTTTTGAGGAAATTGGAGTTTAGTGATCTGGTACCGATTCTATCAATTCTAATTTAGAAGAAGAACTCATGGCGCAAAATCGGACTTTAAAGGAGCTTGGAGCTCCGAATTTAGATCAACAACCTTTATGCATCACTTTTTCCGCTCTAGATGCCGTACAATTTGAATTAAAATCTGGATTAATTCATCTTTTGCCTTCTATTCATGGACTTGCAAGGGAAGATCCTCACAAACACTTAAAGGAATTCCATGTGGTGTGTTCAAGTAGGAAACCCACAGGGGTTACTGAAGAACAAATAAAGTTGAGAGCCTTCCCCTTTTCTTTGAAAGATTCAGCAAAGGATTGGCTATACTATTTATCCTCCGGAACCATCACCACATGGAATAACTTGAAGTCACTGTTCATTGAAAAATATTTCCCAGCTTCAAGGGCGGCCAACATTATAAAGGAAATCTGTGGTATAAGGCAAAACAATGGAGAGTCATTGTATGAATATTGAGAGCGATTCAAGAAACTTTGTGCAAGTTGCCCACACCATCAAATTAGTGATCAATTACTCATTCAATACTTTTATGAAGGACTTTTTTCAATGGATAGAAGCATGATTGATGCCACAAGCGGTGGTGCTTTAGTTAACAAGACACCAGACGATGCAAGAACTCTAATTGCAAACATGGCTGCAAATTCTCAACAGTTTGGCAATAGACTTGTCCAACCGTCTAAGCAAGTGAATGAGGTAAATATTTCTGCTCTTGAACAACAAATTTCTGGTTTAACTACTCTTGTTCGTCAATTGGCAGTAGACAATATGCAAACTGTAAAAGCATGTGGAATTTGCTCGGTAGTTGGGCACCAAACTGATGCCTGCCCAACTCTTCAAGAAGAACCTATTGAACAAGTCAACATGGCTGGAGGTTTTCCTGGACAACCTCAACGTAAGTATGATCCATTTTTCAATACATATAATCCTGGATGGAGGGATCATCCAAACCTTAGCTATGGGAGCTCACAAGGGAATCAGTTTGATCAGAATCGTTCCAATTTTCAGCAGTACAAACAACCATTTCCTTCAAGACAACAACCAACCCAAAACTATAGCTCAGGTATGAATCTAGAAGATATTGTTAAATCTCTTGCTACTAACACTTTGCAGTTTCAACAAGAAACACAACTATTCCAACAGGATACAAGAGCTAATATTCAAGAAACAAAGGCTAGTATTCAAAACATAGAAAGACAAATGGGCCAACTAGCAACTACGGTAAGTCGGTTGGAAGCACAGAGTTCTGGCAAATTACCCTCTCAAACGATTGTTAATCCTAAAGAGAATGTAAGTGCAATTACTGTGAGAAGTATATCGCTGGAAAAGAATGTTGATTTAAACAAGGAAATAAGTGCAGGTAACATTGCCAATAATAAAGAGAAGTCCCAAGGTAAGCTTTCTTCTTTTCCTGATTATGAACCAGTACCCCCATTTCCTCAAGATCTTTTAGAACCAATAAGAGGAAAATCAAATAATGATCTTTATGAGACATTTCGTGAATGTGAGGCTAATAAACCATTTTTAGATTCTATAGAAAAAGTACCTCGCTGTGCATATTTTCTAAAAGAGGTACGCACTATGAAAAAGAAACAAAATAATGAAAGAGTTGAGGAAGTGAAAGT
This sequence comes from Ipomoea nil, assembly GCF_001879475.1. NCBI lineage: Eukaryota > Viridiplantae > Streptophyta > Magnoliopsida > Solanales > Convolvulaceae > Ipomoea > Ipomoea nil. The sequence goes on from NW_017619008.1 coordinate 712,621, forward strand.
GCAAGAGAATGTCTCTATGGCTAGTCAAAGCAATCTTCCTAAGAAGTGTAAAGATCCAGGTATGTTTACTATTCCGTGCGTGATAAATGGTGTGAAATTTGAGAATGCTATGTTAGATTTAGGAGCTTCTATTAATGTTATGTCATATTCTGTGTATGCTTCTTTAAATCTTAGACCCCTAAATAAATCTAGTATAATAATTCAATTGGCTGATGGATCTACTACATATCCTAGAGGTGTGATTGAGGATTTGCTTGTTGAAGTTAATAACTTAGTTTTTCCTGTTGATTTTTATGTGCTGGATATGGAAAATAATAATAAAATATCTCATATTTTTTTAGGAAGGCCATTCTTAAAAACTGCAAAAATAAAAATTGATATTCATAGTGGTATGCTTACTATGAAGTTTAATGGTAAATTTGTGAATTCTAATATTTATGATACCATAAAATCTCCTAGTGATGATAATTTTTCAATTTTTGTTGATTCTTTGAAGTTTGTTAAATTTGATGCAATTGCTTCGAATGAAAAAGAAAAAAATAAAAAATCATTTTTGACCACTAATCTGCATGAAGAGACTATTTCTTTGAATACTCATAATCATCGAAGGTACTCAAAAAGACGATGGAAATTTAAAGAAATATCATAAGTCGAGCCAACGACGATAAACAAAGGCGCTGCTTGGGAGGCAACCTAAGGTGTGTTTGTTCCATTCTTTTTCTTTTATTCCCTATTCTCATTCAATAACCCTTTTTCTGTGCATTTTTATTCAACATTGGGGACAATGTTGATAATAAGTGTGGGGGGAGGGGATTTAGTTTTATTATTTGTTTGCTTATGTCAAAATTTTTAGTTTTATTATTTGTTTGCTTATGTCAAAATTAAAAAAAAAAAACTTTCAAAAAAAAATATTTTACTAGTATTTTATCCAAAATAAGTATTATTTTGAAAAAAAATTATATTTTCCTTTCCTGAAATTCATAATGTGATTGAATAAATAGTTTGGCAAATTGTGATTAGTTTGTTAGCATTTCCTGTTTGATATGTAGTGGCTATATTAAGTAAGCAATAAATATGTGAGTGTTTTGAGCCATTGACTGACACTTGTGTGATTTCTTCCATAATTTTGTTTCTCTAGAACTTGCCTTGATTCTCTTTTAAAGCTAATTAGACCATGCATGATTCAAGTGTGATTAAGGCCATTATTTGATCTTGAGCCTCTCTAGCCAAATAACCGGTTTATCCTATGATTTAATTCCCCTTGTTAACCACTTTGAACTTTATGGCCATTCTTTTCTTTATTTTGAACCACATTACAAGCCTTTTATATCTAAAAATAATGCCTTCACCCAGCTGAATAACTAGTGGAGCAAATTTTGGATTATGCTTGAAATCTACGCGAGTTTGTGAAGAATAAGTGTGGGGGAGATCACTTACTTTTGTTAACATGATTGAGAGTGAGGCGGATTGTATCTTCATGGCCAATTTGTCGTTGGTCTTCTATGAGAAAGAAAACGAAGACAGTTCATGATTCCAAAAAAAAACCAATATTGAAATTGGAAAAAATGAATGTAACACCCCGAAATTTTTGAACTTTTAAAACTTATATAATAAAGGTGAATTCTCATTAAATCCCAAAATCAAACATAAGAGTGCGAGGTGCTATGCCACATTTGAGCTGGAGAACTCAGATGCACAAGCTAACTAACTAAAATCCTCAATACAAATGTCAATACATAATCATGGCACGCAGATCGAAGGGAAACTAACTAATCTATGCTTCGGATCTCTAGCGCGCTCCGGGTCTACTCATCGGTGCCTGAAAGCCAAATATATCTGTTCAGCGAATGATGCTGGTAACCCACTCCAACGCGTTGAAATACAATATAGATAGATATATATAGATATATGAAAACCATTTTGAAGCAGGAAGATATATACTGAAGAGACTCTAGCTTTAAAACCAGGAATAGACTCAGCAATTAGGGGCAAGCATAATAATCAATGATAATAGTTAAGTAGAGACAACCATCGTAAAGAACATGCATCTAAGGTCACGGATTACTTTCAAATCAATCATATCATCATCCAATCATCATTCGTATCACACAATCACACTTTAGTGGCGCCACGGGACCAATCGCATGCCCCGAACATGAGGGTTAGTGCATATAGTACTAACACGGCCCCGCAGCACCCTACCTCATACCGCAGCATGAAGGGAGTTGATCGCAACCAACCCTATAGACCACTGACGAACTCCGCGGCGGATCACAGTCCTAGACATCGCTGACGCGCTCAGTCGGTGGACTGTGATCCACTTTACAAGGGGGGACTTATGATCCTACACACCGTTGACGGGCACAGTCGGTGGATCTTAGCGGATCAAGCCCTACACACCGCTGGGGGACTCAGTCGGTGGGCGATGATCCTCGGAGACTACGACCCTACACACCGCTGGCCCATCACTCGGTGGATCGCAGCAAGCCGTAGCCCTACACACCGCCTGATTACTCAGGTCGGTGGACTACAGCCTTCCTCGGGCTTATTGGCCCTACACACCACCTAGCGCGTCCAGGTCGGTGGGTCATAGCACACGAGGCCCATGTGGACCGCAGCCCAAGAAGTGAATCACTGATCGCAGCCAGGAGAATGAACCGCAACTCATAAGTAACCAAACAATGGACTGCAGCCCTATATAATATTTATATACCTGACCGATCGCAACCGGCCTGGTTAACAATTAGGATGGTTCTCAACCCATCCAACTGCCCATATAGCCAATTTGATCGCAACCAAATTGGGAAATCATGCATCACATAACACATAATAGCACATAATAGCACATTGGGAAGGGGGAGACACATAAATAAGCTTATGTGTGATCATTCAAATACTAAGAATAATCCTAAGGGGTTCATATGACTTCCACCTAGGCCAACGGGTTACCGATTCAACTAGCATGCAATTCCTAGACTCTTTTATCCTACGAACGGTACCCGAAACATCAAACTAGACTCAAGCACGACAAACGGGGTCCGTTGGGACACCACGGGGAATGGGGAACATCAAACGGGGAAGCCAGAGACCCGGGGTGGGTGACAAACCAGCGGGTAGCTGGTGGGTGGGAGCCACCCGCCGGCGACAACTTCCGGGCAGCGGGTGCCCGGCGGGCAGACGGCTGCCCGCCGGTTTCCCGCTGCCTGGCGGTCTCACTTTGGGCAGCGGGTAGGTGACGGGTACCCCTACGCCCACCTACCCCCCACTGACTCTTTTATCAAATTCGCGTCCCGGGATCTTTTGTGGAACCCGAAACCGTGCTTAGACACTTTTAAACGTAATTAACGACACCACATAGGCATTTAATGGATCAAAAGCAAGAATCATATTGAACATATCCTAACATGACTTCTAGATACGAACAACACCCGAACATGCAATTTCCCACCCAAATATAAATCAAGAACATCACAATACCAATTCCCAACCCAACATAGGGCTCTAATCCCACCCAAATCATCTATTTTATTTTCATTATCAAGAACCATCAAGGTTTATCAAGAATCATCATATCACATAAATATCAAGAATCTCTTTTTAACATCAAAATCATCAAGATCCCTCATAAAATCATCACATCAATCAATCAAGATTATATTGCAAATATCATAAAGAAATTCATCAAGACACAAGTATAGAGAGGGAGCCAAAGAAGAAGATTATAGCAAGGAAAATAGGTTTTGTTGAGACATGGGTTACCTCTTAGCCTTAATTAATTTCCTTGGCTATGAAGGGTCTTTCTTTAAGATTTCTTCTTTCTTGATTTCTCCTATGGGAGTTCTTGGGGAATTCTTGTGTGGTGAAAGTTATTGTGGTGTGAGTTCTAGGTGCCTCTTATGTCCCTATATATATATATATATCTATCTAAGAGTCCCAATTAGGGTCTAAGTGGTATGGTTTGCTAATTCTATTTCCTATAGGACTAAGGGATTGACTTTAGGGATAAGGGCCCATGGACTATGGTGGACCTTTCCTAATTAATTAATGAAATTTAATTCTTTCTTTTGGGTAAATGATTAAATAATTAATTGGTTTTAGAGGCCGTAACACGGAGTGTTACACTCTCCCCCCCCCCCCCCCCCCTTAATGGGGAGCTTTGTCCCTGAAGCTTTAGTTTTTTTTTTTTTTTTTTTTTTTTGCTGAGTTGACCTCTTCCCTTATCCTATGCCTTTGCCTTGGTTACCTTGTGTGAAGAGTTCGGGGTAGCGTTCCTTCATTGTGTCTTTGAGTTCCCATGTTGCCTCTTTGGCCCCGTGGTTGGTCCAGAGGATTTTTACCATTTCTGTGGTTCGCTGGCGAGTGGTTCTTGTTTTGGTGTCCAGGATCCTTACGGGTTTCTCTTCGTAAGTTAGTGTGTCGTCCAGGTCCACGGCCTCGGGTTGTAACACGTGGATTGGATCGTGTATATATTTCTTTAGTTGGGATATGTGGAATACGTTGTGTACTCGCTCTAGTTCGATGGGTAGGGCGAGGCGGTAGGCCAGGTTTCCGACTTTTCCTAAGATTTCGTAGGGACCGATAAACCAGGGGCTGAGTTTTCCCTTTCTTCCGAACCTCATCACCCCTCGTGTGGGCGAGATTCTTAGCCAGACATTTTCCCCGGTGGTGAACTCGGCTGGCTTTCTTCCTAGGTTGGCGTAAGATTTTTGGCGGTCTTGGGCATCTTTCATTCTGTCTTGTATGTGTTTGAATTTAGTTATGGTGTCTTGTAGGTATTGGGGTCCCAGTACCACTGGGCTGACCATGTCTTCCCAACATAAGGGCGTTCTGCATTTTTGACCGTACAGTGCTTCGTAGGGAGCCATGCGGATACTTGCGTGATAACTGTTGTTGTAAGAGAATTCGATGAGGTCTAGGTGTTCTTCCCATGTCTCCTAGAAGTCTTACATGCAAGCTCTTAACATATCTTCGAGAGTCTGAATGGTTCTCTTGATTTGACCGTCGGTAGTGGGGTGGAAGGCAGTGCTCAGGTTCAGCTGTGTCCCCATGGCTGTTTGTAGAGACTTCCAGAATTGTGAGAGGAATCTGGGATCCCTATCGGACACAATGTTCCGGGGGATTCCGTGGTACTTCACTACTCGGTTTAGGTAGGTCTTGGCTAGTTGTGTCATTGTCCAGGTTTCTTTCATGGCAATGAACCGTGCTGTCTTGGTTAGCCGGTCCACTATGACCCAGATATTATCTTTGCCTGTTGGTGTCTTGGTAATCCTCCGACGAAGTCCATGGATATGGAGTCCCATTTTCATTGTGGTATCTCAAGGGGTTGTACGAGTCCTTTGGGCTTGCATCGTTCGGTTTTTACCCTTTGGCAGTTTAGATATTTGCCCACGAAGTCTGCGATTTCCTTTTTCATGTTGGGCCACCAAAACATCTTTTTCACATCTTGGTATAGTTTGTCGCCTCCGGGATGCACCGAGTATGGTGAGTTGTGCCCTTCTTCCAAGATTTGTTGTTTTAGGTGGGGGTGCGTCGTGAGTATGCACCATCTTCCTTGATAGCGGAGGCTACCATCTTCGCATATTTCGAATGTCCCGTCCTTTCCCTGAGTCAGGTCGAGCCGAATTTCATTTAGTTTGGGGTCATGTTGCTGCTCGGTTTTGATTTCTTCGAGTAGTATGGTATGATCCTGACATTGAATAGGTGGATCTCAGAATTTGTTTGTCCTTGCTCCACTACCTCCAAATTCAACTTTTGGAAGTCCCTGCATAGCTCGTCTGACAGGATCCAGGTGGTGTAGAGAGACTGGTTATTTTTTCGGCTTAGGGCGTTTGCCACGACGTTAGCCTTCCCCTCGTGGTATTGAATATCTAGGTCATAATCTTTTATAAGTTCCAACCATCTTCGTTGACGCATGTTTAGATCCTTCTGGGTGAAGATGTACTTTAGGCTTTTATGATCTGTATAAATCTTGCACTGTACTCCGTATAGGTAATGCCTCTAAATTTTCAGGGCGAACACGATGGCGGCTAGCTCGAGGTCGTGTGTGGGGTAGTTTTCCTCGTGGGCTTTGAGTTGCCTGGATGCATATGCTATTACTTTGCCCTTTTGCATTAGTACGCATCCCAGTCCCTTTTTGGAGGCGTCGCTGAAAACTTCGAATCCTTCTACTCCAGAGGGAAGGGCTAGAACGGGTGCTGTGGTCAACTTTTCTTTCAGTTCTTGGAAGGTGGAGGTGCAGTTGTCGTCCCATTGAAAGGGGGTTTCCTTTTTCATGAGCTTAGTGAGGGGTTGGGCTATCTTGGTAAAATTGGGTACGAACCTCCTGTAGTAGCTTACCAATCCTATGAAGCTTCTGACCTCCGAAAGTGATTTCGGTGTGGCCCATTCTTTGACGGCGTGGGTCTTGGTTGGGTCCACCCTGATCCCCTCCTTGGTTATCACGTGACCCAGGAAGGCCACGTTGTCCTTCCAAAATTCGCACTTGGAGAATTTGGCGTATAGCTGGTGTTCGCAATTGTTTTTCCATGTTAAATCTCCTAATTGTTATAATATTATGTGATTATTATGGTTATTCATTGCAATTTCATAATTTTGCAACTTTTCCATAATTCATAATAATATTTTTAATTATGGCGTGTGATTTTGAATCACAATTTTAAAAAATGTATATGTTTATGGCCTTTGGATATTGTTTTAATTTTAGTCTTGCCATAATGATTTTTATTATGAGTTAAGAATCATATTTTGAAATTCATTTTAATGTACTTGTCCAAAAATTTTATGGTAATAATGATGATATTATGTAACATTTAATAATAATAACAATAATTATAATTATTATAATTATTAAATGTATGTTGTACAGTTACAATTAAAAAAGATTGATTATTTCATTATCACCGTTATTTAATAATTAGTAGAACTATTATAGTAATAATGATTATCGATTTTTGAATTGATGAATCAATGATTTGTACCGTTATCGTCATTAGTTTTGGATTTTGATAATATGATTTAAAATCATAATTTTGAAACCATTTCATTCTTGATCCAAAACATATGTGTTAATAATGATAATGTTATATAGCATTTTATAGTTATTCCTATTAAATGTCAGGGGTTACGATTGAGGAAATTGATTGTTCAGTTATTATTGTCACATAATTGTTATTACGATTATCAGTTTTGAATTGAGAAATCAATGTGTCGTAACATTGTTATCATTATTGGTTTTGGATTGTGATGCCCACCATGATTGAGTATGAATATTTGATTTTATATTCATATTTTTGAGTTTGTTTTATGCATATAATAAATTAAGTGCATAATATTATGATTTAAATTATGCAATTTAGTTTTGTGAGAATTTATTTTGTAAATGTCAGCATATCATATGGTTAGAATTTACAATTTTAAGTCAGTTCTCATAAAATTTTCTATATGCATTGAATCTTTTTTTGTTCTGGGCCTACAAGTTAAAACTTTTCAATAATTTAAAAGTCTATGGTCATTATAAATTATTATTCAAAGTTTATAATCCTTTAAGTTTTGGATTTATGTTGTTATTTGAATAATAATTTTATAGCTCATTTTAAATTGTTATTATGGTGTTCAATTTATTTAGATATGAGCTTATTGAATTTCATACATAATTGTTCACTAGCATAACATTATATTTTCTAGTTATGCATGTGAATTTAATTATGCATTTAGAAATTGCATAAGTTAGGAATTATAATAATTCCTTGTTAAGGTGAACTTGTGTGTGGAATTATACGACAGTGCATTATGTTCAAGCACCTTTAGACCGTCCAGAATGTTCACTTGAGATTAAAAGTCTTTCCATATGTGAATTATTGAAGAATTGGAAAGATTGCTCGTCAATTATGCTTTTAGTGTGAGAAAACATGAACCAGGGAAAAGTTTCTCGGGAAGTGGCCAATGTGCTACTAGTTCTCTTGAAACGTTACTCTGTCTAAGGAGTTGGTTTTTAATGAGTCTCTGTCCCAACCAACTTTTCCAAGAGTATACTTGGAATTGTTTATCACATTGTTGCATAATTTTTTTTAGGCTTTAAAGTTGATGCCTGAAATATCAATATAATCGTCTAGTGATCATATAATTTTGATTAATTAAGGGGAAGCCACATCATCTTTAATTAATTAAAATTTTCTGAGATAACATATAGTTATAGACATATCGAATGTGATTAATTATACATGATATAACAAAATTTAGCCCACAGGCAGTTTTGTTATATTTGTATGATTAATTAGGGTAAAAACACCAAACCATGATCATAATTTAGCCCACAGGAAATTATGTATTGGAATATAGTTTTGGTGAGTTTTATCATTACAGATAGGAAAGTCAATTTATTTAACATATGGTTATAATATAAATAAATTGACGTCTTCTATCATAAAGTTATGATATATGTACATATTCAAAGTATTTTTATGTGTACACTTTGAGGTATTAGTCTAATTTCTTTTATGTGTATTTATTATGCATGGAAATTAAAATTAGATTAATAGCTTAGTACATTAATATTCTTTTGTGTACAAATATCGAGTGATCAATACAATTTCATAACTGAAATTATTAAGTTTTTGATCACTTTGTGACTAATTAAAGAGTTAATACCATCCGAGGTCCTCCGAGTATAGTTGTTTTACCACATTTAGTCCTAAACTTTCAAATTGACCATATGTGGTCCTTCGACTTTCACATTTAACCATTCATGGTCCAAGTTAACCACCCATGGTCCTTCAACTATTAAATTTTAACCAACCATGGTCCTTTCAAGAGGATCACAACTGGTTAAGTTTTGAAACTTGAATGACCATGGGTGGTTAACTTGGACCACAGATGGTTAAATTTGAAAGTCGAAGGACCACAGATGGTCAATTTGAAAGTTTAGGACTAAACGTGGCAAAACCACTATACTCGGAGGACCTCAAACGGTATTAACTCTTACATAAAATATAATAAAATCTACCCACAGGAATTTTATATATTTATGCAAATAGTCAGAATAAAATACCAAATCATATTTCTTAATTTACCCACAGGAATTAAGAAAAGGGCATGGTTTGATAGTTTTATCCTAAAGTTGTAGATAGGATCTAATTGAATAAAACTTTAACCCACAGGCAAGTTTTATGTCACTAGATTCTTCTATCACTTTGATAATAATTTTATCATAAAGTTTTAGTTGAGTCTAATTGAACAAAATTTTAGCCCACAGGCAAGTTTTGTGTCATTAGATTCTTCTATTTGATTATCATAAAGTCTCAGTTGAGTCTAATTGAATAAATTTTTAGCCTACAAGCATGTTTTATGTCACTAGATTTTTCTGTTTAAATTGATGATCAAGACAAAATTTTATCATACCAATTTTAGAATTTATAACTTTAAGGCCAGTTATAATTCTATGTTACATGGGTTGCATTGGCAACACATGTATTTTGTTAAACTTCAAAACTTTAGTAACCTGAAATTTTTACTGTATGTGACTTACTTGGTTTTTTAGCCCAACCAAAGTAGAGCTTTTGAAGTTTGACATGATATACTTTTGGATCCTTATATTGAAATTTGAAATTGTACATATCTTGCCAAATTTCAACTAAAGCAATTTAATTTGTTTAAGTAGTTGGAAATTGTGTTTGTTACATGTACATATTTAACATGTCCAACTATGGTGGGGAATTATAATTCTTGTTAAATTAGTTGGACTTCAGGATCATTAGTGTGTATATCATTTATGCTCAAGAATAACTTTATTAGTGGGAGTAATGGTTTGATCAGTGGGAGTGATCATTTGAAAAGATCGTTAAAGATACCCCGTTTGATCAGTGGAAGTGATCATTTGGAAAGATCACTAAAGATGTCCCACTTCAAGATTGCTCCACTTCAATGATATGACACCTTGCCTTGTTATTATAAAATCAATAGTTCAAATTGTTGAACTACAAGTTGTGCAACATATTTCTGGAAATGTTGTAACAACATTAATAGTTTTTATTATAACAAATGGCATTCAGTTTATGGTGAATAATTGCGAGTTGGATTCTTTAGCATTTATCGGAGTCTTTCGTCTCATCAAATTGATCCTGGGCCATTAAGATTTAAAAGGCTCAAAATTCAATGTTGAGAGACACAAAAGCAAGCAAAGATTCATGATGTTGATTCATATAGATGAATTTTGAGGATTTTTGGTTATGTTCAAACAATATTTTTTGTTGTTTCATAAATTTACATTAATCCTCGTTATTGCTCTCTGCCATGAAAGTTGTGCTTCCCTTTTGTTTTGGAGATTATTTATAAGGTGTATGTTAAAAGTTCCGCTTGTGGGCTTAGACTCATAAATTTGTTATCTAAGTCGTTGTAATATGGACTACTCAATTATTATCTTTGGCTAGGATTAATGAAAGTAGGAGTGGCAGACGTGTCAACTCTGAAAACTTAGCTATCAGCGATAATATTAAAGATAATGAGTTAGTCATGAAATATATTAGCATTTTGCTAATAGTTTCGGATCCCTACTTAATTCATGCTTATAAGAATTTTAGGGATTGTACATGGTACATGGAACTTATTATGTGACTATATTGTACGTACATTTATGTTGTCACTTCTATGCATGTAATAATTTGGGTGATTTCTCCTAGGGTTATGCGCATATTTATTTGAGAAACATCCCTAAGGTTGGACTAAGAATAAACATAGGGTTTATTCATAAAGAACCTGAGTTGAGAATCAAAATGCATGTGATGCATAGATGGTATTACTCACACTTTAATTTAGAGGACATACCACTATGATTCATGTTTTTTGATCTCCAACAAAGGTTGTGCCAGTACTTGCACCAAGTGAAAAATTGTAACATTTTCCATTAATATTGTACAAATGAAGTTGTGCAAGTTTATTAGGCCAAATTTAGCCATTGCGGCAATAATTAGTTTTTGATAACTAATTATAATCAAGAATGAACATAAAGTTTATTCATTAAGTTTTATACCACATAAGGTACTTAGAGAAGAAGTTACATTGTAATCATAAGTGAATACTACTCTAAATTAAGAAGAACTATCTCTATGGTTCATGTTTTTGCTTCTTTGAGTTAATACTTGCACCAAGTGGGAGAATGTAAAATTTTCTATCATGTCACCATTAAGTGATGCAAGTTAATATGCCATTTATGGCCATAATGTTGTGGTTTGAAATGGAAGTAACGGCTTCCGTTACTTAGCCTATAATGATGGCATGTAGGCTATTTAAGCATGGTCCTCTCACTGCTCCTAACACATTCTCACAACTGTACTACACCATCTAGTTTCTCAAGAGATCAAGTGGTAGACAAAACTCATTTTCTTACCGTTCTTCAAGCAATACAACAAAGATTAAAACTATGGCTAGAGATGCTCGATCATATGCTTCCGCTATCAAGGTTAGATTACATGTATTGATTTGAATATTTCTAACAGTCGCCACCCCACAAATGTCAGCGAGATACCGACGACCATCCATCTCCACGTTACCGTCCGGCGCTGCCTAGATGAAGACAGAGACCAGCAGCGACGCCATTGGAGTCTGATGTAGCGACGATCGAAACCAGTGCCACCTTAAGGAGAGAAGAGGACAACGATGACGCCGGAAATCCAGCTCGCATCCAGCATCTATCTTTGTCACGACACGCTGCCGCCACCCATGAACGTGACGCTGTGAAACAAAAAAGGAGCAGCGTCGACTGGAACAGGAGCAACGACTTGACGTCGTTGGCATCACCTGAAGGAAGGAATAGATCAACGACATCGCCACGAAATCCAGCTCCACCACCGCCATCTCGTCTCAGTCGTGACGCCGCCTGAAGCCCGTCGCTTGCAACTTCAACCCACGGACACCACCTCCCAACGCCCGCCGTCGTTCGCGAGCGTCGCCGGAAACTACAACAACTAAAACCGGAACCAGGTCCGAGAACCAGTACCTCGGATTCCTTGTTGTCGTCGCCCAATGGTGTTGGTTGTAGTCACCATCGTCTCCCCTCGTCGGAGTCGTCGACGTCACCCATGAACTAGTCGCGAGCCCACGGTGCTGACAAACCAAAAACAACAAAAACGAAGTAGTATATATCTCCAAAAAAAATATTATATACTGTAATATACTTGTACATTTCGTTGGTTTCCAGAAAACAACAAGAACAAATATATTTTTCAAAGTATATATTTGGTACTAATTAATCAACCAGGCAGAGATTGAGGGCTCTGATACCAAATGTTAGATAATAATAAGGCTAACATAGACTAAAGTAACGAGTAACCTGACTCGTAGTAGCGGAAGCTTTAGGATCATCTGAATATCCCTTGCCATAGTTGTTGGTATTGCCACGGGATGGTAAACCTTCAGAATAAAGGTTAGTGTTTTGTCTACCACTTCTCTCCCGAATACCTGATGGTGCATGTATTCTGAATACGGGAGCTGTGAGAGGACTATTTTGCTTAGAAGCCTACATGCTATCAATATAGGCATATATTCAGTTAAAGCTAAACTGAATATCCTCAGTTACCTAACAGATTAAGTCACCAATTGACTTAATCTCCTACTTGCACCACAACCACTTAATTAATACAATATATTATAATATATTATATTAGGGAAAACACTTACAGAAGAATACTAATGAAATATGATGTTTAAGACCCCATAGAACTCATAGAAGTGTGCAAAGAATGCAAGCTAGAAAGCACAAAAATATAGATGGGGTTGATATTATTAAACTGTAGTAGTTCCATCTGGATTGGTGTGTTTGACTGCATGATAATAACCTGTTTATGCATTACTATGTTGACTACTCCCATATATATATATATATATATATATATATATATATATATATATATATATATATATATATTGACACGCCCCACTTCTAAGACATGACCCGACCGTATCGTTACGTGAAGACTTGTAACAATACGCAGCCTAACCATACATACCTCTCGGAACCTTCATAATAACACTTGAATACATAATAATTCCACAGTTAAAATGGAAAAATATAATCAACTAGTTCTTCCCAAAAACTCATCAAATCCACTATTAAATATTTAAAATCAAGAGTAGTATGTCCAAAATGCATCACAAGCACCAAAACCAAGTACAATAGTTTACCAAAAATACAAAGGGTCAAAGAGAATATCCAAATAAACAAAAGTCAGTGATAAGCTCTAATACTAGGACTAAGTCTCCTAGTTTCAAGAGTCACATTCAAGACTCCACCACTTGTGCTCGTGCTATTCACATGTCCTTAACTACTCTGAAACATGAGAAAAATACAAATAATGAGCTAATGCCCAGTAAGTGGTACTCCTCTTAACCCTGGATCAAGTAACCCCAATAGAATACAAAAAGCTTTAGAGTAATAAATAGATGCAAAACTCGATCTTTAAACTATATCAAAGTCATAATATACTTCCATCATACTATACACAAGTTCACAAAACAGGAAAATTTAGCTACATGGACATCACCATTATTTCATAATACAATACTTTCAAAAGAACAAATCATTCGTTAACATATGACGCATTGGCAACCTATAGCCACTATTATAACCCGTGGTAAATGCCATTATCGGCATAATTATTTAGAAAGACTCGGCGATTCGGAAAGAGTCAGGCTCGACGATTCAGAATGAGCCGGATGGAACGTTCCACAAATAATTCAAAAGACTCGATGATTCGGAATGAGTCAAGCTCGACGATTCAGAATGAGCAATTAGGAACGTTCCAAACCGAACAAAACAAACAACAAAATGTAGGCTGCCTCATGAGTTTGAACGAACATTCAAAATAGTTCTTATAATCAAATAGCCCGATGTAGCAAAAATCATTTCCTTAAAAATCACATAACAAAGTACATAATTTATTGTACAGAGTTTTTCAAGGTAAGTCACATATTTTCTCAAGATACATAATATTTCCAATTATGGATAATAAGTTTATCAAACTAAGAAATATGCAAGGTATAAACCCTTCCCAAAATAATAATTTTTTTAGTACATAACTCTTTTAAAAAATCGTGGAATAGTTTATTAAACCAAAACAATTTCAAAAGAGTTGAAGTAGCTTAATTGTAAAGAACTTAAGTTATTAAACATGAAGTTAAGGGTTCAAGTTTTACTCTAAACATAGTAGAAATCATTTACAAGTGTAATATGTACATATATAAAATAAACATACAAACTATTAGCAAGGGGAATTGAACACACAACCATAAACCCACCCAACAGCACCCTTGCCAACCCACCATCTCTAGACATGGTATAATTTTAGTCCAAATTTTAACTGAACATTTCATTTCGAAAACACAGTTCTAGCAGATCAACATTTTTCAAAATATTTTTAACTCATATTAATCCTAAAATGGGTATTCAAAGTATTAGAGATCCCAAAATAGGTTATATATGGATTTTGCAAAATAAGAAGAGAAGAGTTAACCACTTACCTGAAACACCCAAAATCTTCACTATTTCGCTCTCCCAAATACAACTTGTCAAATTTTCTAATATTTTCAAACATCAATCTTAGGGTTCAAATGTTAAACCCAACTAAAAAAAGAGTGAAATATGGAGGAAAAACTTACCTAGAATACTCCAATACTTGAGACCTAAGCTTGAAGAAGATGGAGATCAAAGTTTCAAGATTTTTCTTTCCCCTATCTCTCTACTCCACTCCCCTTATCTTCTTTCAAATGAGATGTTTATCCATAGACCAAAGTGGTTTCTTAACCTTTAAGGGTAAGGAAGGACAATTTAGTAATTTTATCCAATATTAATTTTGGATAAGCTTTAACTTGTTCACCATATTTAATAAACATAGATACAAATTTATTTCTAAGATAGTAGGTATTATATATATATATATATATATATATATATATATATATATACACACACACACACATACACACACACTCATCACTCATTGCTTACCAGTTTAATTTGTTTCCAAATTCCATTATATTTCTCATCAGTTTAGGTGTATTGGAGTTTAATTTGGTGTGGCTTGCTCACTTCCCATGCTTGGAATTTACTCATGAAGATTGTTGGCATCAATGGCATGCAAGTGGGAGGGTATATGTGGTGGAGGAGAGATGCTTAATTCTAACCCTTCCAATACCATGGAAAAAGAAAAACAAAAACCCATAATCAAGACCGTTAGGACCAGCTAGAAAGATCTTATTTCATTTATGCCATCCTCATCGTATTGTATTCTTTATTCTCTTAGTTTATGTTTGATATGATGGAATGTAATCTGTATGAAGTGAGCCATTAGAGCTTTCCATTTTCAAATTAAAATTTATTAGGTTGATAATAGATATTACATACGCACTGACGGTAAATATGTTACCGGATAATATTATTTTGTGTAAATGAGTAACAATAGTTGTATTGCTAAGTGTTTCAGTACAAGAATCAGAATGTGTCCCCTCAGGCTGAGGGGAGCTTCTATTTATATTAAGCCCTAACGGTAACATGGTGGGTCATAAAGGAGGTGCTGAGGCCTTTAATTCTCTCTCATCAATGGTGACTTCAATGGTAGCAATAAGTGGTAGTGGAGTTACTCGTTGGTATCCTGCCCGTTAGACTTCTGTCCGTTGGGTTTCCACTGGGTGCCGAGTCAAGTACCTGTTGGTGATCCGGGTCGGGTGCCAGCCCCATTATCCTTTCACCAGTCCCCCATACTCCCGAGTCTACGGGAGTCCTTGAGTTGGCTGGGGAGTAAGACTGAATTTGCTTGATACTGTGTAGAATCCCGGTTGATCTTGTGTATGTGATTTTATTTTCCAAATCACTGATATTTGATTTATCTTCCAAATCACTGATATGTGATTTTATCTTCCAAATCACTGATATGTGATTTTATCTTCCAAATCCCCATGATTAGTCTTCCAAATCCTCTCCAGCTTCTAAAATATATGTTTACTTTTTTATCACAGGCCTTCCTCCCATATAAACCCTGGCCTCAGAGTAGTTTGAGCACCTCTCCATCAGCCTCTGTCACTACTTTGTAAGTTCAAGTGTTTCTTTATTTACTGTCTATTTATTTATTTATTTATTTTATTTTTTTACCTTGTTTTTTTTTTAACCTTGGGCTGAGGCGGCGCCTCAGCCAGGGTTTGGCCGAGGCGTGCACCTCAGCCACATCGGCCGGGGCAAACCTCGGCCGACGCTGGCCGAGGCGTCGCCTCGACCATTGGCCGAGGCGTACGCCCTCGGCCTGTCGGCCGGGGCTGACCTCGGCCGACTAGCCAAAGCGTGCTCCTCAGCCCTATCGGCCGGGGCAGACCTCGGCCGATTGGCCGAGGCGTGCCCCTCGGCCAAAAGTTGTTGTTGTTATTATTATTATTATTATTATTATTATTATATATATATATATAGTCTAACCTGCCGGATTGTGGCCGAGGTGTGCCTCGGCCAAACTGTGGTCGGGGCGTGCTCTCGGCCAACTGTGGCCGAGGCATGCTATCGTGCCTCGGTCAATCACGCCTCGGCCAAGTGTCGCAAGTCCATCCGCCACCGGGGTTAGTGTCTTCTCGTTTCTAATGGACATCACACACTTGATTGATATCGAGGAACTTAATTCTGATGTTGATGAGGAGTACCTTCCTTACTCTGACTCTCTCCTTTTTGGAAATTTTTCGCCTCTTCCTTTTGCTGTTGATTCACCAACACCTAAGCCTCGACAAAAAAGGAGTAAAAAGCGCAGGGCCTCATACTCCCCTCTCGATAACTCTCTCATCCTGTCCACACGTCCTCAAATGGGGCTGCCGGATTCGGAGGATTTTAGAGATCTCCTTTGTTCTAGCGTTCTGAGTCTTCCCCCAAACCCCCGTGGTAATATCGCTAATCCTCCTTCGGACAAGTACTTTGGGGTCGACCTTTTGTCACTACAGCTTGGATTGCGGTTTCCCCTCCATAGTTTCCTGGTAGACTTCATGAATTACTATGAGATAGCCCCCGACCAACTTGTTCCTAACGGTCACTAAGTGATTGCTGGCTTTCTTTCACTATGTCAAGAAAGAAAGATAGAGCCCATGTTAGATCTTTTCCAGGTTCTTTTCATACTTGGTAGGGCCTCTGTGGAATGTAAGGGATTTGTCATTATTTCTGGTAGACCGCGTTACAAATTGTTTGAGGACCGCTCTTCATTTAACAAGGTATGGAAACCCAAGTTCGTATTTGTCTCACTCATGGGTTCTCCGCCTCCTTTCCGCGTTAAGTGGGGATCCCTAGTTGCGTTGTCTTCCTTCTCTGGACATGAGTCCTTCCATCCGCCAAGATGTAGATGAGTTAATGAGGGACGACATTCGTGTTAGTAATATAATTAATTGTTGCTTTATCTTATACCGTATGATTGTATTTCTAGTGGTTGAGATTTAGTCTAATTGTCTAGCCTACAGGATAGGAGAATAATGTGTAGACTTTAGTATAGCTTAGTCTCTCTCTGTAATTCAATTCATTCAATTCAGATTACCATTATCTCATCTGGTATCAAGAGCGATAGGTTAGCCTTTCTTTTTTCGAACAATCCTGAGAATTGAGATGTCGACCAACTCCTCCAAAAGAACCATCACCACCGCTCCTGCCGGTGCTCCAACGTCGGTCAACACTCTCACGGCGGCGCACCACTTTGTTTCCACTCGGCTCACCATGTGGAACTACTTATTCTGGCGCACTCAGGTAGTTCCGTTCTTACGTGGGCAGGGGCTGCTTGGTTTTGTCGATGGCTCCAAGCCGTGTCCGGCTGCCACCATTGTCGTCACTCCCGAGTCCGGTTCCTCCACCGTGACGGCGGCCACCACTGCACCGAACCCCGCCTACGAGGCTTGGATACAACAGGATCAGGCCATCCTATCCACGATCATCTCGTCACTATCCGACGAGGTGATGCATCTTGCTGTTGGACGTGAGACCTCGCGCGAGGTTTGGGATTCCCTTGCGTCTACGCTGGCTTCCACGACGAGAGCACGGTGCCTGAGCCTACTGGGGAAATTCCAGACTCTACGCCAAGGCCCAGGATCACCGGCCGACTACCTCGGACGCTGCAAGATGATTGCTGAGGCCCTCTCACTTGCCGGTCGACCGCTGTCCGACGAAGAGCAAATTTTGTATGTCCTCCGCGGCCTACGTCCGGAGTTCCGCACAATGGCGAATTCGCTCACTGCCACCGGCGCATCCGTCACCTTGACGCAGCTCTCTGATTTCCTCCAAGCCCAGGAGTTCATCCATGAGGATGATTTTGCAGTGGGCGAGTCAGCTGGTGGTGGAGGATCGCCGGCTGCCTTCTACGCTGGGCGTGGTAGACACGGCGACCAGCAGCACGGAAACCGTGGCGGTCGAGGACGGCAGAACCGCGGTGGCCGGAATGGGCAGAACGGCGGACGGCAGGGCCGTGGTGGTGGACCTCACTGCCAGATATGCAGGTCCCATGGCCATACTACGCTTTACTGTTACAAGCGCTACGTAGATCGCCCGGCCGGTCATGCGAATGTGGCTGTCTCCGGCGAGTCCGCGGTTCATGGTGCAGATGCTTGGTATCCCGACACTGGAGCCTCATCGCATGCCACTTCGGACGAGCAGATGTTGAATCATTCTGAGACATATACCGGCGGGGATGTGCTCAAAATTGGCAACGGTACAGGTTTGGACGTTTCTCGTATTGGACACACGGTTATCCAGTCTAATTCTAATTCTAAATCTTTGTCTATGTCAAATATTCTCTGTGTTCCCAATTTAACGTTACCATTACTATCCGTGTATCGTTTTACAAATGAAAACGATGTTTACTTTGAGTTTCACAAAAATCTGTTTTATGTGAAGGATTGCAAAACTCAGGTGGTTCTTCTTAAAGGGTCTACCTCGGGAGGACTGTACAAGTTATTGGTTCCCCAGTCATCACCTTGTGCTTTCTTGTCTGCGCGTGCGTCCACCGAAGTCTGGCACCAACGCCTTGGTCATCCCCACAATCAAGCCTTGCAAAGAGTCCTAAAACACTGTCCGGTGGTCAACAATAAAACTAGTTTGTCAAAAGTTTGTACTTCGTGTCAATTAGGAAAATCCTCACGATTTCCTTTAAATAGAGTTTTGAGCACTAGTAATAATATATTGGATTTGATTTATACGGACATATGGGGTCCGTCTCCTGTAATTAGTGCGTCAGGATACCGCTACTTTGTACTGTTTGTGGATGACCACTCCCGCTTTTCCTGGTTTTATCCGTTAAGGCTAAAATCGGATATATATAAAATTTTTGAAGTGTTCCGGGCGATGGTAGAACGTCAATTTTCCCGTTCTATCATCGCCATTCAGTCTGATCTAGGGGGTGAATACCGCCGCCTTCACAAAGTTTTTGAGTCTCTCGGGATTATCCACCGCCAATCATGTGCGTACACTCATGAGCAAAACGGGCGAGTTGAGCGCCGGAATAGACACATCGTCGAAACCGGCTTAGCACTTCTTGCTGAAAGCTCAACTCCTTCACTCTACTGGGACTGTGCGTTTGAAATTGCAACGTACTTGATTAATTCTCTACCATCTTCCGCTATAAACAATCAAAGTCCTTACTATCGGCTATATAAAACCCAACCACCATACACTTTCTTTCGTGTATTCGGGTGTCGCTGCTATCCCTATCTACGGCCTTATAATCGGCATAAGATGGAATACCGGTCGATGCCCTGTGTCTTCTTAGGTTACCCAGTTTCCTATAGGGGATACCGTTGTCTTGATCCAATTACGGGAAAAATCTTTATCTGTCGGCATGTCCGATTTGACGAATCCATATTTCCATTTGCTATAAAGTCTGATGAACAGGTTGCTGCTAGCCCATCAACTCCACCTTGGGGATCCAGGCCAATAGTTGTGGGTTCACAGTCCGTGCCCACTGCTGTGGAGTTGCCTTTAGCACAAGAGCCGAGGCCGTTAGCTATTGCGGCTCCGCCAACTTCACCCACCAATGCCAGGACAGAACCACCGGCTAGGCGGGCCAGAGGCACCCGAAGGCGGGTCCAGGCTGTTATACCACATGTCATGCGCACGAGGCGCCAAACACAAGGTCGGGGCGAAGAGTTCTACGCCCTAACTGCATCCACCGACCCAACTTGTTACTCACAAGCTGTGGGTCACCCAGAGTGGCGTGAGGCCATGGACCAAGAGTTCAATGCCCTCCTACATAATAGCACCTGGGAGCTCATACCGACCACACCGGATATGAACATCATCGGCTGCAAGTGGGTTTTTCGCACTAAGCGTAAAGCCGATGGCTCGATAGAACGCTATAAAGCACGTCTTGTTGCTAAGGGGTTCAATCAAGTTGCGGGCGAAGACTTCTTTGACACTTTTAGCCCGGTGGTTAAACCAACCACTGTTCGCATATTATTCTCCCTTGCTCTCTCTCACAGGTGGACTATGCGACAACTTGACGTTCACAATGCCTTCCTCAATGGCCATCTTTCAGAAACAGTATACATGAAACAACCTCCCGACTACGAAGATCCAACGCATCCTGATCATGTGTGCCGACTCCAGCGCTCACTATACGGGTTAAAACAGGCTCCGCGTGCATGGTTCAAACGGCTCCACGACTTTCTCATCACTACTGGGTTTCGAGCCTCTAAAACAGATGTCTCACTTTTTCACTACACTACGGGTTCGTCCCGTGTCTTTCTCCTAGTGTACGTAGATGACATCATCATGCTGGGCAACGACACGGATCTAGTCACCACATTACTGCACCGACTCTCCGCGACATTCAAGATTAGAGATCTTGGACAACCCCGGTTCATCCTAGGTATTGAAACACTACCAGTTGGGGACACCTTGGTTCTTTCTCAACGTAGATACATGAAGGATATTCTCATACGCTCCGGAATGACGGACTGTAAAGCTTTGGCCACTCCAGCAGCAGTCACGAAACCGGTCGCTCCCTCGTCTGATCCGTTTGAGAATCCCACACAATACCGCAGGATTGTAGGGGCCCTGCAGTATTTGACTATCACCCGTCCGGATCTTGCCTACTCCGTCAACAGGTTGTGTCAGTTTATGCATACACCGACTACTGAACATTGGAATTTGCTTAAACGGGTCCTACGGTACATAAAGGGCACACAGGACCTAGGGTTACGGCTTACACCTTCGGCTACCTCAGATCTACATGCCTACTCTGACTCAGATTGGGCTGGATGCCCAATAGATCGTAAATCTACCAGTGGCTATGCTGTGTTCTTAGGTGCCAATCTAGTCTCTTGGGTCTCGCGCAAGCAGCGCACCGTGGCTCGGTCCTCGACAGAAGCTGAATACAAGGGTCTTGCAGATGTCTCAGCTGAAGTGACATGGGTTATTTCCTTACTCCGTGAGCTTGGGTTACATTCAGGTACTCCTGCAACGCTATGGTGTGACAATCTGGGAGCCACCTACCTAGCGGCCAATCCTGTTTTTCATGCTCGCACGAAGCATGTGGAGATCGACTACCACTTCGTTCGTGACAAAGTTGCAAGTGGTGATTTCCTAGTTAACTTTGTTTCCACCAAGGAACAGCTTGCGGATATCTTCACCAAACCGCTACCGGCCCCACGCTATCAGCTGCTTCGAGACAAGCTCAATGTTGTTTCCCTCTAACCTTGTGCTTGAGGGGGTGTGTTAGTAATATAATTAATTGTTGCTTTATCTTATACCATATGATTGTATTTCTAGTGGTTGAGATTTAGTCTAATTGTCTAGCCTACAGGATAGGAGAATAATGTGTAGACTTTAGTATAGCTTAGTCTCTCTCTGTAATTCAATTCATTCAATTCAGATTACCATTATCTCATCATTCGGTCGATTGCCGACTACACCATCGAGTGGAAGCTCGCGGGCTTCGGTTTCGTGAGGACTCTACCTGCTGCTCTTACACCGACGGGTATTCTTCTGTTACCACCTAGTCATTATTCATCAACCACTAACTCTAACTTGCCTTCTTCTGTTGCAGGTACCATGTCTTCGTCTTCGAGATCCAATCGATACTTGTCGCGATCGCAAGATCCCCCCTCCAAGAAGAGCAAGGTAGAGAAAGGTAAAAAGAGCTAGGCTGCGATCGAGGAGGTGATGTCGCCCCCGTCGGCCCGCACGCCTACTCCATCTAAGGTCGTCGAGGGGGTGACGCAGCCCCCATCAACTCGCATGCTTACTTCACCCACGACCGTTACCTTTTCCCCCCAACCCCCGAGGTGCAGGGAGACACTTCTATTGAACCAGGCTCGCGTGTTTGGACCAACTTGATCCAACTGGGAGCGGACGTGCCACCGGGAGCGTCTATAATAAATAACACACAAGGTCACCATCATAACCAAGAAGACTAAGACTCAACAATAGTTTTAATCAAGTATCAATAAAGGTACAACGATTTACATACGACCATCTCATAGGAATCAATCAAGAGATCACAATAAAGACATGAGCCCATACTCAATCAACAAAGGATTCCAATCCGACACCAAATGATTCTCAACACAAATTGGCAATCTCAATACGAAGGAACAAACCACACATACTAGCATATCAACATCAAACTAGCATGCTTATCAAATGGGTAAACCAAAATTAGTTCCAAAGAACATCCAAGACTCACAATTAGCCCAATGAATCACAAAGTTGGACCCTTAGAACGATTCAAGACACCAAATCCTACATGGATTCCTAACATACCGTTCTAGACATATGAAACATCAAGAAGACTCACAAATAGCCCAATAAAACAACGTCGGGAGATCAAAATATCAATACCGAGGAGAAAGAATCACGGGGAACAAATCCCTGCCAAAAACCAACACGTTCCCCGCGGGTGGGGCCACAGCTGGACAACCATCCGCGGTTCCGCCCGCGGGTACATACACCAGAGAGCCACGTTCCCCGCGGGTGGGGCGGCGGGTAGGCCTCTGCCCGCCGTTCCGCCCGCGGGTACCACTTCCTGTACACAATTATCCCTTCGGGGATTTTCAACAACAAGTCCAAATTCAAGTCCAAAACACCCAAAATCTCACACACAACAACAATATGACTTGAACCCAAGAAATAGCCAAGCAATGGCATTCAAGAACCCTAAGAACAAGATCTAAACATGCATCACCACAAGACAATGCATCAAATCTCACAAATCAACACAAGAATCACAAGTAGAAGCCAAGAAATCATCATATAAGTAAGAAAATAGTTTTTGTAAAGAATGGGTTACCTTTGTAGCCTAATAACTTCCTCTTTTCACCCTTAGAAAGCCTTTCCTAAAGCTCCTCTTCCACACCAACTTCATACAAAAACCAAAACACAACAAAGATCCTATCTTTAGAAAAAGACACCTAAAAGGAGGTTAAAAACATCAAAGGACCAAGGATCTTATCCTCCCTATGCTCAAGATGAAGAAAGTATGAATCTTGGAAAACAAACTTGCAAGACTTGGATGCTCAAATCCTAGCTTGGAGAAGAAGCTAAACCATTTTAGAGAGAGGCTAGAGGTTTTTGTGTTTTAGGTTGAAGAGTGAATGAAATGAAAGAGTATTGCTAGGTTAGCTTGAATCACAAACCTTAAGTAGAAAGACATTCCTACCCTTACTAATGTTGGAAAGACAAGGGAACAAGGGCACAACTCAAGAAGCACAGGGTACAACCCTTTGACTTAAGTGACTTGTCAAAATCTAGTCCCTCGACTATTAAATTTCAGGATTTTTAGGAATAGATTAGCAAAGAGATTTGGATTAATTCCTTAATTAATCCTTGATTAGCGTTTGAATTTACGGGGTTCATGTAGAAGGTCACTTTTCGCGACTCGGAGGATGACGCCTGGTAATTATGAAAGTTAGGGACCATTGTTGGTGATGCCACTAAACTCGAAGGACCACAGTGATATTTACTCTTTTAAGTATATACATACTCTAATATAAGTTGATACATAGGCTTTGACCGGATTTTTTAATTTATTACTATTATTTTTAATTTTAGGACTAATTTAATTATCCTTACCTTTGTATTACGGGAAAGTTGGCAACCGTATTCTGGGTGAAATCTGCTTTGTACCTATAGTTAATCGATTTAAACCAAGAAACTAAGACCATTTAATATTAAACCATTCTCACGAGAGTCAAATATGGGACCTTTTGGGTAGCAAGTCAACTGTTCGACTAACTTAGCTGGATTATCCTTACTTGTAACATATGTTGTGTTGTTTGTGTCTTAGTCTAGATATGACTATTTAGCTAAGGATTATTATTGTGGCTTCAAATAAATGTATAAATTGTTAAGGTTGAGTTCTCATGATCATGTACACATGCATCTACTTTCATTATCATTCACATTATTGTCAACTATTTTCTCATCCACTCTCCCCCTAGCTACCTACAAATCCTAGCTCTTAGCAACGACATCCCACGTAGTGTGTTCAAAAGCATTCAGTCAACTAGAAAGGTCGACCTATTAAATCAATTGTATATTATGATTATGAAAATCCATTAATGTTCTTTTTATTTACTTATTTCTTCTTTTTTTCTCCCTTTTTGGTTCTTTATGCTGCTAGTCCATCAAGACATGCCACTTATTCCCACTTTTGAAATGTTTCTAAAATTATTTTCTAACACTATATAATGATAGGATAGGATACTGTCCAGCAAAGTTCAATGCATTTGGATTGTTCCAACTATTTAGTTAATTGTAATTGATGAGATAATTAATACATACTTTCGGACGATATATATGATCCTTTTAGATTGTCTACATAGTTGGAGGTGCAATTGTGTATCACGTTGTTCATTATTCCTTCCAAATCCAGTTAATTAAGACTCTGTTCAGTAAATGGCCAATAGCTGATATATAGTTGTTAGCTGTGTTAGAATAATTATTAATGTTGTTATTCTATTGGCTCATAAATATTTATTTATATTTAATAATGAGATAATTCTATGATTGGCCAGTTAAGATAATAGCAGTTTCAACTGCTTATCAGATAATAACCACTCAGGTTGATGGAATCGAGAGATAATGTTTTTACCATTATTCTGATTCTCTGATCCTCTCCCCCAACCTTGAAAAATAAAACTAAAGTTTCTCTCCATCAGAGTCTTAAAGAAAGGAATGTTGAAGGTCTGGAGGGAGAAACCAAGTCTCTAGTTCAAGCATTCACGGGACAACAATGGAGCCAGGTATGTTCACTGAACGCCAATTGAATACAGTATGTGAAATCATGTGTTCTGAAGATCTGATATTTTAGGATTAACTTACATGTGGTATCAAGAGCCAAGTTGTAGAACATATGTTTTTCCATATATTATGATGAGAGGTTGTATGTACGTTCTTTTGATGGCATGAAGCATAAAGATTATTGTAACTGTGGTTTACTTCGTTTATATATGTATGTATGTACTGTTGATTTATTTGCATATGTATGCACTGGTTTGGTAATCAATGATTTGCCGCAGGGTTTCATAATGATTTACAATGACTTCGTAAAATGTTGACGGCATGAATTGAGTTTGTTTATTAACTTTTGCGTATGTATGTATTGTTTATTATATAGTTTTTATGTGTTTAAACTTACTGCTTAAGCATTCATACGTACTGCATATATATATACGCCAGCTTTATATACATACCGAGACATCATTTTTATTTTTGGCTTCCATTGTTGCGTTTTGTTGTTGCGTTTCCGTATGTTTATATATTAATGATGACGAGTGTTGCTCTATATATGGCTTTATTTGTATATATATATATATATATATATATATATATATATATATATATATATATATATATATATATATATAAAGTATTTCGTATGTGTAGTGTTTGATAGTATGCATTGGATTTGTTGTTTGTACATACTATCTATATTGGTTATATAAAAGAATAGAAAGCATGTGATGGATTGCTATGAAGTTTTGATACTGCATAGTCTCTCGTAATTATGGTATTACTACATATTTTCATAATGATAATCATTACTATTTTTTATACTTCATGTTTGCGTATCATCATTGTTGCTTTCTATTTATATGCATATTTAATGTTTAAGTTTTCGTATGTGCTGGACCAGTAGTGAGTTTTGTTAAACAAATGATGCATATATATATATTATAGGACCTATATATATATATATATATATATATATATATATATATATATATATATATATATATATATATATATATATATATATATAATGTTTAAGTGTTCTACAGTAATATGCAGTGATATACAAATTTTTCTGTATCATGCATTTAATGTGTTTAAAGTTAAAAATAGGATGGAGTACAGTATAAAGGATTATGCATATATAGGATTAATGGAATATCTGATACTGTGTGCACATGTTTATAATAATTGTGTTTGGCGCATGGTTTTTAAAGCATGAGAAATCATGGTGCAGTGTTTATTGCTTCCGCCATATTACTGCATATTAATTTGTATAATTAATTGTATGTTAATTAATTATGTGATAATTATGTATGTGGATTAATTATGATTCTTTGTAACCAATATGATTTGCATGGTGGTTTAGAACCTCGTCTCTTAAACTTGAGGTGAGGGGTTCAATTTCCACCCATGTAAATGAAGCAAATCATTTGGTTTGCATATTAGTGATAATTATGTATGTGGATATTTTATGATATTATTTATTATAATATATTCAATTAACTTGGTATCTTATTATGATTAATTTGTTAGTCACCAAAGTGGCCAAATTATAAAGTTTTAATAGATATCAAATTTAAATAAAATTCAATTACCCATGATTATGTGATGCTTATAATGAGATGACATGTTTTATCTTGTTGGGTAAATTGAAGTTTTGTAATTTTGAAATATTTAAGAGTCACCCAAAGGTTGATCAATTATTTCACAATTATAAACATAATAGTGGTTAATTATTTATATTTGATTGAGTTGTTTAGCATATCCAAAGATAGCAAACAAGTCTAGTCATAATATACTTAATGACCAATTATATGAATTTTTTAACATCGTATTATGTTTAAAGTTATATGTTGTTGGATCACCCAAAGGAGACCTTCAATGTGTTTGATTGTTTATGATTATGTTGAGCTTAGCAACAAAATTAAGGTCTATGGAAATGGACGTGAGTGATACTTTCCTTGTACAATTTTTTTTTAAACTCTATGCCTCTCGAGTATGAGACATTCCAAGTGAACTAAAATTTCATTAAAGATAAGTGGAATGTGTTCGAATTGCATAAAATGCTAACTCGAGAGGAAACAAGTCTTAAAACAAGGAATTCACTGAATTAATCTCATGGGTCAGTCAAGGGTTGGTAAGACGTTTGGAAAGAAGAATCATAAGGGTAAGAAATGACCAATGAAGACTAATGAGTCCTCTTCTCAAATCCACAAAAAGGAACATAAGAATGAGAAGTGTCATTTCTGTAAGAAATCTGGACATTTTCAGAAAGATTGCCTTAAGCGTAAGGCATGGTTCGAAAAGAAAGGTATACATTATATATCAGTATGTTTCGAATCAAATTTAACTGAAGTTCCTTATAATACTTGGTGGATAGATTCTGGTCCACTACTCATGTTTCAAATACTAAGCAGGGATTCCTTATGACCCAAACCATAAAGCCAAATGAAAAATTTGTGTTCATGGGGAATCGAGTCAAAGCTCCAGTAGAAGCCATTGGAACTTACCGTTTAATTTTAGATACTGGAAATCATTTGGATTTGTTTGAAACTCTTTATGTTCCGATCCTTCTGTTTCTAGGAATTTAATTGCTTTGTCAAAACTGGACTCTTATGGATTTTCCTTTAAGTTTGGAAATGGTTGTTTCAGTTTATTTAAACAAAATCATTTTATTGGTTCTGGTATTCTTTTCGATGGTTTGTACAAACAAAAGCTTGACAATCTTTTTGCTGAAACTCTTTTAACCCTGCATCATTGTATTGGAACTAAACTAAGTTTAGTGAATGAAAGATCAGCTTACTTGTGGCATAAACGTTTGGGTCACATATCTAAAGAAAGGATTCAAAGACTTGTAAAGAATGTAATCCTTCCTGAATTAGATTTTACTGATCTAGGTATTTGTGTGGACTGTATTAAAGGAAAATATTCAAACTACACAAATAAGAATGCAGCCACAAGAAGCACACAGCTCCTTGAAATTATACACACTGATATATGTGAACCTTTTGATGATGTCCCAACCTTCGGAAAAGAAAAATATTTCATCATATTTATTGATGATTTTTCACGTTATGGTTATGTCTATTTGTTGCATGAAAAATCTCAATCAATAGATGCCTTAGAGGTATTTGTGAATGGGGTTGAAAAACAATTAGACAAAAAGGTGAAAATTATAAGATCTGTTAGGGGTGGTGAATATTATGGAAGGTATACTGAAAGTGGACAATGCACAGGTTCCTTTGCTAAATTTCTTGAAAAACGTGGTATTTGTGCTCAATACACAATGCCCGGTACACCACAACAAAATGGTGTTGCAGAAAGGTGTAATCGTACCTTAATGGGAATGATTAGAAGTATGATGAGTTATTCTTCTTTACCCTTGTCATTGTGGACATATGCTTTAAAAATCGCCGCTTATTTATTAAAAAGGGTTCCTAGTAAGGCAGTTTCAAAACACCTTTTGAACTGCGGACAGGAAGGAAACCTTAAATGGTATAACTAGTTGCTAATATTAACCGATTGTAGAAGTGTTTGATAAATTAATCGTTAGCGGATAGCTAATTGGTATAATTTTTTTTCAAAAAGGTAAATGAAAAAGTTATTTTGAGCAGCTTTTTGAATTTTAGCATTTTAGAATTACAAAAAACTAATTAATAAAATACTTACATTAATTTTTTAACTAAGTCAAACAATTAATAGTGATTAAATAAACTAAAATTCTTCCAAAAGGCTGAACCCCAACCCTAAGGGCTCCCCACACCCCGACCCAACAGAGCATTTGAGAGGATGTAAATCATGGTAACTCAACTGAACATGAACCACAGAGGCTAGATCTGTGCTCACTGCGCACAAGGAACCCCCCTCACTTTGAGAGGTTGTCCCCACACTGCCGCTGTTGAAACTCGATCCCTGGTCATTCTTACAAAGTTTCACCTCTATGACCAGTTGAGCTGCCTATGCGAAAAAAAACTTTTTAATCTTCAAATAAAATTAGACATTATTACGTAAACTTTTCAAACATCACTATCCGATAAAATAAATGTAACATGTACATCTTTTAGAATCAACATGCATGTATATGTATATATGTACATGAACTATTTTAAGTATATATGTTTTGTTATTTGATTGTTTATTTATTTTATTTTAATTTAATTTCCGTTGTAAGATACACGGTAGGTGAAAAAAAACGAAAAACAAAATTATAAAAATTTGGGTATGTACTTTTTGTTATGGTTCACATAACACTGTGTGACCATAACACAATAATTTGTCTATGGATGCCTTTTAAGGCTGTTTTAGATGGAAAGAACCATGTTTGATCACGGGGCCACGATGACATTGTTATTTGCTGTGACTTTATTAGATGATTTGGTAATTATCAAACTTGATGATGAGTTGACTTAAAATCAAGACACTTTAGTTGGTGATGATATACTTTTTTGAATTCATATCAAGAAATTAATTTTCATTGATTATCGAAAATAATTTTAAGTGAAGCATTTTATTAATGTTTTTGCTTAGAAAAGACAATATATTATATCAACATTTAACAATTTTTTTGGATCATTACTTTATTAAACATTTTATGATTTTCGACCACTCAAGTAATCAGAGATTAGGAGTTTTTGTTCTGTTTTTTTTTTTTTTTTTTTTTTTTTTTAAGAAACTGTGTTTTCTATCACTTTTTATATCACTTTTGACATCTATAAAATCTCTTTTCAATTAAGTTGGTGATCATTTTGACATCCACAAATTAAACTCCCTTCTTAGTATTACGAGCAATAGAGTTAGGGTTGGGTGAGTATTGCTTCTAGAAAAGAAATTAAAAGAAAAAAAAAATAAAAGAGCAATGCACTTGATGAATATTAAAAGGTAAACTTTAAAATGAGAATCTAGCTAACATTTTTCTTTATAGAAAGAAATACTAACGTCCTTAGATGTTACTTGCTTAGATGTTAGTGTAGGGCAAGTGATGCTTCTAGATATTATTCTTGTATATGTATATTTATATACATGTGAACCTATATTTGTCTTATATCTATGATCTTGATTGGCTTAACGTGTTATATGATAACAAATCATTTTCTAAATCTATATCTATATGTATTTTACAGGATGGAATGGTTTATACCTAACATTTGTCCTAACGGGTTATTTTTGTACACTTTTTACTTAACCCCTTTCAGGTTTGACTCGTGATTTCTGAGCGCATTTAGAAGGAGCTAGTATAGTATAGAGTTTTGATGCTAGTTTCCTAGTTGTTTGTTAAACCTCTTAAACCTTGCTTTATGTTAGACTCGAGTAGTTCATTTGATCCCCTTTTATGTTTTATAGTGCGTTGACACTTGGGTCTGTGAGTCTTTCCTTATGTTTTCGAGTTTTGACTCCGTATGTTTGAGATGTGGGCCCTTATGAATTAATGTTAATGTTATGATTCGTTAGTGTCCCGTGTAGTTGCTCTATTGAGGGTAGCTACGGAGTGGCATCCCCTTTTGGTTTGGTTGTTTATTCGGGTAATTAGTATGTTACCCCTTTCTTTACTTCCGCAACTCTACCCTTTGAGTATGTTTATTACTAGGCTCAAGTGTATGAAAATTGGGGGTGTTAAAGACACCCTCCCAGCGTCGCAAATGTACTACACCAGTACAAACAAAGAAAAGAAAGCCCTAAATATACTAAACCCGCCCGCAATCCCTCCGTCCGAACCGGGAACCACCACCCCTCACTCCCTACACATAACTCGCCTGAGATGGAATCACACATGCATAACTACCCCCCAATAAATGGTCACCGCAACACAAAGGCTAATAACAATCTTAAAAAATTCGAAAACAACAAAAGGGAGAAAAAAAATACATCGAGCTGCACCACGAGTAGGTGGTCCCCAGCGCTTGGCTCCACTGCGGTTCCCACCGTCGACCATCATCCGCTATTGATGAAGAATGGGAATCGAACATCGTAGGAGAGTTGTTCGGCCAACGTGCGATAAACAGAGAGAGAAATCGAGCTAAACAATAAACCCAGGTGCGTGAATTTGATACGATGAAACCAATAGTCAAATTACAAAATTACCCCCCCCCCCCCCCCCTCCCCAATAATAAAAACAGTAGCACGACATTTAAATCCCCCATAAATAATTAAATCAATCTTATCCATCCAACCACAAAATCCAACCATCCTAAGCAATCCACACATTTGTATTTTAAGGATTGTTTTTATTTTAATATAATCCTATATATATATATATATATATATATATATATATATATATATATATATATATATATATATATATATATATATATCTTGGTCAAATGCAGACAGTGTTTCCCGTGCGATCGGTGTAGATTGCACCATTAGCCATTAGGTATGTATAAATCTACCGCATAGTGTTCGAAAATGCACCAGAATAAACTACATAAATGCATCACACTTAATGGTGCATTTTTAATCACTTTATGGTGTATTTAAGCTTACCTAATGGTGATCGACCGCACGAGAAGTCATATCTGTAGGGGAATCTAACCCATGTGTGTGTGCGCGCGCGCGTAAAAACATAGACCCAATTCCGAATGTGCAAACTTATAAAATTGCACTAAACAAACTACAAAAGTGCATCTAATGGTATGTAAAACTGCAACTAAAAATTCCACAAAACTCCAAAAACTTTATATGAACCAAATAATAGAATATTTCTTAATAATGATAATTCTTTATTTATTTACTTGTAATCTTATTCATATTCCAATTTGCAATAGTTTCTTGTAGGGCATCTCCAACCAAGGAAAAGGAGAGGATAGAAAGGGGGCGAAAACTGTTGGAGGGAATAAGAGTTTAATCTCTAAAAAAAGTTCTCTCCAAAGACAAATCACAAAGCTGCAACACGCGGGTGTCACTCACGCGCCACGCATACACGCAGATGGTGGGGACAACCTTTTCCCCATCATTTGCTATATATTATTAAAATAAAAATTTATTTTGAATCAAAATGCTTTGATTTCCCAAATTATGAATTTGACTTCTGTTTTTTTTTTAAATAAATAAAATTGAAATCAAGTCGTTTCAACTTGATTTCCTTTTTATTTTATTTTTTAGTTTGTTATTTTATTTTATTTTGTAAATTTCAATATTAATTTTTTTAACAAAAAATTATTAAATTTTTGTATATAGTATTTTTTTTGAATTTTTTATTTCATTATTTAATTTTTTATTTAAAATAGAAATTATAATTTTAAAGTTAAAATTATTAATTATAAAAAATTCAATAAAATAATGGATGGTGTGTAGGAGTTTAAATGACTACCACAAAAAGAGAGAAAAGGAGAAAATAATTAGAGAAAAAAATAGAAGAAGAGATTATAAGGTGATTTGGAGGACTTAAACCCACAATTTGGGGAGACCCATTATGGATGCCTTTAAGACTATTTGAGATGGAAAGAACCATGTTTGATCACCGGGCCACGATGACATTGTTATTTGCTATGGCTTTATTAGATGATTTGGTAATTATCAAACTTGATGATGAGTTGACTTAAAATCATGACACTTTAGTTGGTGATGATATACTTTTTTGAATTCATATCAAGAAATTAATTTTTATTGATTATCGAAAATAATTTTAAGTGAAGCATTTTATTAATGTTTTTGCTTAGGAAGACAATATATTATATCATCATTTAACAATTTTTTTCGATTATTACTTTGTTAAACATTTTATGATTTTCGACCATTCAAGTAATCAGAGATTAGGAGTTTTTTTTTTTTTTTTTTTTTTTTTTAAGAAATTGTGTTTTCTATCATTTTTTTTTATACCACTTTTGATATAATCTCTTTTCAAGTTGGTGATCATTTTGACATCCACAAATTAAACTCTAACCACCCATAGAGTCAGGATTGGGTGAGTTACCCGCTTAGCTCAATGGCTTAGTGGGCAGTATTTGAGGTATAAGAGACCAAGGTTCGAACATCGGCGGCGGTAGTGTGGGAATTATGTCTAAAGTGGGCAGTTTGGCCCTGCCTACTAACCCATTGAGTCACCCTGATTTACACAGGGCCGTTCCTAAGAAAATTGGGATCCTGTACGAAAATTAACATTGGCCCCTTTTTTGTATAATTGTAAATATATAAAAGACTAGTTTTTTTACGCGCTTGCGCGATTGGGATAATGCCCAATGTTTTGTTTTTTTTTTTTTTTTTTAAATAAGTACTTTAAAGTATATCAAGGCAAGATTAGACTGAAATTGTTCATGCATAGATAATTGAATGTTAAATTTGCGTATATAAATAGGCAATTCTAAGTTTACAAATGCAAGATAATATAGTCAAGATTGATTATAATTGTCAATGAAATAATTCTATAGGTATGATTGAAACCAAATACGGGACATAAGGGGGAGCAAATAAAAATTAAGGCATAAAATATTAAATAAATACTAATATTGAAGAGCTAACTGCTGATTGCCAAACAAGGACATTGCGAGATAGTTTCCACTTCAATTTGTTGTGTGATTTGAATACTCTTTTTGTCAATAAATTTTCCAAGTAGTTAATATGATTGGTTTAATTATATTTTTTTATTTTTTTATTTTTAAAACAATTATTATTATTATTATTATTATTATTATTATTATTATTATTATTATTAAATATATGTATACCATTAGGGGGCGTTTGGTTCACAGAATCTTGGATTATCCCAGATAATAGGATTACCTCCAGGAAGGTAATGTGAGATGTTGGGAATGTAAGATTACCTTGTGTGTTTGGTTTGGATGGTGTAATATAATATTACCTTGTTTGGTTCAAGGTTATATTTTAGGTTATATGGGTCAATTTACAATAATGTCCTCAATATATATATATATATATATATATATATATATATATATATATATAATGTGTGTGTATTTATTTATATGTATGAATGTATATCAATGCTTAAATATTAAAAAAAAATTAAATATATAAATATACACATGTATATTTGATTATAAAAACATATATTAATTTCAGAGTTAATTCCAGCAAAGGTCCTCTGACTATAGCAATTTTCCACATTTGGTCATTGTCTTTTAATTTGGATGAATTAAACCCTTGACTATCAAAATCTTTCCACCATTAGTCCTTCCGTCACCTCACTGTTATGTTGACGTTAAGTTAAGGGGTACATTTGTCTTATCACAGTCTATTTGTCTTTCTCTTTGCTTTATTAGACCACCAAACAACACACCTCTCATTCTTCATTAATCCAGTATTCTATACAGAGGAACCCAATAACAGAGAGAGCCCAGATCAATTATATTCCAACTCATTATTAGTGGCCCTTTTGGATTCTCACTACACGGATCTATTTGAGCTTGAATGCAGATGGTTAAAGAGGTTGTTTCTCGCCATAATATCACCATTTTTGCGCCTAGGAATGAGGCTTTAGAGCGAGATTTGAACTTGGAGTTTAAGTGATTCATACTTGAGCCCGGTGCTGATGGTGGTATGCAACAACGTCATCCTCAACCTGGTCGATTGCCTGACCTTCGTCACCAACGGCAGCACCGAGGCGAAGACGCAGTGGAGTTGCTGCTCTGGCCTCAAAATGGTGCTGAAAACCAACGCAGTGTGCCTGTGCGATGGGTTTAAGAACAGTGCCCAGCTCGGCGTCGTCCTCAATGTCACCAAATCCCTCTCTCTCTCTCCTCCGCTCCCTCCGTTAGCAACTGCGGCTTGAACATCGACAGCATTTCTTCTTCGCCATTACCGCCACCTCCAAGCTCAATTGCAGTCGCACCTATAGGATGTAATCAGGTAGCGCCAGGGCCAGCTTAGGGAGAGCCACCGTCTTCTGCAATGGCACCGGCGGGATCCATTGCCGCCACCCTGACCGTGGCAGCCGCAACAGCATTACTGGTGGTGTTTTGAGACAGGGTTGGAGAATTGTATTTGTGATGTTTGATCATATAGTAGTATAGTGGTATATTTAGTAGGTGGTGTTTGTCTGCAAGTAACTGGAATTATTGTCGTGAGGGAGAAAAAATGGTATTGGTGCTTGCAGGTTTTGAATTTGAATGATTATAGATGGGGAGTAATCGGAGTATTATTATTGAAGAGGGGAAGGATTTGAGGAAGATGACACTCAATATATGAAAGGACTGTTTTACCCCTTAACTTAACATCAAAATAACAGTGAGGTGACGGAAGGACCAACGGTGGAAAGATTATGATAGTCAAGGGTTTAATTCGTCCAATTTAAAAGACGAGGACTAAATGTGGAAAATCACTATAGTCAGAGGACCTTTGCTGGAATTAACTCATTAATTTCATTATTATTATTATTATTATATTATATTATATTATTATATAATATTTAGTTAACAAGGGCAAAATTGGAATAATTCAAGGTAATATAAGATTACCTAAAAAAATGGGGGTAATCACATTACCTTGAAACATTACTGCCACATCAGCTTTCAAGTAATATAACATTACCAGGTAATCTTATAACTTGAACCAAACAAGGTAATATAACATTACCAGACTCAGACTACCTAGGTAATCTAAGATGACCTGAACCAAATGTCCAAATGTCCCCTTAGGTCATTTTACATGTTAATTTAAACAGCTAATTTTTTTAAATATCTTTTTACCAACCATTGATATAATTCGCTGGTCAAATTCGCTAATATAATCCGTTAACGCTAACCGCGAACTGCTGATTGTCAAACAAGGACATTGCGAGGTAGTTCTCACTTCAATTTGTTGTGTGATTTGAATACTCTCTTTGTCAACAAATCCCTCAAGTAGTTAATATGATTGGCTTAATTATATATTTTTTTTAATTTTTTCATCGTATTAATAAAATACTTGGTAAATAAATATATAGCACTATTTTGTATTATAACTTTGATATTTAATTAAAAAATAGTGCACAAAAAAGATAATAGACAATGTAGTGAATATAATCAATTGATGAATTTGTACATTGGAGAAATATAAAGACAATATAACTAAAAAAATTATTTCTCTTAACTAATTTATTGACAATGAATATTTTTTTTTAATAAAGACATTGTAGGGACAATGTAGCGAATATAATCAATTGATGAATTTGAATGTAAAGAATATTTATATTGGAGAAAAATAAATACAATATAACTAATGGAATTATTTCTCTTATTTAATTTATTGATAATGAATATTTTTTTTTTGAATAAAGACATTGTAGACACATAATTCTAAATTAAAAAAATGCATATGTATTATTTTTTGTTGTAGCTACTAAATTATTATTTAATTTAATAAGAGTAAAATAGAGTACTAATTATGTCAACTTTGATTGGGATGTGGTTCGAACCTAAGACCTTTCTTATTGAAATCAATGAGTAAGTTAACTGTGAACTAACAAAAATTAACGGAAAAGATAATATTTAACGGAAAAGTTAACGGAAAATCATATTCATTAAGGATAAATTAGGAAATCATAAGGAAAAATTAAAATCTGATCAATCTGAGCCATTTATTTGATTAAAAAATTTGACCGCCATTTTTTCTACCCATTATAGGCCTAACTCTCTTGGGCTCTTATTAGTATAGTAGATAGATAGATAGATATATTGAATTGTACAAAAATATATATTAGTCTATAAAAAATTTAGTATTCAAAATTTCACTTGAAAAGTGACATTCTTCTTCTTCTTCGGTCATATTTAGATGTAAAATTATTCACCAATCTATTGAGTCTTTTTTACAATATCGTTGATCATAAGTAAGATTTCAACAACTTTAGCTTTAAAAAACTTCTTTATGCATAAACAACAGTAATGAAAATAGTCCAGACTAATTGATATTGCAATTGTAGTATCAAAATACAAGAAATTAGATTGTTATTCACTAATCAAAAAAATTCCTAGCCAGGGTTACTCATTGAATTAATAATTTTAAAATTTTGAATAAAATTAAAGAATTAAAATATTTAATTATTTACATGCCTTCATCCTTTTATCGTGAAGAATAAAAAAATTGAGGATGTCAAATGCACAAACAACGCACTTCAAATTAATTATTACTGAGTCCGAATTCTTGCGTTGTGAATACAAATCTTGCGTGTATGCATTATAATAGGAACAATCGTAATTTTTACTCTTTATGTATAATAATTTTTACAATAATCAAAATATCAAATAGGCCCGCCTCAATTCCTATAAGTTATAGGACTATAATTCTATACGTAAATTTAGTCCTTAAGAATTAAGAATATAAACTTTTTAGAATTTTAGACCGTCTTGATTTATTTATACATAAATTACACATACACTAATATATAAAATATAAATATAAAAAAATAATTTTTTTTAATAAAAGTGCCCCCAAAATTTGGGGACACAATGCACATATATACTTACGTATGTAATGTAATATTTGGGGCCCCCAAATGTATGCTGGCTCTGGCCAAACATGGCCAGGGACGGCCCTGGATTTACATCGTCCTACATGCTCTGTTGGGTCGGAGGGTTGGGGATTCAGCCTTTTGGGGTAAGGATTGGGTGAGTCAGACCGGATTTTGGACTGTGCAAAGGTTGGAGTGTGGGGGGCCCTTAGGGTTGAGGATTCAGCCTTTTGGGATAAGGATTGGGTGAGTCAGATCAGATTTTGGGCTATGCAAGCTGGGCTACCGTACAGGGCTCCAAATTTTATAGGCCCAATATTTCATTTTTACCTAGCTGGTTTATAAATAAAAACTAAAAGTTTTCAATTAAATTTAAAAGGTTCAATGAAGAAATGGTTAGAACATGTGTTTATTGTATCTCTATTTCTATGTCAATTTAGAGGTCCAAGGTTTAAAACTTGCAAGTTGTGCTAGCTTTGGATATTTTCTTATTTTGTTAATCCTTTTGCATTGTGAGTTTACGCACACTATTATTGTTATAATTGTAATTTATTCGATAATAATAATAATAATAATAATAATAATAATAATAATATTATTATTATTATTATTATTATTATTATTATTATTATTATTATTATTGTTATAATTGTAATTTATTCCATAATATGTCTTTTGACTTTTTCTTTGCGCACAGTAACATTTTATCACCTTATTATTATTATTATTCTTCCAAAAGGCTGAACCCCAACCCTAATGGCCCCCCACACCCCGACCCGACAGAGCATTTGGGAGGATGTAAATCATGGTAACTCAACTGAACATGAACCACAGAGGCTAGACCGTGCTCACTGCGCACAAGGAACCCCCCTCACTTTGAGAGGTTAATATTATTATTATTATTGGAACAAATTACGATATTAGTTTTAAAGATTGTAATTTTGATAGGGCCTCATTTATTTATTCGAATAGGGCCACACAAATCTAAAAATCGGCCTTGCGG
Organism: Ipomoea nil; assembly: GCF_001879475.1. Lineage (NCBI taxonomy): Eukaryota > Viridiplantae > Streptophyta > Magnoliopsida > Solanales > Convolvulaceae > Ipomoea > Ipomoea nil. The sequence goes on from NW_017619008.1 coordinate 751,228, forward strand.
TGAGTGATGCTTTTAGAAAAGAAATTAAAAGAAAAAAAAAGAGCAATGCACTTGATGAATATTAAAAGGTAAACTTTAAAATGAGAATCTAGCTAACATTTTTCTTTATAGAAAGAAATACTAACGTCCTTAGATGTTACTTGCTTAGATGTTAGTGTAGGGCAAGTGTTGCTTCTACATAATAAAAATATTTTTTACAGAAAAAAAAAAAAATTGAAACTAGGTTTGAACAATTAAATTAAATTCAAAGTTTATTAGATGAAAGAATAAAAGTGGATGAGCGGAGCCTATGGGCTAATTCACAATCCAGGAGTGGAGACCGGAGATAAAACAACAAATTAAAAGCAGAAGCTAACAGATTCAAGATATAATTAATAACCGTTTTGATCCCTCAATTACATTGTAATTATTAAATTAATCATTAATTATCAATTTTAATTAATTAAATCTTTAATTATTAATTTCGTAATCGATTTGGTCTTCCGTCAAACAGACCAAAGATCAATTTAGTAATTACGAAATCAATAATTAAGAATTTAATAAATTAAAATTAAGAATCAATAACAAATTTGATAATTTCGACATCGTCAATGGTCCAAAATAATTATTAAAAGATATATGGAAATTAAGGATGGGAGGGAGCAGTAGTAAATATTAATTTGTTCGTCATGCTGCAAAAGCTAAAGACAAGCGGGCGGAATGAGAGGTTGCCAGCGGCGGCTTATTCGGCTTGGGTGGCCTACCGGTACCACTCACATGTGAAGCTGTCAAAATTAATGCCCCCGGCGGTGGTTCCGTTTGTGGTCCTATTAAATCTGGCGCCGCAGCCACCGCCACTTTTACTGGCTGCGGCTGCGGCCCCACGCTCACCGCCTTCTCGTGCCGACAACTCAGCAACCCATTCCCCTTGCTGCCCTTTCCCTCTCTCCCGTACTCCCACGACCAGTGTCTGCTACCGCCGCCGCCGTGGTCTTCCATGGAGAAGTTGGTCACCCCTTCCGCTGTGGTCACGCTCCAGTCGATGCTTACTTCGCTCGGCGCGTAGTTCTCCGTCGCCGCCACGCTTGGTGTGGCCGGCTCGTCCAGGCTTCTTCTCCCGCCGTAGGGATTGCTGGGCGCCAACCGACGGGCAGAAACGAATGTCCCCTCGTCGTCCAGCGAGTCCCGCCGCCGGTAGCTGGTTGTCTGAGTTGAGAAGCTCTCGATCTCGAACAAATCGGAGCTCGCGTCGCTCCCCACGTCGTCGTCCCGAGAAATTGGGCTTCCCGGAAACCCGAAATTCCCTGCCCGCCGATCTCTGTTGTCCACTACGCCGCCGCCACGGGGCTTGGGTGATAACTGAATTTCTGCATCCAGTGATTTTCTTGAAGTCGGTGGCTGGAAAATTTCCAATGAATTCTTTGGAGGCTGAATTTGATCTTCAATATCACTTGTTCTGATCGTCATCTTAGCGACGGCCGCCGCTGCCTGAGAAGAAGGATTTAAAATTGGAAAAGAAAATCCCCCGGTGGAGGCTAAAGGACTCTGACTCTCGCCCCGACGCAATCCTGGAGACAATAATACCCCATGCCCTGTTTCAGGAGGACTAACCTCAACTTTCAAACCCAAATTTTGATTTCTCTCCTCCAATACAATCTTCTGTTGATCATTGTGGCCGTTCCTTATAGCTTCATCGACTTGGACGGATTTCTTGCCGGAGCAGGGACACTTTGACCTGCAAAAAAACCATTTCGCCGCCGCAGAGCCTCTTCTCTTCTCCAGATCGCCTTCGGAAACATTATTATTCTTTAAAGAAACCGCAATTGCGCCGGGAGGATTGGACAGCAGCCCCGTTTGACTATTCCAGCTAGCCTCAGATGAAGCCGTAGGAGTAGCATGGAAAGAACTAGCCTTTACATTCCGACCAAAGCCGGCGGCGTCCACCGACGAAACAGAGGAAAACCGATTGATTTCCGACAGATCACAGCTCCCATTCTGGTTACGAATCGCAGGGAATAACGACCTATTGCCTAATTCTTTCCAGTCAGTGCTTTCACTGAAGTATTTCTTGGCGTCAAACACATTGATCTCTGATTCGTCTTCCCCCGCCTGTTTGAGATAAGAAGAGAAGGATACATCTCTGAGCCTCAACTGGTCATTGCTCTTCTTGGAACAAGTGTAGTGAAGGGAATTCATTATGATTCTGGAAAGAGAATCTATAAGACTGGTTTTTGGTCTTTTCTTTTCTCTTTTTCTTTTTGGTGGGTTGAGGTTTCAGAGATTTTAAAGAAACCTTTTATTTTTTTGGTGTCAGAAGGCAACAGTTGGGTGTATGTGAAAACTGAGATTGTATACCAGAAATGTTACATTTGAGGTCTGCAACAATTCTAGGTTCGGTTTATACTATGTAACAATGGGGGTCCCAAAAACAGTAGAGATACTGTACTCTCAGAATGATTGCTGTGCTGGTGCATGAATTTATTTAAAACCAGTGTGCATTCCTGCAGTTACAATTCTGATTTGGAAGCTAAGACTGGAACCCACCCAGAGAAGAAGGTTTAATTTGGAGGTTAAGAATGGGAATCACAATCATGTTTGCTAGTTTTTACTTGCTTGGATGGTATTGAAAATGGGTTTTTTTTTTTTTTTTTTTTTTTTTTAAGAAAAAAAAAAAAAGAAATAGAATTATAATTATGGTATTATATATATGAAGGATCTTGTTGTTCATTGGTATCAAGTTGTTCCCTTATGTTCCCTTATGTGAGGGTAATGGGTTCGGGCCTTGGTTGAGGTGACATTTGATGTAGTAGCTTGTATATGTGGGTAAAAAAAATGATATTATAGAATTTTATGAGAAAATGGCGAGTGAGTTTGGTCCCTGAGAATGGTAGTGACGACTATCACTGAGTTCTGACCGTATTCATTTTTAGTCCCTGAGTTATGGGCGAAGTGGCGCATTTAGTCTCCGAGGGACCAAATGCGCCACTTCGCCCATAACTCAAGGACTAAAAATGGATACGGTCAGAACTCAGTGACTGAGTCGAAACTTGGGTATAACTCAGGGACCCAAGATGTAATTTTTCCTAATTTTATTGAAAAATAGAATTACAATATTGTTCTTCTTTGGGAAGATCTTTAGTCATTTTCTAAAATAAAAGCCCAATTTAAGGGATTGCAAATATTTGGATAAAACAGCATCCACAATATTAACAAAGAGAAGTTGATTTAGACTTTTTGGAGGACTCTCCAGAACATGCAAACTTAAATGAGAGCAAACGTGGTGTGTTGCCATTGGCACAAGTATGTCTTCTCTTTAGTTTCTCCAACTTTAAGTTTAGTGCTGATTTTAATTTAATTATTATTGTTAAATTTCAATATCATTCCTATTTATATCTTAAATCAAAATTCGGATAAAATGTTATTTTCGAAAATCCTTTTTAATAAGACATTCATTTATTTTAGATACTTATTTTGATTCTGACATTGATTCTTGCATTTCAACAAAATGCCATCAATTTCTTTCGGTTATTACATGGGTTAGTAGGTTACATCATAAATTCTGGCATTTATTGGTTATATATATATATATATATATATATATATATATATATATATATATATATAGGGTTGAGTTCAAATGAGGACAACAATATATAGAGGATTGTGAGGACAAATAATGGGCATACAACAAATTACTATCAGGCACACAATTTAATACACAATGGCACACAAGAATACATGTAAGCATCAGGTTTCGAACCCATGCCCTATTAATCAACAAATGCATGCACGCGACATACAAACTGTGGCACACAACTACATTCGGCCATGCACACAACATACAGGCTAATGGCACACACTACATCTGTCATCACAGTCCTCTATAATATACTTGTCCTCATTTGAACGCAAGTCTATATATATATATATATATATATATATATATATATATATATATATATATATATATATATATATATATATATATATATATATTGTTTAAGATGAGACATTGTAGAATTTAGTTTGAATTTTTAAAAAACAAAACAATTGATCTTTTCCTCAAAGTTATCGACTTCGAACATTCATACCTAACCTAGCATTATTCAATTGGCTTTTCCTAACATTTTTCACTTGATATGCATGAAACTTGCATGGTGGATACTTCTGCGTTTTATATGCATTTCCTCCAAAAAAAAAAAAAAAAAAAAATCTATAAAATATTCACCTCAAGTTGTTTCTGTGATGGGGATATTGGGTGTGGGCTAAGAAGTTAGTGGGCTTTGATTGGGCCGGAACGAAAGGAGGTATGGCCGTAATTCAAAATTCGATTAAAGGATTAATTAAGTAATTAATCCTAATTCAAATGGTAATTTAATTCCTTAAATTCTTGAAAATACAATAGTCGAGGACTAGTAATTGACTAGTCAACCCAAAGTCAATGTTGTACCTTAAGCTTTGTGAGGAGTTCCTTTGTTCCCTTACACCTCTTCATTTTAGTAAGGGTATTCATGACATTTCACCTTGTGTTAGTAATGCAAACTAACCTAGTAGACACTCCTCATTCTTTCTCCTTACACTTTCTAAACTTTAGCTCTACCTTCTCTCTAAAAGTTAGATAGCTTTTCTTCCAAGACAAGTTGAAGCTTTGTCAAATCTTCAAGGGTTGTCTCCAAGATTCTACCTTTCATACCTATGAGCATCTAGGAGGGTAAGATCTATGTTCATCTTGTGTTTTTAGTGTTTTCTAAGGTGTCTTTTCTTAAAGATAGAATCTTTATGATCTTTTGGTGTGTTCTTGAAGTGGGTTTGGAAGGTGAGCCTTAGTAGGAGCTTGGTGAAGTGTTAAGTGAATGTTTTTGTCTACAAGAGGTAACCCATGCTCTACAAAATCTATTTTGCTTACATATATGATGATTTCTTGGATTCTACATGTGATTTTGCTATGAAATGTGAGTGTTTATGCATTGTCTTGTGAAAATGCATATCTAGAGCTTGTTATTAGGGTTCATGTATGCCATTGTTTGGCTATTCCTTTGATTCAAGTCATTTTGTTGTATTTGGTGAGATTTGGCATGTTTTGGACTTGAATTTGAGCTTGGAGTTGAAAATCCCTGAAGGGATATTTTTGGTACAAGGCATGTACCCGCGGGTGGAACGGCGGGTAGGGGTCCACCCGCCGCCCCACCCGCGGGGTACATGTGTGTTGTGGGATGGTTCCCGCGGGCGGAACCACGAGTGGGGGTCCACCCGTGGCCCCACCCGCGGGTATACAAATGTTGGATGGTGGGGATTTGTTCCCCGTGATTCTTTTGACTCGGTATTTGGTCTTTTGACTTCTCGATGTTCTTTTGTGGAGCTATTTGAGCGTCTTCTTCATGTTTCGTATGTCTAGAACTATATGGTAGGAATCCATGTAGGTTTTGGTGTCTTGAATCATTCTAAGTGTTCAACATTGTGATTCGTTGAATCGTGATGAGTCTTGTGTGTTCTTCGGAACTACGTTTGGTTTACCCATTTGATAAACATGCTAGTTCGGTGTTTAAATGCTAGCGTGTGTGTTGTTTGTACCTTCCTATTGTTGATGATGACATGTGTTATTCATCGTTGTTGTTGGACTGTGATCCATTCCTTGATTGAGTATGGTTTCATATCTTCGTTGTAATCCGTTGATTGATTCCTGTTGAGGTGTGGTGTGTGTGGCTGTACCTGGATTGCACGATTAGTGGTATGGGACACTAGTCACCAAGGTATGACAGTGGTCATCGTGGTGGTCATGATGTGATTATGGAGTTTGTGACCTGTGTGTCGGGTTCACGTATTTCTTGGGAGGCATGTGTTGCCAAGGCATGTGTTGCCATGTGTGTGATCGGTACCCTCATGTACTATGAAATTGGTGGTTTTGTTGGCGGTCATTGGCGGATGGGGACGATGGTCCTCGGAGGGAAAAAGTTGGACTTGGTGTACAGGGGTCCTGGAGGCAATGGTTGGAACTAGACATAAGGTTGGGGTAGCCATAAGGTTGGAACCGGGCATAAGGAAGGCATATCAATTCGTGATGGGTGATGTCACGAAGGCTTGTGTAGCCGTTGTGTGAGTTCTCTTCTTGTGACGTGTGTAGTCACAAAGGCATGTGTTGCCATTGGTTGTGTCCTTATTCTCTTGAGTTATGCATGTCGGGTGTTAATCTACTGTGTGATGGTAGATTATGCCTTGAGTCGTTCTTGTGAGTCGTTATTACATCTTGTGTCTTGGGATGTGTTCCCGTATTGTTGATTGTGAGTGCCTAGAGTCTTATGTTGACTTCTGCTCTTGGTTTTGAACTTATATATACATATTCCGTTTCGCAAATGATTTTGTATATATATCTTATCTATGTATGATATTTCACATGTATTGGTGGGTTACCAGCATTATTCTCTGACCGGGAGTCGTCCCATCTTTTATGTGTTTCTTTCAGGTGATGTATAGACGTGAGCTCGGTCTAGAACCTGCTAGTGTAGCTCCTATGTTTTGTTGTTATGGACTGTGTGCCAAGGATAGACTTTAGTACTTTGGACATGTATGGATTTTAGATTGTGGTTTATGCAGATGTTAGCCTGTGTGTTCACCTCTGGGTGAGCGTGGCATAGCACCCTTTTCGTTTCCAGTTTATATAATCCTTTTCAGTCTTACGCTGTGTTTGATGTTTTGTTTAGATATCTGCATGTTTAAGGCTTTAATTACCATGGAAATTAGGGCGGTGTTACAGTTGGTATCAGAGCCTAGGTGGGTAAAGTCTAGACTTCTAAGTGGCTAAGTATGGTTTGAGACCTTAAAGTGACCTTAAGAATCTAAGTGTTAGTCTTAGGACTCTAGGTTGCGCGATGAGCTAAGTGTTGTTTATAGTTATTTGCTTGTTTGTTGTCTTTTTGGTAACCGTGTTGTTGGTGTAGAAGCTTGCAATGCCTCCTCGTCCACGGGGGCGTACCCCGGAGACCCCGACGAATGAGCAGCTTGCTCAGAACCTTCAGCAGTTGACACAGACAATGCAGACTCTTAGTGAGGCGTTGCTGAACAACCACCATCCCGTGCCACCTCCTCAACCTGCTGGGCACAGGGACATGGGTCGTTTGGTGTCGGGTCACAGACCGCCGACCTTCGCGGGTGAAGAAGATCCGGTTGTTTTGGAGGAGTGGATAAGGGTGTTCGATAAGATCTTCTCGGTGGTGGGTTGTCCTGAGGAGAGAAGGGTAGAACTGGCAACGTTCTACTTCTGTCATGAGGCTGATCTGTGGTGGATTCATGAAGGTCCGGCCTACCTTGAAGAGCCTGAGTTCGATTGGTCTGCGCTTAAGGATAGGATGCGCGAGAGGTTTTACCCGGCACATGTGCGAGCCGCCATATACGAGGAATTCCTCCACCTCCAGCAAGGATCTCTGTCAGTGGTTGAGTATCACAAGAAGTTTTTGGAGTTGGCGCGCTTTGCTCGGATGCTCATGCCTACGAAGCTCGCCAAGGTTGAGAAATTCGTTGCTGGCTTGAATTATGAAGCACGAAAGGCCTTGACCATGAGTAGGCCGAGTTCTTTAAAAGGATGCTTATGTGAGTGCCGCGGATCTGTACCGTGTTCAGCAGCTTCAGCGAGGGTCTTATGAGCTGGCTAGAAAGAGGACCGAGAGTGGAGGTTCTTCCACCTTTAAGAAGCCGCGACCGAGTTTCCAAGCTAAGAATGCATCACCTACAACCCAAGGACCCAACCGGATGGAGCAAGGGAATCAAGCTAAGATGTTTGCATATCGTAGATGTGGGAAGGTGCACGCGGGCCAAGATTGCAATGGCCAAGCGTTTTGGTGCTACCGATGTGGAGATAGGGGCCACAAAGTCGCCGAGTGTCCCCAGCAAGCCAGTCAAAGGGCGTTGCCACCACCCCCAAGAGTCAGAGGAGCAGCTGGAGGTAGCTCGAGCCGTGGAGCAGCGTTGGCATGAGAGTGGGCTGATTTGCATGGCCTAGGGTTTTGTGCCCTAGGTATATAAGGTTATTGTTTCATCATAATTTTCCCATCCCTCCACACTTCACTCACTTTCATTTCATTCTCCTGAGAAACCTAGAGAGAAGGAGGCAACACAAGTGTACGGTTTCCTTCATTTCTTCAATCCATTTCTACGACTCTTCACCACTCTTCTCTTCTCTTCTTAGCTAGAATATATGTAGCATTAAATATTTCTTGTGCTTGTGAATGATACATTGTGTCTTTGTTCGGTTTTATTGGTTGTGGGACTATAGGAGGTGGAGAAGACAACCAACCTTGAGGTCTAGGGAGAGATCCTAGCTTTTGGAAGCATCAAGATTGAGGTATAACCCATGGACATCCAAAATATATTATTTTTCCTCTTATTTTCCTGATAAATGTTTGTTCACTGCTATTGTTGATGAATGAGCTCTAGAAATGATAGTAATATTGTATTTGTGATTGGAATGTGTTGTTGGATGTTGTATTGTTGATGTTATTACATTGGTGGTGTGATTTGGAAGTTGTAGCAGGTCTAGAAGTGGGAAAATTGCCCAGGGGTGGAACAGGGCAGAGATACGAGGCTACTACCTCGCCACCCCTCGGTGGCGTGCGGGCTTGGCCACGGGTCCTAGGAGACCCGTCGGCTAGCCCACGTGTCCAGTGGCAGGGCAAGGCGGCAGGTCTCTTGCGGCCTGCCACCTGTGCCCAAGGCTGCGCGGTTGGCGCAGCTGGTCTCACGAGACACTCCGCCTAGCCCGCACGGCCAAGGGCCCTTGAGATTTTTCTCGGGCCCGACCACTTGTGCTTTGTGGGTTTCCGTGACTCGTAGGACTCGAGGAATTGTTCTAATGTGCTATGTGTTATGTGCTACGTGTGTTTGTAGTAAACCCCTTGGGTTTGAATCTTTGCATATGGTCCCATATTGTTTTGGGTAAACTTTATATCCCACTTGCTTATCCTGTATTCCATATTTTCTTAACTACATTTAGGCATAGTATGCCACGTGTGTGATATATTGCATGTTTGATGTGAGGAAAACCTTTTTATCTTGGAGGTGGTGTTTGATCTTTGATTACTTGAAAAGAATGATGAAATGTTGTGTTGAGATGAGAACCGGAAGGAGGATCCCCGGTAGTATTTATGAAAGTAACCTAGTAGAAAAATCCTATTTTACTATGGCGCTTGAGCTATTACCCGCAGGGCTTGGAATCCCAGTTAGGGGGTGTATACACTTAAGATAGCAGTCTCGATTCCATGTCACTTATGAGATTTGTGGGCGAGACGTTGTTAGGTCCGACCGATATTCGCCGAGCCCGGATAGGTTCATTCACACTTCGTGAAGTTCCTACCTCCCCACCGTTATGATTGATGAGATTGAGGTTCCGCTATGATGGGCAGATGTGGCGGCTATGTGGGAAACACCGTTCACTAGGGCTTAATTGCGATGGAGTTCCTGCTTCCTATGACCCTGATGAGTATGATGAGACTGATGAGTATTATGAGATTGATGATATGATGAGATTGTGATACGATAAGATTGATGAGACGATTATGATTCGTGGAAAGTATGACGACCCCTCCATTACTAATATCTGTGTGTGTGTGTGTGTGTGTGTGTGTGTGTGTGTGTGTCTATGTATGTATGTATATATATATATATATATATATATATATATATATATATATATATATATATATATATATATATATATATATATATATATATATATATATATATATATATATATATATATATATATATATATTACCGTTTTCTTGAGAGAGTGCTTATTATTGATTTCATATCTTGTTAGTGCATGGAAAGTATGTATAGTTGAGCATGGATTGCATAAGTGTTGGTACATGAGTTACACTTGCTTGTGAGCTTTATACTTATGAGATGAGTATTATTCTCGTATATGTATATCCTTGTACTTGTGAATCTATTTGACTTATATACATTCCTTGATTGCCTAACGTGTGATAATTATGAAACTACCTATTTTCAAAATCTATATCTATATCTATTTTCAGAGGTTGGAGTGGTTTCTACTTAGCATTCGTGCTAATGGGTTATCTTTGTACACTTTTTACTTAAGCCCTTTCAAGTTTGACAGGTGATTGCTGAGCGCGTATAGATGGAGCTAGGGATAGTATAGTGTTTTGATGCTAGTTCCTAGTTGTTTTGTCAAACCCTTAAACTTATCTTGATGTTAGACTTGGGTAGTTCAGTTTACCATTATTATGTTTTGTAGTGCTTGACACTTAGGTCTGTGAGCCTTATGTTCTGTTTTGGAGCTTAGACTATGCATTATATGGGTTATGTGGGCCCCTTTATGTATGGTTGTTGATGTTGTTAGTTACACTTTCCGTGTAGTTACTTTGTGAAGGGTGACTACGGAGTAGCATCACCTTTGGTTGTTTATTTTGGTAATTAGTATTTATGTTACCCTTTTCATTTTTCCCCAACCCTACCCTTTAAGGGTGATTAATACTAGGCTCAGGTGTTTGAAAATTCGGGGTATTACATTAAAACAATTATTGAATAATAAATGAGCAAACAAGATTCAACTCAAATTAGTAATTAGTGATCAAGATTAACTCATCTCTAAAAATAAAAAGTTCTCCACCTACGATCTTCAACAATGTGCTCTGGAAGGCTCAACAATGTGTAGTCCAAGGCAAAATAATATGCACTTCGAAAGCACAACAATATTCTCTGGAAACTAAAAAATGTGCTCTGAAAAGCTCAACAATATGCTCTGCAAGGCTCAATAATGTGTACTCTAATGCAAAACAATATGCACTTCGAAGGCATAACAATGTGCTCTGGAAGGCACAACAATATGCTCTGGAAAACTCAACAATGTGCTCTGGAAGGTCAACAATGTGCACTCCACCTTAATTAATTTTTAAAGAGTGAATTCTTTCAAAGTGATATGAAATACGTTAAAGTATTAGTTTTTTAAAGAGTGAATTCCATTTTTGGTCCTACTGTTAAAGACGCGTTTCCAATTTTAGTCCACTTTAATTAATTTTGCCACATTGCGACCACTGTTATTATAAGTGTTCCACCTTTAGTCCACCGTTAGAATTTCCGTCAGTTGGCTGTGTAATCCAGGAAATGCCTCAAACATAAAAAGACGTAAATACCCCTAGATTACACGTGATGTCGTTGTCGCGTCGTCATCCTCCCATTCACTCTGATTAATGCCTCACATAGTCACACCATCTCTGCTTCTCTCGCCATCGCTATCCAAGCCTCTCAAACTCGTCGTCGACATCCCATCTTCCAAGGCTCGCCATCCTTGCCTCCCTAGTATCCATTCTCTCTCTCTCTCTATCTCAAGTACTTCCAGTAAGAAATATAGTGTATTACTATTTATTTTTCTTTTTCTTTTTTTTTTTTTGTTTTGTTTTGTTTGTTTGTTTGTCTTTTTTTTTTTTTTTTTTGTTGGATTTGAATATGATGTAGTAAATTGTAGATTTCCAGTATACCCACTTGCTTTATTAGTATTTTCAGATTTCTAGTATTTCTAATAGACAAAAATTGTGTTAATTACTAGCTTGTTAATGTAAAGCGTAAACCGTAAACTAATTTTATTTGATAAAGAATTGAATGTTTTAAGATAGTGGTAAAAAATGGCGTAGGGAGTCCCTGTCCTCGAAAAATCCCCGCAAGGACGGGGATGGAGAGTAATTCTCAATCTCCGTCGGGGAACATGACGCAGGAGCGGGGAATGGGGATTGAATTCGGGGACGGGGGCGGGGAGTCCCATCCCGCCCCTATTTCATCCCTAACTAAAAGGTATAAAATTTATTCTTATGTTTAGTTTAGACTTTGACATAATATAGTTTTGATTAACAATGATAGGATGGGCAACAAGCGTACCCCAGTCAGATTAGGCAATGGAGATGACGTGGAGTCAATTGGTAGGTCGAGTGTGGAAAATGAGATACCAGTCGAAATACTATCATGTTGGCTAGGGGAGCCTTGGGTGGGGGCATCAGCAGAGGTACGAAGGCAAGTGATCGATCGGGATAGAGTGGTGAAGTCACCCGACCCAGTCTCAAGATGCTCGATGTAGTTAGACGAAAGGGTGAATGGTCAATCAAGCCAGTTAGGGAGCTGCACGAGAATTCTAGTCAACCAGGCAGGTGGGCGGACGGGTGAAGGAATTATTCAGTTAGACATCCAGATGGGTGATGTAGTTAGCCAGTTAGGTGGTCGGATGGAAGGTGGAGTCAGCCAACTAGGTGGCCAGACGGTTGAGGAAGTTAGCCAGTCAGACAGCTGGATGTGAGACATGGTTAACCTGCCTGGAGGTCGGATGGATCTTATGGGCAGTTAGTAAGGCAATTGAGATAGCCAGTCGGGCATCGACCGAGAGGTGCTAGTAGTCGGAGGAGTGGCCGGGTGAGACAACCCCGGGGGCAAGTACTTCACCGAAGTGCCGAGTAATCGTAAATTCACTTGAAGAGTAGGTCATCGAGTGCCCAGGAGAGTCGGGCTCGGAGGCACGGTTGAATGATTGATCTAATTATTTGCCAACTCAGAAGTGGACTCGAGCGACTGTAGAAGATGAAGCCAAATCCGGAAGAGATTTGAGGAGCGGATCTTGCGGAAGGCGGTGGGAAACATGGATGCTATAAGGAAAGAAGATCAATTGAATTAAAGAAAGAAGATAAACTATATTTAGGAAGGAAGATCGGTTGTATTTATGGAAAGATAGAGTTGCCTAGTTTAGGTCCCTTAAAATTCTTTTATAAATGCACCTTGACACCTTGAAAAAGGTTAAGCTTTTTACACGCATACACAACAATAGAGAGCTATTTTTTCTGACAGTCATTGTCTTAGTTTCCGGCTGTGTTGGCTCCACTATTTGACTACTCTAGTGGTCAATAAAATCAACATTAGGGTCATATGTGGGGATAAAAAAAAATGGTCGTGTCGTTCTACCCAACCAAGAGAAAATCCAAGCAGAATACTATGGCAAGAACACAGAGAACCTATGCTACCGGTGGCCAGAATCAAGCATCACAAGGTCAGTATTTGCGAGAATAGCTCAACCGCCCAAACTCTAGTAAGCACGAGCAAACCGTCAACGCACATTCGAATGCATCGCTGCCTAATGGGGAGCAAGTCGCCGACGCACCACCGGCTTTCCCACCAGCACTGGCCAGTCCCATCATCGCAGAGGTGATGAATCAGACGATAGAGGATGTACGTCGACTATACAAAATTGAACAAAACATCTCCCAAAGTTCCATTTCCCCTACCACGCATCGACTAGATGGTAGATGAGACGGCTGGATGCGCCCTTTTGAGTTTCATGGATTTGTTTCACAAATATCATCAGATATTCATGCACTTGGTCGATGAGGAGAAGACTGCCTTCATCACTCCGGATGGGGTGTACTGTTACTGAGTAATGTCATTCAGCCTGAAGAACTCTGGCATGACTTACACCTGAATGGTCTCTTGTTTGTTTAAAGACCTATTGGGTAAATCCATAGTGAGATACGTGGACGATATTGTAACACCCCCTTTTTCTTAACTTTAAAACTTAGATTTAAGTAGTCTAAAAAGACAAAAACAAGGAATAAAATGATAAACTAGGATACATAAAAATTCCAAAATCAACAAACTAAGAGATTGTCACTGCCACAGTTACCCACGCTCATGTAACTGCACAGGCTAAAACTACAATCATAATAGAGTCACAGCTCAAAACATCATCATCAAGGGTTATACGAACCCCGGTGTCTATGCACCAAACAAAAGGAGGTAGTCTAGCTACATCAGAACTACAACAATCACCAAAAATAAGGAAGGATAACTAAGGCGCTAGCATCTACTAAGTCCTAGAGCTACACGTTATCACTATAAACGCGCGCTCTCGTCATGCATCAAGTCCACCTGAAAGGGGTTATAAAAACACATAGGAAAATAAACCCGTTAGCATAAAATGCTAAGTATAAAGCCACTCAACCCTGTAACATAACTATAGATATAGGTTTTGGAAAATAGTTGACATACAAGTACATAACAAGTATGCATATAGACAACGTGGCAGTCGGACAATAAATCCTAAGAGAGATATAACGTATTTCCCAGATAAGAGAGATATAAGTGTCAAGTAAGACCATACTATCATGCTAGTACTCATAAACCCTAAAACCTACTTTACTTCTCATGTACTCATCACAAGGCATATGCTATGCAACAATGAAATCCCATGGATATGGATATAATAGTGTATATATATATATATATATATATATATATATATATATATATATATATATATATATATATATATATATATATACATATATATATATATATATATATATATATATATATATATATATATATATATATATATATATATATATATATATATATATATATATATATATATATATACACTCATACTCACGATAATGATAATAATAATAATAATAATAATAATAATAATAATAATAATAATAATAATAATAATAATAATAATAATAATAATAATAATAATAATAATAATAATAATAATACTTTTCTGCGGAGGACCTCAATCATATCTCATGATTCTCATTTCTCTTCTTTCTTTCATAACTAGGCATAAGAGTTAGGTACTCCGCCGCGGCGAAGCCCTAGCGAACGGTTTTTCCCACACAACCGCCACATTCGTACCAACGGAACCTCAAACTCGTGGGGGAGGTAGGAACTTCACGAATCGTGAAGGGACCTATATGGGCTCGGCGAATATCGGCTGGTCTAATACTCATCTCGCTCACAGAACCAGCACTCATGGTTCTTAATCTCTTGGTGGAATCAGGTCTCGTACTTTCAGTGTGCACACCCCCTAACTAGGATTCCAAGCCCAGCGGGTAGTATCCAACCTAGCAACTCGGGATTTTTCTACCAAGTTACTTCTAAAATCGGCCTTCTCTGACCGTATCATCCGAAAGGACATAGTCTAACCAGAAGCCTCCAAAACAAAAGTTTTCCTCACTTCATATAGGTAGCATATAACTGTAGTTCATGCAACTTCTCTTTTTCATGATGGGAATCTAATATGACATGTAAGCTTTTGAAATGCATATAGATATAGGTTTTCCAAATACATATACGTGTTTTGAAAATAACCTAAAGCATTAGTATAAGACATCTAATGTATACAAAAGCTTTCACTATGCAAACATAAGTTTTATATACAAAAGTTTATGAAATAGTAGCTCATGCAAATGCAACCATATAGTCATGTCCATCCCACTACATTTGATCAAGTCCAAAACATGGTACTCAACTTTCATGCTCAAAGGTACTCAATAGCCACTTAGGAAAATCATAAATCATGCTTGGTTTGAAAAAAAGTGGATTTTACTCACAAATCACATAGGAACATTTCATACTACCGTGTCTTTACGAGCCCGAGTCTCCGAGCCTCAAGGGCCCACGATTCCCGGTCCAAAACAACAAAGTGGGCTGAGCCTCCGAAAGGCCCGTCCCTTTCCAGAATGACCTAACGGAGCTAGGTGGCGGACCATGAGAGGCCCCGCCAGTTCACGACCCTAAGTGGTGGATCCCCTCGTGGCCCGTAACTCGGGTCCGCAAGGCAACGGAACTTACCAACGGATCCCTCTGGGGCTCGTTGGTAGGTTCCTCAAGGCCAAAACAGAGAGCTCGGCAGTGAGTTCGAGAGATTTGCATCAAATGAGCAAAATCCCACTTCTAGGTCACAAAACACTTCCAACACTTCTCCAATCATCCAAGAACATCAAGACAACAATATCAAAACATGATAAACACATCAACACACATTCTTCATCATTTCTAAGCACTAAAATATCAAAAACATATCCATAACACATCTAGATCATCAACAACAATCACAAGGCTAAAATGATAGGTTTTGCGAGTCCATAGTTTATACTTTGAGCTTGCTAAACGCTAGTAGGAATCCCTCCTCTTCTTCAACCAAGGTTTCTACCTTCACCTCCTATTATCCTCAACAAGAACACATAAAGAATACATCATACACACATACACAAACATATATTATATTCTAAAAGAGATGGGTTAGATGAAGATGGGAGAGGAGAATACTTGAAGAAAGATGAAGGAAGTGAAATAAAAATAAAAGATGGAGATTTAGCTTACAAAGTTCTTCTTCTTCTTCTTCTTCTTCTTGGAGAAATTCCTAAAGCTTGGAGAGATATAGGTAAATGGGAGGGATTGAGTTCAAGAAAATGGAATAGTGAAGAATATATAGGCAGGGCTCAAAACCCTAGGCAAGGAGGGCTGAAATTTTCGGCCACGTGAGGGTTAAAAGGGTTATTTCGCGATTAAGATCTTGGGTTATAATTTTGGGTCAAAATTTGGGTCGAGTTCAGATAAAAATAGATTTCTAAATTTTTAGGAATAAAATAGGTTCATTTATAAGAGTATTCTTAGGCGAAAACAATTGAATCAGTTTCACAGGTTCCACTCAGATTGACTTTTTTGGTCAACACTTGGTACATAATTATACCCATTAAATAGGACTTTTAAAATATATGAAAATATTTGGTGTTGAATTATTTGAAATAATAAATTTAAAAATATTTAATTCATACACCCTTTTAGAAAATTATCGTAGGAGTAAAAATGATTTATTTTTGATTTTATAAAATAGAATTTGAGGAAATATATTTTGGGTTGTCACAGATATGGTAGTGAAAAGCCCGGAGGAGGATAAACATGCGACCAACTTGGCTGCTAGCTTCCAAGTGATTAAGAAATATGACTTGAGATCGAATCCAAAGAAGTGCGCCTTTGCAGTTCAACGCGGAAAGTTCCTAGATTACAAGGTAACCAGGTGAGTGATCGTGTCGAATCCCTAGAAAGTGAGAGCCATCTTGGACATGTAGCCACCCGGGATGGTCAAGGACTTACATCATTTAACAGGACGACTAGCAGCGCTCAGTTGGATCCTCTCCCTTTCTTCGAAGCGTTGAAAATGCATGAAGAATTCACGTGGGCGGACGAGTGCCAAGTAGCCTTTGAAGGCCTAAAGCAGTACATGCTCTCTCCGCTCCTGTTGTGGAAACCTGAAGAAGGCGAAACACACTTCTTGTACTTAGCAGCTTCCCAAAGGGCGGTTAGCTCAGTGCTCGTACGAGAAGAGGAGCGAGTAAAATGACTAATCTACTATGTTAGCCGGGCATTAAAAGCAGTCAAGATCCGATACTCACCACTTGAAAAAGTGGTGTATGCATTAGTGGTCATGGCAAGGAAGTTGGTACCCTATTTCCAGACGCACCTCTGGCAAGAGTATTAATCAATCCGTCCTCATCGGGGCGATTGGTAAAATGGGCTACGGAGCTCACTCAGTTCGAGATCGAGTACTCGCATCGAACCTCTATCAAGGCTCAAGCGTTAGCCGACTTTATAGTCGAATGCATAGCCCAAGACACATAAGGAACTTGACAACTCCTGAAGAAGGGCACTGGTGGGAGATGCATGCAAATAGAGCCTCGAGTC
Source organism: Ipomoea nil (assembly GCF_001879475.1). Classification (NCBI taxonomy): domain Eukaryota; kingdom Viridiplantae; phylum Streptophyta; class Magnoliopsida; order Solanales; family Convolvulaceae; genus Ipomoea; species Ipomoea nil. The sequence continues at coordinate 768,724 of NW_017619008.1, forward strand.
AACGACGTGGACACTATGTAGGGAGAGTTATGCTAATTACCACGGGGGGTTCTGACTATACTACGCCCTGGACTATGGGTTCAAAGTGTCGAACAATGAGGCCGTCCTTGGTGGGTTACGATTGGCTAAAGCCTTAGGGGTAGAAGACGACACATCTGCACCGACTCACGTCAGGTAGTCGGCCAGTTGACAGGTGTTATTGAGATCAAGGGTGAGACGTTTAAGTTGTATAAAGAAGCGAATGAGGGACTCTTAGGGAACTTTCTCCTTACGGCCGAAGGTTTAACATGTGGGGCACTTGGCGACCTTATCTAGTCAATCCCTAACCATAGTTGGCTAATAGTAATCTTGTACCACCAACTTTCTGGCGGGTGTATGTGCACCCTGATGGGCAGAGCAGATCCCTTTGTGGGCTTTCACCATCGCTTGTCCGGCTTCATTTGGGAATAGACATCGCAAAAACGGCCCTTTGAACGACTATTTATAGAGCAGGTCGTTGATCATTGTATAGAAGGGTGCCTGCCATTTGGTTTTAGCTGCCTCCGCTGGGTCATCAGGTAACTCGGTCTTTTCCTTGTATCATCGGAGGTCTTCCAACAAACTAGCCTCTAGAGTCACCTCTAGGCTGGCTTCCCGAATCTCAGCCACCTCCCGGTGGGGTTTGCTCTCTATACTCGGTCGCTTGACTATCTCCTTCTGATAGACTCAAAGTAGATGGTTGGAAACTCCGCCCAACACCACTTTAGACAAGATATCTGCTTCAAGATTTTTGGATCTGGGCACATGCCCTTCCTTTAATTGCATATTCCATTCTTTATGGAATAGCAATCCAATTCTCTTAAAATTCATTCCATGAACTAAACATGATGTAAGGAATTGTAATCGCAATTTTCCATAAATACACGATAACACTTACTTTTTCGAGTTAATTCTATTTTTGGTCCTACATTTATAGGTGTCCGTCTAGTTTTAGTCATTCTTTTTCAAAATATTCCCTTTGGTCCTAGTATTATTGTGGCATGACCATTTTTGTCCTTTGTTAACAAAACCATTTAAATGGTGTTAAATACAAGGATATTTTGGTCTATTCAATTCTTAAGTGTATGTTAAGTCTTTTTCATTTTTCTGGTCCTAGATTTATATGTGCATGTCATATTGTCATTCCACTTTTAGTCCTTTATTTTTCAAAGCATCTCCGTTGATCCTAGCATTATTGTGGCATGGCCATTATATTTTTTGTCCTCCGTCAACAAATATGTTTAAGTGATGTTATTAACCACTTAGAATCCTCCTTTTTCTCCTTGGAAATAAAATTGTTATCAATATATAAGTCTACTATAAAATCCCAAAAAGTGCAATTGAAAAAATCACAAGGGGGGCAAATCTTAAGTCCGGTGTCTACTTCATAAAAATTCACAAGACTTGTGGTTCTATTACCAAGAAGAAAAAAATAGGATTTTGAGTGCTTAATAACATCATTTTTAATGTCATTTAAACATATTTATTGACGAAGAACAAAAAATGATCATGCAACAATAATGTTAGGACTAACAGGGATGTTTTGAAAAAAAAAAAACAGACTAAAAGTGGAATGACACATATAAATTTAGGACTAAAAAAAGAAATGGACTTAACACTTAAAACTGAATAGACCAAAACGTCCTTGTATTTAACGCTATTTAAATGATTTTGTTGACAAAAGACTAAAAATTGTCATGCCACAATAATAATACTAAGACCAAATATGAATTTTTTGATAAAATAAAGAACTAAAATAGACTGATACTTATAAATCTATGATTGAAAAATAAAATTAAGCCTATTATTTCATTATCCAAAATACTCTCATCTGTACAAAAGTTACAATAAAATAAATTAATTTATCCATACATACATTAAATACATTATCTTAAAATCTATTTGTCCAAACAAATTAAACAAGATAATATGGAGGCCAGGGAGCAACCATATCTCTCAGAAATATATCTATGCTAGTTTGTCAAATGACAAAAGATGAGACCAGCCCCATCATAGAATAGCTAACAAAAGAGCAATTCATGTTAGGTCTGCTGTAATGTTTACCCCACGGGCACAGTCCCCAATCCCAATCTAACCGCAGAGTTTGTTCTCTTTTTGAAGCCCACACCAACCCCTCCACAATATGTCAAGGCAAAGGGACCCTCTCCCGCCACGGCCATCACTTTTTTGATACATTAAATATCACAACTTATGCTACATTAATCATAAACTCTCAGAATTCTTACCCAAAAATCATTGATGAAGAAAATAAATTGCAAGTTATCTTATCAGTCCTTAAGTTTTCACTTCTATCGATAAATTCTACAGACAAGAAATCTTCATCTCATGATGAGGAAAGGACAGTTAGGGCCGGATTTTGAGCTGTGCAACAACACAGGGCCTGTTGTGCAAGCTGTGCAATAGTACAGAGCCTCAAATTTTAGAGTCTAATATTTAATTTTTACCTAGCTAGTTAAGACATTAAAAGAAAATAAAATTACAATTAATCTTAAAAGACTCCATGGAGAAATGGTAGAAATACATTTTTTTTGGTGTTTCATGTTGGAGGTTGTAGGTTTGAACCCTATTTGCTATAATATTGGCTTTTTATGCTTTGCCGCTTTTGGTAGGACCTCATTTATTTATAAAAAAAGGGACCACAAAAATCTAAAAATGGACCGTGAAGGACACTGCCCCTCACTTCCTTCTTCAACCTTTCAATCCCTAAAGTGGATTTGAATATATTGCTCCCTCGCCCAATAGCATGCATAGATGCCACGACCAACAATTTTAAACTTATCTCCAATCATGTAATGTTGTATAGTAGATCTAGAGAGGAGAGTATAGGCCACACCATCCACATGTATGCATAGTGGAGCTAGCTAAAGAGGAGAGGTCACATGCATATGGTGATCGATTGTGATTAATGATATATATCTATATCTCCATCTATTCTCCCTGCCTTGTACTCTACTGTACTCCCCAATCATAGAAAATTATTTTGTGTTGCTTTAGAATAGCAGATTGTGTGATTTGAATGGAAAGAATTTGATTTTTTATATACAAAATGTTTAATTTGAATTTTATTACATGTTTAAAAGATTTTTTTTTACATATATATATATATATATATATATATATATATATATATATATATATATATATATATATATATATTTGCGATTTAATTATAATTTATCTTTGAAAGAAAAAATAAAAAACTTGATGTGATAATGATGAGAATGGAAGGAAACTGTATTAGATAAACAGTTATTACAACTGTACAGACAAGGGGAATATATACAACAGGAATCTTAGGAAAAACAGAATAGGGAGTCATTGTGACTCAAATACAAGAATCCTAATACTCCCCCTCAAGCATATGGTATACTTGTAACTTGTAGCTTGTCTCTGAGAAAAGAAAATCTAGGACTAGGCAATGCTTGGGTAAATATGTTTGCAAGTTGATCTTTTGTTGAGATGAAATTGACTTGAATTTCTCCAGCAGCAACTCTATCTCGCGCAAAGTGATAATCTATCTCTACGTGTTTGGTGCGAGCATGGAAGATGGGATTGACACACATATACGTAGCTCCAAGATTATCACACCATAATTTAGGAACCGAAATACCTGGGACATGGATTTCTCGTAGAAGGGACAAGATCCAAATTACCTCAGGAAAAACATCTGCTAGAGCTTTATATTCAGCCTCAGTCGAAGATCTAGCAACAGTTCTTGAGCGCCAAGGAAATCAGCTAGCTCACCAAGGGTTACAGGTTGACTGCAGACCGAGAGAGATTCAGTTATCTTTTGAAACTCCGGCCGTAAACCCTGAAACACATAAAGATTCATCTCGTCTAACCCAACTGGCCTACCGGCTAAGGCAAGATCCTCCAAAATAACACATGCACGACCAATATAATCAGCAACCGTAGAATCTCCCTGGCTTAGCGATTGGAGTTGGCCAAAGAGATTTAACGAGCGGGCACGAGATGCAGAAGACAAAGACTGTTCGATTGACTCCCAAACCTCCCGTGACGTACGACGAGGTGCATGACTTCTTCATTAGAGAAGAAATTAGCATAGACATAAGAGCCCGATCATGCCGAAACCACGATGTGTGTTCGGGATTTGGGATGGGCGAGGCGCCTTCGACAGCGGGAAGAAACGGCGCCGGACATGGATGGGGTCCCATCAACGAATGACATGAGACTGTGTCTGTCAAGAAATGGTACAACTTGAGTTCTCCAAAACAGATAATTTTTATGGGTAAGCTTAATACTGATAAAGTGATGAGCAGTAGAAAACGAAGTAACAACAGGGCTAGCGGAAAATGTGATAGCGGCATTGAAAACGATCTATTTAGAGGAGTTAACAGATCCGCCAGCCATTGGAATAAAGTAAAAAACCCTAGCTTAACTGATAATAGATGAGAACTGAAGGAAACTGTATTAGATAAATAGTTATTACAATGGTACAGACAAGGGGAATATATACAAGAGGAATCTTAGGGAGACTTGAATAGGGAGTCATAATGTGACTCAAATACAAGAATCCTAATACTAGTCCTAATAATAATAATAATTTCTCATGGTTCTCTTAGAGATATCTAGGTTAGTATTTTATCTAGTCTCTAAGTTTCCCTGAACACAACCAAAAAACGAAATCTGTCAATGCTTAACAATATATTGTCTCAAATTAGTTATGTATATGTTCAACACATTTATTACATTATTAGTCTTTTCTGTGAGGGATGCATAAAAAATAGAGTTCTTTAGTTATCTGGTTGTTATATATATCCTACGTAAAATCAAGTGGTGATAACTACTTGGACATTAACCATTTAACCACATCCCTCCATAGTAAGCTACAGCGTCACGTCTTGAATCGAGCAGGGGCTGAACTTCGTCAACCCGGCCGACACCCAACAATATATATAATAAAGGACGTTTAATGGTGTAAGATAATTTTATTAGATAAAAATGCTAGTATAATATTTGTAAAGTAATGTATAACTCAATAAGCATATATAAAAGTATAGACATAAATCATGAGTAATAACATTGTTCACTCTTATAAGTTTCTTTTATTATTTAGATTTTAGATATTTATAATAATAATAATAATAATAATAATAATAATAATAATAATAATAATAATAATAATAATAATAATAATAATAATGTAATCCACTTTTATAAATTTGATATTTATATTTTAGGAAATAACTAAGTTAATTCTTAATAATTAAAATCTAAATGAAATCAAATTTATTTATTATATTACTCTAATATAAAATGTCTACATATATTATTACTATAATAATACTATTGAAGAATATAAAAAATATGTGGTTGATGCATATGCATTGTAACAATAATGAGAAAAGAATAAAAAAATAATAACGGAAGTTATAATGGTAGGAGTACTTTTGGCAAAAAAAATTATATAATACAACTCTTATAATATAATGCATGAATAAAAGTAATGGAGACACAAACATAAATGAAGAGTACCAACCTTCATTCACTCGTATTAATTTTTATTATTATAGATATTTCTCAATTAATTTGCATATAATAAAACTAATGAATGTTAATCCCTCAATATAAAGCGACACAAAATTTTTTTAACTTTAGGGTCCGTTTGAAAATTTGGAAATTGTTTTCCGGAAAATGACTCATTTTCTGAAAAATATTTTAATTTTATGCTGTTTGACAGGCTGTTAAAAAATTATCTTTTTCTGTTTGTCTAAAAGTTAAGAAATTACATTTTCTCCTATTTGGTTTATTTTCTTGAAAATGAACACATTATTTGCAACAACAACAACAACAACAATAATAATCATAATAATAATAATAATAATAATAATAATAATAATAATAATAATAATAATAAGGTGATGGCGGTGGAGGTGAAGTGGTGTTGGTGGTGGGGTGGTCGTCGTCGTTGTGTAGTGGTAGTGATTGTGGTGGTCAAAGAAAAGTAATATAAGATTACATGAAATGATTTTGCATGGACTCCACAAGAAATTATGATGTGGTACTTAAGTTTGTAAAGTTTTCCCAATTACATTATTATAACATTAAGTCAAAGTTATAATAATTAAAGGTAATATGTTATGTGGTGCAACTCTTCCATACATACTTTTAATAATTAAGGTAATGTTTGATTGTAAAGATAAGAAGTATGATTATGAAGGGATTCAGTTACCATATTGATGGCATATGGTTATTATATAAAGAACCCTCTAGTCCTCTCACTGCTTAACATTCACTCCTCATACAGCATCCGGGAGAGAGTTGAGAAAGTGAGAGAAACATATACTGTTACTCTGCTGCAGGAGTACCGTGACAACACAACCTTCATCAATCGGAAGCTATGGCTAGAGGTTAGTACTTAGTACTTTAACACGATCATGTGTATCACGTATTTATGTTCCTACGTTATTTATATGCTTACAGATAGTATCAGTTGCCTGTATCATCTCTGCCTAGCCTTGATTGTTTTGATTGCATATGTTGTATATTTTGACACATGTATATTTATATGCAAATGAATATTTATATGCAATTGTTTGGATTGCTGGATGTTTATTTACTACATTAAGTCTATTTTTTTAATAAAATCAATTAGATTTTATTAAAAAAAAAAATAGTTGGATATTTTTTTTCTCCTTGCTGCCTTGTTCGCCGGATTTTTTTTCCTTCCTTCACTGTGATTGGCCAGCTACTGCTGGCGGCTACGGAACGACTTGAAGGAGCCCGTCCGGTGGTTGGTTCGCGATGCGTCTACGGGCAGACGGATCGATGGCGACGCTAAGGAACGTCGCCGGCCGGCTGCGGAAGGCGGCGGATTGGCGTTGCGTCAAGTACGGCGACCATTGTTAACGGTGGAAGATGACATTTTTTCCCATCGTACTCTCCTTGAGGTTACCGTCAACATGGATTGACGGCAACACTGGACTGCTTCACGACGCGGCTGGAGCAGGCGAGCGGCGATGGTGTTGGCGTTGCGTCGAGGCCAGGCAGTGGTGGCTGGGCTGGGTTCCCCGGTGAAGATGCTGCCGTCTCCTCTCCTTTTGGCGACGCCAGCGATTTTTATTCTTGGTTGTTGTTTCTTCGCGCTGGTCTGCGCTGCTATTAGGGCGAAAGAACGAAGAAGATGATGAACCATGTTGAGTCGGGTCTGGCCCAATCCATAGTATTATATATATATATATATATATATATATATATATATATATATATATATATATATATATATATATATATATATCATACATTATTGTGATTATTATTGATAATGATTTCTAATTATACTATATGTAATAAAGTATGAAATACATAATTATATGAGTATGATCGACACAGGTGTCAATCGTTACTTTAGAATTTTTGTTACATAACACAAAATATAATAATAACAATAACAACACATTTATTTAAATATAGATTGTCACTTAACATCAAATAAAAAGTTTTGTCAATTATTTTATCACCAAAATTTTTCGTAATTAACTTATATTTATTTTACTGGTTAACTGAATATTTCAAAATTTGAGAGATAAAGACAAAAATCAAGATGAATTAAATAATCAATATTAATTTTTGTCAATTTCAAAACTAATCATTTAAACTAGTAAATGTACATTTAAAAATGTAAATAAATAATTAAAACACACAATAAATCACTAATTAATTAATCAACATATATAACTAATAAAATCAAAGCATATATCTCAAATTTGGAGATTTTTTTTTAGAATTAAAATGTATACTTGATGCCATTCATTATTAAAATCTTGATAAAAGAAATAAGATAATAAAGAAAAATGGTCACTTTAATTATTTGATTTATTTCTTTTTATTTAATGAATTTGAACTTTTTTTTTTTGATCAATAAGAGGGTGTAACCCAGAGAGCCTAAGAAGCAACGATCCCATCAGCTCTTCCCCGGTGTGTCTTGCGCGGGTACTTACCTCCGACACGGTCCTGTTGAATGGCCATCCGTATTTCTGGAGGTGCCTCACTCAGCACATGTAGCCCAATCTGGTTCGAGATGGACATCGACGCAAGGGCATCAGCCACCTTGTTCTGTTCTCTGTAAGTGTGCCTGTAATCCACCTGCGCCAAGCCCGCAGCCTCGCTCATGCAATGTCCCACAATGTTGTTTCGAGTCACATCCCCAGTTCGCATGCTCTCCATGACCGCCATAGAGTCACCTTCAACAATGAGTTTATCAACCCCCAGACTTTTAGCAAGCCTGATGCCTTGTAAAATTGCCCAAGTTTCCGCCTCTTCCATATTACCCCGTCCAATATTGCACATAAAACCCCCTCGCCAATTCCCTGTATAATCTCTAAGAATTCCCCCACATCCAGCGACGCCACTGGTCTTTCTACAGCCATCCACATTTATCTTCCACCAGCCATGAGGTGGTTTTTCCCAAGCTACTGTAGTCGTATGAGACTGAGTGTTGTGCCTAGCCGAAGCTCTGTATTTTGCGTATGCCACATTTACCTCCGCATCGTACGCCGTAAGCCACCCTCTTTGTTGCGCGGGAGTGGTCGTAACTTGCCTGAACACTTCGTCGTTGCGCCATCTCCATAACCACCAGAGCCGAATTGCAAAGCGTTCTGGCCATCCCTCCTCGAACCCCAAGGTAGCATCACCCCTCAAGTTCGCGGAAATCCAGTCGCACCAGTCCAGTCTACTGAGCTGCTCCGCTGTTCGCCTTGTGAGCGCTGCTTCCCAGACCTCCCTAGCTACCGGGCACCGGCGGAAAAGGTGGTCAAGATTTTCCATCGTACCTGCACAACGAAAGCAGTTAGCATCAGTTGCTATGTGTCGTCTGAAACGTTCAGCGTTGGTTAAAATTCTCCCATGTTTCACAAGCCACATGAAAAAGCAGATTTTCTCCAGTGCGCGGAGCTTCCAAATTATTTTCCATTCTTCATCTGGTTGTGGCGGCTGGGCTTGTACTATAAGATCGTACGCCGACTTAATCGAGAATTCGCCATTCTCATTTAAACCCCACCCAAGCCTGTCCGTCATATTTGGCTTCGCCAAAAGAAACGTCGCTAGTCTTTCCATCGTCTCTCTCGGCAGCACATGATCTAGCTTGTCCCACTTCCAACCCTGATTTTCATCCCAGTAATCCACCACAAAAGCGTACAAGTCCGGCAGGCAAATAGGATGGAGCATCTGGTCGTAGAGCGGCCTCGGAGTTAGCCAAGCGTCCATCCAGAACCGGGTTGACTTCCCGTTACGAACTATTCGAGTCAAGCCTTTTTCCATTTGTTCCCATGTAGCGGTCACCCCTTTCCAGACATTTGAGGTGTTCTTCTTTCCCACAGCCGATATGCCGAGGTTGCCGTTCCGTGCATATTTCGTCGCAATAACCCTGGCCCACAAGCTGGAGGGCTCGGTTTTGAGGCGCCAACCTAATTTAATCATGTAAGCTGGAAGGCTCGGTTATAATGAATTTGAACTTTAATATATATATTTTGAGTTTATTTAATATAAACATAATAGATTTTTCTTATAAAAAAAATTAGAGGGGGGCCAAAAGTTTATTTTATCCCAAATACATCAATATATACATACATATTTACTAAAAAAATTTAGGATGAGGGTAGGGGTTGGGTGGGGGTGGGGGGGGGGGGGTCTTGACCCCCTACCCCCTAAGGTGCGTCCGTCCCTGGCCTTGATAGATTTATTCTGAGTAAAAATTTAGCCCACAGTCAATTTTTATGGCATTCAAGTCTATCTTTGGCATAAAATTACATTGGTAATAATATGCACTTCAGTCTTTCTCTATCTTTGCACCTCGAAAATTCTAACCAAGCGTTCGGTATTCCTTTCAGAACCTCAAATCCCAACTCAAAAGACAATAATGATTGACGTTCCTATGCTAAACTATGATAATCACCAAGAGTGGAAAGACATTCTCCTACACTTAGGGTTGTTAGAGATGGATTTCGCTATTCACAATAAAGAGTCTGCTCCTATCACTAATGATAGCTCTCAGGCTGACAAGAAATATCATTCACAATGGATTAGATCTAATCGGTTGTGTGTGTATTTCATTAAGACACGAATTCCAAGAAGCATTCGTGGGTCAATTGACCATTGTGATAAAGTCGAAACCTTGTTCAAAGCTATTGATGACCAATTTGCTACATCCAATAAAGCTTTGGCAAGTACTCTAATCATGAAATTTGTTGGTCTTCGTCTTTCCACTATTAAGGGCACACGCAAACACATCATGCAAGTAAGGGATATTGCGGCTCAACTGAAGAAGTTGGAAATAAATTTGCCAGATACCATTGTTGTGCACTTTGCACTTAACACCTTCCCTCAACATTATAGCCCTTTAAGATTTCCTATAACACACATAATGACAAATGGTCTATCAATGACTTGATAACCATGTGTGCACAAGAGGAAGAGAGGCTTATTGAAGCGGTTGGGGAGAGTGCTATGTTGGCCACAACAAAGCCTAAAGAAAAATCTGGGAAAACCAAGGGATTCACTGCAACCGCAAAGGGGAAATTAACCTCAAAAGCTGATATTAAGAAGGTACAAAAGTGTTTCTTCTGCAAGAAGAAATGACACATGAAGAAAGGTTGTACCAAATTCAAGAAGTGGATGTCTGATAAGGGTAATATTTCCCCCTTCTTTATATATTATTAATCTAATATGTCAGATGTTAATACTAATTCTTGTCAGATGTTAATACTAATTCTTGATGGATTGATTCTGGTTCACAAATCCACATTACAAATTCTTTGCAGAACATGCAAAATCTGAGGCAGCCGACGGGAACTGAGTGAAGAATCTTCTCTGGAAACAAGATCGCATCACCAGTTGAAGCTGTTGGAATTTGCGAATTAGTTTTTTTTTTAATAATGTTTTGTTTTGACATTAGATGAGATCTTTTATGTTCCTAGTTTTTGAGGAATTTAATTTCAGTTTCAAGACTTGTACCCTTTTTGGATTTACATTCGAATTTAATCGCAAGTATTTCAAATTATTCAATAATTCTACTTGTGTTTGTGATGGTACATTGTCTGATGGTCTCTATCGTTTTAACTTAAAGAATGATTTAAATCATAATTCTTTACATGTGCAAAACGGCACCAAACGGTGTAGTATTAACAAAAATTCATTCACAAATATTTCATCACCATCATTAATGATTTCTCAAGATCTACCTATGTTTATTTTCTTCATAATAAGCATGAAACATTGAATGCCTTTAAATTATTTAAGGCTGAAGTTTAAATCCAATGTAACAAGAAAATACAAATAGTTAGATCTGATATGGGTGGTGAATACTATGGTAGATACACTGAAAATGGACAAGCACCAGGTCCCTTTGTAAAGTTTCTTCAAGAGCATGGGATTGTTTCCCAATACACCATGTCTGGGTCTTCGGACTAAAACGGTGTTGTTGGATGAAAGAACTGGACCCTTTGAATATGGTGCAGAGTATGCAAAGTAAATCTTTCCTTCCAAAATCGTTGTGGGGTGAAACACTTAAGACATAAACGTATATATTAAACCGTGTTCCAACCAAGGCTGTCCTTAAGATACCATTTGGGTTATTCAAAGGTTGGAAACCGAGTTTGCAACATATGCGTATTTTGGGATGTCCGTCTGAGGGACGATGTATAACCCGCACGAAAAGAAGCTTAACCCAAGGACTATTAGTACTTTCTTTATTCGATATGCACAATCTTCTAAGGGTTATAAGTTTTATTGTCCATCTCATACTACTAGGATACTGGAATCAAGGAACGCTAAGTTTCTTGAAGATGACTTGATCAGTGGGAGAGATTGATTAAAGGACTTAGTTCTTTCATTCGATCATAATGGCTCTCAACCTTCTACGTCATCTAATGGGGTTGTAATTATACACAATGTTCCTTCGGTCTCACTTGCGATTATACAACTTACTGTTAAGATTCCACAAACTGTTGAGACTCAACCATTGGAAGAATCACTTCAGGACTTATAGCAATTTCCTGAACTAGATTCTAAACCTATGGTGGAACCAATTCAGGATTTACAAAATTCTGAACCAATCCAATGACTGCCCCCAGTTCTTGAAGAGGTAGTTGCCCCACAACCTTTGCAAGGTGATGGAGGTTCAACATTAAGACGGTCTACTCGGATGATAAGATCAATAGTTCCTAGTGATTACATTTCGTATCTACAAGAATCTGGTCGAAAATGATCCTGAGACGTTTTTTTTTTCAAGCCACTAAATTTGCCCGATTTGACTTATGGTATAAAGCCATGAAATAAATTCCATGAAGAAAAATGGGGTTCATGAACTTGTTGAATTGCCTTATGGTTTGTAAATGGGTCTTTAAAACCAAAAGAGATTCATTAGGCAATATTGAGAGATACAATGCCTGACTTGTTGTGAAAGGATTTACTCAAAAGGAAGGAATCGATTACAAGGAGACTTTCTCTCCTGTATCAAAGAAAGATTCACTTCGAGTCATTTTGGAATTAGTTGCACATTTCAATCTTCAGTTGCAATAAATGGATGTGAAAACAACTTTTCTTAATAGTGATCTAGAAGAGGAAGTTTATATTAAACAACCAAAAAGTTTCTCTTCTAGGGATGGTGAGAATTTAGTTTGTAAGCTTAAGAATCCATATACGCTCTAAACAAGCTTCCCATCAATAGTATATCAAGTTCGATGGGGTTATTTCTTCATTTAGTTTGGTTGAAAATCCTCTTCACCATTGTATATACTGGAAGGTGAGTGGGAGTAAACTATGCTTTCTTGTTTTATATGTGGATGACATTTTGCTTTCCACCAATGACAATGAGATGTTTCTGATGTGAAACAATTTTTCTTGAAGAGAGTTTTGAGGCATCTAAAATGAACTAAGAGTCACGTGCTTGGGTTTAGGCAGACGGACATCCTAGACATTGTCGGTTATTCTGATACGGACTTCGCTGGCTATGTTGATTCTTGAAGATCAACTTTAGAGTACATCTTTATTATGGCCGGTGGGGCTATCTCATGGAGAAGTGTTAAACAGTCTTTAATAACTACTTCTACCATGTAAGCCGAGTTCGTTTTCTGTTATGAGGCCACTTCATAAGGTGTGTGGCTCAAGAATTTCATCTCTGGGTTTAGAGTTATGGACTCTATATCTAAGCCACTGAAAGTCTATTGTGACAACTCAGCTGCAGTCTTCCTGGCTAAGAAAAAAGTGGGAGTCAAATTAAGCACCTCGACATCAAGTTCTTTGCCATTACTACTGAGTTGATGTTAGCAGATCCCTTGAATAAATGCATGCCTTCAGTTAAATTCAAGGATCTTGTTAGCAGATCCCTTGAATAAATGCATGCCTTCATTTGATCATAATGGATGCTACTCGATTTAAGGATGACATATCACTATGGTCGGTGTTTTTCTGTTTTTCGGTTATGGAGTTTGCACCAAGTGGGAGAATGTAAAGTTTTTCAAATTACATTATTATAACATTAAGTCAAAGTTATAATAATTAAAGGTAATATGTTATGTGGTGCAACTCTTCCATACATACTTCTAATAATTAAGGTAATGTTTGATTGTAAAGATAAGAAGTATGATTACGAAGGGATTCAGTTTCCATATTGATGGCATATGGTTATTATATAAAGAGCCCTCTAGTCCTCTCACTGCTTAACATTCATTCCTCATACACCATCCAGAGAGGGTTGAGAAAGTGAGAGAAACATATACTGTTACTCTGCTGTAGCAGTCCCGTGACAACACAACCTTCATCAATCGGAAGCTATGGCTGGAGGTTAGTACTTAGTACTTTAACACGATCCTGTGTATCACGTATTTATGTTCCTACGTGATTTATATGCTTACAAAGTTGGGATCAAACATTCTCTCTTTTGGGTGTAGCCTAGAGTTTCCACTTTCCACGTCGGCCAAAATGACTAATCCCCTCGCTGAATTGTAGGCACCTCTATTAGGTGAGACAGTTGACCTGGAGATTTTAGATTACTCCATATATACCCAAGCCAATGATCAAATATTCATCATTGAGTTAGCTTTTGTGGTAAAGTTAGGATCTCGAGTAAAGCCATCAAAAAAAAAAAAAAAAAAAAAAAAAACGCTTCCTGCCCATTACGAGAAGAGCTCGAAATACCAAGGTTCGAACCTCGGCGGCGGCATTGTGGGAATTATGTCCAAAGTGGACAGATTCCTCGTGCGCACCAACATTTGGCCCTGTCCGCTGAACCATTAAGTCACCGTGATTTACATCCTCCGAAATGTTCTTTCAGGCAAGGTTGGGGATTCAACCTTTTAGGAGAAGAGAAGAGCTCGAAATATGAGTCATTGTGGACATCAGCTTTACAAGGTGAAAGCCGTTATAGCAAACTTTCATAAGGAAAACTTCTATAATTCTTCCTATATATGGTTCTACTTGATCATATGCACAAAATTAAAGAATGAAAATTGTTGTCTATAATATAATGATTAACTATTTTGTTACATATTAAGGGAGGATCGGATAGTCTATTAACGTTGCAAGTACTCAACTTTCAAAATAAAATAATAAGAATGGACAAGGTTATCCAAAATTAAGGTGAAACTAATAGAAAAATGAATGGTTGTGAGAGATAAGGTTGGGCATACTCCTCTGCTCATCGATCATGTAAAAGAGATGATTAGATGGAATGGATGTATCAATCATGCATGGATGTTATATCATTATTATCTTCTTCAATTCAAAGACAATATAATACACAGCTTTCCTCCTCCCGCTGTCACTGAAGTGGACAGAAAGCTTTCCAGTTTTATATTACTTTTGATGTAATAATGGGCCATGCATTTTGAAAATCATGTAGATTATTTGGCTAAAAGTTATACAAGTCGTTATATCGTGGACCGCCGTGCACGTGTACCGCGATCAAAATAGCGGCGTCGGCGCGCCGTTACAATTAACGGAACGCACATATTTGGTGTATTAATTATCAACTGACACTATAGTGTATCTAAATCGATACCGCCTCATGTATTATTTTATATATTATCAACTTAAATTGCAATTGAATTGAAATGAAACTGTAGGTGTGTTGAAATGAAACTGCAGTGTATATAAAATGAAACTGAATAACATTTCATATTTTTGAGTGTATATTGTGTAATGAAATTGTAAATATATCAAAATGATCATGTAGTTGTGTTTTAATGAAACTATGGTCTATATAAAATAAAATTAAATAACATTTTCACATATTTGGGTGTTATAATATCGAATGAAACTGCAGTTATATTGAAATGAAACTGTAGTTATATCGAAATGAAACTACAGTGTATACAAAATAAATTGAATAAGAGAGTTACTTTTTGCGGAATGGCGCGGAACGGTGCGAAACATATGACGTTTCTTTTTCATTAAATAAAACGACATCGTTTTGATGCGCGGTGCATAATCGATTATGCACCGGCGGTGCACGATATAATTTGCCGAGTTATACCAATCATATATTATTGTGTGGACCATGATCCACACAAGCTGTGTGGATCATATTTTGTATACTATAAAATAATGTACATTTAGTACACAAATAATGTACTTTTAGTATATTAAAAATGTATTTTGTTTTCAGGAAAAGTATATTATTTAAATACTAAATATACATTATTTTATATAATCTACTTTTAGTACATTAAAAATGTACTTTCTTTTATGGTCCATACAACACTACGTGGACCATGGTCCACACAATAATTTGCCGAACACAATGTTACGTGGACCAAAACAAAATGTACATTTTAAATATACTAAATGTACATTATTTTTTTTTCTGAATGTACTTTATACAATATAATGTACACTCAGTACAAAAATAATATACATCCCCTGAATACAATGTACATTATTTTTGTACTAAATGTACATTATTTTTGTATTGAATGTACATTATTTTACAGTATACAAAATATGGTCCACACAATAAAGATTGCAAATTCTACTCCCTCACTTTTACTCCATGACATGGCAAACAAAGATTGGATATTTTCATCATGTGGGTCCCAGAAAAAGTGTCAACATCAAGAATTTGTGAGAAGGAGTACAAATTGGGAATAAGAAATGGAAGTACATGTAATATTTTCCTTTGGCTAAAGCCAATACACATTTTAGTCTTTTATTACACTTTTATCATGGACCAGGGTTCACATAGCATTATGCATGGACCCTGGATCAAAACGACGAGTTACAAAATTCATACTTGTAAGGTACAAAATTTCATAATACAAAAAATCACAACAAAAGACGCATACACATGTTATATGTTTACTTATTTTTCAAATCTGATTTAAGTACATAATTTGTGTTCATTGACACTGAATTTCACAACACAAGACACAAAAATTCATAACGAAAGACACAATTACTAATTTATTTCAGGCATGGTTGCAAAAATCGCGCCCGCGAAGAAGGCCGGAATCCGCCTCCTCCGCGGCCGGCAGGCTAGGCGGCCGCCTAGCCGGCTGAACCGACAGTTTAATATATATATATATATATATATATATATATATATATATATATATATTTTTTTTTTTTATTTTTTTTTTTTTTTTTATTTTTTTATTTTTTTTATTTTTTTTTTTTTGCATTTTAAATTGGAAAAAGTTCGGGAAGGCATAACTTTTGACTCGCTTGTCCGTTTTGGACAATTTTTTTTTTCAAATCGCGTATTTTGGTCCACTAATTTCTCAAAAAAAAAAATGCTTCTTTAGCTCTTATTTTAGTTTTTTTTTTTTTTATGTATTTAGATGGTTTAAATAATCTTTTGAACAATTTTACAACCACTTTCGTAAATAGTTTTTGAGAAATAACTATGGAAACCTTATGTTTTATTACTAAATTTTAAAAAATTTTAATTTTTAATTTTATTTTTAATTAAAAAAATAAAATAAAAAAAAATAATAAAAATAAAATAAAAAAATCGGCGCCTAGGCGCCCCCTTGCCGCCTAGGGGGCGCCTAACGTTTTTTGCAACATTGATTTCAGGTACAGAATTCTTACTCTTAAAATACAGAATTTCATAACACAAAACACAAAAACTCAACATAAAACATATACATATACACAAGGGTCCACAGTGCACTGTGATCCCTGGTCCATGGTATAAGGATTGGCATCGGACCACGTCGTGATTCAACTATATCTACTATCTACATCTACATACAATTCTAATAAGAGCCAATAATCTTAAGCCCTTAACTGGAACAAAAAAATGTCGGTTGTAGTTGTTTCTTAAAATCAATGGTTTATATTATTTTGATTTTAGTATTTTTTTTAATGTTTTTCCTTATTTACCCTCTATTATATTATTTTCTTCCCTTAATAACTTAAATTCCGTTAGTATAAACTTTAGTAACGGAATATTCCGTTAACTATTTATTATTTTTAACTTACTCATTAATTTCTATAAGAAAGGTCTTAGGTTCGAACTCCATCCCAGTATGAGTTGGCATAATTGTTAAACATATACTACGAATATGTTAAAATGTATTAAAAATATATAATATAAAATTTAACATAAACTTTGGTCAAATAATTAGTCCGACTTAATACATAGCATTCAAAGATTATAAATCAAGAACTTTAAAAACGATTTGATTTTATGCATTTTTTTTTTAAATATATAAATTTAGGTTAATTTTTTTTCGTTTAATTAATCTTATTTTGATTAGTTAGAACAAAACTTAATATTTCAATTATACTTTTGTATTATTGAAATGATTTAGGTTGTTATGGTATTAATAATTTTTGTATGTATTTTTTTTTATAATGGTACAATTGTACATTACTTAGCTTTATAAATATTATACTATTTTTTTTTATCGGACAAAATTGTTCTTACATCATTGTTAGACCTGCGCGACCTAACTACAAAGTTGTTGATCATAAATACAATTACACCTGGACTCTAAAACGATAAGACCATTTTCCTAAGAATTGACAATGTTGACATCCCACTGACTCCAATTGAACAAGTTTACACATCAGAATTTTATCAATGCATGAAAACTTCTAAAGAAATTTGTAAGTTAATTTTTACTATATCATTATAACAATATCTATTGTAACTATATATTTTAAATTATTTATTATCATCCTCTATTGACAAGAATTGTAACAATTGTCATTGACAAACTCTCAAAACAATTTGTTTCAACAACGAATGGAAATTAAAAAACAAAATCAATGATTTCATTATTGTTGATGAAAATTATGTATGTCACTTTATTATATTACTTTATTAAATTAAATAAATTAATAGCTACAGCAAAAAATAATACATACGCATTTAATTAACTTAGAATTAGATGTCTATAATGCCTTTATTTAAAAAAGAAATTATTTATTATAAAAAATTTTAAAAGAGATATAATTTCATTAGTTATATTATTTTTATTTTCTACAATTCAAAGATTCACTACATTTAAATTTATTAATTTATTATATTCACTACATTGTCCATTGTCTTCTTTTTACATTATCTTGTAATTAAATATCAAAGTTACCAGGACTATGTGGTCTAATGGTACCCGGGTTGGACTACTATTTCGAAGGTTGTGAGTTCGAGCTTCAGTGGAGGCGTTATTGGCTCTTTGTGTTTCAGTAGGTTGAGAAAGTATATGAACAGATGCTACAATGTAATAGAGCTAGTAGCATTCAAAAAATACAAAATATGTTATATATTTATTTACCAAGTATTTTATACAAATATAATATATATTAATATTTTGTTCAATACTTTCACATGATAACCTACGACACACATCTCACAATGCATGAAACATGCAGAGGAAAAACTACCACTATCAAATATCAATATGTGTTTGTAAGATAAAGAGTTCATAGTACAACTAAGATCTCATCATATACACAACAAGGCAAATCTAAAGCTTCCTACATCATAATCTCATTGCATGATGAATCCCTCTATACTACCACCAGTAACCCAATTGCTATGACACATTACCAATTAAAAAAACGAGGACATGTACTGAAGATGAACGCAATGGCAATGCTACCCAAAAGAGAATTAAGAAGAATTAGATAAATTTAAACCAAAAGCAGTATTTATTTACACACTATCGTTTTTAGACCAAGTATTTAGACTAGTGTTATTACAAAGTTGCAAACATTTATTTTAGTGACAATTATAATCAATCTCTCATATATTATCTTGCATTTATATACTTTAAATTACCGATTTAAATAAACAAATTCAACATTTATTTACCTATGCATGAACATCTCCTATATAATATTGCATTGATATACTTTGAAATACTTATTTAAAAATAATCATTGGGCATTATCTCATTCGCGCAAAGCGCGTAAATAAACTAGTATATACTAATAAGAGTCAAAGAGAGTTAGGCCTATAATCTACTATACTAATAAGGGCCAAAGAGAGTTAGACCTATAATGGGTAAAAAAAATGACCGTCAAATTTTTTAATCAAATGAATGGCTCCAATCGATCAGATTTTAATTTTTTCTTGAGATTTTCTAATTTATCCTTAATTATATGATTATCCGTTAACTTTCCCGTTAAATATTATCTTTTCTGTTAATTTCTGTTAGTTCACCATTAACTTACTCATTGATTTCAATAAGAAAGGTCTTAGGTTCGAATCTCGTCTCAATCACAGTTAGCATAATTAGTACTCTATTTACTCTTATTAAATTATTAAATTATTAAATAATAATTTTATAATTTAGTAGCTACAACAAAAAATAATACATATGCATTTCTTTAATTTAGAATTATGTGTCTACAATGCCTTTATTCAAAAAAAAAAAAAATTATTCATTATCAATAAATTAAATAAGAGAATTAATTTCATCAGTTATATTGTCTTTCTTTTTCTCCAATATAAAATTCTTTACATTCAAATTCATCAATTGATTATATTCACTACATTGTCTCTGTAATGTCTTTATAAAAAAAAAATTATTCATTATCAATAAATTAATTAAGAGAAATAATTTCATTAGTTATATTGTCTTTATTTTTCTCCAGTGTAAAACTTCTTTATATTCAAATTCATCAATTGATTTTTTTTTGAATGCATTCATAAATTGATTATATTCACTACATTGCCTATTATCTTTTTTTTTTTGTGCACTATTTTTTAATTAAATATCAAAGTTATGATACAAAATAATGCTATATATTTATTTACCAAGTATTTTATTAATACCATGAAAAAAAATTTTAAAAAATAATTAATAAAGCCAATCATATTAAATACTTGAGGAATTTCTTGACAAAGAGAGTATTCAAATCACACAACAAATTGAAATGGAAAACTACCTCGCAATGTTCTTGTTTGACAATCAGTAGATAGCAGTTAACAGTTAGTATTAGCGGATTATATTAATAGATTTGACCAACGAATTATATCAACGGTGACAGTAATGTTGCATTACCTCCCATCTCAGATGACCTAAACCAAACATGGTAATCTAAGATTACCTTTCTCAGATTACCAGGGTAATCTGAGATCCCTTGAACCAAACGCCCCCTAAGAGTATACAGATGATGATGATCATAATAATAATAATAATAATAATAATAATAATAATAATAATAATAATAATAATAATAATAATAATAATAGTTTTTTTAAAAAATAAAAATAATAATTTAATAAAAGAAATAAATTAAAAAACATAGTTTTGTCACTTTTCCCACATCGGTGAGAAAAGTGGCATGGGAGCCTTGAGACTCCTATAAAAGGAGCCATAAGGCTCCAATTTAAAAATTAAGCTTGCCCATCCGTTGATGAGCAAACAGTGAACCAGCGAAATTGACTCTTGTTATTCAAGGAGTCGAAATGGCTCTACAGTAACCTTTTTTTCTTTTTTCTTTTTTAATTTTATTTAAATATAGAGGTGTTTTGGGAAAATCATTCTAAAAAATGCTAAGTGAAAATATTGTAAATTGCAATGTTTGTATTTTTCGTGGTTTAGAATAAATTGTTGTTTCAAACTGTTAAAGCATTTTGATCTTTGGGTTACATCATATTTACCAATTGTTCAATATCTTTGGGTTACATTATAATTAAAAATTCTAAATTTTTACTACATCTAAATTCCTTAAATTAGGAATTTCTTTATCCATAATAATTTATTCAACAATAATGGTTGAACTAAATGAACACTGAGCAAAACACCTAAAGGACTGACACCGTGATTTATTCATTGATCTTGTATATATGTGTATTCATTAAATATATTAAACACTTTGCAACAAAAATACTTGGTTACTATTTAAAATTTTTTTAGTAACAATTATAATTAATCTCCTATATTACATTGTAGGGTTGAGTTCAAATGAGGACAACAATATATAGAGGATTGTGAGGACAAATAATGAGCACACAACAAATTAATATCAGGCACACAAGAGTAAATGTAAATATCAGGTTTTGAACCCGGGCTTTATAAATTAACAAATCTAGCACACGAAGTACAAACTGTGGCACACGACTACATTCAGCCATGCACACGACATACCGGCTAATGGCACACACTACATCTGTCCACACGGTCCTCTATAATATACTTGTCCTCATTTGAATATATATATATATATATATATATATATATATATATATATATATATATATATATATATATATATATATATATATATATATATATATATATATATAAGAGTTCAGTGCGGCCGCGACTTCCTGTGCGGTCAGTACGGCAGCACCAATAGTTATACAAATATGCACCATCAATGTCATGAAATGCACAACAAAAAACGCGCAAATTATGTACGCACACAAAAAATGCACCATTAGGTATGAATAAAGGCACCACATAGTGTTTGGAAATGCACCATTAGGGGTGGGAAGTTATATGGTGCATTTTTTGGGTGTATTTTGCATTTTTAGTGTATTTTTGCATTTCATTATTGTACATTTTTCTAATACTATTGATGCCTTTTGTTAACACTATTGGTGAATTTTTCAAGCGGTTGCACGGGGAGGCGTGGCCACATTTGAGTAGTCTTCTATATATATACACACTAGTTTTACACGTTCATTGCACGAATGAGTTAATGCCTTATGTTTATAATTAAATAAATATTTGAAAGTATATCAATGGAAGTTTATATATGAGAAGTGTTAGAAAAAATAGCTTAAAATGGCATAAAATGGCATGTTAAGTGGCTATTTTGTGGTACAATTATCAGTGGGGTCCACTTCTGATTTAGGTCGGGTCAAAGTGGATTCGGGTTCTTCGTAGTGAGACGAAGAGATTGATATATTGTACGCTCAAAACGGATAATGGGTGAATGAGATATTGATTCTCAAAGTAGACCCATTTGAGTTGGAAAATGAAGGGAAAAAGTGAACTTTTGTCCCACATTGCTTTGGAATGAAGATTTTCCCCCCTTATATACAAGAGCTCTTTTGAAGCTTGTAGAATTGTATAGCATAGAGGCTCTCTCGCGGGGGGGGGGGGGGGGGGGGGTGTGCAAATCAAATTCCAACTAGACGAGATTGAAAAAGGCTTGATTCAAGCCCGAGCTCGTGTGCATCGGCACCTGGGGGCACGAATATCGTTCGGAAATTGGCTGGGCTTGTGGGCTAAGTTATGCCAAACATCGGCACCTGGGGGCACGAATATCGTCCGGAAATTGGCTGGGCTTGTGGGCTAAGTTATGCCAAACATCGGTATCATTTTCCAACTGATATAGTCACTTGCCTCGGTCGTTTACTGATATAGTCACTTGCCTCGGTCGAAACGAGAGGTTGTGGAGAGTCCACGAAAGGTGCAAGGGCCGAAACTGGGTAAGGTCGAAAGTTGAGACCGAACCTTGTATGCCAACGGTCTGGAACCCGAAAGTTCTGACTGTTATGGGGATTGAATTCATCTGTTACGGAATTAATATCCTATTAACTCCAATTTTGAATTCTGAATTCAATTCCCATGTAGTGGCCTGCTGATATAGCTGTTGGAAGGCAGCTTTAATGTCATTTTTAATTGCCATAATTAAGGCTATTGGCTCCTTCAACCCTATATAAGAGAGGGTAGAGGCAGTAGAGTTTTACACATATAGAAATAGAACACGAAAGTTCTTCTTTTTAGCCACAAAATCTCTCTGCTTCTACTCCTTCTTTAGCCTCCTGTGTTCATAGCCGTGTCTTGCTCGCCGGATTCCTTGTTTGAGTGCTCAAACATTGAATCACTAGCAAGTTTTATCCCGGGAAGCCTAGGCCACAACGCTCCTAGCATCTTTGGGAGGTGGCAAATAAGGTTTTAAGGAAAGAGTGCTCACTTGACTCTTGCAAAAACCCAACACCAAACACTAGCCATTTTTCTTCATCTTTTCTTCCCTTCTTTCCAGAAAATAATAGTCAATTTTATTTGATTATTATTTGTTTTCTTACCAACGGTTCCTACAGTCTTAAAACCTTAGTTCTTGTTTTCCCGCTGGTTGTTTTCTCGAATTTCCTTGAAGAAATGGAGAACCCGGAGTTGCCAATTGTTAACAATGGGGAAGAAAATGTTGTTGAGAACAACAATGGAGGAAATGGAAACAATGTTGCTAATTCCCAAGCTACACCAGTGAACGTTGGTTCACAGGATGATGGGAGCACTGAGGGATATATTCCCATGTCTCGGGTACCTTTGGTACCGAGTGGTTCGGCTGAAAAGCCAGAGAAGTTCACCGGTGTTGGTTCGAACTTCAAGAGGTGGCAATAGAAAATGTTGTTCTACCTAGCAACTCTCAGCTTGGCAATGTTCTTGTCCGAGAAGGTTCCCGAGTTGAAGGAACAAGATGCACAATTCGTGATGGCGGTTGGCTATTGGAAGGATTCGGACTTCCTTTGCCGAAACTACATCCTAAACGGACTGTGTGACACGCTATATGATGTATATCAAAAGATAAGCACATCAAAAGCGTTGTGGGAAGCTTTGGATCATAAATACCGAAGTGAGGATGCCGGCTCAAAGAAATTTGTGGTTGGCCGATTCCTCGACTTCAAAATGGTTGATTCAAAGACCGTGCTAAGTCAGGTAGAAGATTTGCAATTAATCTTCGATGAGATCCATGACGAGGGCATGATGCTAAGTGAAGCCTTCCAAGTGGGATCTGTGATCCATTTGTTGCCTCCAGGTTGGAAGGACTTCAAGAACTACCTTAAGCATAAGCGAAAGGAGATGAATCTGGAGGACCTGATCCAGCGACTCAGGATTGAGGAAGGGAACAGGACGAATGATAGGAAAGTTCCTATCGTTGTTGGCGCTAAGGCCAACGTTGTGGAGCACGGTAAGAGCTCCAAGAGGAACAAGAAGGACAAGCGAAAGCTAGGTCCGAAAGGTGGCGTTACCAAGAACAAGTTTCCTGGTGAATGCTACAATTGTGGCAAGCATGGCCACAGAGCATCTGAATGCAAGGCTCCAAGGAAGAAGAACAAGAGTTCTGAAGCCAATGTTGTTGGAGATAGCAGTCAAAAGGAGGTCGAGATTAGCCTTTCGGCTATGGTGGCCGAAGTGAACCTCGTGGGCTCAAACCCTCGTGAATGGTTCATTGATACCGGTGCAACCAGGCACTTGTGTTGCAACCGAGAGATGTTCAACACCTTTGAGACCGTTGAGGGTGAAAAGGTGTAGATGGGAAACTCTGCTCAGTCTGCTATGGAAGACATGGGCAAGGTGGTTCTGAAGATGACTTCCGGGAAGGAACTGACGTTGAACAACGTGCTGTATGTTCCTGAGCTGAGGAAGAATCTTGTGTCTGGCTCTCTGTTGAACAAGCATGGTTTTCGCATGGTGTTCGAGTCAGACAAAGTAGTTTTGTCCAAGTTAGGGATATTTGTTGGTAAAGGATATGTAACTGACGGGCTGTTTAAGCTCAGTGTAATTCCTGTTATCAATAAAAGCAAAGTTAATTCTGTTTACTTGCTTGAGTCTTCCAATTTGTGGCATGGTAGACTAGGTCATGTTAATTTTAATTCTATGCATAGATTAATCAGCATGGACCATATTCCTAACTTCCAAATTGACACAAATAACAAGTGTGAAATTTGTGTTGAGGCAAAACTAACGAAAGTACCTTTCAAATCGGTTGAAAGGGAAACTGAACCACTAGAATTAATCCATAGTGATTTGTGCGATTTTAGATCGATATAAACGAGAGGTGGTAATAAGTATTTTATCACATTTATCGACGATAGCACATGATACTGCTATGTGTATTTGCTTAAAAGCAAAGATGAAGCCGTTGATAAATTCGTTCTTTATAAGAATGAAGTGGAAAACCAACTTAATCGGAGTGTTAAGAAGGTTAGAAGCGATAGAGGTGGTGAGTACGAAGCATCGATTGGTGACTTCTGTGTAAGTGTAGGTATAATACACGAACGTACGGCACCTTACTCACCTCAATCGAACGGTGTTGCCGAACGAAAGAATCGTACATTGAAAGATATGATGAATGCGATGCTTATAAGTTCGGGCCTACCTCAAGATGCGTGGGTGAGGCGATTTTGACAAGTAATTACCTTTTGAATAAGGTACCCCGCAAAAAGCTCGGTAAGACTCCTTATGAGCTGTGGAAAGGTAGGAAACCTTCCTACCAGTACCTGAAAGTGTCGGGGTGTCTTGCCAAAGTTTTGGTGCCAACACCCAAGAAAGTAAAGATAGGTCCTAAGATGGTGGACTGTATCTTTATTGGCTATGCACATAATAGTAGTGCGTATCGGTTCTTAGTACACGAGTCCCATAATCCGGACGTACACGAGAACACGATAATAGAATCAAGGAATGCATATTTTTTCGAGAATATATTTCCTTGTAGGTCCAACGAGGGACCAAGTACGTCAAAACGAATGTTTGACGAAACTATGGATAATGATAGTGGGAAATCTAAGAAAGACCCTGAGCTCGAGCCGAGACGCAATAAGCGGGCGAGAGTTGGAAAATCATTCGGTCCTGATTTTCTAACTTACTTGTTAGAGTATGATTCGGGTACTCTAACTTGTTTATTAGAAAACGAACCTGATTTTCTATCTTGTTTGATAGAAAACGAGCCTCGAACGTATGTAGAAGCCGTGACTTCTACGGAAGGACCAATGTGCAAAGAGGCTATAAAAAGTGAAGTGGATTCTATTCTACAGAATCACACTTGGGAACTTGTTGATCTTCCTCCGGGTAGTAAACCCTTAGGATCCAAGTGGGTCTTTAAAAGGAAGATGAAACCGGACGGTTCCATCGAGAAGTATAAGGCTAGGCTTGTAATAAAGGGTTACAGGCAACGCGAGGGCCTCGATTACTTCGACACGTATTCTCCCGTGACGAGAATAAACTCCATTAGGATGATACTTGCCATAGCCGCGCTGCGGGACTTGGAAGTTCATCAAATGGATGTGAAAACCACTTTCCTAAACGGCGAATTAGATGAGGAAATCTATATGGAACAACCCGAAGGGTTCGTGGTTCCGGGCCAAGAAAGGAAAGTGTGTAAGTTGGTTAAATCGCTCTATGGTTTAAAATAAGCGCCTAAGCAGTGGCACGAGAAGTTTGACCATGCGATGTTAACTAACGGGTTTAAAATAAACGAAAGTGACAAATGTGTCTACGTTAAGGAAACGATAGATGACTACGTCATTCTTTGTTTATATGTCCATGATATTCTCATCGTTGGTAGTAATGATCGGATGATCAAGTCTACCAAGAACATGTTAAACGCGAGATTTGACATGAAGGATATGGGTTTGGCTGATTTAATCCTCGGGATTAGAATCATTAGAAGACCTGATGGTCTCGTGTTAAGCCAATCACACTATATTGACAAAATCCTTGAGAAATTTAACAAGGATGATAGTCAAGTGGCTAGGACACCATTTGATACAAATATTCACCTAACCAAGAACCGCGGAGAAGGTATTTCACAAGTGGAATATGCTCGGGTTATTGGTAGTCTGATGTATCTTATGAGCTGTACTAGGCCGGATATTGCCTATGCGGTTAGTAAACTCAGTAGATATACGAGTAACCCCGGTGCTATGCATTGGAAGGCAATAGTAAAGGTTATGAGATACTTGAGGTATACTCGTGATCTTGGAGTGCACTACGGGAGATATCCCGCTGTACTTGAAGGGTATAGCGACACGAATTGGATATCTGATATTAAGGACTCTAAGTCCATGAGCGGCTACGTGTTTACACTAGCTGGTGCAGCCGTTGCATGGAAATCCTCTAAGCAAACTGTGATAGCTAGATCCACGATGGAATCTGAGCTAATAGCCTTGAACAAAGGTTGTGAAGAGGCTGAATGGCTACGCCATTTTATAGAGGATATTCCTAATTGGGAAAGACCGGTACCTTCAATATGTGTGCATTGTGATAGTCAAGCCACAATCGGGAGAGTACAGAGTCATATGTATAATGGTAAGTCTAGACATGTGCGTCGTAGACATAATACCATTAGACAACTGCTCACAACTGGTGTTATCTCGATTGACTATGTAAAGTCAAAAGACAATATAGCGGATCAGCTGACCAAAGGGTTAGGAAGAGAAGTTGTGGAGAAGTTGACACGAGGAATGGGTCTAATGCCCTTGGACTAAAAAGTTCTATAGTGGATACCCAACCTAGCTGGTACCTAGGTTCAATGAGACAACTAAATAATGGAACAGAGCGCGTCACTGTGGGGGTCTCGGACTCCCTACCACTCCTTGTTAAAACAGTGACTCCCGCAAGAGGCTAGCATGTTAATGCTTTAATGATTCTTGAGTATGCGGGATACTCGAGAAAGAATCACCTATGTTAGAGAGAAGTGAGGGTCGCTTCAAAGGAGAATTGTTGGGCACAATTCTTTAGAAACTCTCGCAGAACCATGAACGGTAACCCACGACCAAAACGGGCACACTCGTGAGAGCAAGAACATGGTTGGGAGATTCCTGTGTGAGATATGTCATCGTCTACACAAACGGCAGTCGGTTCAAAGACATCGCGTTCTACCGTACAGCCAGTAGAGTAAACATGTCTTCACGAGGGAAGGTTCAAAGGGTATAGTGACTCCCTACCTATCCTATGCAGGGATCGACCGTTTGAACACAGTTGTTTCTGATTTGAAAATACCCCGAAAATCAATTTTTCATTCATGTGGGGGATTGTTGGAAAAAATAGCTTAAAATGGCATAAAATGGCATGTTAAGTGGCTATTTTGTGGTACAATTATCAGTGGGGTCCACTTCTGATTTGGGTCGGGTCAAAGTGGATTCGGGTTCTTCGTAGTGAGACGAAGAGATTGATATATTGTACGCTCAAAACGGATAATGGGTGAATGAGATATTGATTCTCAAAGTAGACCCATTTGAGTTGGAAAATGAAGGGAAAAAGTGAGCTTTTGTCCCACATTGCTTTGGAATGAAGATTTTCCCCCCTTATATACAAGAGCTCTTTTGAAGCTTGTAGAATTGTATAGCATAGAGGCTCTCTCGCGCGGGGGGGGGGGGGGGGGGTGCAAATCAAATTCCAACTAGACGAGATTGAAAAAGGCTTGATTCAAGCCCGAGCTCGTGTGCGCCGGCACCTGGGGGCACGAATGTCGTCCGGAAATTGGCTTGCGGGCTAAGTTATGCCAAACTTTGGTATCATTTTCCAACTGATATAGCCAGTTGCCTCGGTCGAAACGAGAGGTTGTGGTGCACCGAGAGCACAACTCTCGTGCAAGGGCCGAAACTGGGTAAGGTCGAAAGTTGAGACCGAACCCTATACGCCAACGGTCTGGAACCCAAAAGTTCTGACTGTTATGGGGATTGAATTCATCTGTTATGGAATTAATATCCTATTAACTCCAATTTTGAATTCTGAATTCAATTCCCATGTAGTGGCCTGCTGTTATAGCGGTTGGAAGGCAGTAGAGTTCTTCAACCCTATATAACAGGGGGTAGAGGCAGTAGAGTTTTACACATATAGAAATAGAGCACGAAAGTTCTTCTTTTTAGCTTCAAAACCTCTCTGCTTCTACTCCTTCTTTAGCCTCCTGTGTTCATAGCCGTGTCTTGCTCGCCGGATTCCTTGTTTGAGTGCTCAAACATTGAATCACTAGCAAGTTTTATCTCGGGAAGCCTAGGCCACAACGCTCCTAGCATCTTTGGGAGGTGGCAAATAAGGTTTTAAGGAAAGAGTGCTCACTTGACTCTTGCAAAAACCCAACACCAAACACTAGCCAATTTTCTTCATCTTTTCTTCCCTTCTTTCTAGAAAATAATAGTCAATTTTATTTGATTATTATTTGTTTTCCTACCAACGGTTCCTACAAGAAGTTCATGCATAAGTAATTTAATGTCGAATTTGTTTATTTAAATATGTAACTCATAGTATATGAATACAATGTAAGATGTGTATTCAAATGAGGACAAGTATATTATAGAGGACTGTGAGGACAGATGTAATGTGTACCAGTAGCTTGTATGTCGTGTGCATGGCCGAATGTAGTCGTTTGCCACAGTTTGTATGTCGCGTGCTAGATTTGTTAATTTATAGAGCTTGGGTTCGTAACCTGATGTTTACATTTATTCTTACGTGCCATTATGTATTAAGTTGTGTGCATGGTATTAATTTGTTGTGTGCCCATTATTTGTCCCCACAGTCCCCTATATATTGTTGTCCTCATTTGAACTCAACCCTATAGATTTAAGATCATATGAGAACACCTGCTTAGGTGAGAACATGAGAACAAATCGTGTGCATCCATCTAATATTTTTTAATGGTCTAGATTAGATTAAGTGTGTGCGAACGCGCATTAAATGTGTGCAAACGCGATTAAGTGTGTTTGCACACATTTATGCGCGTTCGCACACACTTAATCTAATCTATACCATTAAAAAATATTAGATGGATGAACATGATGTGTTCTCATGTTCTCACCTAAGCACATGTTCTCACTAGAACCCTACCCCAACCCTATATATATATATATATATATATATATATATATATATATATATATATATATATATATATATATATATGTGTGTGTGTGTGTGTGTGTGTGTGTGTGTGTGTGTGTGTGTGTGTGTGTGTGTGTTACCGTTAATTCAGGTATACCGTACGTAGCTCAAAGAGGCTCTTTTGTTCATTTATGTCTCTAGAGAGAAGGGAGAGTGGATTGTGAGTATATAGAGAGAGTGTAGTGGGAGAGAGAGAGGAGCCCCTACAATGAAGGGTCAAGTGCCCTTATATAGGTGCAACCAAGACGGGTTTGACCTTGACCCGAACCGTTTGACCCAACCCAAACTAGGTGTACGAGGAGCCTGAACCTGGAGTATATTCCCCATCAAGAAGCTACCCCAGTTCGTGCCCTGACGATGAGTTAGCGAGAAAGGGTTTGGGCTGGAAAACTGATTATACGGTCCGTGACTTACGCCGGTTGTCTCGTTAAAAACCTTAAGCTAATAAAAAACCCAGTGGGAAAAAATTTTAGCTAAGGAAAAGAGCACAATGCTAAACGTATTCTTGTGGACTAAAAAGGGGGTTGCCCGACCTAGGGGTCGGTTCTGCAACACGATTCAAGAGGTCGAACCTTTACCGATCGAGCGGCAGAGAAGCTAGCTAAGATCGGGAGGTCGGGTTAGCTGCGATCTAGAGGTCTACCTTACCGGTCTACAGACCGGGTTTGTAACACCCCCGATTTTTCCACATTTTTAAAACTTAATTTCAAAGGTAAACATCTAATCATCAAGATAAACAACAGCGAAAACTTAATTAAAATCGGAGAGATGTTATGCCACACCTATATCAAACATAGGTGCATAGGCGGAAACTAGCAAATCATCAAACAGTAAACGTCTAGGCACACAGGCCACTAGTCTAGACACACAGGCCACTAATCTAAGCACACAGGCCACTAATCTAGGCACACAGGCCAACAAAAGGTAACATCTAAACATAGTAGCTACTCTATCTAGCGTTCCACATCTAGCGCGCTCAGTATCTACTCAAAACCGGTAAAACATGGGGACAACACCTGGTCAGCGAATAATGCTGGTAACCCATCAATACGTGTTAAATAGCATAGTATAGATAGATATAATCAAAACCATTTGTACGGGAATACAATATATATCATTTCAAAACAAAGGAGGGAAGTCAACATCCAAGACTCATCAATCACCCTCAATAAAAACGAGGATCATCATCCTCACAATAACAACAAGACCACAAACATGAAAGACAACACAACTCAGGATGCATCCTACCGTTCACAAGGTAGAATACATCAAGGCATGCTCATTGTTACTTGAGCTTTGCTCACGAGTTTGGCGGTTTTGTGATATGATATTTAATGGTACCCTCGTGTACTGAGAGTTCGGCGGTGAATAGGGATGTAAGTGGGGGGACGACGGTCCCCGGAGGCAAAACGTTGGACTCAGAAGTACAGGGTGGCACTAGGAGGTAATGGTTGGAACCGAAATAAGGCCGGGGGTAGCCATAAGGTTGGAACATGGCATAAGGTTGGAACTTGGAACTTTGATACTTGTGACATGTAGTTGTCACTGTGGCATGTAGTTGCCACTGTGTGAATGTGAATTCTTTGCTTATGAGCATGTCTTGATGTATTCTACTTTGTGATCAGTAGAATGCATCCTGAGTTGTTTGTCTTTCATGTTTGTTGACTTGTTGTTGTTGTGAGGATGGTGATTCCTCGTTTCCTTTGAGAGTGTTTGATGAGTCTTTGATGTAGTTGCCACTGTGTGAATGTGAATTCTTTGCTTATGAGCATGTCTTGATGTATTCTACTTTGTGATCAGTAGAATGCATCCTGAGTTGTTTGTCTTTCATGTTTGTTGACTTGTTGTTGTTGTGAGGATGGTGATTCCTCGTTTCCTTTGAGAGTGTTTGATGAGTCTTTGAAGTTGACTTCTCTCATTGGTTTTGAAATGATATATATTGTATTCTGTTTCAAAATGGTTTTGACTTATACTTATATATATATGTTATTTAACGCGTATTGATGGGTTACCAGCAATATTCGCTGACCGGGTGTTATCCCCCTGTTTTTTTCCCTTGTTCTACAGGTTTTTGAGTAGATGTCTGAGAACGTTAGACGTGGATCGCTAGTTAGTTTAGCTGTCATGTGTAGACGTTATCTTTTGTTGGCCTGTGAGCCTAGTGTAGCGGCCTGTGTGCCTAGATACTTTATGACTTGTTTGAATTGATAGTTTTCCCGCCTGTGCACCTATGTCTGAGATAGGTGTGGCATAACTCGCCCCGATTTTATATAGCTTCCATTGCTTTATATCTTGATGATTATATGTTTTCCTTTGAATTTAAGTTTTAAAAATGTGGTAAAAATCGGGGGTGTTACATCTACCGTCCATCCATTAGTTCCTCCCGTCTCAGCCGTCAAAATGGAGGGTAATATTGTCATTTGGCCTTTATATGTCGTTTTTAATGCGAAATTGCTCAAATAATACGAATGGTAGCAGTGCTTTCATCTTCACGCTCCTTAGGGCAGTAAACCCTAATCTTCATCTTCTTCATCAAAGTTCTCATCTTTTTCAAGTAATTTCATGAGCAACAATGGCATCTTCTTCAAGTACTTCAAGGAGGAGATATATATAATTTTGGAGACTCCATACACAATCATGACTGTTAGTGCGGGAATCAAGTGGTGATTCGAACTTCTTGGACAGATCGCAATCCGGGTATGAGGTTTTGACAATGCTTTGAATCATTTGTGAGTGAAGTTTAGTATCTTTGTATGTATTGACTTTATAAATTTTTATAATCAGTTTAATTTTTCCAGAATTGAATTTTGTTTTTTGTTTTTTGTTTTTGTTTTTTTTTTTTTTTGGTTTTAGGGAGGCAACGGTTGTGGCTTCTTTGACTAGGCAGATCTTCTAGTGTGTTCACGGGCAACTAGTATAATACTCAGGCTTTTGGAGAGGATAAATAGAGACAAAGAAGAGATCGAGAAGTTAAAGGCTATGTTAGAAGTTGCTACTAAGAAAAATGTAGTGAAGTCTAAGAAAAATAGTTGTTGCAAATTCGCAATTGTAATCATCTTTGCAATTGGATTCGTAGTTCATGTGTTTAGCAAATGTAGTACTCAATCAATAGCACTTGCCAAAATGCTTCGAGGCAATTAATGTTGTAACCTGATTTGTACCATTTAATGAAATGTGTTTGCAGTTTGTTTAGCATCTAATGTGTTTGCAATGTGTTTAGCATCTAATGTGTTTGCAATGTGTTTAGCAAATAATGGCCAATAAGTTAAGCACAATCAGTTAATCCCTTTCTACCACATACAATAAGACAATAAAAGCCAATTCACCAACCATTCCATTTCACCAAACTGTTCCAACAATTCCCAATGTCAGTGTAACCAACTGACCAAACATGAACATACATTGCCAAATATGACCACTATATACCAATTGCATAACATACAATTGTCTACCAACTATGCCAAAATAAGAGTTTAGTTCTCAACAAAAAAAAAAAATTAATAAGAGCACAATTTCAACAGTATTGGCTACCAAAAAAAAGACCATAACTTTAACACTAGTGTTATTCAATGTTTATAGGATCATCACTTGTGTTTTTGAATTTTGATTTCTGAGAGCTCGGGTCATATATTTTCTTCCTTCCCTTGCCTTGGCTTCCTTCTTCTTCTTTGTTGGTTGACTCACTTTGTTGATTATCTTCTTCTTCTCCAAGAGTTGGTCACTGACTTGTAATTGGTATTTCCTCAACATTCACTTGTGGTTGCATGTTGGGTTTTGAATCACTTGAGAGACCACTGCATCAATATCAATGTTTTCTAACCAACTATCATCATCTTCTTCCAGTGTAGCTTTAGGCAGTGGATCAGTGTGTGTAGCTGCTGGTAGTGTCGGTTTCTTAGCCTTTACCCTCACTCTTTTCTTTGGATTAGCCTATGATAGAAATGTCACAACAAAGAATGCCACAAAACATATTATAAGCTTTGAAATTAGATAATGTAATTGCAAATAGAATAATAAAAATTAAAACTCTAACCTTACCAATCTCTCCCTAACAGCAGGATCATCAGGACATTTTCTTTTGTTGTTGCTTTCCTTCTTGCATTTAGTACAATGCATTTTCACATGACTCCTTTTCAAATGGATACCATCATTAGAGACCTCAGCAACTCCTTTGTTTTTAAAAGCATTGGAGACCATATCAACTCCCTTCACTTTCCCAAATTTGGAGACCCCATCAACTCCCTTGTTTCTTGATTTTTTTGGGTCTTCCTGGCTTGGCAGTGTAGAGAGGTGGAAGAGGTGCCTCTCTATCAGTTTCAGGCCACTCACTAGGACCTTCCATGGGCTTGATGCTACCTCTATAAGACTTCAAGTATGTTTGTATGAAGTGACATTGGTGTACATAGTCATAGACTGGACCATTTCCATGCTTCATCCAAATGGCACTTATAGCATGTCTACAAGGAATACCAGTCAAGTCCCAACTCCTACAGGTGCATGTCATTCTACCCAAGTCTACTTCATGCTGCTCAAATAAATTATAGTTCACCCCACGTGTCTCAAACAGCATGTCATCACTCTGTATCACAGTATACCCCCCCCCCCCCCCAGCCAATTGTTCATTCACAGCTATTTTCTTAATAATCCTAGGACGTATAGGGCCAGTCCACTTCCATGCTTCTTTCCTACACTGATAGAACCTATGCATAATTTTCTTCCTCAATGTTTCAAGACAACTAATTAGAGGCTGCTCTCTAGCATCTAAAATCACAGAATTATAACACTCACAAATGTTATTAACTAAGATATTATCACAATGTGCAGTTGTACTAAAGTGTGACCTGGACCACTTTGAACGATGTTTGTCAGCTAGCCATTCATATGCCTTGGAATCAATGGTCTTCAGTTTATTCATAGCTGCTGTGAAGCTATTGACTGTGGTGGCCCTAGCAGCATCCCATAAACCATCTTTAATTGCTTTTCCAGTGAAGCCAGCTAGTTTCATGTTCCCATGCAAATATCTCACACAGAATCTGTGAGTGACAGCTGGAAGAACAGACTCAAATGTAGGGAGTAAACCCTTTTGCTCATCTGCAAAACAAATGGGTAACAATCAGAAATGAATGAAGGCAGCTCAAGCTTATAAAAGTCAGAAATGAATGAAGACATACCTGAAATAAATGTTAACTCCAGTTCATCAGCAGGAGTTATTGCAAGATCTGTCTTAAGTTGCTCTAAAAACCAACTCCAAGAAACCCTAGTCTCTCCTTCAACAATTGCATAGGCTAGAGGAAACACACTATCATTTCCATCCACTCCAATGGCTAACAACAACTGTCCCCCATGCAAAGACTTCAAATGACACCCATCCACTCCAATAATAGGTCTACAGTACTTATACCCTATTTTGCATGCTTCCCAGCACATGTAAAATCTTAGGGACATTTTCTTGCCATCATACAATAGATCACCCAACTTCACAAGGCATGAGCTATTTGGATTAGTCCTCCCAATCTCCTTGTAGTAACTCCACTGTTTGTTAAAGCATTTTTCTTCATCCCCATAAATGGCAGCCCTAGCTTTCCTCATTGCCCTCCATGCTTGCCTTCTTGATATTGAAATTCCATCAGTTTAAACAAATCTTGGGGAATAATCCCGGTGACCAACAACAACAAAAATATCTAAACGGTTTTACAACCAAAACTCAATAACATAACTGAAAAGTGTTTAGACTACAACTAGCACTCTAAGCTAATCTAGTCTAACTCGATCGCTCTCAAGAACCGGGCCCACCTGAAAGGGGTTAACAAACAAGCAAGTAGAAAAACAACCTGTTAGCACGAAGCTAAGTATAACGCCACTCAACCCTGTAAAATACTATATCATATACTTTTAGAGAACATTTGTTTCACATACTTAGATCAAGTATTCTTAATCACTTAAACAACATTCAAACATACTAAACAGTATTTCTATATGCTTGCAAGCTAATTATCAAATAGGCATACTTTCTCAATCATTTAACTCATCAACAATATCATGCTTTCACATACATATCTTATCATGACGAAATACACTAATCATGCCCAAACTGATGGGTAATACTATACTTAAACTTTAACAAGCAATCTCATGCTGTCATATATCTCAACAAACAATCTCATATTATCATATGTCTCAATAGACAATCTCATGCTATCATATATCTTAATAAACAATCTCATATTATCATGTGTCTCAATAGGCAATCTCATGCTATCATATATCTCAATAAACAATCTCATGCTATCATATATCTCAATAAGCAATCTCATGCCATCAAATATCTCAATAAGCAATCTCATGTTATCATATATCTCAATAAGCAATCTCATGCTATCATATATCTCAATAAACAATCTCATGTTATCATATATCTCAATAAGCAATCTCATGTTATCATATATCTCAATAAGCAATCTCATGCTATCAAATATCTCAATAAGCAATCTCATGCTATCAAATATCTCAATAAGCAATCTCATGCTATCATATATCTCAATAAGCAATCTCATGCTATCATATATCTCAATAAGCTAGCAATCTCATGCTATCATATATCTCAATAAACAATCTCATGCTATCATATATCTCAATAAACAATTATATGCTATCATATATCTCAATAAGCAATCTCATGCTATCAAATATCTGAATAAGCAATCTTATGCTATCATATATCTAAATAAGCAATCGCATGCTATCATATATCTCAATAAGCAATCTCATGTTATCATATATGTAACACCCGAGATTTTCGAAACATTTAAAACTTATATAATAAAGGTAATACTATTATTAATACCAAAACAGAGTATTACTAATCATAAGAGTCTGGGGTGCTATGCCACATCTGAACTGGAGAACTCAGATGCACAGGCTATGCTAACTAAATATCCTCAAGTAATGTCAATACATCATCAAGGCACGCAGGCCGAAAGGAAAGCTATCTATCTAAACCTTGATCCTCTAGCGCGCTCCGGAGCTACTCATCTGTTCCTGAAAGCTAAATATATCTGTTCAGCGAATAATGCTAGTAACCCACTCTAACGCATTAAAATACAATATAGGTATATATATATATATATATATATATATATATATATATATATATATATATATATATATATATATATAGGAAAACCATTTTGAAGCCAGAAGATATATACTTAGGAAACTCTAGCTTTAAAACCAGGAATAGACTCGACAAGTAGGGACAAGCACATTCAAAAGTTATAATCAAGCATATAAAGACACTAGCAAATATCCTAGGGTCACAAGTTTATTTCACATCATTCATATCGTCATTCAATCATTATCTTGTCACATAAGCACACTTTGTTGGCGCCACAGGACCA
The DNA here is from genome assembly GCF_001879475.1 of Ipomoea nil. Classification (NCBI taxonomy): domain Eukaryota; kingdom Viridiplantae; phylum Streptophyta; class Magnoliopsida; order Solanales; family Convolvulaceae; genus Ipomoea; species Ipomoea nil. The sequence goes on from NW_017619008.1 coordinate 806,186, forward strand.
ATCGCACGCCCATACATGAGGGTCAGCGCATATAGCGCTAACACGGCCCCACAGCGCCTGCCTCGTACCGCAGCACGAAGGGGTTGACCGCAGCTAACCGATGAACTGTAGCTCATCATAACGTTTGACCGCAGCCAAACGGTGGACCGCAGCCCAAAAGTGTATTTCTGATCGCAACCAGATTATGAACCACAGCTCATGTAAAACGTTTGATCGCAACCAAACGGTGGACCACAGCCCTATATAATATTTATATATCTGACCGATCGTAACCGGCCTAATTAATAGTTGGTATGGTTCTCAACCCATCCAACTGCCCGTATAGCCAATTTGATCGCAACTAAATTGGGGTATCATGCACACATATAACAAAGCAAGCACATGCAACCCACATTAGCACATTGGGAAAGGGGAGAGAAAACGTATAATAAACTTATGCGTGGTCATCCACATACTAGGAATAATCCTAAGGGGTTCATACATCTTTAACCTAGGCCAACGGGGTTCCGATTCAACTAGCATGCAATACATAAGACTCTTTTATCCAACGAGTGGTACCCGAAACATCAAACTAGACTCAGACACGATAAACGGAGTTCGTTGGGACACCACGAGGGTCGGGGAAACATCAAATGGGGAAACCACCTTCCCACAAAGGGAAATTCCAACGGGTGGCCGGCGGGTGGAGGACCACCCGCCGGCTGCGACATGCCGGGCAGCGGGTGCCCGCTGGAATTTTCCCACCGGCCACCCGCTGAAATTTTCCCACTTTGGGACTTCAGCTTCCCTGTTTGATGTTCCCCCACCCATGTGGTGTCCCAACGGACTCCGTTTGTCATGCCTGAGTCTAGTTTGATGTTTTGGGTACCATTGTATGATAAAAGAGTCTTGTGTATTGCATGCTAGTTGAATCGGTAACCCGTTGACCTAGGAGGAAGATGTATGAACCCCCTTAGGACTATTCTTAGTATGTGGATAATCACGCATAAGTTTTATTTATACGTTTTCCCCTATCCCAATGTGTTAATGTGAGTTGCATGTGTTACTATGTGTTATGTGTGCATGATGCCCCGATTTGGTTGCGATCAAATTGGTTATACATGAGCTGCGGTTCATTATCTTAACTGCGGTCAAACTGGTTACTCATGAGCTGCGGTTCATTCTCCTGGCTGCGGTCAGTGACTCACTTCTAGGGCTGCGGTCCACATGGGCCTCGTGTGCTATGTTCCACCGACTGGACGCGTCAGGCGGTGTGTAGGGCCATTAGCCCGAGGAAGGCCATAGTCCACCGAATGAGTTGTCAGGCGGTGTGTAGGGCTATGGTCGGCTGCGATCCACCGAGTGTATGTGCCAGCGGTGTGTAGGGTCGTAGTCCCCAAAGATCATTGACCACCAAATGAGTCCCTCAGGCGGTGTGTAGGGCTTTGATCAGCTACGACCCACCAACTGAGCTCGTCAAGCGGTGTGTAGGGTCGCAATCTCCAAATGAGGATCACAGTCCACCGACTGAACGCGTCAGCGGTGTGTAGGGCTGTGATCCGTCGTTGAAACTATCGACGGTCTATACAATTGGCTGCGGTCAATTCCTTCATGCTGCGGTATGAGGTAGGGTGCTGCGGGGCCGTGTTAGTGCTATATGCACTAACCGTCATGTTTGGGGCATGCGAATGGTCCCGTGGCGCCACCAAAGTGTGCTTATGTGACAAGGATATTAATTGCATGATGATGTGTATGACTTAAAAGTGAACTGTGACCTTAGATACGTGTTTTTATTATATTGTCTCTATATAATTGATTATCGTTGTTGAATGTGTTTGTCCCTATCTGTCGAGTCTAATCCTGGTTTTAAAAGCTAGAGTCTCCTAAGTATATATCTTCCTGCTTCAAAATGGTTTTCCTATATATATATATATATATATATATATATATATATATATATATATATATATATATATATATATATATATATATATATATATATATATATATATGATAGTGTTAATTGCCACGTGGTGCGGTAATTAAATAAATAAGAGACCAATTAAAGCAAATAAACCACTTTTATTGATCAATAAAGGCCCTAAGTACAATCTAAATGGCTGCTCTAAGTACCGACTGACTGCAGTCGGGATTCTCTAACAACAACCTATAGATCGTCCAAAAGTCCCTCACACTGTCGCTATCGCGGGTATTTATAGCCGCGGAGCCGGAGACACAAATCCGGCCGTTCGGCATGCTTCCCACGTAGCAACCACGTGTCGTCGTCCTGGGTGCCCTGCCTGTCAACGCGTGGAGCCGCCACGTGTCCCTCGTCAACTCTCTCGCCAAAGGGCTACCGCTCGGTGGTCGACACTGCCGCTCGGGTAACTCCCGGTCGGATCCCGACCGGGTCTTTCACAAGAAACCCGACCTGTTACCTGCAAAGACAAGAAGAAAAGGACGAAGGCACACCGGTCGAGGTAAAGCTATGTCGGTCGGGATATTCCCTACCAATATATATTGTATTTCAACGCGTTGGAGTGGGTTACCAGCATCATTCGCTGAACAGATATATTTGGCTTTCAGGCACAGATGATTAGCTTCCGGAGCGCGCTAGAAGAACTTGGATTAGTTAGATAGTTTTTCCTTTCGGCCTGCGTGCCATGATGATGTATTGAGGATATTTAGTTAGTTTAGCCTGTGCATCTGAGTTCTCCAGCTCGGATGTGGCATAGCACCCCGCACAGTTATGTTTAGTAATGCTCTGTTTTGGGATTTAATGAGAAATTACCTTTATTATATAAGTTTTAAAAGTTTAAAAAATCTGGGGTGTTACTGTGGTGGTCAATTGTTGTTACGGAGAGCTACGTCGCTTAGTGTCTGGGCGACCTGAGTCAGTTGTTGTAGAGTGGTGGGTTCGGGGTCCTTGATTGTCTTCTGTTTGGTGCCATGCTGATGGTCTACAGGGCCAATGTTTATCATAATGATGAGTTAGTGTGTTGCACCCTAACCTTGATGCGATAAGCGTAGGGGTGAGTTCTTTTAAATTAAATGTAGAATAGAGTGAGGGGGGAATTTATATAATGATAGGTAGGCTCACAACCTCACCGCGCGTCCTAAGATTTCTGAGTCCTATATTCCTAAATACTTAGAGTTCAAGCTTAATGTCCTAAAGTCTTGTCTTAAGAGTCTTATCCTAGGGTCAAACTTAGGCTCTGATACCAACTGTAACACCCCAGATTTTCGAAACTTTTAAAACTTATATAATAAAGGTAATACTATTATTAATATCGAAATAGAGTATTACTAATCATAAGAGTCTGGGCTGCTATACCACATTTGAGCTAGAGAACTCAAATGCACAGGCTATACTAACTAAATATCCTCAAGTAATGTCAATACATCATCAAGGCACGCAGGCCGAAAGGAAAGCTATCTATCTAAACCTTGATCCTCTAGCGCGCTCCGGAGCTACTCATCTATTCCTGAAAGCCAAATATATCTGTTCAGCGAATAATGTTGGTAACCCACTCCTACGCGTTAAAATACAATATAGGTATATATATATATATATATATATATGAAAACCATTTTGAAGCCGGAAGATATATACTTAGGAAACTCTAGCTTTAAAACCAGGAATAGACTCAACAAGTAAGGACAAGCACATTCAACAATTATAATCAAGCATATAAAGACACTAGCAAATATCCTAGGGTCACAAGTTTATTTCACTTCATTCATATCGTCATTCAATCTTTATCTTGTCACATAAGCACACTTTGGTGGTGCCACAGGACCAATCGCACGCCCATACATGAGGGTCGGCGCATATAGCGCTAACACGGCCCCACAACGCCCTGCCTCGTACCGCAGCACGAAGGGGTTGACCGCAACCAACCGATGAACCGCAGCTCATCATAACTTTTGACCGCATCGAAACGGTGGACCGCAGCCCAAAAGTGTATTTCTGATCGCAACCAGATTATGAACCGCAGCTCATGTAAAATGTTTGATCGCAACCAAACGGTGGACCGCAGCCCTATATAATATTTATATACCTGAACGATCGCAACCGGCTTGGTTAACAGTTGGTATGGTTCTCAACCCATCCAACTGCTCGTATAGCCAATTTGATCGCAACCAAATTGTGGTATCATGCACACATATCACATAGCAAGCACATGTAACCCACATTAGCACATTGGGAAAGGGGAGAGAAAATGTATAATAAACTTATGTGTGGCCATCCACATACTAAGAATAATCCTAAGGGGTTCATACATCTTTCACCTAGGCCAACGGGGTACCGATTCAACTAGTGCAATACATAAGACTCTTTTATCCTACGAATGGTACCCGAAACATCAAACTAGACTCAGGCACGATAAACGGAGTCTGTTGGGACACCACGAGGGTCGGGGAAACATCAAACGACGAAACCACCTTCCCACAAAAGGAAATTCCAGCGGGTGGCCGGCGGCGACATGCCGGGCAGCGGGTGCCCGGCGGGCAGTCGGCTGCCCGCTGCCGGCAACGCCCTTAGGTGCAGCGGGTAGGTGGTGGGTTCCCCTTCCCCCCACTGACTCTTTTTCAATATAATGGTCCCTGGATCTTTCGTGGAACCCGAAACCATGTTTAGACACTTTTAAACATAAATGACGACACCACGTAGTCAAATAGTGGATCAAAACCAAGAATCATATTGAACATATCCTGACATGACTTCTAAATGTAATTAACACCCGAACATGCGAAGTCCCACCCAAATATATCAAGGATATCACAATACGAAATTCCCAATTTTAACCTAGTGCTCTAATCATATTCAAATCATCAAAATCATAGTTTATCTTTAAAATCAAGAACATCAAGATTTATCAAGAACATCACACAATTATCAAGATCCTCTTATAATCATTAAGATTATCAAGATCAACACATAAGATCATCTCATCAATCATCAAGATCATATCATCATCATCATAAAAGATTTATCAAGACACATGCATAGAGAATGAGCCAAAGAAGAAGATTATAGCAAGGAAAATAGGTTTTGTTGAGACATGGGTTACCTCTTAGCCTTAATTAGATTCCTTGGCTATTAAGGTTCTTTCTCTAAGATCTCCTCTTCTTGATTTCTCCTACGTTGGTGATAGGGGAATTCTTGGAAATTATTGTGTGGTGATATCTATTGTGGTGTGACTTCTAGGTGCCTCCTATGTCCCTATTTATATATATTAGAGTCCTAATTAGGGTCTGAATGGTATGGATTTGCTAATTCTATTTCTGATAAGATTAAGGATTGGTTTAGGGATAAGGGTCCATGGTCTATGGTGGACCCTTCCTAATTAATTAATGGACTTTAATTCTCATTTTAGGGTAAGTAATTAAATAATTAGTTTGGGTTAGAGGCCGTAACACGGGGTGTTACAATATATCTCAATAAACAATCTCATGCTATCATATATCTCAATAAGTAATCTCATGCTATCAAATATCTCAATAAGCAATCCGATGCTATCATATATCTCAATAAGCAATCTCATGCTATCATATATCTCAATAAGCAATCTCATGCTATCATATATCTCAATAAGCAATCTCATGCTATCATATATCTCAATAAATGGCAATATAAAGTCATGCTTCTTCTCAGTCTTTTATGCAATACGTGAAGATCATTTAATCATGCAATAAAACGAACATGATGCTTTAGTATAAGTATAGATAGATATACATATACACTCTTTCTTTTGTAATAAGAAACACTTGTTTTGTGGATGTTTCTTAGAGTCACAATGAATCGCTTTTCTCTTCTTTCACTTGAGTCACACAGACTCGCTTTTCTCTTCTTTCTCAAGAGTCACAATGACTCGCTTTCTTTCTTTCTTTACTTTTACTCGTGGGCGAGGTAGGAACTTCACCATAATGTGAACAGACCTATCTGGGCTCGGCATCTAGCCGGCCTAATACTCATCTCACCCACAGAACCACTTGGTTCTTTTCTCAAACTCTGTGGAATCAGGTATTGTACTTGTCAGTGTGCACACCCCCTAACTGGGATTCCAAGCCCGGCGGGTAGTATCCTACCTAGTAACTCGGGAATATCGACCTCGTTACTTCACATCGGATCGCAATGTCCGTTCTTTCTTTACTTTCTCTTTTCTTTCAAAAGGACATAGTCCTAACGGGCCTCCAAAACCTCGGATTACTCACACTAGATACATATAGATATAACTCATGCATTTCTATCTCATGCAACAACTTTACTTAAGCAAACTTATGCACATAGCTTTTCAACAACTTTTCTTTTCTCACAAATTGGAAATCAAATATCATGCAACTTCTCAATGCAAGTAGATAATGATTTTTCCAAAATAGATATAAGTTTTTGAAAGAATACTTAGACTTACTTAGAGCCACTAATGCACTTTAATTCATGATATATCAAACATGCTCATTTATTATAAAGAATATCTCAAATTCTCTTTGACTATAAGTCAAGTAAACAATATGCTACTTCATGCTTATCACTTCATACTTAACAAAGCTTCTTAGCAAATACTTAACAAGTATGGATCATGCTCTTAGAACTCAAAATAGACATCATGCTCTAATATTTCACTTTACTGGACAAATAAGTTCATGCATTGTACAACCAAATATCTCATATTCTTGACAAAATTCTCTATAACTCACAATGGTTATTTAAACATGCTAATCAAGCAAACTTGGAAAATAATGATCATGCTTCTTAATCCAACAATCAAATAATTGGCATGCTTTCTCATTCAAATAGCTAAGTTTAAATACTTCACATTTTCCATCTCTGTAAATACTACATAGTACACATCAATGGCAATTCTCAAACACAAAAGCTACTGTAATTTACTCATTTCAACTCCAAATTGAACGAAGTCAAATTTTACTAGTGCGTCGTAACGATCCCGAGTGTCCGAGTTTCAAGGGCCCGCGAGTCCCGGTCTGAACGACACGTAGCTGAGCCACAAAGGGCCCGACCACTACACTGGATTGGCTTAGCGGAGCTTGCGGGGGGCTTGAGGAGTCCCGCCACTTGGCTCCGCCAAGCAGCGGCCTAGGGCCACGGTTCTAGCTGAGAACTGTGCCCTAGGGCCGTTCCTCCACGGGGCTTGCCAATGGTCCTTGCCTAGGACCGTTGGCTAGCTCTGTGACTCAACCTGGTGCACACTGTCTGTGCATTAGTGGGGTTTTTCTTCATCTTAACAAAACTCAGAGCAATCCAATACTCCCAAATCCCCAACAACACAATCATAGATTAAAAATAGATCACTACTAGCTCAAAAACATCAATAATCTAGAATTTCTACACATTTTCATCATTAAACTTGACTTCACATAGTCAGGTGCGAGTCCATGGGTTATACCTTTTGTTGCCTCTTCTTCATGTGTGGTTCTCCCCTTCTTCTCAACTCAGACAACACCTCCTTCAACACCTAAAGTCCCCAAACAAACCACACAACCAAACTTAAAGGAGCAATCTCAGGAAAGGATGGAAATTGATGGATGAAAATGAAGTGAGAAACCTTACTGTTAATTTGTTTCTTCTTGTAACTGAAAGCTCATACTTGGTAGGGAGGCAAAGAGAGAGATCAGGAATGAGCAAATGAGATAATGAAGTTTATAAAGGGTGCAAAACCCTAGGAAATTCTCTCATGATTAGTGGATGGCAAAATGGTAATTTGGCTGATCCTTCAAAAGCATCAAACAAGGCATTGGAAGTTTGTGGTCCATCAAGCAACATGGACCAAAGTCTAGAAAGATAGTTTTAAATAGTTTGGGGTCAAAAATAGATTTTCCAAAAATGATTTCTAGATAACCACTTGGTTTAGGTTTCTCAGATTCCTCCCAATTTCACTCAGATTGACTTTTGGGTCAAAAACTTGGTACGCAATGTACCCGAAAATTTAGGATTTTAGAAATAACATAAGTCCCGGTGTTGAATTTATTTAAAACGTAGCTCAAAATAGTTAATTCAAACACCGTTTTCATTACAAAACGGCTATTTTGGAATATCTTAAAATCGAATTTATAAAATTAAATTTTGGGTTGTCACAAAGATGCTTCTTGGCACGAGTTGAAACGGTGAAGCGTAGTAAATTTGCAAACAAGTAAATACCCGGAGCAAGTGTAAAACCATATTTTAATGCGAAAGCAAGTAGAAAGGCATTTGACATGCCAATCCATTGAATTTAAGCTTCCAAAATGAAACAAATAACCAATAAAAACTTATGTAATTGTAATTACATCAACCCCCCCCCCCCCCCCCCCACTTGAACCTTTGCTTGTCCTCAAGCAAAATACTCTGGTGAATCACAAGTCAAGCACGAAAATCACCCCCACTCTCTCATGCACAGCCTAACATACCACAAACCAGCTTGCTACAAAACAACATGTTTCAAGAATTATCTCTGTTTGGCACACAAGTTCCATTCTCAAGCCAATATCCAAGCACCTAGATTATTAGTATGAGAAATCTAGTGTGCACATATACTCAGTTAGGTTTATGCAAAACACGACATCAGAAAAACGTCCTACAGGCTTGCCCTTCATACTCCTCCTAGTATAGAATTAAGATTGCATGCAAAGACCAAGTAGGTCTTTATTTAGCTTGTAATGGGGTCAGGGGTCAAAGGTAATAGAAAAAAAAGGGTATGGAATAATATCAAAAGAGAGAGAATGACACAATTATCTATCAATTTTTAATCCAAGAAGAGATGAATTAATTGATCAAGGGAGGAAAAAAAAAAAGCTCATCAATACTGTAAAAATTCTAATGGAATTGGGGGTTTTAACAAAAAACTTCCGATCAAGCTAAACTAGTTTTTTTTTCCTTCTTCTTCTTTTCATCGTTTTTTTTGGCACTTTTCATAACAACCTGATTAAGGGATGAAACTTCATACAGATAAACTAGACCCCCTCACTTAAGCTTTTCTGAATAAAAATTGCTTTTATGAACGAGCTCCAAAGATCTCTTCTATAGGACTTTTTAAAGATAAAAGTTACATTCTCTCAAGGGTGGAAGGATATAAATTTGGCTAAGGGCTATGGGATTAATAATGTGGGTTTATACCAAGAAAGAATCACAAAAATTGGGATTAAGTGCTTAGCACTTATTTAACAATGAAAAAGTGTCGAAGGGGACACGAGAGATAAATACTCTTATGAGTAGGGTAGGTTTAAAGGCCTTAGGTTACCAAAAATGGCCTAAATCACTTATAAACATGCAAAAATCGGACTAGACCAAAGGAGTATTGGGAGAAGTTCTAGTAAGCCAACCAATGCCGGAATTCCACATAATCTTTCACTAGCAATGCACTAACCACTAGATTAAGAATTTAAGTCCAATTATTAGTGGTGGAAAAGGATATTGACAAGGGAATGACTCAAAAATGTGTTACACTTTGATTTCATCCATGACACATTAAGACGCAGCAAGTTGCACCAAAACAAACCACTAACCGACATGAGAGAGCAATTGCAATTATGTGCTATGGCAAGCAGTTCATATACCAAAGTAGACATGAATCATTCAAGCAAAAAGCTCAAGTAAATAACCAGCAACCAAAAGAGCACAAATTGGACAATTAAGCACAATTACTGTTTAAACGGGCAGAATGTCAAATAACATACTTAAATACTAAACAAAAACTAGAAAACAGTACCGAATAACGAAACAACGAAAGGAAAAAACAAAAGAAAAATACCTTCAATCCCCCCCCCCCCCAAACATAGAAGAATACATTGTCCCCAATGTAGTAAAATAAAGAAAGGAAAAAGAAATTGAAGGTTTACTCTAGAAAATGGCTATTGCGGATCCGTATCCGGGGGCGGTGGTGGTGGATAGTAGCCCCGGTAGAAGTCTGGAATGAACTGTGGATCCTGGAGCCAAGGTGGTGGTGGTGGGAACTGGGGTGTGAAACCAAGGAGTGCTTGGTTTTGCTGGTGTACGTAAGTGCCCATAAACCAGTTAACCTCATCACTCCGTCTCCTGAAGTCCTGCTGCCGCTGGACTTCTTCCTGATACTGCCTCATGAAATCTGGCATGTCGTAGGGCTGGGCAGGAGCTGGGGCAGGAAGCTGAGGGGCATTCTCCTTAGCCCCCGCATCATCATCGTCCCCCTGGGGAACGCCCTGTCCTGGCCTGTAGCAGGTAGCAATGTAGTGCTGTGAGATGAAAGCCTGTGGTATCACCTGGACCTCCTGGGTTTCATCAATAGGTACCCCTGCCAACTGACAAAGGTGAGTAATAAGATAGGAATGGCCAAGAAATACTCGTCCTTTTGCCTCCGCTATTTCATGGATGTTTCCATTGATAATTCAGCCAATATCAATGGTCTGGTGCTCCTTGATGCAATATTTTAGGAGCACTTGATCTTTTCTAACATTCCCCTTATGAGAGTTGGGGACGAGTTTGACCTTGATGAAGTCTAAGATGGGTTGGATCAGCCGGCTGGATGTACTTGTAATCCATGTGGGAGGCTACACCCCCCCCCCCCATAATGTTCCACTCAGCTGCTGGGTTGAAATACTTGGCAATTCGGTTCAACCAACCAAGCTCCATGCTGCCACTGCCCATGTCCCCGTGAAAATAATCATGGCCACGGTGATTAATGGTACCGTATTACTCATTGATGGACTCTATGGAGAAATCTACCTGAACGCCTCGAACAGTGCATATGTTGTCCCGGAGGTCGTCTTTAGCATTGGCATAGAACTCCCGAACAAGCGTGCCAAATGCATCCCCTGGCTGAGCTAGGAATCGAGGTCCCCAATTCCATACCATTGGGACCGCAATCTCTGCTCCTCTTTCCTTCCGTACCGGCCTTGCAGACATCAAGCACTGGTATCTGTCTGCTGCCGCGGGAGTAACAAAACGTTCAAATGTCGGGATTTGGGGTTGTGTTCGGGCTTGAGACGATTCGGCTCTTGGTCTTTTGGACTGCGCTCGTGCCTTAGGTGCCATGAGGAAGGTCTACAAAACACAAGGTTAGAGCAATAATCTCAAAGATTAGAACATAGCCAAAATAACCAAGATATCACAAATGTGGCAAAGGTTCCCAAACTCTTCAATATTAGGCATAAGATTCATTTCGGCATTTTATCAAACACCTTGTGGGCATGAAATTTGTATATAAAACTTAGTGAAATTGAAACCCCAAATTCTTCCCATAGACTCACCACTAACAACCATATCCAAGATACATTCTACCAACATCATATGCCAAAGAAAACTAAACTAAACAATGTAAAAAAATAAAATTACTCTACTAAGCATATAATCTAACAACAAATTGAAAGGAAAACTAAATTGCAAGAATCAAAATATGAGTCCAAGGTATCATAAATAAGTAAGAACAACACTCAAAACAACAATTAATCTAGAACAATCAGCCCTAAGCAACCTAGCTTTCAAAATTTCAAAATTTGGGGAAAAATTCGTGGGTTAGGGTTCCTACCCAAAAATTAAGCAAATAGCACCACCAATTCAAGAATAAGAGAGTAAAATAAAGTAGGGATGTTACCTTGTAGTCTTAGGAGTTACTTGGAGTGAAAATGTTTGACGATTTCGGACTTAGGTGATTAGGGCGAGGTTGAGCGAGAAGGGAATTGTGGGAGGGGTAGGGAAAAAATCTGATTTTAAAGGACTTAAAAAAAACTGAAGCTTTTTTTTCGACACTGCTTGGGCTTGACGCGTCGAACCACGGGTTCGACGCGTCGAAAATTTCCAGAAGCTTTTGTTATTGGTGAGCTGTCGTAGGCTCCCAAATTAAAACCTTACAAACGTAGTAGCGGGAGTAAGGATCGATCTCACGAGGAGTAACTAGTTTAATGTATGTGCTCAAATTAAAGTAAAGGGGGGTTTGGTATGAAGATGATAATCAAAGAAAATAAACGAATAAAGCAATGAAAACAATATATTGAAAGCACCTATAATAGAAAACCTTGGTTAGTAAAGATCCACCACCAGAATTTAACACTGATCATTGATTCAAAAGGTAATTAGTATGCAATTGAATATTTGTCGTGAAATTATTTCATTTCTGTTTTCCCTTAGTTGTAGGTAAATAAAGCACAAGCGGTTTAATTACCCCTAACTACTAAATAACCTAAGAAAAGCGCTATAGATTTAATTTAATAGCAGCAATAGGAACTAGGAAAACCAACAAACTAAATAACACAAGCACAAGCGGTTGCATTTAATTTAGGAAAATATTCTTCCTGAAATCAATTATCACTAAGCCGTCAATAATTAACCTCAGTTGCTACTGAATATTAGAATAATTTGTAGCACAACATTATCTAATATAGCAAATAATTATATCAAATAACTTAGAAGAATATTTAATACCCAAATGCATAAATATTATATAATAAAATAAATAAATAATCTTACAGCATAATCAATTCCGGGGCTTAAATTCACTAAACCAAGCTAAAGAAATTAGCCACGAATGGACATTGACAACAACTTTAATGAATAATCGAGAGGGAAAGAATGAACATTTTACAAAAGTAAACTCCTACTATTTATAGCATTCTAAAAAAAGGCCAAATGAATTTCAACCATCCAATTCCTAACTTTCAGCTTCACGTCCGAATTAATCTTCCGTTTCCTGCGCATGATTTGGTTGACGACCGGTTAATTCAGTCGTTATATTATAGACCGCGGTGTATGTGCACCGCGGTAAAAAACGACGCCGTTTCTTTAAGTAAAGAAACGGCCCGCCGTTAGAGTTAACGGAGTCCGTTTGTTTGGTGTATTAAACACCAACTGACACTACAGTATATCTAAACCGACACTGCAGTTATATCAAAATGATACTGTAGTTATAGTGAAATGAAACTGCAGTGTATATAAACTGAAACTGAATAACATTTCACATATTTGAGTGTATATTGTACAATGAAGCTGTAATTATATCAAAATGATCATGTAGTTGTGTTTTAATGAAACTATAGTGTATATAAAATAAAATTAAATAACATTTTCACATATTTGAGTCTATAAATATTGAATGAAACTATAGTTATATCGAAATGAAACTGTAGTTATGTTCAATTGAAACTGCAGTGTATACAAAATGACACTGAATAACAGAGTTACTTTTTGCAAAAGGGTGCGAAACGGCGGAAATAAACACTGTTAATTTTCATTTAAAAAAAAGACGCGCGGTGCATAATCGATTATGCACCGCGGTGCATAATATAATTTGCCCGGTTAATTTGGAAAGATTGAAATGAATGTTTCAATTCCTTTCTTTGCATGCATGCATCTTGGTTGGACAAAGAAACCATATTTAACATTAATATATATATATATATATATATATATATATATATATATATATATATAACTAGTACGTACGTTGTATGAACTCTATATATTATTTATTATATATATTATATATTATATATTATATATTATAAGAAGAACTAATTATAAGATAATATTAAATAACTAATACAAAATTATTATAAAGATGTACCTAAAATATGGGTGTAAAATATGCCTATCAAATTCCCCCACACTAAAACATTTGCTTGTCCCCAAGCAAAAATATTATTTGCGAAGTAAATTGAAATGAAATTCCAAAAATTCATAACACTTCATGAGCAACAATCTGAAGCACCCTGCAATTAATAAGTTAGCATTCCTATTTGAAAATGAAGAAAACTAAATAAGTAAGCCCTCACAGGAATATCACTCATCACTCAAGTGTTTGATCGGTATAGATTTCGCTCAAGTTCATTCCTATAAAATTGCTCTACCATAGGCTTGCATATCTTCTCAATCACCACTACAAGAGTCATGCATGACACAAATCATAAGGACTTTTCACAAGTTGTAATGGGGCTAGGGTTAAGGTAGGGAATATTTAGGAAAGTAGCTTAAACAAAAGCTTTCAAACTACAGGAGTAAATAAATACAAATAATCCAAGATACTTGTTCAACACCAAGTATAGAATGCTTCCTCAGTATTACCAGAATTTCCCCTTACTTCATTTATTTAGAAGTAACTTCAACTCAAAATCAATTGCTGATTCTTTCTCATTTTCTCATAAATTTTCAGCAATATTTTTCTTTTTCAAACATATATTCTCCATTTTTCCATTTTTCCATTTTTTCGATTTTCATATTTTTTTTTTTTTGGAATCATGAATTGTCTTCGTTTTCTTTTTCATAGAAGACCAGTGACAAATCGGCAATGAAGATACAACCCACCTCATTCTCCATCATATTAACACAAGAAAGTGACCTCCCCCACACTTCTTCCTCACAACCTCGCGTAGATTACACGAATAATTCAAAATTTGCTCCACTAGTTATTCAGCTGGGTGAAGGCATTATTTTTAGATATAAAAGGCTTGTAATGTGGTTCAAAATAAAGAAAAGAATGGCCATAAAGCTCAAAATGGTTAACAAGGGGAAATAAATCATAGGACAAACCGGTTATTTGGCTAGTGAGACTCAAGATCAAATAATGGCCTTAATCACACTTGAATCATGCATGGTCTAATTAGCTTTAAAAGAGAATCAAGGCAAGTTCTAGAGAAACAAAATTATGGAAGAAATCGCACAATAGAAAGAAAATAAGACCGAAGTGTCAGTCAATAGCTCAAAACACTCACAGGTTTATTGCTTACTTAATATAGCCACTACATATCAAACAAGAAATGCTAACAAACTAATCAAAATTTGCCAAACTATTTATTCAATCACATTATGAATTTCAGGAAAGGAATTTTTTTTTCAAAATAATACTTATTTTGCATAAAATACTAGTAAAATATTTTTGAAAATTTTTGAAAATTTTGACATATGCAAACAAATAATAAAACTAAATTCCCTCCCCCACACTTATTATCAACATTGTCCCCAATGTTGAACAAAAAAAAACACAGAAAAAGGGTTATTGAATGAGAAAAGGGAATAAAAGAAAAAAAATGGAACAAGCACACCTTAGGTTGCCTCCCAAGCAGCGCCTTTGTTTATCGTCGTTGGCTCGACTTATGATATTTCTTTAAATTTCCATCTTCTTTTTGAGTACCTTCGATGATTATGAGTATTCAAAGAAACAGTCCCTTCATGTAGATTAGTACTCAAAGATGATTTATTATTTCTTTCTTTTTCATTCGAAGCAATTTCATCAAATGTAACAAAGTTCAAAGAATCAACAAAAATTGCAAAATTATCATCACTAGGAGATTTCATGGTATCATAAATATTAAAAGTCACAAGTTTACCATTAGACTCCATAGTAAGCATACCACTATGAATATCAATTTTTGTTTTTGCGGTTTTTAAGAATGGCCTTCCTAACAAAATATGATTATTATTTTCCATATCAAGCACATAAAAATCAGCAGGAAAAACCAAGTTATCAACTTCAACAATCAAATCCTCAATCACACCCCTAGGATATGTAGTAGATCCATCAGCCAATTGAATTATTATACTAGATTTATTCAGGGGTCCAAGATTTAAAGAAGCATAAACAGAATATGGCATGACATTAATAGAAGCTCCCAAATCTAACATAGCATTTTCAAATTTCACCCCACTTATCATGCATGGAATAGTAAACATACCTGGGTCTTTGCACTTTTCAGGAAGATTGCTTTGACTAGCCATAGAGACATTCTCTTGCACTTTCACTTCCTCAATTCTTTCATTATTTCATTTCTTTTTCATAGTGCGTACCTCTTTTAGAAAATTTGCATAGCGAGGTACTTTTTCCATAGAATCTAAAAATGGTTTATTCGCCTCACATTCACGAAAGGTCTCATACAGATCATTATTTGAGTTTCCTCTTATTGTTTCTAAAAGAGCTTGAGGAAATGGGGGTACTGGTTCATAATCAGAAAAAGATGAAAGCTTACCTTCGGACTTCTCTTTATTGTTGGCAATGATTCCTGCACTTATTTCCTTGTTTAAATCAACATTCTTTTCCAGCGACATACTGTCAACACTAATTGCACTTACATTCTCTTTTGGATTAACCATCGTTTGAGAGGGTAGTTTGCCAGAACTCTGTGCTTCCAACCGACTAACCGTAGTTGCTAGTTGGCCCATTTGCATTGTCTTTCCAAGTTTTGAATACTAGCATTTGTTTCTTGAATACTAGCCTTTGTTTCTTGACGGAATATTTGTGTTTCTTGTTGAAACTGCAGAGTGTTAGTAGCAAGAGATTTAACAATATCTTCTAGATTCATACCTGAGCTAGAGCCTTGGGTCGGTTGTTGTCTTGCAGGAAATGGTTGTCTATACTGCTGAAAATTAGAACGATTCTGAACAAACTGGTTCCCTTGTGAGTTTCCATAGCTAAGGTTTGGGTGATCCCTCCATCCAGGATTATATGTATTGGAAAATGGATCATACTTACCTTGAGGTTGTCCAGGAAAACCTCCAGCCGTGTTAACTTGTTCAATAGGTTTTTCTTGAAGAGTTGGGCAGGCATCAGTTTGGTGCCCAATTACCGAGCAAATTTCACATGCTTTTACAGTTTGCATATTGCCTACAGCTAATTGACGAACAACAGTAGTTAAACCAGAAATTTGTTGTTCAAGAGCAGAAATATTTATCTCATTCACTTGCTTAGACGGTTGGACAAATCTATTGCCAAACTGTTGAGAATTTACAGCCATGTTTGCAATTAGAGTTCTTGCATCGTCTGGTGTCTTGTCAACTAAAGCACCACCGCTTGCGGCATCAATCATGCTTCTATCCATTGGAAAAAGTCCTTCATAAAAGTATTGAATGAGTAATTGATCACTAATTTGATGGTGTGGGCAACTTGCACATAGTTTCTTGAAACGCTCCCAATATTCATACAGGGACTCTCCATTGTTTTGCCTTATACCACATATTTCCTTTCTAATGTTGGCCGCCCTTGAAGCTAGGAAATATTTTTCAAGGAACGCTGTTTTCAAGTTATTCCATGTGGTGATGCTCCTGGAAGGTAGATAAAATAGCCAATCCTTCGCTGAATCCTTCAACGAAAAGGGAAAAGCTCTCAACTTGAGTTGTTCTTCAGTAACCCCTGTGGGTTTCATACTTGAACACATCACATGGAATTCCTTTAAGTGCTTTTGAGGATCTTCACCCGCAAGTCCATGAAAAGAAGGCAAAAGATGAATTAACTCAGATTTCAGTTCGAATTGTACATTAGCATCCAGAGCAGGGAAAGTGATGCATAAAGGTTGGTGATCTAAATTTGGAGCTCCAAGCTCTTTTAAAGTCCGATTTTGAGCCATGGGTTCCCCTTCTAAATCAGAATTGGCGAAATCGGTAGCTAGATCACTAAACTCAAATTTTCTCAAAGCTTGTTTCTTCCACCTGCGTATAGTTCTTTCAATTTCCGGATAGTACGGCAAGATTTTTTGATTAGAAGATCGGGTTATAGGCATAAAAAAAAAAAGAGAAAATATATTGCAGCATTTATGTAAAAGCACTGAAAGAAAAGAAAATTATTCTTTTTGATTAAAAAAACAAACAAATAAATAAATAAATAAATAAAATAAACAAATAAATAAGTGAACACAAAATAAACAAGAAAGTCTCCCCGGCAACGGTGCCAAAATTTGGTGAGCTGTCGTAGGCTCCCAAATTAAAACCTTACAAACGTAGTAGCGGGAGTAAGGATCGATCCCACGAGGAGTAACTAGTTTAATGTATGTGCTCAAATTAAAGTAAAGGGGGGTTTGGTATGAAGATGATAATCAAAGAAAATAAACGAATAAAGCAATGAAAACAATATATTGAAAGCACCTATAATAGAAAACCTTGGTTAGTAAAGAACCACCACCGGAATTTAACACTGATCATTGATTCAAAAGGTAATTAGTATGCAATTGAATATTTGTCGTGAAATTATTTCATTTCTGTTTTCCCTTAGTTGTAGGTGAATAAAGCACAAGCGATTTAATTACCCCTAACTACTAAATAACCTAAGACATTATAATATATATATATATATATATATATATATATATATATATATATATATATATATATATATTACTAGTACATACGTTGTATGAACTCTATATATTATTTATTATATATATTATATATTATATATTATAAAAAGAACTAATTATAAGATAATATTAAATAACTAATACAAAATTACTATAAAGATGTACCTAAAATATGGGTGTAAAATATGCCTATCAGTTACTTTTGGCCTGGGTGACTCGACGCGTCGAAAAATTTCAGTGTGAAATTTTTCGCCCAGGTCAAATTTTAACATGTTTCCTTAGTAAAAAACCACTCCTAAACCACCAATTAACACCCTAAACCAAAAACCACTCAAGTCTAACAAAAAACAAAAACCAAAAACGAAATAACAAGCAAAAATAGAGATGCGAGAAATTAAAGGATAGCATGGGGTGCCTCCCATGAAGCGCTAAATTTAACGTCGCTAGCTCGACGCAACTATGTTTGTTGAATTTCACTGGTAGGTTGGCGGATCAAGGCTATGCACCGCTCTTGCTTCAGTCTGACCACCGGAATGATAATGCTTCAATCTTTGCCCAATAACGGTGATTTCCTCATTAGTGCCTTGCAGCACCACAGCACCCGATGGGTGCACTTTAAGAACCTTGTAAGGTCCCGACCATTTGGACTTCAATTTTCTGGGAAATAACTTTAGCCTTGAATTGAACAAAAGAACATCTTCTCCCGAGACGAATTCTCTCCTAAGATTATGCTTGTCATGCCAACGTTTGGTCTTTTCCTTATAAATTTTCGAATTTTCATAGGCCTCAAGCCTAAATTCGTCTAGTTCATTAAGCTGGTGAAGCCTCTTCTCGCCCGCAGGCTGCATATCCATGTTAAGAGATGTAACCGCCCAACGAGCTTTGTGCTTCAATTCCACTAGTAGATGGCATGGTTTTCCACAGACAGGTCTGAAAGGTGAAGTGCCAATGGGATTCTTGTAAGCAGTTCTATATGCCCATAGTGCATCATCGAGTTTAGCAGACCAATCCTTTCGAGACAGGTTGACAACTTTCTCAAGTGTGGATTTGATTTCCCTGTTTGAAAGCTCTACTTGACCACTTGTTTGAGGATGGTACGGAGTTGAGAGTCGGTGGTGAACTCCATACTTTCCAAGAACCTTCTCCAAGGCTTTATTGCAAAAATGCGTTCTATTGTCAGTAATCACAGCCCTGGGCACTCCAAATCTTGCAAAAATATTCTTCTTTAAGAACTTGATAACCACTTTGTAATCATTAGAAGGACAAGCAATAGCTTCTACCCATTTAGAAACGTAGTCCACTGCCACAAGGATGTACTCGTTACCAAAAGATTTAGGGAACGGACCCATAAAATCCAACCCCCAAACATCATATAATTCCACCTCGAGAATGCCCTGTTGAGGCATCTCGTTCCTTCGTCCTACATTGCCCACTCTTTGACATTTATCACAGCGAACCACAAAAGAATGTGCATCGTTGAAAAGACTCGGCCAGTAAAATCCTGATTGTAGAACTTTAACCGCAGTTCGTGAAGCTCCAAAATGTCCCCCATAACATTAGGAATGGCAATGAGTGAGGACGCTTTCGATCTCATCTTCGGGTAAACATCTCCTTAGGAATGGCATCGTGCTAGATCTTTTTCTTGAGTGAATTGGAGGCGTTTGGTGGAAAATTTTGACAACCCACATAGTTCACCAAATCTGAATACCATGGCATAAAAGCTCGAAGTGCCATGAGTTGTTCCCCTACAAAATAATCATCAATGGGGAGCTTCTCCTCTCCTTCCTTCTCCTTATGATTCTCTAACCGTGATAGGTGATCAGCAATAAGATTTTCAGTTCCTTTCTTATCTTTGATCTCCAGATCAAATTCTTGAAGTAGAAGAGTCCACCTCATTAACCTTGGCTTGGTCTCCTTTTTGCTGATAAAATATTTGAGTTTCGAATGATCTGTATGGATAATCACTCTGTTTCCCGCTAAGTAGGACCGGAACTTATCAATGGCAAAGACCACGGCAAGCATCTCCTTCTCCGTAGTGGCATAGTTAACATGAGCATCATCAAGAGTGCGGCTGGCTTAGTAAATCGGATGAGGACACTTGTCCCTCTTTTGACAGAGAACAGCTCCCACAGCAAAATCACTAGCATCGCACATGATCTCAAACGGTAGGTCCCAATCTGGTGGTGACATTATGGGGGCTGTTGTCAAGGCCTTCTTTAACCTGGAAAAAGCTTCAAGACAAGAATCATCGAAAACAAAATTAGCATCTTTGGCAAGCAGTTGCTTTAGAGGCTTAGAGATCTTGGAAAAATCTCCAATAAACCTCCTATAAAAACTTGCATGCCCGAGAAAACTCCTTATTTCCTTCACAGAAGTGGGTGGTGGTAATTTTCAATAACTTCCACCTTAGCTGGATCTACCTGTATACCTGCTTCTGAAATTTTATGGCCAAGGACAATCCCCTGTGACACCATAAAATGACACTTTTCCCAATTTAAAATAATATTGGCTTTTTGACACTTTTCCAATGCCTCATCCAGGTTAGACAGGCAATCATCAAAAGACAAACCATAAACAGAAAAATCATCCATAAAAACTTCCATGGTTTTCTCAATCAAATCAGAAAATATGGCTACCATGCACCTTTGAAAAGTGGCTGGTGCATTACATAGCCCGAATGGCATCCTTCGATAAGCAAAGGTACCATAAGGGCATGTAAAGGTAGTCATCGGGATGAATGAGAATCTGAAAGAATCCCGAAAAACCATCAAGAAAGCAAAAATATGAATGCTTAGCCATCCTCTCAATTAATTGGTCAATAAAGGGAAGGGGAAAAGGATCTTTCCTAGTAGCTTTGTTCAATTTCCTATAATTAGTGCACATTCTCCACCCCGTGACCAATCTAGTAGGAATAAGTTCATTCTTTTCATTGCGCACTACTGTTGTCCCCCTTTCTTAGGAACCACATGAATGGGACTAACCCATTTACTATCAGAAATAGGATAAATAATTCCTGCCTTTAACAATTTAAGAATCTCTTTTTTCACCACCTCCTGCATACTAGGATTCAATCTACGTTGATGCTCAACACTGGGCTTATGCCCATCCTCTAGATTAATTCTATGCATGCAATAAGAGGCACGGTTCCTACTATATCATCAATTGTATATCCTATGATTCTCCTGTGTTTTCTTAACACATGCAATAACTTTTCAGTTTCTTCCTCATTCAAATGAGCACTAACAATCACTGGATAAGTAGAATTAGGACCAAGATAAGCATACCTTAAATTTGTTGGTAACAGTTTTAATTCTACTTGTGGTGGTTCCTTTTCTTTTTGTGGTGATCTATCATCGAGTCCACACACAATGGACACCTATGGGGTTTCCAGAGATTCATATACCACCAGTGGCTCATCTCCCCCACACTTGCCTTCTTCCAAGTGTCCATCCTCAATTGTGTCACCCTTGCCAATTTGCAAGGGATCATCGACAATCATATCACTTCGCCGAAACTCTTCAACATACGCATCGACTTCATCTATATAAAAACAAACATCAAGACAAGAAGATTTGTTAGTCGGTTCAAAAACTTTAAACTCCACCTTGTCATCACCGATTTCAAGAACTAAAGTTCCCTTTTTGACATTGATCACTACGTACCCCTGCAGTTGCTAAAAACGGTCTCCCAAGGATTATGGGAACCTTAGCATCCTCCTCCATCTCAAGAACTACAAAATCCCCAGGGATATAAAATTTATCAATCTTCACTGGAACATCCTCAAGGACTCCAACCGGATGCTTCACTGATCTATCCGCCAACTGAATAGTCATAGATGTGGGCTTTGGTTGGCCTAGTTGCAACTTTTTGCACAACGAGTACGGCATCAAACTCACACTTGCCCCCAAATCACACAAGGCTCTCTGGACCAGAGATCCTCCAATAACACAAGGAATTGAGAAACTCCAAGGATCACTATGCCTAGGTGGCAGGTTGTTTTGGATCAAGGCACTGCATTCTTGGTTTACTGCCACAGTTTCACGATCCTCAAATTTCCTCTTATTTGACAAGATCTCCTTCAAAAAATTGGCATACGAAGGGATCTCGGTGATAGTATCAAGCAATGGAATAGTGATATCCAACTGCTTGATCACACTAAAGAACTTCGCCCTTCGTTCCTCTACCTTTGATTTCTTGAACTTCTGTGGAAAAGGAAGAGGTGGTGTATGCTTCAGTATGGGTTCAATCTCTTGAACCAAATCCTCCTTGTCTTGGACAGTAACTTCTTCATTTCCTTTTTCAGCTTCAACTTCCCGATTCCTCCTGCAAACTTGTTCACTAACGGGATAGGGTGGATCCTGTAGCTACTTCCCACTCCTAGTTGTAATGGCATTCAAGTGTTCTCTTGGATTTTCTGGGCAAGTAGGCAACTTCCCCGTGACAGTAGTTCTGGAAGTTGAAGCTTGATTCGCCAGCTGATTTTCCAACATCTTATTGTGAAGGCTCAGTTGGTCCGTTCTCTGTAAGGTGCTTGTACCTCTCCTCACTTTGCTCATGAGACTTAAGCAACTTTTCCACCAAAGCTTCCAAATTTGACGAGGTTGGTGCTTCCGGTTTAGGCATGATTTGCCTAGGCTGAGTAACTGGGGCCTGATATCCTTGATTTGGCCTAAACTGTTGCTGATTTCCTCCTTTGTAATTTTGTTAACATTGGAACCCTGGAGGTGGAGCTCTATTACTAAAAGTTTGAGGATTAGCCGCCCCAGCTGGATTACTCCATGAGAAACCTGGGTGGTTCCTTGGTGCGTTCGGATTGTAGACTCCTTGTTGTGGATATGATTGTTGTTGCTTACCATATCCTACCCAATCAACTTGCTCCATTGCTCCCTGTGTTTCAATGCTGTAACACTCTCCGGTGTTGTGCTCTCCTCCACATAGCTCACACATCATAATTGATTTAGGGGTAATAGTTGAAGTGGAAATATTACCTGCGCTTTGATTCTTCAAAGTAATTTGAGCTAGCTGATGCACTAAAGTGGCCACATTGTCAACCTTAGCCGTCAAGGCTGACATTTTCCCATCATCATATATGCTCCCCACAAGCCTCTGGGGAGTTCTCTCTGTGTACCACGCAGTCCCATTCATTGCGATCTTGTCCAAAAGATCCTCAGCGTGAGTCGGCTCTAAGACTGTAAATGATCCACCCGAAGAAGCATCAACTAGGATCTTTGAATTATCCTGTAATCCTTCGTAGAATGCCATCATCAAGTCCCAACTCGGAATACCATGGTGTGGGCATTGTCTTTGTAATTCCTTGAATCTCTCCCACAACTCAGCTAAAGACTCACAAACTATCTGTTTGAAATTCTGAATCGCACGTCTCATCTTCTGAGTCTTGGAGATGGGATAAAATCTCTTCAAAAACGCCCTGTGCAACTGATCCCATGTCTCATAGTAGTTTTCCAGATAAGAGATAAGCCAGTTGTTAGCCTTATCCCTTACTGAGAATGGAAATAATCGGAGCTTGATTCCATCATCAGTAGCTCCGTTAATCTTGAAGGTGCTACAGATCCTCAGAAATTTCACAATATGAGCATTAGGATCCTCTGTTGGTGCTCCTCTGAACCTGTCTGAAGCAACCATTTGCACAATCACCGGTTTGATCTCGAAGTTGTTGGCTTCAACCCCAGGCACATTAATGCTTCCATAATCCCCCACAGTCGGAGCGATGTAGTCAGACATGGACCTCGCAACGGGTGGTGGTTGATTAACTTCTTCAGCTGGATTCATGTTGTTCTGAATTGCTTCCTGCGCTTCCCTTCTCTGTTTCCTAAGGAGCCTGGCCTGCCTCTCAATCTCAGGGTTAAAAGGTTCTAACCCTTCGTTTCCCGAAGACCGAGTTCGCATAAAACTAAGTCCGCAGATCACAAATCAAAGCTCAACACAAGAAACTCGTTATCGATTAGTAAATAATAATAATAAATAGAATAAAATATAAAAATAGACTAGTCTCCTAGAGTAAAACTGTAACACCCCACTTTTCTTAAACTTAATTACAATTCTAAAACCAACATTAATATAAACTAAGCAGCGGATAAACAATCTTAACTAATAAACTAGTGGAGATGTCACCAGCACAACCACCTCTTTACGGTGATTGCACAGGTTAAGGATGGAACTAACTCATTAAATCACAATAACATAGCAAATACTTAATTAAAGTCGTAAGGGGGAGAAACACCCCGGTGTCTATCACCAAACATAATCATCATAAGTCTACAAATCATCAAATAAACATCATAATAATAATAAGAGTTTAGACTACTAGATCTACTAAGCCAGTCTAACTCGATCATCTCTCAAACGCTGGGCCCACCTGAAAGGGGTTTTGCAAAACAACACGTAGACAAGTAGGAAAACACCTGTTAGCACGAAGCTAAGTATAACCACACTCAACCCTGTAAAGTACTACAGTATATACTTTGGAAAAACATTTGTTCACAAACTCTACTCAAGCAATCTCAACACTTAGGCAACTTTAAGATACATTACAGACTTACTATATGCTTGCAACCTATAATATTAACAGGCATGCTTCAACGATAAATAACTCATCAACATAAATACTCTAACACATATTTCTCATAACAAAACTCATCATAACGAACTCATGCTATCAAGCAATTGCATGCTATCAATCAATACGAAATTATCTTCATGCTTTCAAGATCACATCTTGCAAACTAGTTATATAAGACGTCAAAATGCAACTAAAGCAATCAAGCTCAATATACAATCCCGATTAATCATACTCATTATGAAATCTAGTGCAAACATTCTGATTATGCAATCTCGTGCAATACTATACTCAAATGCAATCTCGTGCAATACTATAAGTATACTCAACACTCGCTTGTAAAATAGAATACTTCTCTGTGGAGGTTTCTTAGAGCCACAAGGACTCGCTTGCTTTCTTTCTTTTCTTAGAGTCGCAATGACTCGCTTTCTTTCTTTCTTTTCTTAGAGTCACAATGACTCGCTTTCTTTACAAATGGACGACGTAGGAACTTCACTGTATCGTGAACGAACCTATCCGGGCACGGGGTCTAGCCGGCCTAATACTCATCTCGTCCACCAAACCACTCTCTTGGTTCTATGCTCAAACTCTGTGGAATCAGGTATCGAACTATCAGCGTGCACACCCCCTGACCAGGATTCCAACCTCGTAAAGTGAGAATATGCCGCGTTATATACTGGGACCGCAATGTCCATAACTTTCTTCCGAGAGGACGTAGTACAAACGGGTTCTCCAAAACATGATTTTCCTCACCATAGATATATATAGATATATCGCTCATGCATCTCATATATGCAACACTTAACTTATGCAAAAGACATGCACATACTTCTCAATTCATTCTCAAAGACAAGATAAAGATGCTCTACGTGGAATGAGATTTTTGGAAAATAATACTTAGGCTCACGTTGGCCACTTATGCACTTTTAAAACATGATTTACTTGGAATGCAATTTACTATACAAAATGCTTCAAATTAAATATCACAATGATCTCTCAAGAACACAACAACATGCTTGGTTTGCAACATATCAAACTCTGTATATTTCTACCATCAAAATAGACCTCACATTCCATTGAACATACAACACATTCTAGTCATGCTTTTCTAACAATACTTATTCATAAGGGTTCATGCTTCTCTATTCAATACACACATAGCATCAGGGGAATAAAACAAGGCAAATTTCCAAAGGCAGAGAACTCAAACAATACTACTGTGAAGCAATTTCATCACTAAATCCATCATAACATGCTCATTTCTAATCCAAAACGTGCGTCAAGACGGCCCCGAGGTACCGAGGCACAAGGGCTCGTGACACCTGGCCCGAAACGACACGTAGCTGAGCCACAAGGGCCCGGCCACTGCACAGAGATAACTCAGGAACCATGGGGCGGGGCTCAGCATGGCCAGCCCCCTCACGTCGTTAGCTTGCCGGCCCTAGGCAACAGCCCTCTCCTAGGGCCGTTCCCTAGGACCGGTCGGCCACGGCTCTAGCCAACGGTCCCCTTGTTGGGCCGTTGGTTAGGGCCGTTGCTTCATCTGGTGCACACTGTCTGTGCACCAGATGATCTATTTTCATCTGCAAAACAATCTCAGATAACTCCAACTCATCCAAAACATTAACAACACAACATAGACAAGTAATAGATCACTTCATAGCTCAAAGACATAATAAATCTAGCATTTCTACTCATTTCTGCCTAAGAAACAAGGCTTCACAGAGCCAAAAACCAAAGTGGTAGTCCATGGGGTTATACCTTTGAAGCTTCTTCTCTTGTGCTGGGATTCCACCTTCTTCCCAAGCTAGCTACCCCCCCCCCCCCCTCCCCCTTCTTCACTTCCTAACAAATCAAACAAACCATACAAAGCTTAAGGCTAAAACCTCAGAGAATGGATGAAAGCTAGAAGAGAAATGGAAGGCTAGGATTGAATGGAGAAGGAGGATGAAACTTACTGTGTTGCCTCTTGATTTGCAGAGCTGAAATGTGGGAAGCAAAGAGTGGAATCAAGAGGCAAATGGTCTGATAGAGTTCTCATTTATAGAGACACAAAGCCCTAGGATGATCCCTCATGATTGGTGGGGGGCAAATTGGTAAAGTGGCTTGCTAAAAGATGAATCATGATGAAGCTTTTGGATGGTCAGTGGTCCACCATACTTCATGGACCAAGACTAGAAGGATAACTTTAAATAGTTTGGGGGTCAAAATAGATTTTTCCAAAGATGATTTCTAAACAAACACTTGGTTCAGGTTTCTCCCGGTCTCACTCAGATTGGTTTCTCAGTTTAAAACTTGGTACACGAAGTACCCGAAAATTTAGGATTTTAGAATTATAATAAGTTTCGGTGTTGAATTAATTTAAAATGTAACTCAAAATAATTTATTCAAATACCAATTTATCTATAAAAAAAAATTAATGGAGTGAAAATGGCTATTTTGGAATTTCTTAAAATTGGATTTATAAAATTAAATTTTGGGTTGTCACATAAACTTTCGCTAATGTTAATACTTAACGCCACTTCCTCGGCAACGGCACCAATTTTTGAAGCGTAGTAAATTTGCAAACAAATAAATACCCGGAGTACGGGTAGTCGAACCACAGGGAAGTGGGGTACTAAGCACTAGCTACTGGATTTTCTCGACGCGTCGAATTGACGTTGACTTCCTTCCAACTTCATTTTGACTCCCGCTTTAGCTTGGACAGCCTTCCTTGCTCTTGCATTAGTCCTGTAATGACTCAAAAACACTACTAAACACCGTAAAACATTCAAAGCAAGTGTAAAGCCATATTTTAATGCGAAAGCAAGGAGAAAGGCGTTGGACATGCCAATCCATTGAATTTAAGCTTCCAAAATGAAACAAACAACCAATAAAAACTTATGTAATTGTGATTACGTCAAACGGCCTTATATCTTAAAGTTGTAGTGTCTAGACTTCTTTGCACTACATACTTTCGAGTGGTATATGCGCTCTCAAGTGACGTACAAGCAAGTCTCAAGGGGGCATTTGTAGACACTGAAATTTTGATAAATATGATTAGTTTTTAATATTAGTATATTTGAAATATTTTTGATAATATTGATATTATCTAATTTTAAAAACTAATCATATTTATCAAAATTTCAATGTCAACAATGGGTTTAAGTGCAAACATGTTGATAGCCGAAGAGTTGGCGTATGACAAGGAATCGTTGAAGATAGAGCATGAAACATTGGTAACACAATTGACCTACGAGCAAAAGAATGTTTATGACTCTGTGATGAATGATATTGATTCCAATGGAGGTGGATTGTTCTTTGTGTATGGTTATGGAGGAACATGAAAGACGTTCGTGTGGAGAACGTATCATCAAAGATAAGGAGCCGTGATGATATTGTTCTGAATGTTGCTTCCAGTGGAATAGCATCTTTGTTCTTGCTTGGAGGCAGGACGACGCATTCCAGATTTGCTATACCACTCTCTTTGAACGAAGATTCCACGTGCAATATATCGCAAGGCAGTGACCTTGCTGAGCTTATAATAAGGAGCAAATTGATAATATGGGATGAAGCATTGATGACGCACAAAAACATTTTTTAAGGCTTTGGACAAAACTATGATGGATCTATTGAGGTTCGCCATACGGGTACTGCTGAAAAGACTTTTACTGGAAAGACAGTAGTTTTGGGCGGCGATTTTAGACAGATCATACCTGTTATTCCGAAAGCGACAAGAGCAGTAGTTGTTAGAGAAACTATTAATTCTTCATACCTGTGTACAAATTGCAAGGTATTAAGGCTCACCAAGAACTTGAGACTACAGACCTTAGCTTCAGATGAAGATAGACAGACGGTTGATTGATTTTCAAAATGGATTGTAAACATCGGAGATGGGATTGCAGGGGTTGTAAACGGCGGTTCATTTGATATCGATATTCCGGCATGGTTTTTGTTGAAGTGTGGACACGATCCCATAACAACTATAGTGGAAAGCACCTTCCCAAGCTCGAGATATGGCATGCGCAGCTAGAATTCCGAGCGATCCTCTCACCGACTTTAGATGTCCTTTATCAAATTAATTAGTACATGTGCGACATGAATACCGCAGAAGGACGAACATATTTAAGTTGTGACTCTTTGTGTATGGCAGAATAAGACACTCATGAATTCTTAAATAGTTTGAGATTGTCAGGTCTTCCTAATCATTCATTGACATTAAAGGTTGGTGCACCTGTTATGTTATTGCGAAACGTAGGCCACTCTCTTAGTCTTTGTAACGGGACGCGTCTCATCATCACAATATTGGCAGATCACATTGTCGAAGCAAGAATAGTTAATGGGACACATGAAGGAACCAAAGTTCTTATCCTCCGAATGTCTCTCACTTCTTCTGATATGAGATTTTCTTTCAAGTTCCATCGTAAACAATTCCCGTTGATGCTTGCATATGCCATGACTCTCAATAAAAGCCAAGGCCAAACACTAGCTCCCGTTAGGTTATTGCTAAAAAAAAACCGGTCTTTAATCACAAACAATTGTACATGGCTTTCTCTTGAGTCACCTATCCTGATGGCCTGAAGGTATTAGCTCTAGACGATGATGGACAAGATTGTGTTGTGGCTATCAATGTCGTCTATAAAGAGGTTTTCAATAATGTGTAAATACAATCGATGATATTATGTTTTTTTTTTTCTTTCAAAATGAAAAAATTGATATATATCTAGACAAAATATATCTTCTATACAAATGAATTAGGACAACAATTGATTACTATAACTAAGTTGCTAGAGAACGAGCACATTTGGCCAATTTATAAAAATCGTAAACAATGATATATAAAATCTCTAAAGTTATAGCACCGCATGCGTACATATACACATTAGCTATTAATTTGAGCAATTATTTGCTCGAATTCAAGTAATGATAACATCAACAAACATAAACGATCCAAACCATATCTTCAATTGCACTGTATAATAATTGATGTTATAATTTAAATAATTGTATATCGATACAAATATTCATAATATATTATAACAAATCAATTTCGTGCATCGCACAGGTGAAAATACTAATTTATCATAATAATTAAGTTATTATTTACCAAAGTTGCAAGATTTTGTTTGAGTTAATACCATCTAACGTTCCCTGAGTATAAGAATTTTGCCACGTTTAGTCCTAAACTTTCAAATTTAACCATTCGTGGTCCAAGTTAACCACTTATGGTCCTTCAATAATTAAATTTTAACCAATCATGATCCTTTCAAAAAGACCATGACTGGTTAAATTTCTAAAGTTGAAGGACCATAAGTGGTTAACTTGGACCACAAATGGTTAAATTTGAAAGTTTAATGACCACAAATGATCAATTTGAAAGTTTAAGACTAAACGTGACAAAATCTTTATATTCGAAGGACCCCATTTGACATTAATTGGATCTTTGTTTTTATTAGAAGTATTGATGGTGTCATATTTTTGTTTGTTTGTTTGTTTTTTTTTTTTTTTTTTTTTTTTTTTTTTTTTCTTTTTAATGGGGAGTTTTATTTGAAGACACAATTATGAAACATTGGTGAGATTTTTATTTGTAGTTGCGAACAGTAGAAGTCACTACTTCTTCAATTCTATGGCAATGGCTACTTCTACTTCCTTCTCACAATTCAATCTAATCTCTAAGCTTCAACACACTTGTCGTCTATCGACATCTCCTATTGGTTACCCCAAGCCTCAATGGAGGAGGAAGAAGAAGAGAACCGCGATGGTGGCACGCCACAGGTTTTCTTCATGGCGAGGAGGCGGCGGCGGCAGATTCATAGAAGCGGAGGAGGACGACGACGAAGCCCGGTTCGA
Organism: Ipomoea nil; assembly: GCF_001879475.1. Taxonomy (NCBI): domain Eukaryota; kingdom Viridiplantae; phylum Streptophyta; class Magnoliopsida; order Solanales; family Convolvulaceae; genus Ipomoea; species Ipomoea nil. The sequence goes on from NW_017619008.1 coordinate 836,598, forward strand.
ATATGCGGTGGCGCTTTTCAATAGGATGGAATACTACAAATGCCATGACGTTCTGGAAGCTCTATGGCACTCCTCGGATGACCCTTCTCGAACCCTTTTTCACGCCATTCTGCAATGCGCTGTCGGCTTCCATCACCTCTTCAATCAGGTTTATTTTCCTCTAAATTCTTCAATATTATTTGAATCGAATCATTGATGACTGGCTTTCGAATTGAAAGTTGTCACTTTCCCTTTGCTGAAGGATGAAATTAGGAAATTGCTAAGATATGGCTTCATGTGTGATAGCAAAATTTTTGTTTCGTTTTTTATTTGTTGCAGAATCACAAAGGTGCGATGATGGAGTTGGGAGAGGGGCTGTGTAAACTTCGAAAAATGAGATTTGAGAGCGGACCATTTCACCAGTTCGAGAAGGAAATCTCTGCCGCTTTGGATTTCATATACCAAACTCAATTAGAACTTGCTGCCTGTAAGTACTTTATAGTGAGAGTTAATTGCTCCTTTTGATCATAGAAACCTTTACCTATCTTCTATATATCTATCTATCTATGTGTCTTGCCAAGCAATTGTAAGGAATAACCCAAATGTATTGCCTCTGTGGATTTCACAGTTCAATTCTTGTGTATAGAATACGCTTTAATTTTCTTGTTCATATGGTTCTGTCTGGATTTCTATTGGGTGCCTGCCTGGCAGAAGTTTACCTGCCATGGGAAACAAGTTAAAAAACATAAAAGCATTTTTTGAGACAAATCCAAAGTTTTTCACTCTATCTCAACGTTTTCTGCTCTGCTATTTTTATCTTGTAAGTAGTAAATGTTGATTAATTCTGGCCAGTTTCTCCAAAACTTATGTAGGTTCTGAAGACCTGTGTCTTGCAATGGATCAATCTGAGATATCCTACCAGCTTCTTGGTGGATATGCTGCCGGGCAACAACTTTATATCCTGGTTAGAGACGATGATGGAAACTACCTTGTATTCTGTCATGACAGATACATCACTGCTGGTCAAAATCCAAGGATAAAAGTCCCAATCTTAATGGCTTCTGAGGAGCATCTAATGGAGTTGGAGTGCATATGACTCAATTGCATTGCCTTATACATGAAGGCGTACATCTCTCAAACCCGGCCACTTCGGTTTTTAATAGGATCTAAGGAATGTTGTGAGTACATAGCAAGTAATTATGCAGTATAGTTAAGCCCAGCAATACTTGTGCTTTCTTAGTATGCACATAATTGTTGTTGAACACAAGAAAACCAGTAATACATACCACGCATTTTATATGGTCTCTTCCAAGATGTTTGGTCGAATAATTCTAATGCCACTATAATGTAATTACATTTCATATATTTTACTAAATGAATTCGTACTTTTAACAGCCCTTGTCTATTGATGCTTGTAGCTGTGGTTGTGAAGATGGTTCGTGGCAGTTGGGTAAAGTTAGCAAAACACAACGTTAGAAGGATGTTAAACCATTGAAATTAGTTATAAGGAAGCTGAGAAATGTCAAATTGCCCTTGGTTGTTACGATTTAGTTTTGGCTCAAGTGTCAAATCGCACCATGAACCAATTGCGATATGTCATGTAGCACCCTGATCTTACATAACTGATTATTCGATTCACAAACCAAAAAATTTTGTCCACCTAGTATTTTTTACAGGTAACCTTCAGGTTAAAGGTAATAAGTTGGTAATGTGGAGGTGATTTGGCAGACATGTGTTTTGTTTTGTAGATGTGTCAGCCATTTCAATAGATGTGGCGGCCATTTCATCAATTTAATTGAATAACCCAAAATTTGACTTTCCAGTCATCCGCGTTGTGGCCGGCGACAGGCGGCGTTCCGGCGACCGGAGTGTCGCCAGATTCTGGAAATTCCAGAAAAACTTCACAAATCAATCTGAAGGTTCAAAATCATATGCAATCAGCCACAACGATTGTATCTGTGTCAGCCATTTCAATAGATGTGGCAGCCATTTCATCAATTTAATTGAATAACCCAAAATTTGACTTTCCAGTCATCCGCGTTGTGGCCGGCGACAGGCGGCGTTCTGGCGACCGGAGTGTCGCCAGATTCTGGAAATTCCAGAAAAACTTCAGAAATCAATCTGAAGGTTCAAAATCATATGCAATCAGCCACAACGATTGTATCTCCAGAGCCATTAGCAAAATATAGGAGAGGAATACACAAAATAGGCGAGGAATACACAAAATATTGTAGAGAAATCAGTGATTGCTGAGACGGAATCTGGAAATATCATAGAAAATGCGAAAATTGTTCCCAGACAAAAATTCAACGCAACAACAACAGCAACGAATTGGAGCATCTCACATTCTGATTTTTGAAGCTGCAGCAACAAATTGGAACAACATTTATGAAAGAAATCAGCATTGCTAGTTATGAGCCTTAATTAATTTTAGGATTATTGTTTTGTGAAGATTATGAAAGAAATCAGCCAAAGTTGCCGACCTACTGCGAACAACCGGGTCGCCCCGCCACCGCAACCGGTCGCCGCTGCTGCCTTCCACCCGGACTGCCGACCTGCTGCGAACAACCGGGTCGCCTCGCCAAGATACGGGCTCGGTCCATCTCAATCGCATACAAACAAGCTACTTCGCTAAAACCCCATCCCGATTCAGATTCCCATGTTTCAACCAAACGCCCTCTATGTAATCGCTACAAGAAAGCAGTAGAATTTGGGAGAAGAAAGCAGAATAATTTCCCATTAATCACAGAAATTAAAGCATAATATCCAAGAAAAATACAAAGAATTCAGAACCAAATTTGGGAGAAGAATGAAATGGCTGTTGATTTCTTTTTGGCGAAAATTGAGAAATCATTCGCAAATCAGGGAGTCATGATGTTGAAGCTGAAGCTCTGGTAAGTCGACGATAAGGATTGAAAGAAGATAAGGAGGGAAAGAAGACAGCTCATCAGTTTATTTTACCAAGCAAATAAAATAAGTTCACCGGCGCCATGTCATCAAAGTAACAGGGAAACCTGTAAAAAAGGTTAGGCGGACAAAATTTTTTGGTTTGTGAATTGAATAGTCACTTATGCAAGATCAGGGTGCGACATGACATATCACAATTGGTTCATGGTGCGACATGACATATCGCAATTGGTTCATGGTGCGATTTGACACTTGAGCCTTTAGTTTTCATTCTTACTTAAATGTTGTATTGCTATTCATTTGGGTTGTTGAATTTGAATGAATTTCCTTTTGTTATTCTCTTTTCTCCATCTCTCTCTTCACTACCACGAATTCACCAAACACAACTATCACACAAATCACTCAAGGTAACCAATCGCAATGACGATCTAATGAAGAGGCATTGGGAGCTTTTCAAGACAACTTCCAAACATTTTAGAGGGGTGTTGTGTTCTGAGATGCAATCTAAATATAATAAAGTAAACTGCAAAGACAAATACAATAATAGAGAGACAAGAACATAGTGTTCCGAGATGCAATCTAAATACAATAGAGTAAACTGCAAAGACAAAGACAACAATAGAGAGACAAGAACATAGTAAACTGAGACAAAGACAACAATAGAGAGACAAGAACATAGGGAGAGAGCGGATTTTTTAATATTTAAATTTTGCTATAATGATAGGAATTTCGTTTTTAGTACTACTGACTCTGTTATAATGTAGTATGTGTTCATAGCTACTTTCTCAACCAAGCACAAAGAGTCAATATCGCCCCCATTAGGCTTCAAACCCATGACCTCTCATTTGGGAGAGCCACTCCATGCCACTATAATGATATGGATTTCTATTTATAAAAGTAGGAAACATAATCTCAAAAGATCTCGGAAAGATGAAGATTGAAGTCTAGAAGATCTAGAAAAATCTATATAACTGAGGTAATTGAGTTCAAATTCATTTTGACCAAGTTATTGTATTCTATAACAAAAATTTAAATGTAATTTAAAAAAAAAATTGTCCAAATATGTTAGGAATATATTGTAATTAGATTTTGATGAGCCAAAATATAATTTTAGAATAAAAATTTTTAGACTACCGCCCATTTTTGAGTGAATTTTTGTAATTTTATTCTGATGAAGAACCAGAGATAATAAGTCCAGGAAATTCATGAAGAAGAAACCAAGGAAGAAGATGAAGGAGAGTTACGTATGGATTGATAAAAATCAGCCAAGGATATGTTTTTTTTTTTTTTTTTTTTTTTTTTTTTTTTAATAGTGCTATTAACCCTCTTACATGTAAGACAAATTATGCTGTGGAATTGTGTCCACCTTTTAGGTGGACACCGTTCCAAAACTGTTCATAATTATAAATATAGAGTTCAAAAATTATGAACATAGAGTTTTATAATTATAGAGTTCTATAAACTAAAAAATGTCAAAATTACCCCTAATTGTTAAATTCAGTTTTAATTCTTTCTTAAATACTGTGTTGCTACAGTTTTTGGGTTTGGGTTGTTGTATTTGAATGAATTCCCTTTTGTTATTCTCTCTTCTCCATCTCTATCTACTACCACGAACTCACCAAAACATACTTACAGCCATAACACAAATAACTCAAGGTAACCAATGCAATGGCGGTACTTTCACCTTTAATGTTTCTTTAAAACAAACATAAAGCACCAGAATCAGTGCATATTTAGTGATTTTTGGAACTGTGAGTGATGACATGGTGAAGAGAGAGTAAGAAAGAAAAAATAATTCCTTCTGCAAAAACAAATTTTTGAAACAGTGTTTTGATCAAAGAAACAAGAGAAATTGTACACATTTCGCACATAGCAAAGCCAAGCGGGGCACGTACAATGCACACGCCGACTAGCGCGTTAAAAACCTTTTTTTAAGTGTCAGATCAATTTTTTTTTTCTCCTTTTCTTTTCTCTTTCCTAATCACATTTACAAAACCCCTTAACCAAAAAAAAAAAAAAAAAACTTCACTTATGTATGCTCGTATATAACTCTGACACAAAACTGTACAAGAACTGTGGATTTAAAATTATTAAATATATTTTATTGAACTAATTGAATAAGTATACGAAAATCACCTGAAAACAACATTTTAATGTTATATTCATAAACTATAAAGTGAGTATAACAGGCGTAAATATTCATATTCTCTAAACAATCAACTTCTTTCCCCTACCAAACAATGAAAGGGGAAAAAAAAATATTTAAAATTACAAAATTCTAATTAAATTATTGTGTCTCTAATAAAACAAATGAGGTTATTGACAGATTACTAAGCGCTATCATGAGTAGTAACACCTATGCTCCAGTATCCTATTTGTTAGAGCCTCCCGACCTTGCAACCTCAATTTGGAAGGAAAAAATGAGTATAAGTGAATACCTGTACATTATTTAGTACTCTTCAAAACCATATTGTTCATCATAATCATAGGCTTCCTGTTCTGTATAATTTACATCGTTGTCATATTCTCCACCCATCCATTCTTCTCCGCCATCCTCTGTAACAGGATCAAGTTTGTTATCTTTCAGGTTTCTACCTTCATTGGCGTCTGAGTCATTTCGACTTTTCTTGGGATTGGCAGGAAGTGGCTGTCATGGAAAATAAGCCCCAAAAAAAAAAAAAAAAAAAAAAAAAAAAAAACATTAAACATTAAACATAAAAGTACCACTGTTAGAATTGCTTTTTTTCTCAAGGGCATTCAACATAAATGTAAATGTGCAGCAAAATTCAATCACTTTTCTTTTCCCATTAGTCTCCACATAAATATGGTTTACCCTTTGATCAACCTCATAGGCTCATATCACTTCATATTTCACGCAATATAAGAAATACTTCATACTTCTGACTAAAACAACGGACAACATCATAGTGATGCATCAATTTCCTGGTTTTAAAATTTTAATATTTTCTTGTTTACAGCCCTTAGAAATTCGATATAGCATTGCATCAAGCAGACGTCTAAAATATTGTGAACATCACACAAGTCACAACCCATAGAATGGATGCCAATGAAAGATGAGAAATGTAAGCAAAATAAGTTGGGTGGAGCAGGAAGGAGGGAACTTCATGCAGCAGCAAATAAAACTTGTAGTTGGCAGGAATACGTACAGATTCATCAAAAAGTGTGTCCAATACATCGTGGTTGACTATAGAGTTCCTCTGCATTAATGAACATTAAATAATAGAATAAGAGTATATATATATATATTAGACATACACATGTGAATGACAGAAAACAATGACAAATACACATGGGCTGAGCAGTATGCGATACATTGATGAAAGGATCTTAGCAGGAGTGCTATATAAAAGAGAAAGCAATTGGATAAAAATGAATGAGAATCATGGTTAGCTTTTACCATATTTCACGCATTCTCCATTATGTGGCACAAGGATGGCATTACATATGCCAATATAATTATTTTTATATTCACGCCCAAAAAGAATATTCTCAGAAACAGACATGAAATGTAAAATGAACAAAACATCCGCGAATTCAAGACTGTTACTCGTCAGGTAAAGTAATAAAAGCTTCCTTTTCAAAATTGTTAAACCATATCAGGCAATGAAATTAATGCTAACACCTTTTTTTATTCATAAAATTCTATTTCTCTGATATCTATATAGTACCTTTCTACTCAACATTTGTTGAGTAGCTTCTGCTGCAGTTTTGGCAGGACCAGAGTTCCTCAATTCTGCAGCTCTTCGCTGTTGCTTCTCCTGCAAAAAGTTCGGAGTTGTCTATTAGTCTACAACTTGAATCCACTTTGAAGAAACCTGAAGTTATTATTTGTTTTTTTTTTTTTTCCATACCATGGCAGAAATGAATAATAACAATGAAAGGTGCATCATGGTCAACACAAGCAGTTTGAACTGTGAATAATTAACTATCTTGGAAAGGAAGTTCTAGAAGAAGTCAATTGTGGAATGTATAATGCTGAGAAGTGTGATCAAGAAACAACAGTGTGGCCACAGATTGGAATTACAGAGAAGACGCTGAAACTCAAGGAACTCTTTGAGAAAATTAAAAACAGGAACCTGGTTGCATCAAGAGTGGATAATCAAGCATTTTGGTTGCTAAAAAAAGTTTAGAAAAATATTCACTAACAATTGTATGCACACCAAATAAGTGCATTTTGAATTAATGAGATTCATTTCTCAGTGCTATAGCTAATCAAGGTTTGACTATTTGTTGTAAAATATCTTAGTTATAGTGTTTAATTTTTTAGATTTTAAGCATTTTATATTTTACCAACAAGCCCTTAATAATAATCACAGCAACATGCTACGAAAGTAGAACCTTTTTTGACTTTGCCACAGCAGCTGCAGCTGCAGCAGCAAGCTTCTGTGCAGCTTCCATTTCCTCAGGGCAGGTGTAACTGGATTCGAAAAACTTTTTGGAAGCTAATGCAGCTGCTTCTTTGGCTGCTTGTTCCTATAATTATAAGAGAAAAAAATATCAATTTCATATGGAGGTATCTATTGCTTAATGAGAACAATACAAAAAAATACCCAACGGAGTAGCTCAAGTGGAAAATGAGCTCTCTTTGTGGGGAAGAATTCTGGGATAACCCGGGTTCAATTCCCACAAGTGACGATTCCCCTTGGGCCAGCTCCCGTGAACGGGGATTAGTCGGGTGGACCTAGACCGTTAAACAGACAGAGAAAAACCCGGACCACCTCGTTATTTACACCCAAAAAAAAAAAAAGAACAATACACAAAAAAGGTTCCACACTTTCACAAAAAGAACAATATTATAAAAAGGATGTACGAATTTTCTGCTCAACTCAAGGACAGTGAATATAGCCTTATAGGACCAATTCAATATATGAAAGCTACAAATGATTTTATTCATTTATTTTCTGAAATTTATATTCCAAAAAGAATTTATTGAACTCATAACAGAAAATGTTAAGTATACTCCTGCCATATCCTGATTTCATTGGGACAAGAAATGAAAAAGAAAAAAAACTAACGGCTCCCCTTTTTCTTGAGTCGACCAGCATGCCATGTTGGGAGTAAAAAGAGGAAGTATAATACTACTCATACATAACATTACTCAAATTGAACAGTAAACTAATTGGAAACAACTTTAACAACCAAAATCCTATGAGTGCTTGTCTCATGGATTCTTCAAAAGATATTATTACCTTATTGGAAAGTGCCATAAAACAAAATGATAATAATAGTTTTTTTTATGTTCTCTTTCCAGTCTTCCACATAAAAAATAATAATAATAATAATAATAATAATAATAATAACAATAATAATAAATAAATAAATAAAAAGCTCCCACAAATATTCAACATCCTATAAGCAATTTTATATATTTATATTTATATCCAAAATAAAAGTGAATAAAATAACTTAACAAATCTTATTACTCGTTTAAACCATAAGCAGATAAAAATGAATGAGTTTCATTTCAAGCTGCCCTCTTTGCTAGCAAGGCAAAATGTATGGTCTTCCTCTCAAGTCTCTCTCAATGGTAGTACAGATCTCAAAGAGGCCTATTCTGCTTCCCCACAAAATTGTTAGTTTGCAGATAAGAAAGGCTAGCAAGCTGAAGTCTCAAAAAGTTTTGTAGTGAATTCAATTTTTTGAATACCCCGCTTCATCTCCCTACTCAAACACCTGTTTATTATACAAATTGGCAACTTGGATCTTTTGTACAAATGTACATGTCCATAAAGGCATAAATAGTAAAGGAAGCAACACTTGCAATCTTAAAGGTGCTGGAATAAAAGTAAATTTGACCATTAATATAATTTTGGAATAAGGGTCAAATAGGCCATCGAACTGCACCTAATAATACAATTAAGCCACTGAACCCAAAAAACCAACAATCGAGTCCCTAAACTAACCAATTTCTAACAATTCATCCAATTTGAAGGTTTCTTCGTCTCCACGGCCGGAGACGAAGAGTTTCTTCGTCTCCGGCCATGGGGACGAAGAAGGTTTCTTCGTCTCCACGGCCGGAGACGAAGAGTTCTCTTCGTCTCCGGCAATGGAGACGAAGAAACTCTTCGTCTCCATGGCCGGAGACGAAGAAATCGTCGTCTCCGGCCGTGGAGACGAAGAAACTGGCCGGAGACGAAGAAGTTTCTTCGTCTCCGGCCGTTTCTATTTCTTTTTTTTTTTTAATTACTTAAATAATTAATTTTTAAATTTTATTTTTAAAAAAATAATTAATTTGGGAGGATGACCTGTTAACCTGTTGGAAACCTACAAATTGGAAGATTTGTTTGAAATTGGTTAGTTTAGGGACCTGATTGTTGATTTTTTAGGTTCAGTGGCCTAATTGCATTATCTTGTGCAGTTGGATGGCCTATTTGACCCTTATTCCTATAATTTTTAAAATTTTCTTTTTGATCAATACTGTGAGTAAATAGTACTACCTGAGACCAATGAAATGAATGAATACATCCAATTACATGAACAAAAAATAATTGCAACATCCCCTATATAACTAATCAAAATATATCTTTAATATGTTTTCTTTTGTTATTTACTTGGTATAGCATGCTATGCATCATTATGCAGGCATGTCTCTACTAGAACAGAGAAACAGCTTAGTTGGGAGACGAGACCATCATTAAAATTGCATTCCAGGCCTTGAGCCAAATAACCCAAATTAAATGAAACTGCTGTGATCATAGAGATTTTCAATTCCTAACCAAAAATAATCTTTATAAAAAGCAAGAAATACTCTTCACGGGCGTGTATAAATGGAAAAAGAAACAAGATATGTAAAATCACCTCAATATACTCTCTATTATTTTTCTCCCAAATAATCTTCTTGAGGTGCTTTGCCTCCTCATCATTTTGAAATAGATATGTGTCAACCTGTCCAGCATTGCATGTTGTGCATGATGGTTGTGACAAATTTATCAAACCAAACCGCAGAAAATTATTAACACATGCCCAGAAATATGAGCAGAGTTTAATACTGAGAGAAAAGCTATAAAACTGTCAATCAAATTTAAGAGGACATCTTTATTTATCAAAGTTATAAAAGAAATTGATTAACAATTGAATAAGTAACAAAGTGGCGAGTAGAAAATGACAGGACAAAATGTCAAAATTTATGGCACACTAATTCCTTGCAATAAAATAATCTGAGTGGCGCAGATGAGGCTTCAAAAGGTAGAACCGAAATTAAATTTAATGGTTGGCAGTATTAAAATGGTTCACTTCAGGTGCTCTAACGGGAATTTCATATGATCACACTCCAACAGATACTTTTTATGCAGTTCAAAGGTTTCTTTCAAACATAGTTCATTGAAAACTCAAACATAGCACAATAGGAAGATTAAATAGAGAACATCCTATAGCAAATAAATATATAAGAAAAAGACAGGGCATGACATAATAACAGATGTATGCTAGATTCTAGTGGCAATTTATTAAAACACAAAAACAAAATACTATTCTACCATTGAAACACAGTTAAAATTAGGAAAAAACCATTATGCTGATCAAGAAACTTGCTTGCAATACATGTTAACCATGAAAGCACAAAAAATTGATTCATTCTATTTCTTATGCCCCAAAAATCAACTACAGACTAGAGGAGAGTACACCACAAAACAATTAAACTGCAATGTCAATTTCATTGCACTGTTATAGTGATCCTTATATGAAATTAAGATGAAACCACATAAACAAGCCTTTCATACAATACCAAAAAAATAAATGCAAAAGAGACACTCTATACCTCTCTATCATCGATATCAGACAAGTTTTCCGACTCATCAGAACCTTTTGAATTAATATCATCAATTCCATGTGACTTATCAACAGTGTCATCCTGCATAGCTCCAGATGTGGAAGCAACACCTGCTATAGACAAGTGTATAGGTTTTCACACTTATATGTGGATCAAGCATTCATAACAAATTTTGGTTTTATTAATAATCTAAAGAATTTGATTATGGCCTACCCATCAATTCATGCTCCTTTCCCTGCAAGGTTTCATTTGCATTCGCATTCTGAACATTTCCATTTGCAGAATATTGTGAAGAGAATGAAAAAAGAAATGAAATGAGAAGAAGTGCAGCAAGCCAAAAACTTAAAAACAAGTACATATTTTTCAAATCATCTCAACACAACTAAGGCTAAGTCAGATACACCCAACCCAACACGAGCCTTTGAGCTACCTATCTTTCTTAATAACTACTCTTCAAGAAAGATCCTCTAGCACACAACATCTGAATGAACTGATTTGGCATTCTATGAGAATGACTAGAGAAGTCTTCCATGAACAATCATGAAAATTAATGAAAGCAACAAAGCTAGTACTAGGAATAACATTGTGAATAAAAGTTTAGGGTCTTTTTTTATAGCATAATATTAAGTTCACCAAGGGTTACTATCTAAAGTTAAAAAGGATTGGGCCCTGTGTGCAATTCTCCTGCACAGTGCATGATATGGGAAAGGAAAATGAAATCAAATAATGCGCTCCTAACAAAAATTCCAAAATTTTGTACATCAATTATCTCTGATATCCATACATTCATAGTTTTGATGTTCATAAATTTACGTTTATTATCCACCATTAAAAATGAAGATAATGAACAATGCATACAAATAATGTTGCTTCACATTTAAAAATGAAGATAATGAACAATGCATCCAAATAATATTGCTTCAAATGAGTGTTTGCACTAAATAGACTTACATCTTTACTAGAAAGTAATGCAAAATATTGAATGTAGAATCCATAAAGTAGAAACAGATGAAATATAGTGTCCCACAATCACCCTATTAAAACAGAAATAAAACAGAATTGCATGCATGTTTTACTAGATCCAGAACAAGAATAGACAAACAGTAAACAAATAGCAACACCAAGTACCGTCACATTTTTGTAGTTGTTCTCTGCTTCAGTAGATGTGACATAATCTAAAAGGTCACGATCATCATCATCAGCTTCCTTTGCCATCAGCCTTTCTTTCTCAGCCCGTTGGAAAGCTGGAGGTTCTGATCCCCCATCAAGCCCACCAGAAATTGTTATAAACTGCAAAAACAATTGTAAGTAATTCAAAGGGCTGTCATGCTACAAAGTTTGAAGCCAAGGAAACAAGGTGTTACATCAGTATAACAGCTTTCACAAAGGCCATGGGCAAAGGGAGGTATCCCACTCCCTTTGTGTTCACAAAGTAATTCACTTATTCCAGATTCTTTTGACACTGGGAATTGAACTGTCATCAGCCTCTGCTCTTTCTCAAGCTCCACAGCTCTTGTATTGAACTCCTCAATCTAGTTAAAGGAAATATATAAGAATAAACTAATCAATAAATCCACTTCAAAAACAAGTATATGCATCATGCAGTTGCAAAGGTCAAGAAGGTAAGATCCACTTGCCAATCTCAATCTTATGACAAATCAAAGGGATTGATAGTATGAAAAAATAAAAATAAAAAAGTTCGGTACTTTTAGGGGCATTAATTTGACAACCTACATGTAGAGGTGCCAATTTCAGGCCAAACCCAATTCTTAACTCAATCTTACCACTGTAGATGCATTTGGGTGCGCACCCCTATAAAGAAATGGGGCATTAATAGATAACTCGTTTAAAAGGCATTTTATCTAGTCTAGTGAGTTAAATCAATCACCCACTAAACAACTAACCAATTTTAAAAAGACAAAATCCCATTTCAACTTTAGATCCTCTTTCACCACACCCTCCCAACTGCAGCAGCTCTACTGCTACTTTTTGGCAACTGCACGAGAGCATGCAGAATTTAAAGCAACATTTTCTCTTCTACTTTTTGTTAGTCAAATCTTTTCCTTTTTTACTCTTGTTGTCTTGTTAATATATATATATATGTAATGCAGCAAAGGCATGAAAAGAATAAGGACAAAAACTAAGGATAAATGGTGCAAGGAGAAAGGATGTCACCATAATCCACCCTAACACTCCAATTTGACACCTCTATCAGTAACAATGATGAGTAAACTTCACATATAAGAAGACTCAAATAAGATGCAGCCCCTATAAGTTTCCTAAAGCAGAGGTTCACCTATAAGTTTCAAAAAATAGAAAGAAACAAGTTCAGGGTTGAAGTAAATTTAGTTAAATTATTATTAAGAATCTCTCAGATATAAATCTTGAAACTCCCTAGAACTTGTGCACATACTTTTTTACCTTTTTTTAATATGCTGATTCATAAAAAGTGAACCAGAACCACTGAACAAAATCAAAAACATGATGGCTGGAAACTTCACAACTTTACCAGTTGCAGAACTCAAAAAGGTTCAGAAATCTGCCAGCCATTTGGCAAGGACACTGTATGCATTATCTGGCCACTTTAACAAGAGGGAGGTCTTCTATTCTTAAAACCATGGCCAGTTTCACAAGAGAGAGCTTCTATTCTAATTTCTAAGAGAGGCTTCTTTTATAAGAGCGAGCATCATGCTAAGTCAACTTCTTGGCTTAAGGGAAAATAACTCTGTTAGGACATGAAACCATTGGGCTCCTCTCAGTTAAAGGATCATCTTTTAGACGGCTCTGAACTTTGAAGGCTAGCTGTATGCATTATATGACCACTTTAACAAGAGGGAGGTCTTCTATTCTAAAAACCATGGCCAATTTCACAAGAGAGAGCTTCTATTTTAAGAGAGGCTTCTGTTATGAGAGACAGACAGACAGTATCATGCTAAGTCAACTTCTTGGCTTAAGGGAAAATAACTATGTTAGGACATGAAACCATTGGTCTCCTCTCAGTTATGTTTTCCACATTCAATTTTCTGTTTGGCTACATTCATGGTTTTGATATGAATTTAAGTGTTAGAAATACAATCAGTAGCAAAGGCATCTGTTTTGAAGGGAACTTTTGTAGTTAGTATGGAGTAATATATTTTAGGTTTAATTCCAGGAATGGTCCCTTGACTATTGACCACCCCATTTACCAATTTTTATCCTTTGACTTTCAATTGGACCATAAATGGTCTCTTGACTATTGATCTTTACCAATTTTCATCCTCGACTTTCAATATGACCATAAATGGTCCCTTGACTATTGATTTTGTTCCAAATTTGGTCCTTCAGTTAAATACCCATTTAATAAACATTAAATTTAAGAATGATAATGTAAAAATTATAGTTTTAACACATACACATACACATAGATGACCTCCAACAATTGGTGATGCAAATTTGCTCCTTAACCAATGAGCCTATTGATGCAACTACTGGGCTCTCTTCAACCAAAAAATAAAAATAAACAAATAAAACAAAAAAGAGCAACACCAATAATAGCATAGTGGCAAATGTAAATAGTATTGGGAATTTACAAATGTACAGATAAAACTGTTATTTGCAAAATATCAGCTTCACCAACCAATTAGTCTTTGAACATACCGTTAAGCTCCCAGAATCTGTATTTTCAAATTCAATTAAACGCTTTGTCAATGTAGCTTCACAAACGTGCACAACCTTGATCTGTTAGCAAACATTAGAAAGCCATAATTATTCGTTATCATCTATCTACAAACACCAAAGCAATGAAGTTAAGAGTACTCTACTTGTAAAGTAAAGAAAAATGTAGTGTAAACAGAAATTTTCAATGAAGAAAATTCATATACAAAAAATGTTGTATGCCTTAAATTTCATTCCACAAGTGAAATCCACATAATACATTGTGTTGCAGTGTTGCTTTACTTTCTCAAGTATTATTTTGAAGAACAATGGGAATGTTGGTAAGGTTCATGAACCTGACTTTTTTGTTTCATTTTTCTTCTTGACAAATTGCACTTGCGCCCAACTCAAATTTTATGCAACACATGGAGAACGAAAGGCAGCTATAAAATAGAAATAGCAACTGAAATTTTGATCTAAAGTTGCTCAAAATAATGATAGCTTAAATTTAAACAAATTAATAAAAGTTGAACAAGTTAATAAGTGCCTTCATGGATTCATCTTAAGAGTTAAGAATCCACCTAAGAGTCAAGATGCAATAGTAGGATCCAAATCCTTGTTACTAAAATCATGGCCACAAAAATATGTAATTGAATGCTTTCTTACTACCATATGCTTATAGCTTAAAATTCTACAATTCAACTGCCAACTCATTATTACTCACCCCACTCACTGTTTTGGAATATTTAGCAAAGGAAATAATTTAGCTCTGGTGTGATTGGTGTAGGGATTTGAATTGGTAGCGTGTAGGATATAAGAACAGGAATGATCTATAGGATTCAGAACATCAAGTGACAGCACAAAAAACTGGTGTCCAGTGTTTTAGGAAGAATATAAAAGAATGTGAGCAAAAACAATTAAAGAAGAGTGATTGTATTGTAGGAATTCCACCCAGAGTTCCAACAGTATATTTCCACAAGATAAATTTCAGCAGACTATGAAAACTTAGAAATCAAGAGAAACAAACATTCATGATCATCAAACTTCTAAAATATGTACACAATTTTGAAATCTGAGAGAACAGAAACTCTATAAGTTCCACGATGAGAGCTATAAATCATCAAAAAACAAGCAGCCATTGAGATAAAGGCATAATAAAGGAGAAAAATCTTTAGCTCTATATCTAATCAAAGCTCTAACAAACACCAGGATATGACCTAGCTAACTGTTACTTACAATCTCCAACTTGGAACGCTTCAGTCCATATGAAAGAGAAGCTATGTAAAGTGCAGCTCCACATAACCCACTCGGTTTTCTCCCTGTCTACAAACAATTTTAGCGCCATAAAGAAGTTGAATTTAATTTAGTAGCCTTGTATACAAGTATAGATATCAACTTAAACAACAAAGATACCTAACCTGCATCCAATCTCGCTTCATACTAGCAACAATATGAAGGGCAGTTCTGGAAACATTTGGCTTCCTCTCACCAAATAAACCTACACAATGTGGTGAAAGAAATTCAAGTTATAAACTTTATGCAAGACTGATGGCAGCAGCCAATATATTCTTTAAAGAGTATATTCCTGTTTATGCAAGGTTCAGAAAACAACAAAATAAAACAAGCTATTCCTGTTTATCCAGCAACTAAAAGAAAGGAAAAAAATTCTTTTAACGAGTACTGATAACAGCAGCCAATATATATCGCAAACAATTCTAAGGAACTCCATGTTGTTAAAAATATATAGTGCTAAGTCATGCTTCATAATCTTCAACTACACACGGGGATTTTTTAAAAAAAAATTAAAGCACCACTTTCAATTAAAAAGCATTCAGGAAACCTGACTAAACAAGTCACAAACAGAAGATTGAGGATGCAAACCATATGAAGTTTTGATTTCATTTTTAATTCTCAAAAGCTACTACCATTTGTGGGACACAGTTCCCTGTCAAATATCTTCCCTCCTGTAGTGAATTGTGAAGTGACATCTAGCTGAGCAGATCTATACTTCAATTTAACAATTATTCATATACCATTAATAGGAAACAGTGCAACCATTTATTTAATAGGTAAAACAGTGAAAACAGTAATCCTGTTTCACTTGGTTAACAGTAAATATTACGTTTTTTACATATTGATATTAAGCCTTACACCATTGGAACATTTGGGGTTCTTGTTAGTCTTTTTAATTTATTTTCTAGTTTCTACCTCTCAAAATAAATAAATTATACCCATTTGTCTTATCTGAACAAAGCCCTTTGGTATTGTCTGTGTTCTTAGAAGGAAAATTTTGACATTGGGATGACATTCTATGTTTATCATACTTTTTGGAATGGATAAATTAAACATAGGATTTTAGAAGCAATTTATTCTATATAATTCAAATTAGTTACATTATTTTTATTGATTAATAAAATTTGATAAAATCCATATCCGGAAAGGGGGATAAATTCTTTTATGGTAAAACACTTGTCCATTGAATTTCATATACTAAATTTCACACAAAAAAATTCCCTATTTACCTCAGATAAACAAATGGCAATGTCTGCTAGCTAAGTCGTCAAATAAAATCAAGTATATAAGTATATTATAAAGTATTAATTGAGAAACTGGATATTCAAGAGACAAACTCATTAACTTTTAGTTCGAGTCAATTGATTTTAACTTAAATGTTTCATTTAAATTCTGATAAACCTTTTTTCACTTTGTGAGATCAAGAGCAAACCCCATCCAAGGTCCAGAAAAAAACAAAATTGCAGCAAAATAATCATTGTTTCAGTCAAGAGGCACAGAGTAGAGGAGGAATAAGTAAATAATCACATGAGTAATAACAAACTTGAATAGTAAAGATGTCAGGATAGTTATTTACGATCAGTGAATCGATGAATGAAAAGGCTAGGATCTACAGGTTTTTGAACAATTGGGTGCTCCTCAAGGCTTAGAAGTTTGCAAAGCTGTAAGAAGACAGCACCTAATACATAACTGCAATTCAAGGGCAGGAAAAGCAAAATGAGGTAAAAAAAACTTCAATAATCCTTTAAAAATAATAAATCAGTACTTAGTACTGATCTCCATTTGCATAACCCTATGTTGGCATTGTTGTAGTTCAAATGAATTGTGAAAACAAAACTTATTTATACAAATATACTAGATTACATAATAGGACAATCAGAATCTAAAGAAGCTGAAAATGAACTATTTTGATTTTTCCTAGGATAAAAGCATTAGAAGTCTGTAGGAAAGCTAACGTACACATTAATCCTCAAGTACTCAGAAAAATCGATGAGAAGAAATGGCTTTTTCTTTTCCCTGCAAAAACAATAAACAAAATGATTTAGTAAGGAAAGACAAGCTTCATCTGTAACAAAAATCCGATAGATATTACAGTTCCCTGACTCCACTCAACCAAAGAAAGAACCATTTTCTTTTTTTATTTTTATTTTTTTTTAAATTTAGAACTTATGTTATGATATTGTTCCGTTGGCAAAAGCCTTCTGCAACTCACCACCTTATCAATTCTAATCCACTTAATCCCTCTTTCATGGGCTTACATCTTTACAGTGAATGAATGGTTCCCCCAAAATATGATCTAAAGGAAACCATTTTCATTAAGTAGGGGAAGTAGAAAACAAATGAAAGAGACAAGATTCTTTAAATGTATCAAGTAAAGATCTGTGACCATCTGCAGGTCAAAAACGGAAGGAAATTGGAATGAACATCCACTAGGCATTATACTGAATCCAAAAGAATAATTTTGCGCATTTATATGGAATTCATTTGAAGCATGCTTGGTTCATAGAATAAGTCATTGATAGACTGACATTCTACAAAACTGTTCTCGTGTCTAAATACTAAACCCTGGCACGTACTTTACAAAAAGATCAAAAGATAAATCCTCACAAATCCAGTGTTTATGCATAAAGGAACAGGAATGGGCTCCTAATGCTGTCTCTTTATGATATAGCAATCTGGTATTAACCCTTAGCAGTTGTAAAATGTTGTTGCTATTAAGTAGTCATGAATAAGGACCACTAAAGACTTCAATAATAGAGCAGACTTTAGGTGTTTAAATCAGTGATACTTGGAAGGCTTGATTGAAAGCAAGGGAGAAAAGAGAAGAAATAATACAATTAAATAATTTAAAGCAAAACCTTAAAAGAAAGGATGTGACAGAGATTCAAAACATAACTATAAGCAAGAGAAGAATAATATCTTCAACCTCCGCATCACTCAAATTCATTAACAAGTTCAGTTCTAAAAAGTTTGCTTTCATTTATTCAATAACTTTATTACTCATGATAAAGTTGTCCTCTAATGGAACATCTAACACCCTACCAACAAAATATACAAGAAGAAAAACTAGAATGCCTCACCTACAAGCAATGTAAAGACAAGCTGCCTGAACTTGTTCCTTCCTACGTCCCCTGGTGAAATTCCGCTCAAGTGCTATCTGTGCATCAAAGATCATTTTAAGGATTAAACCACCCAATGGTTGATAATAATATGAGGGCAAAGGTGCATATAGATTATTTACTATGACACAACATCACAAATCATACCGTATAAAATCTTAAAGCAGGATTAGCTATAGAATCACCACCATCAATCCCCAGTGCATATAACATGCTATCTATACCTTCAAAAGCTGCAAGAGTCACCAGAGGGAAGAAGATTAGATAAAAAAGACATCAGTTTAGAAATGAGCATTAGTACAAATAAGGACTCTATTTGCTGAAGTTTGAAGAAACACTAGATTCGCAATTCAAAAGTGCTTTAAGACCAATAGAATTGAAGCTTAGGATCTTATGAAAGCAACATTGAAAGTAATTATTGACCATTAGAATTGCCATTATCTATCAGTTATTTAATATCTGTCTTTGATTTCACCAAATGTTTCTTGGTAACAATACTTTGGCATCAATAATGTTTCCATTAAATGAAGATAATTTATCTATGAAGTCAAACTCAAGGATTAAAGTATAAAATGGGTCAGTTCACAATGTGACAAATGACCAATGAAAGCAATTTCTTTATATCATACATTCATACCCTACAAAGATATTTCTTTATGTACTATTCTACAAATGGAAAATTTCAGTATGACCTGGTCACTCTAACTTATAAAGAAATATATGCATTTGAAATAGCATGGTGTGCAAAGATGAACACTCTAGCCATATAATGCCAACATTAACAATATACAAAAGCATTTCATCATGACACGAACTGCTAGTTTGTGAAAATCATAATGAGAATATACTTGTTCTGAACAATACAAAGTGAACTAATATTTGTTCATCATCGAATGCAAAACAAACAATATCACATATGATACCTTCCCGAAGTGTTCTATCACGTGAAGCTGAGAAATTACTTTGCACAGTCCTTACAAAATTCCCAGACATTTGACTCTGGAGATAAATGTAAGTTAGTTCTAATAGCACACATGTTTAACATTTTATGCATAAATGCAACTTAAAAAAAAAAAATCCTTGTTTAACTGAAACAACCAGATTAATTAATGAATCTTGCTATCAGTTTTATGGGATGTCTATTCATACCATTTCAATCTTAACAAAAATATTTCAACTAAAGGACTTCAGATTTCATTTGTTGCAGGACAGGATATTATGTATTAGATGTATAAATACATACATACATAATACCATCCTTAAAAAAGCACTTATGCTTGCCAACAATTCATGAATATAAATTTAGATTCTCACTTTTACCTGGAGTTCAGGATTTCAAAATCTTTAATTAAACCCATGAAATGAAATACAAAGAACTTGAGATCAGTAAAATTACAATCAAGTCTAAAAACTGCAAAATTGCAAATTGCTATAGGACAATCAGTGTCACTAGCCAATCCTAGCTCAATAGTAGGGATACAAAATTACCAGTTATACGCATGCAAGGGATACTATAGGAAAAGTGTTAGCAGTTCTTTTGCACAGGTATAGGGATAGGTACAGTGGGAAACTTTATGGTTGGGGACTTTACTCTCAAGCACATTCCTACCTGGTAGCTAGAACTAAAACCTAATAACACTGGGCCTTATCCAGAGTGGATTCTTAATCAAATTGTTTGTACAACAGATATCCAGAATCAATGAATAAGGTGGCTCATGGCCTCTGGCAGTTGGTCCAAACCCATATAAACCCAGAGAAGAAACCTCATGCCCACAGACATTGCCTACAACATCAAGTTTAGGAGGGAAAATTCACGCAGATTGCAATAAATTTGATATGATTATGTATTCCAGTCTAGTTAAACATGTACAGGTGAGAATGTTAAAATTGAAAGGAGTCTATGGGCAATATATGCACACACACACACACACACACACACGCGCGCGCGCGCGCGCACACACACACACACACACACACACACACACATACCGTCCCTGTAATCCTACATTAAGGAAGAAGAGCAAAACCTGTCCGGCTGCATTTTTAACAAAGGTAACTTCCGTTGCAAAATTATCTTCGCTAAGGACTCTCCCACACAGCGTACAGCATCTGTCAAAACATTAAACAAAAACAAACATCAGATGTTGGACAAGGGAAAGAATTGCTTTTAGATATTGAAAGATAAGGGGCTCACTGTCTGCCGTCGACGTTGTCAGCGTGGACACTTTTCCCACAGTAGCTACACCACACCATGATCTTTGGTTCAAGCACCCCAACCTTAATCAAATCCTGAGAATTTGGGACGGAGCCAAGATTTTCTTTGAGTGGGGCGAAAAAACAAAGGTAAAATGTGGCCAACAGGTGAAACTTGTACTTCAATGTGTATAATGTATTCTGGAATTTTATGCTAGTACTAATTAGCAGATAAGCTCATAAGCTATAGCCTATAGATAATCAACAAGAAACTAAATTGCATGTAGAATGGCAAAATTAGAAGTACCTATAAATACAATACCTACAAATAAACAATGGCAAGTTTTGAGACCATATGATATGGTGCATTAAAAATATATACAGTACTAATTAATTAGTATAATTTACTTTGTACCTTGAAATCATATGGTGTGATATTCCACTGCAAGAGTAGTTTGAACAAAAAAAGGAGACATTTTCAAGTCAATTAAAATAAAGTTTGGATAGATGCTTTATTTGAAGTCTCCATAAGCTTGAAGTCCTATCAGCAATAAATTAATGCCAACAGACTACTAAGCTTCACAGAATCACAGACTACTAACTCTAATTAGCAAATAATCATCCAAAATTCCAAAAAGCACATTACACATACATTAAAAACAATATTAGGCCTACTCACGTGAGTAACTCACTGTCTCACTGCTCACATTCATATAATTCATATAATAATAATAATAATTATTATTATTATTATAAAAGCTGTAATTTAGAAATTTAGTAAAACAAATTGAGAGAGGGGATAAGCAGATAGATCGGAGATGGCGGAGTTTTCTGGTATAACTAAATCAAAATTAGGGAAATTAGGGTAAAAAATAATTAGCCAGAACTAAGGAACTACGAACCTGTTGTGAGGAAGAGACTTCAGCGTTTGGTGATGACTTCCGTGTATGGAGGCAGCGACTGGTCACCGGAACTTGGTGGCGACTGGCGACTGGCGACTGGCGAGCCCGAGAGGTGCGACCATGCGAGGACAGACAGTGACGGAGAGGAGACGAGAGACGAGAGACAGAGAGAGGCAGTAGCGAGAGGCAGAGATGCGGAGAGTCGAGAGAGCTACAACCAACCAGAGAGGCGGAGAGACGGGAAAGCTACGCGGAGAGGACGAGAGAGGCAGACAGCGACAGAGGAGATGAAAAAAAAAAAAAACAAAAAAAAGAACAAAAATAAAAAAATAGAAGTCCTGCGATTACGTACTCAATCACCTGGATAATTTTCCGGTCTTTATCCGGTTATTACTTGGAGTTCTGTGAATGATGTAGGGTTTTTGGCGGCTTCGGAGCACCAAATATAACGGACGATAGTTGGACGTGCGCGCGTTGGATTCCTTGTAAATTTAGGGTCGGTTTGCAATCATGAAAAATGATTTTTTTTTTTTTAATACTAGTATCTCTATTACAACTGAATATTGTCCCGCGCAATGCAAGGGGAAAATATTATATTAATAATAAGAAAAACAACAGAAAAAAAAAAGATTATATATCTAGCTCAAAGATAGAATTCTCTATAAAAAAAAAAAATTAAAGTTACAAATATTAAATATTAATTAAAGTAAAGCCGATGTTTATATACTTTCTCTACGGAAACACAAAAAACCAATAACACCTCCACTAAGGCTCAAACTCACAACCTTCCAAATAGAAGTCCAACTCAAGTACTATTAGACCACATAGTCTTGGTAGTAAAGTTGATGTTGACACAAAGTAACAAATTTTATAATTTATTATCGGTAAAAATCACATGACAATAAACCTTCAACGATAATATGCATACGTAATGTATATATTAATGGTAATTAATTACCAAAAATAAAAACATGTAATATACTAACCATTACTCAATACACTAATTTGAGTATGTATTTTCGTTTAATTTGATTTGTGACAACCTGGTTCTCGGACTTCTCGCTAATTTTCAAGTTCATAAGAAAGCAGGTATGAATTTTCTTATTTTTAATCGATTTATTTTGTGTATATAATTCATATAACACTAAATCTCTACATAATTTGTATGAATTTCTTGAATTTAAAGACCAAGAACACATTATCTATGATTATCTTTAACCAACTAACTAAAATATTAACTTAATCATAGACCTAGGATTTTTATTTTTTTTTTATAAACTGACAAATTCATGTTTTCGTAACCTTAATTATTTGATTATACTTTACTTGCTTTGTGATTATAGTGTGTTGATTGTTGTAAATGGGATTTAAATACACTTGGATGTGTGTGCTGAATAAGAATAAATTAAGTAACCATTACTTAATGCTAATCATATTAAACAAATCAATTCCTAAATACTTACAGTGAGAAAAAAAAGAGTAAATACTCAAAATGGTCCATCGACTATAGCTAAATTCACAAATTGATCCTCGATTTTCAATTTTAACCAATTCAGTCTTTAACTTTGTAATTTTAACACAATTTGGTCCTCAGTCTATTTGACCGTTTGTTGACTGTGATTTTTGAGGATATATATGTAATTTCATGGTCCATCGTCGGTTTTTTAAGGTTTCGGTTGCATTTCCAGACCGCACTGTTACATTCGAATCCACTGCCGAAAGCAATCTACCAAATCCAGTCGTCATTCTTCATCCTCCCTTTGGATTCAATGTAGTTGAGTTTGTACCAGAGCGAAGAAGACACGTGTTTCCGAACCGGTGCAACGTCATCCTGGAGGCCTCCACGTGCTCCGGCGAGAGCTGAAGGTTCTTCTCGTGTCAAATAGATAGAGGACCAAATCGTGTCAAAATTGCAAAGTTAAGGACTTAATTGGTTGAAATTGAAAATCGACGACCAATTTGTGAATTTAGCTATAGTCGAGGGACCATTTTAAGTATTTACTAAAAAAAAATTACGTAACTCATTATTTTAATACATACAAACTGTAAGTACTATTTTAATGCTAATTACATTAAGGAATAAGAGTCAAATAGACCACTGAACTGCACACCAAAGTGTAATTAGACCATCGAACTCAAACACAATGCAATTGGTCCCTGAACAACACAAAATCATGCAATTAGGTCTAAAATGACATGTTGACCTAAAATTGTGATGACGTGGCGGTTACCAATTTTAAAAATAAATTTTAAATAAAATAGTTAATTAAAATTTAAAAAAAAAACTGTCGGAGACTAATCGTCTCTGGCAGTCTTCGTCTCCATGGCCGGAGACGAAGGCTTCGTCTTCATGGCCATGGAGGCGAAGGTTCGTCTCCCTGGCTAGAGACGAAGCTCTTCGTCTCTGGCCATGGAGACGAAGACTGGCAAAGACGATTAGTCTCCAGCAGATCTAGTTTTTTTTTAATTAATTATTTTATTTAAAAATTATTTTTTAAAATTGGTAACCGGCATTTAAGGTAAACAGGTCATTTTGGACCTAATTGCATGATTTTAGGTTGTTCAGGGATTCAATTGCATTGTTTTTTAGTTCGATGGTCTAATTGCACTTTGGTGTGCAGTTCAGTGGCCTATTTGACCCTTATTCCTTACATTAACAATGCACGTCTGCACTCCTAAAGATCACAACCATCCGTATTCAATATCTGCAACAAACAAAAATGCATTATTCAATTCTCCAATCTTCATCAAAATATATAAATTAAAATCACCCTCCACATTCTCATTCCCAATCCTTTGTTTCTCCTTAGCCCTAACCGTCAACTTCTTCAACCCATTACAAAACTCTTTCACCAGGCCTAGCAAAACCACACCAGAAAACAGATTTCATGCCTAATTGGTGCTTCTCAACCTTGGAGTCTATTCGTTTTTGTAACACCCCCTCAAAACAAGCTATAATAAAAGCCTTAACGCATGCAGATATCATAACAAAACACTAGCACAGCGGAAGATAAAAGGGTAACTGGATAACATAAAATCCAAAACAGGGGTGTTATGCCACGCTTATCAACACGATAAACGCTACGGCCAAATCTGCATGGTATACAACTATCCAAAAACTCATAGTCTAAAGCTAAATCAGCTCACAGGCCGTAAAGCAAGGGAAAGATACTACACTATCGGGCACTAGACATCGCGCTCGACTAGACATCACCTGTAAGAACACAAAGATAAACATGGGACGACGCCCGGTCAGCGAATAATGCTGGTAACCCACCAATACATGTGAAATAATGTACATAAGTAAGGTATAAGCTGTAAAACCATTTTCAAAATGGAATACATATATATAAGTACAAAACCAAGAGCAAAGCCAACATAAGACTCAACACTCTCAACAAACAACACGGGAACACATCCCTAGACCACAAGAACAACACGACTCACAAAAGAGTCAAGGCATGACCTAACATCACTCAATAGATCAAAACCCGACAAGTACAACGCGAAAGAATAAGACTCACACAACCGACAACACATGCCAAGGCCACACATGCCTTTGTGACTACACACGTCACAAGAGAAGAACACACAACACCGGCTACAATAGCCCTCGTGACATCACCCATCACGAGTTGGTATGCCTGCCTTATGCCCTGTTCCAACCTTATGGCTACGCCCAACCTTGTATCTTCATTCCAACCATTACCTCCAGGACCCTTGTACTTCTTAGTCCAACCTTTTCCCTCCGGGACCGTCGTCCCCCACCAACAAACCACCAACAAAGCCACCAATTCATAGTACACAAGGTACCGTACACACACACGGCAACACATGCCTTCCCAAGAAATACGTGGACCCATCACTCAGGCCACAACTCCATAATCACGTCACGGCCACCACGAGGACCGCTGCAATACCTTGGTGACTAGTGTCCCATACCACTAATCGTGCAATCCAGGTAAAGCCACACACGCATCACACCTCAATAGGAATCAATCAACGGATTACAACGAAGGTATGAAACATACTCAATCAAGGAATGGGTCACAGCCCACAACAACAACGATGAATAACACAAGTTATCATCAATCAATCGGAAGGTACAAACAACAAACACGCTAGCATTTAGATACCAAACTAGCATGCTTATCAAACGGATAAACCAAAGGTAGTTCCGAGGAACACACAAGACACATCACGGTTCAACAAAACACAATGTTGAACACTTAGCACGATTCAAGACACCAAAGTCCTACATGGCTTCCTACCATATAGTTCTAGACATACGAAACATCAAGAAGACACTCAAATAGTTCCACAAAAGAACATCGGGAAGTCAAAAGACCAAATACCGACTCAAAAGAATCACGGGAAACAAATCCCATCACACACCACTTGTGTTCCCAGCGGGTAAACCCACGGGTAGGCTCCCACCCGTGGTTCCGCCCGCGGGTACACCACCCACTGGCCACGTTCCCCGCGGGTGGGCGGCGGGTGGAGCTCTCCCCGTCGTTCCGCCCACGGGTACATACACCTGTGCAAAATAATCCCTTCGGGGATTTTCAACTCTAAGCTCCAATTCAAGTCCAAAACATGCCAAATCTCACCAAATACAACAAAATGACTTGAATCAAAGGAAATGCCAAGCAATGGCACAAATGAACCCTAAACACAAGCTCTAGATATGCATTTTCACAAGACAATGCATAAACACTCACATTTCATAGCAAAACACATGTAGAATCCAAGAAATCACATATATGTAAGCAAAATTGGTTTTGTAGAGCATGGGTTACCTCTTGTAGACTAAAAGACTTCACTTTACACCTCAACAAGCTCCCCACAAGGCTCACTTTCCAAACCCACTTCAAGAACAAACCAAAAGATCATAAAGATCCTACTTTTAAGAAAAAGACATCTAAGATGGAACCAAAAACACAAGATGGACTTAGATCTTACCCTCCTAGATGCCCAAATAGGTGAAAGGTTGAATCTTGGAAGCAAATCTTGAAGTCTTGGCAAGGTCTCAACTTAGCTTGGAGGAAAAACTACTCACCTTTCTAGAGAGAAGGTAGAGCTAATGTTTTAGAAAGTGTAAGGGGTGAAATGAAGATGTCTTCTAGGTTAGGTTACAATACTAACACTTGGTGAAAGGTCAAGAATACCCTTACTAACATTAGATAGTGTAAGGAACAAGGGAACTCTCTTCAAAGCTCAAGGTACAACTTGACTTTGAAGTTGACTAGTCAAATACTAGTCCTCAAGTATTAAAAATCAGGATTTTAGGAATTAATTCCTCAATTGAAATAGGATTAATTACTCAATTAACCCATGGATTGAATGTGGATTTTTGGGGTGTCACATCCTCTCCCCCTTCAAAGAAGCTTCGTCCTCGAAGCTTGGGTACGACGAATTAGAAACAAACGGTGATAGGAAACAACATTGTGACAAGAGGTTCAAGAACGAGTTCTTTTGGTCAAAGCTCGAAAGATTTCACACGAATTTCAAACAAGAAAGATGGTATATCAAATCAAGGATTGGCAAGAGTTTAACAAAGGAGTAGGTTGAGCATCACGAACTCTAGTCTTAACACCAACATCAACTTCTAGCCAAACATTAAGAACAAGACAACTAACACAAAAACACCCACTACTACTACTAAGCTAACTAAGCCGCAAGGCTACAAGCAAAACAAGCACAAAAGCTACAACAAGCAACCAACAACGGCTAAAGAGAAACAACTACAAGGAAGAAGGGGAACAAGGTAGCCACAGCTTCTAGAAAGACTCGCTCTCTGACTCCTCTGACTCTTCCTCGTCTTCCCCTCTATGACTCGAGCTGGCTTCGATCTGGTCTAGCCGGTGATGCACAACGACGAACTGCGTCTTCATGTATGCAAAGCTCTCCTCGATCAAGCGGTTCTGCTGACGAAGCAAAGCAACAACACGCTCTTCGTGCGACATGCAGTCGTGCTCCCTCTTGGTGCGAGCTTCTCTTCTTCGTCGGTTCTCTTCACCCTCCGAGTCGCTTTCTTCAGCTGCAACGGCATCCAGTGCTCCCACCTCGTCCTCAAGGTCGGCTTCATCTTCGGCTTCTTCGTCACCTCCCAAGCTCTGGACAGCGAGACTCAACTTCCCGGCATGGATTCCAAGCGTAGCTACCAACTCGGCCTGTTCATCGGGTGCTTTCCTTGCCACTTCCTCCAGCGTGATGTACTCACCATCATCCAACTGAAACAGATTATAACTCCGAAGGTTGGTGGCATCCAACACTAGCTTTCCCACAGCCTTAGGAAGGCAACCATCCACACTGACACTCTTCCTAACCAAGATCCAACTCAACACCATCCCGTAAGGCAAGCTCTTCCGGTTGTGATCCCAGCAAAACACCATGTGTTGCAACATCAAAGCAGGCAAGTTGAACTTAACCATATTCTTGAGACAGAAGGCAAAAGTGCACTCCAACTTACCCAACAACTTGCTCTTGTTATTGTTTGGCAACAAACAGTCCGATACCAACATCACCAAAATCTTTTGTTCCGCAGTCAACCACTTCTTCTCTGGCCTTGACGCTTGAGTGAAACCACTCGTACGGCCTAACAAGTAGCTCAAGTAGTCACGGTACCCATGGTATCCGTACTAATCCAAGAATGACCACTATACTGAGCCACTCCGGTAGCAGACAAACTCAAAAGCTGAGCCAGCCTCTTCTCAGAAAGCACCAACTTTACACCTCTCACTTTAGAAGTGATCTCAAGCTTATCACCTTCCCTTGTCACAACCATGTAACGATAAAACTCTTTAACCAGACTCTGGTAAGTCTCGGCCCTTATGGCGAGAAACCCATCCAACAAGCCCTGGAATCTAAGCATATCCAACAAGGAACTAGAAAAAGATTCCGGGTCAAAAGCTTTACCTTCAAGAACAAGGTAGTGGGCATCCACCCATTCCGCTTTCCTAGCCAAACTTGATCTTCTAGGCATGGCAAGAGATGACCCAAAGCTCAACAAATAAAGCCCACAACCTCCTCTTCTTCCTCCTTACACTCGCTGCCCCTCTCTCTCTCTCGAGCTCTCTCTCTCTCTCGCCTGATCGGCTCTCTCGGCGACAGCAGGTCGGCGCGACACGGCGGAGCTCCGGGCTGCTGCGACGGCGGCATGGCGGTGGCTCAACGGCGGTGGGGCGACGGGTTGGGGGTGGGGTTAGGTGTTCTCACGGGTAGAGAAGAGAAGAAGAAAAGAGAATTTGGGATTTTAGGGATTTGGGAGAAATTGGGGAAAAAGATGATTTAATTTGGGAATTTTGGGTAAAGTGGGAATTTATGGTTTAGATGGAATTAAAAATAAATAAGTTATAAGAAAAATAATTGGCTTAAGTGGTTTAGAGGTTGGGTTGACAAAGAATAAGCTCAGGTTTGAAACTTAAAGGTTATAATTAAACATTAGGCTTGATTTGATTTTTTTTTTTAAGATACACAAGAATGAATTTTGGCATGAATTGGCTATCTCCAAATTCAAAGAATACTTGAAGAATTTGGGAAGTTCACAAAGGAATTGTTGTAAAAACAACCAAGGGTAGGGATTGTAGAATTGGCCCAAGTACAAAGCATTCCAAAGATAGATGACTAACTTCACAACGAGACTTATGTGCCAACTAAAGAAGTCACTTAGCAAGAAAAGTTTACACTAAGCTCCAACAGAATTGCTATCAAGGAAAAACATGCCAAGGATTGCCAAGCAAAAAACAACTACGAAACACAAGATAACACTCAAGGCAACAACGAACACGATGATCACGGAAAAACAAGGATAGGCTAGAGGAAAAGGGTTACCTGCCAACTCTTCCTCCACCAAGCCCTCCGACTCGGCCTGTGAACGCGCCATCACGAAGACCCTCCCAGGTGGCCTAGCTCCAACTGCTTCGCGACCCGAACTAACTCCCGATGCTCCTCCGGCTCCCGGGGGTGGCGGCAACGCTCGCTGACCGGCAAGCTGGGGACACTCCGCGACCTTGTGACCTCGATCCCCGCATCGGAAACACCTAAACGCCTGGCCATGACAATCTTGGCCCGCGTGTACCTTCCCGCATCTTTGGCACGGAAACAACTTAGCTTGGTCCCCTTGCTCCATCCTTTTAGGTCCTTGAGATGAAGATGACACATGCTTGGCCTGGAAACCCGGTCGTGGCTTCTTGAAGGTAGAAGAACCTCAGCCCTCAGTCCTCTTCCTAGCTTGTTCGTACGATCCTCTCTGAAGCTGCTGCACGCGATACAGATTGGCGGCACGCACGTAAGCGTCCTTAAGAGAACTCGGCCTACTCACAGTCAAAGCTTTTCGCGCCTCATAGTTCAAACCGGCCACGAATTTCTCGACTTTAGCGAGCTTAGTAGGCACGAGCATCCTCGCAAAACGTGCCAACTCCAAGAACCTCTTGTGGTATTCAACCACAGACATGGATCCTTGCTGCAGGTGGAGAAACTCTTCATACATGGCGACGCGCACATGTGCAGGGTAGAACCTCTCGCGCATTCTGTCCTTGAGCGCGGTCCAGTCGAACTTGGGTTCTTCAAGAAGAGCCGTACCTTCATGGACCCACCACAAATCCGCTTCTTGGCAAAAGTAGAACGTTGCCAGTTCTACCCTTCTCTCTTCGGGGCAACCCACAACGGTGAAGATCTTGTCAAACACCCGTAGCCACTCTTCCAAGACTACCGGGTCTTCCTCACCGGCGAAAGTTGGCGGCCGATGTCCCGACACTAAACGACCTACATCACGGTGCCCAGCAGGAGGAGGAGGCGGCACAGCGTGATTGTTGTTCAACAAAGCTTCACTGAGCGTCTACATGGTCTGTATCAGCTGGTGAAGGTTTTGAGCAGCTGCTCGTTGGTCGAGGTCTCCGGGGTACAGGCTCAGGGACGAGGAGGCATCGCAACTTCTACAACAACAACACGGTTACCAAAGATAGCAAACAAGCAAAGAACAGAAGGCAACACAGAACTCACCGCGCAACCTAGAGTCCTAAGCCTAACACTTAACTTCTTAAGGTCGCTTAAGGGTCTCAAACCACACTTAACCACTTAGAAAGTCTAGACTTAACTCTTCCTAGGCTCAAACCTAGGCTCTGATACCAACTGTAACACCCCCTCAAAACAAGCTATAATAAAAGCCTTAACGCATGCAGATATCATAACAAAACACTAGCACAGCGGAAGATAAAAGGGTAACTGGATAACATAAAATCCAAAATAGGGGTGTTATGCCACGCTTATCAACACGATAAACGCTACGGCCAAATCTGCATGATATACAACTATCCAAAAACTCATAGTCTAAAGCTAAATCGGCTCACAGGCCGTAAAGCAAGGGAAAGATACTACACTATCGGGCACTAGACATCGCGCTCGACAAGACATCACCTGTAAGAACACAAAGATAAACATGGGACGACGACCGGTCAGCGAATAATGCTGGTAACCCACCCATACATGTGAAATAATGTACATAAGTAAGGTATAAGCTGTAAAACCATTTTCAAAACGGAATACATATATATAAGTACAAAACCAAGAGCAAAGCCAACATACGACTCAACACTCTCAACAAACAACACGGGAACACATCCCTAGACCACAAGAAAAACACGACTCACAAAAGAGTCAAGGCATGACCTAACATCACTCAATAGATCAAAACCCGACAAGTACAACGCGAAAGAATAAGACTCACACAACCAGCAACACATGCCAAGGCAACACATGCCTTTGTGACTACACACGTCACAAGAGAAAAACGCACAACACCGGCTAATATAGCCCTCGTGACATCACCCATCACGAGTTGGTATGCCTGCCTTATGCCCTGTTCCAACCTTATGGCTACCCCCAACCTTGTATCTTCATTCTAACCATTACCTCCAGGACCCCTGTACTTCTTAGTCCAACCTTTTCCCTCCTGGACCATCGTCCCCCACCAACAAACCACCAACAAAGCCACCAATTCATAGTACACAAGGTGCCGTACACACACACGGCAACACATGCCTTCCCAAGAAATACGTGGACCCATCACTCAGGCCACAACTCCATAATCACGTCACGGCCACCACGAGGACCGCTGCAATACCTTGGTGACTAGTGTCCCATACCACTAATCGTGCAATCCAGGTAAAGCCACACACGCATCACACCTCAACAGGAATCAATCAACAGATTACAACGAAGGTATGAAACATACTCAATCAAGGAATGGGTCACAGCCCACAACAACAACGATGAATAACACAAGTTATCATCAACCAATCGGAAGGTACAAACAACACACACGCGAGCATTTAGACACCAAAACTAGCATGGTTATCAAACGGATAAACCAAAGGTAGTTCCGAGGAACACACAAGACACATCACGGTTCAACAAAACACAATGTTGAACACTTAGCACGTTTCAAGACACCAAAGTCCTACATGGCTTCCTACCATATATTTCTAGACATACGAAACATCAAGAAGACACCCAAATAGTTCCACAAAAGAACATCGGGAAGTCAAAAGACCAAATATCGAGTCAAAAGAATCACGGGGAACAAATCCCATCACACACCACTTGTGTTCCCCGCGGGTAGACCCACGGGTAGGCTCCCACCCGTAGTTCCGCCCGCGGGTACACCACCCACTGGCCACGTTCCCCGCGGGTGGGCGGTGGGTGGAGCTCTCCCCGCCGTTCCGCCCGCGGGTACATACACCTGTGCAAAATAATCCCTTCGGGGATTTTCAACTCCAAGCTCAAATTCAAGTCCAAAACATGCCAAATCTCACCAAATACAACAAAATGACTTGAATAAAAGGAAATTCCAAGCAATAGCACAAATGAACCCTAAACACAAGCTCTAGATATGCATTTTCATAAGACAATGCATAAACACTCCCATTTCATAGCAAACCACATGTAGAATCCAAGAAATCACATATAGGTAAGCAAAATAGGTTTTGTAGAGCATGGGTTACCTCTTGTAGACTAAAAGACTTCACTTTACACCTCAACAAGCTCCCCACAAGGCTCACTTTCCAAACCCACTTCAAGAACAAACCAAAAGATCATAAAGATCTTACTTTTAAGAAAAAGACATCTAAGATGGAACCAAAAACACAAGATGGACTTAGATCTTACCCTCCTAGATGCCCAAATAGGTGAAAGGTTGAATCTTGGAAGTAAATCTTGAAGTCTTGGCAAGGTCTCAACTTAGCTTGGAGGAAAAGCTACTCACCTTTCTAGAGAGAAGGTAGAGCTAATGTTTTAGAAAGTGTAAGGGGTGAAATGAAGATGTCTTCTAGGTTAGGTTACAATACTAACACTTGGTGAAAGGTCAAGAATACCCTTACTAACATTAGATAGTGTAAGGAACAAGGGAACTCTCTTCAAAGCTCAAGGTACAACATGACTTTGAAGTTGACTAGTCAAATACTAGTCCTCAAGTATTAAAAATCAGGATTTTAGGAATTAATTCCTCAATTGAAATAGGATTAATTACTCAATTAACCCATGGATTGAATGTGGATTTTTGGGGTGTCATAGTTTGGCAATGAGTTATCATCAACAATCTTCTTCTCTGCACTCAACTTGATTCCCTCCATCTTAAGCTTAGCTTTGAATCGAGGAGGAGTCCCCGTGTTAGGATTTGGATTCTCACTATCTACAAAATCCATGTCATTCAACAAACCAGTAGGTTGAATATGAAACTAAGTTGTGTTTTTTTATTCTTCAATATTATTAGACTATTACTAAAAGAATACACTGCACAAAGCTATAGCAGTTGATATTACCTCGGAATTTACACCCTGATAAGAGGAATCTCATAATCACTTGTTGAATCTTCTACCAAGAGGAAATCAAACATTACCCAAACAACATAAAATTAGATTTTTAGGATAAAGATAATCACATTTTTGCTTTCAAAACCGATGAAATAGCATTGTATCGGCTTCCCACTGCTCATCCTCGTCGTCGACCTCCCATATTACGCCTTCATCTCCACCCAACGCCGCCATATTGCCGAATTCAACCTTTGGATCTTCTCCCTCTCCGTCGCCATTGGCTTCATGCTCGTTGTCAACATCCTCCTTGTCTCCGTGGGCACCTCCTATTTCCGGTCCCCACCTGCTCCTCGTTCTAGCATCTCAGCTTGTTTCTGTTCTCTTTCTCTACGCCATTATTGTGAGGCAAAAAATCACGTTCGCGAATCTGAACTACGGTCATCCTTCTAACGCTCGCTGCACTCTTGCTGGTAAAAAGATACATAGTATTTGATAAAATTTGTTGTTTAAATTAACATGTAAAATGACCTGAAGGGTATACATAATAATAATAATAATAATAATAATAATAATAATAATAATAATAATAATAATAATAATAATAATAATAATAATAATTTAATAAAAGAAATAAAATAAAAAAATAAAACATATGGGGAGCCGAACGTTCGGCTCCCCTTAGTTTTGCCATTTTTTCCACATCGGTAGGAAAAGTGGCATGGGAGCCTTGAGGCTCCTATAAAAGGAGCATCAATGCTCCAATTTAAACATTAAGCTTGCCCATCCGTTGATGGGCAAACAGTGAGCCAGCTAAACTAGCTCTTGTCATTCAAAGAGTTGAAATGGCTCCACAGTAAAGGTTTTTTTTTTTTTTTTTTTTTTTTTTTAAATACAAGGGTGTTTTGGCGAAATCATTCTCCAAAATGTTAAGTG
This sequence comes from Ipomoea nil, assembly GCF_001879475.1. Taxonomy (NCBI): domain Eukaryota; kingdom Viridiplantae; phylum Streptophyta; class Magnoliopsida; order Solanales; family Convolvulaceae; genus Ipomoea; species Ipomoea nil. Next base: position 871,156 of record NW_017619008.1, read on the forward strand.
AAAACGTTGTAATAAATTGCAGTGTTTGTACCTTTATCCATAATAATTCATTCAACAAAATGAACTAAATATTAGAACCCTTCCCAACAAAACACCTAAAGGACTAGTACTGTTGATTCATTCATTGATCTTGTATGTGCATTCAATACAGTGAAAACCACGAGCCTTTTTGGGCTAAGCCAAGCCGAAATCCACTAGGTTGTAGGAGTAGTACATGTACATAGATGGCCATAGCCATGGAATTGGTTGAGAGAAAGAGTATGTATAAGAGATGTTTATATTTGAGACTGGCATCCCTTCTCTGTCTTCCTGAGCCTTTATATAAAGTAACTTCCTGACAGTTATAACTTCCCGTAGCCTTTCCTATTTGCTTGCCATGATGACCTCTTCTCTTTGACTAACATATTATTATTGTTATAAATAATAATAATAACAATAATATGGCATGCATATTATATTATTCCATCATGAGTCCCCCACTTTCTTAACTGCAAGTATTTGTCAGTATAAAAAGTAGAAATTGATGTTTACCAAATTGTAGTCTGGACTACATGTTTGTGCACGGGGCACCAAAGTTGTGACATTCCTTGCTCGGAGTGAGGAGATCATATGAAAGTTACGGTTAGGTGCACGGAGCACCCATGAGCCACGATTAGGTGCACGGAGCACCCATGAGTCACGATTAGGCGCACGGAGCACCCATGAGTCACGATTAGGTGCACGGAGCACCCATAAGGTCATGGTTAGGCGGACGGAGCACCCATTAGTTCACGGAAGTCGTTCCCTGCATGCTAAATAACACATGATTAGTGGGTCATGCCACTAGTATTGAATTAAATATAAAATTAAAATAGAAGATAGGTTCGGAAATCCTCTATCTTCCTTTTAATTTAATGTGACCAATTCCAAACTTATTCGTTGAAACGATAGTTGTGAGAGGTAGCACAGAGCTTACCCTGTAATTTAGATGGCAGCGTAGGGCTTGTATAGCATTACAATTGGTAGCACAGAGCGTACCATATCATATTATGTGAGTGGCAGCACGGAGCTTGCCAAATTATGTTGTTTTCGAATAAATTGGTAGTTGGTCACATTCACAAGGTAAATAATAATAATAATAATAATAATAATAATAATAATAATAATACTAATAATAATAATAATAATAATAACAATAATAACAATAATAACAATAATAACAATAATAACAATAATAACAATAATAATAATAATAATAATAATAATAATAATAATAATAATAATAATAATAATAATAATAATAATACTTATCTTCATATTTGGGAGGAGGGGGAGATAAATTCTCACGCAAAGAATCATGACAGCCTAAAGCCTTCGACTTCAAATAACATACAATCACTATATCAGTGGATTGTCTTCAACTTTAAATAGCATACAATCACTGGATGGCTAGATTAGTGGATTGCACAAAATGTAACAGTCGTTGCCGTCCTCCCCCTACGTTGCTGCCGGTGACCCTTCCATGGGTAGCCATCGTTGAAACTGTACTACCGGAGATAGCATTCGACCGCGCGAGCTTCGACACCGCAGGGCCTGACACGGATATTTACTGCCTCGTGACGCCCAATGGTAACAATTAATCCGGAGGCAAAGCACCAACACGGCAGTAGAAGAGCGCAATCTGATGTGCACCTGAAATGGAAAACCGAAGCCATGCCGGTCGACTGGAACAGAGTTGTCAACCTGGTGGTCTTCTTCTCCAAGTTGGTGAACTTCTTAACGTCATAGTAATCAAGAACGATATGAACCACCATGACACTCTTGATCACGTCCTCGGACTTCCCCGACAGAGCCCTCGTGCCGCCGTTGTCCACCGCTAAAATCGTGACGGTTCCCTACGAGTTGATCTCGCCGGCGAGATGGGTCTCCGTCAAGTACTGGTTGAAGTTGCTGAAATTCGGGTACTTGTCAAGCATGGTGGTCACATTGAAGGCGCTGCAACTCCACACCAGAATGGAGAATGACGCCAGGAAGAAGAAGATGATTTTAGACTCCATTTTCAATAACTATTTGAGTTTTTTTTTTTTTTTTTTTGTTTTCTGTTTGTTTTTTTTCCTCCTTAAAAGGGAGATTGAGAGTGGTATGAAAGGATAGAATGTATCTTGAGAAACTTGTATTATTTGCATGGATATTGGAGATAAATGTACTGGATGGAGTAATTGAAATAAGGTTTGCTTACAAAAGAAAGATGAACGATGTAAAGATGAATAATATATCTTGCTGTGAGATATGAATGGAGAAGAAATTAAACTTGAGTGTTTAATCAGCTAGGGATAGATAGGAGAGAGAGCACGCTTAAGAGCACCATTGATGGAGAAAATTGATCCAGGGTACGACCCAGGGTATGTATTTATACGGATATATGAATAATTTAAAGAGGTGATCGCAAGGAATCAATAAATAAATAGACAGGACACAAAGATATAAATAGACAGGACACAAAGATATTTAACGTGGAAACCAATACGGTGAAAACCACGAGCCTTTTTGGGCTAAGCCAAGCCGAAATCCACTAGGTTGTAGGAGTAGTACATGTACATAGATGGCCATAGCCATGGAATTGGTTGAGAGAAAGAGTATGTATAAGAGATGTTTATATTTGAGACTGGCCTCCCTTCTCTGTCTTCCTGAGCCTTTATATAAAGTAACTTCCTGACAGTTATAACTTCCCGTAGCCTTTCCTATTTGCTTGCCATGATGACCTCTTCTCTTTGACTAACATATTATTATTGTTATAAATAATAATAATAATAATAATAATAATAATGATAATAATAACAATAATATGGCATGCATATTATATTATTCCATCACCTTCCTTTTGTTGAATTGCAATTCATGGGGTGCCCCTAGGGGTGTAAACAAATCAAATAAAAAAAATTCGATTCGTGATTTGAATTCGAATATGTTAATTCGAATTTGAATATTTCGAATACGAATCCGAATTCGAATACTTTTTTCGATTCGAATATTTCTCGAATACGAATACGAATTAGAGTGTATTCGAATATTTTATGCTGTTTAAATATAATTTTTTATTATATTTTATCTTAATTTATTAGAGAATTTTGTAAAAAGTTAAGATAGGCATTTCGAATTCGAATATTCGAGTCGAATCGAATATATTCGAATAAACTGGTCGAATCGAATACAAATCAAATTTGATATTAGAATATTAAACGAATACAAATACGAATATTCGAATATATAGTCGAATTCGAATTGAATACTGAGATATTTGACTCGATTCGATCCGTTTACACCCCTAGGTACCCCCCATGAATTGCAATTCAATGCTTTTAAGGAAGGTAAAAAGTAAGCAAATGACAATAATACCCTTAGTTATTATTATTTTTATTATTATACAATGACATTTTAGTCTTTTTACCACTTCTTTCATTCTCATTCCCAATAATTATATTCTTCCATACCAAATAATGTAATTTGAATTTCTACATTATTCCCACCTTATTCTTTTCCCACCGAATTGCAATTCCTTTCCTACCTAATTCCTTCCTCCCAACCTAAGAAGGTCTTAGGTTTGAACCCCATCCCAATCAAAGTTGACATAATTAGTACTCTTTTTTACTATTATTAAATTAAAATAATTTAGTAGCTACAACAAAAAAATACATATACATTTTTTAATTTAGAATTATGTGTCTATAATGCCTTTATTAAAAAAAAGTATTCATTATCAATAAATTAAATAAGAGAAATAATTTCATTAGTTATATTGCCTTTATTTTTATTTTAATGTAAAAATTCTTTACATTCAAATTCATCAATTGATTATATTCGCTACATTGTCCATACAATGCCTTTATTCAAAAAAAAAATTCATTATCAATAAATTAATTAAGAGAAATAATTTTATTAGTTATATTGTCTTTATTTGTTTCCAATGTAAAAATTCTTTACACTCAAATTCATCAATTAATTATATTCACTACATTATATTGTCAATTATTTTTTTTTTGTATACTATTTTTTAATTAAATATCAAAGTTATAATACAAAATAATGCTATATATATATATATATATATATATATATATATATATATATATATATATATATATATATATATATATATATAGCATTATTTTGTATTATAACTTTGATATTTAATTAAAAAATAGTATACAAAAAAAAATAATTGACAATATAATGTAGTGAATATAATTAATTGATGAATTTGAGTGTAAAGAAGTTATAATACAAAATAATGCTATATATATATATATATATATATATATATATATATATATATATATATATATATATATATATATTTATTTATTTATTTACCAAGTATTATTAATATCATAAAAAATTAAAAAAAATAATTAAGTCAATTATATTAACTATTTGGGGGATTTGTAGATAAAGAGAGTATTCAAATCACACAATAAATTGAAATGGTAAATTACCTCGCATTGTCCTTGTTTGGCAATCATCGGTTAGCGCTTAGTGTTAGAGGATTGTATCATTCTGCACAGCACTCAAACTATAGAAACGCTCCGTATTATCCGCGCATGCACTTCCGATCGTGATCCCTTTCTCCGATCGCCGATCACGTTCTGATCGTGGCCCTCTCTCTTAGCGTGGCCTAGGAGAGTTTCTCCCTAGTGATCTAGGGTCTTGGCTTTCTTTTGCGGTATTTATTCATGGCATCTCATCCCAGATATCGATATGCTCACTGTATTATTGCGTTGGATTTCTCATTTTTTACGTGCCTTATATTCTGTATTATCTTCGACATGGAAGCAAGATCTTCCCTGACGGTTAACCAAATCGAGGAGAGATGGGCAGACCTGTCATTGGCGGAGGAGGAGTGTGATGGTCTAGCAGCGCCGGAGATCCAGGCTACGAATTATGATGATCCCCAGTGGGAATTGGTCGGACGGTTCCTCACCGATAGACCGATCAAATTCGACCACATGCAACAGGTCATGGCGTCCGTCTGGCATCCGGTTATGGGAATGCATGTTACTCTGATCGAGGAGAATCTCTTCTCGTTTCATTTTCCCCATCCTAAGGACATGCATCGTGTTCTCGACGATGGCCCATGGTCTTTCGAAAACAATCTGCTGGTTTGCGCTCAGGTTCAACCGGGAGTGGGGCCGGAGGAGGTAGATCTCAACAACGTTCCGGTTTGGATCCAAATCCATGGACTGCCTACGATTTTCGCCTCGACAGAGTTTATCACCCGGATCGGCGATTACGTTGGAACGTTCGCAGCCACCGATCCACACAATTTTGGAGGCGGCTGGAGAAGTTACTACCGGATACGTGTTCTGCTGGATGTCAACGTGCCACTGAAACGACGAATGAATATTATCCGGAAAGACAGTTCAGCGTTGTGGATCACATTTAGGTACGAAAGGCTCAACATTTTTTGATTTTGCTGTGGCATTCTGGGGCACACAGACAAATATTGCAAAAAGGCGTATGAGGAGGGTGTGGAACCAGATGAATTCCCGTTCGGCGCCTGGATGAAGGTAGGGCCACGCCGGCAGGTCAAACCGGTTGGCACCAAATGGCTCTTACCATCAAGGGCAAAAACAATGGTGGCGGTCCCCGGGGAGTTGTCGCCATCAGTAGCACTGGCGGTCGTCGAAGAGAACGGCGGCCTATAGGGAGATCTTAAGAGAAGATGGGAAGGCAGTGAGGAGGTGGACGATGTGGTGGGCAAGGATGTTGTGATGGAGGAACACTCAAAAAATTTTGCTATGGCGGGGCTGGCGAACCAGTCCTGCCCGCCACAATGAGCGTGCTGAGTTGGAACTGTCGGGGTATGGGTGGCTCCCAGACAGTTCGAGAGTTGACGGGCATTGTGGCTCGTCTGCGACCCAACTTTGTTTTCTTAATGGAGACAAAGTCTGTTACTAGTTAGGTAGAACGTTTGAGGGTGAGATTGGGTTTTGAGGGAATGTTATGCGTGGATAGGGTGGGGAGAGGTGGGGGTTTGGCATTGTTGTGGAGGGATTCTAATATGGCTAGACTTCTTAGCCTATCCAAGAATCATATAGATATAGTTGTCACGACATCAGAAATGCCGCATTGGTGCCTTACGGGATTTTATGGGAACTTCGACCGTGGGCAGCGACAAGAAACATGGGATCTGCTAAGGCAGCTTAGGGACCGTTCTAATCTTCCCTGGACTGTCCTTGGGGATTTTAATGATGTTACTAGCCAGTCGGAAAAACGAGGTCGCAATCCACAACCATCTGCCCTAATCGATGGCTTCACTCAGGCTCTGCATGACTATGAGCTTGTTGATTTAGGGATGATTGGACCTCGCTTTACCTGGGAACGTGGACGAGGCACTGAGATGTGGGTGGAAGAACGACTTGATCGTGCCGTAGCCACGACCGAGTGGATGGATTTGCATGAGGCAGCTGTGGTTCGTCATGTATGGACATCTTCGTCTGATCACCATGCTATTTTTCTGGACATAGACCCGCAACCAGTTCGACAGGCCCGGAAAGCATTCCGGTTTGAATCCGGATGGATACTGGAAGAGGGCTGTAAAAATGTTATAGAGTTAGCCTGGAGGCAATCTGCCGATCTTGATTTTCAACAGCGCATATCTGTTTGTGCGTAGCAGCTGGGACGTTGGGGCGGAGAATATAAGCAGCGGTTCGGGCGGAGAATAGGGATGCTGCTTCGCCGGTTAGAACAATTACAAGATGACCGATCTATGGAAGCTGTTCGGCAGTATCTTGCAGCTCAGGAGGAGTTGAAGTTACTCTTAAACCAGGAGGAATTATTTTGGAGGCAACGGTCCAAACAATTATGGCTTAAACAGGGCGACTCGAATACAAAGTATTTCCACAAAATGGCATCTTTTCGGAAGCGATGTAACTCATTGTCAAAGTTGAAGGATCCGCAGGGTATATGGTAGGAAGGAACGCTAATGCATGCAGAGGTTTTAAGGTACTATAATCATATTTTCCAAGCAGAGAATACATCATCTAATATTTTTGATCGGGTTCAAAATAAAATCACGGCCGATATGAATGCTTTGTTACGACAACCGTTCTCAATGACGGATGTCAAGATTGCATTCTTCTCCATGGCCCCGGAGAAAGCCCCGGGCCCAGATGGAATGACGCCGGCTTTCTACCAACATTTTTGGCCGGTGTTAGGCCATAATCTTTCCAATTTTGTGTTACATTGCGTTAATACAAAGTCCTTTCCTTCGAGCCTTAACGATTCTAACATCGTTTTGATACCCAAGAAAAAAGTACTGGAAAGAGTTGCTGATTTGCGCCCCATTGCATTATGCAATGTGGCCTATAAGGTTATTGCCAAAATGTTGGCTAATAGAATGAAGGGGATTTTGGAGTCTGTGGTGTCGCCGTCACAAAGTGCCTTTGTTCCCGACAGATTACTCATCGACAATATCATTGTTGCCGGGGAAGTAGGACATTTCTTGCGACGGAAGACCAGTGGTGCAATGGGTTTGGGCGGCCCTCAAGCTTGATATGGCTAAGGCGTACGATCGGATGGAGTGGAACTATTTGGAAGATATGTTGGGAGCCCTTGGATTTTATCAAAATTGGGTTGATTTAATGATGCTATGTGTCTCGACGGTCCGATACACTATTCAGGTAAATGGCGATGGTGTGGGAACTGTTTGTCCCTCTCGAGGGATCCGCCAAGGGGACCCGCTATCTCCTTACCTTTTCATCTTATGTGCAGAAGGTTTATCTCTTTTGCTACAACGGGCGGAGGGGTGTGGTGCCATTCATGGGGTGCGTGTTGCACGGGGAGCCCCAGCAGTGACTCATCTTCTCTTTGCGGACGACAGTCTGCTTTTTTTTCGGGCTACGTTAGCGGAGGCCCAAACTGTTAAAAGCTGTTTGGAAACGTACAGCGCAGCATCGGGACAATTAATCAACTTTGACAAGTCCAGTGCTATGTTCAGTGCTAATACGGGAGCAGAGGTGAGAGGCGTCATTAATGCGTGCTTAGGAGTTCGGGAAACTCGGGATCTGGGCTGTTACCTGGGACTGCCATCGGTCCTAGGCCGAAATAAATCGGCTACTTTCAGCTTTATTGAGGATAAGGTACGGGAAAGACTGAGTTCTTGGCAACACAAATTTCTCTCTAAAGCAGGTAAAGAAGTTTTAATTAAGAGTGTTGCTCAGGCTCTGCTAACATACGGTGTCTATTTTTTTATTACCGGCTCGAGTGTGCGACAGGATTGAGAAACTGTTTAATCAGTACTGGTGGGGCGGTGGAGTCGCGAATACTGGTGGGGTGCACTGGTTGAGTTGGGCAAGACTAAGTGTACCAAAGAGTCAGGGTGGCCTTGGTTTTAAAAGTCTCCGGGCTTTTAATACTGCGCTTCTTGCCAAACAGGGGTGGCGGCTATTGACCACGCCAACTTCTTTGGTTGGCCAAATATTGAAAGCGAAATATTACCCGAGGTGCGGTTTTATGGAGGCAAACTTGGGTAACAACCCGAGCTATATATGGCGTAGTATCTTAGCAGGACAGAATGTTTTGAAGGAGGGCCTTGCACGTCGAATTGGTGACGGGCGAACCACGAAAATTTGGGATTGGCCATGGGTGGCTGATCAATCCATACGCCAATTGGATACTGAATGTGTGGACGAATTAAAGGACGCTATAGTCAACAGATTGATGAGTGCATGTGGGCAGTGGGATGTACAAATTCTTCGGGATCTCTTCAACGAAACGGATGTGAGACGAATTCTTGCAACCCCCATATCAATACATCTGCTGGATACTTGGCGTTGGATGGGGGACATACGTGGAGAATACAATGTTCGCCACGGGTACAGAATCCTTATGTCGATCACCAACCAGACCGGTAACGTGTATTCATTCCGTGCTTGGAAGCTGCTTTGGAATCTTCGTGTCCCACCTAAGGTACGCAATCTTTTATGGCGGTGTGTACGGGGGATTCTACCGGTTCGTGAAAATCTGAAGCTCAAACATATTTGGATAGGTGGTGGGTGCCCGTTATGATGCCAATTTGATGAGACAGCCGAACATCTTTTGGGAGAATGCTGGGTTGCGAAGCAGGCTTTGGAAAGGGACGACGTGCTGCATGGGGAATCTATTCCGACATTCATTGAAGCGAAGCTTACTAGCGCGACGGAGGACGATGCTATACGTTTGGCAGCCATTGTTTGGTCATTGTGGACAGCAAGGAATGATTGTGTATGGCGTGGCAAAGAGTGGTCGATGGAGACTTTGCGTAATCACATAAATCTGTTGGTTACTTCATGGAATGCAGCTTACGCGCCAGTGATCGCTAGAGACCATGCAACTGCGGCTTGTACACTTTGGGTACCTCCAATGAGAAATTGGTTAAAGTGCAATGTCGATGCGACATTATTGGCTGACGATGTATTTTATGGAGCAGTAATCCGTGATCATGATGGTGGCTTCGTGGCAGCAAAAAATGGTAGATTAAATTGCGATCGGGATCCACTTATGGCCGAAGCCTGTGCGGTTAAAGAGGCGCTCTCGTGGCTACGCGGTATGGGCCACGAGAGGCTAGTTATAGAGTCTGATTGTTTAGTTTTTTGTAATGCTTTTAATTCTTGTAATTTGGGTTTTTCGTACGTAGATTTAATTTTGAAGCAATGTCTTTTGATTGCTAGAGACATTGGGAACGTTGTTGTTCGCCATGTCAAGAGATCAACGAATCACGAGGCTCACGTCCTTGCACGGGCAACTGATTCATCGACTAGCTCGGGGTCTTGGTCTGTTATACCCCCTGCGTGTATTTCAGGCTTTTTGCATTAATGATATATTTTACTTTGATTTCAAAAAATTAACATTTAATGACATAAAGGATATACATATATTTCATAATAATAATAATAATAATAATAATAATAATAATAATAATAATAATAATAATAATAATAATAATAATAATATAATAATAATAATAATAATAATAATAATAATAATAATAAAAGAAATAAAAATAAAATAAAAAAATTAAACCATATGGGGAGCCGAGGGAGCCGAATTCGGCTCCCCTTATTAGTTTTGTAACTTTTCCCACGTCGATAGGAAATGTGGCATGGGAGCCTTGAGGTTCCTATAAAAGGAGCCTTAAGGCTCCAATTTAAGCATTAAACTTGCCCATCTGTTGATGGGCAAGTAGTGAGCCAACTAAATTGGCTCTTGTCACTTAAGGAATCGAAACGGCTCCAAAGTAAACACTTTTTTTTTTTTTTTAAAAAATCCAAGGGTATTCTCCAAAACGCCAAGTGAAAATGTTATAAATTGCAGGTTTGTATTTTTGGTGATTTGGAACAAATTGTTGCTCCATACTGTAAATTATATTTACCAACTGTCCAATATCTTTGGGTTATATTATATTTAAATTTTTTAAATTTTTACAACTTCATCTAAAATTTTCAACTTAGGAATTTCTTTATCGATAAATAATGGTTGAACTAAATGAACACGGAGCAAAACACCTAAAGGATTGGTACTGTTGGTTTTCACAGCCTCGATGGCTGCCCGGCAAGCCAACACTGTAACACCCCGTGTTACGACCCCTAAAACCAAATTAATTAATTAATTACTCACACTAAAAAAGGGATTAAAATCCATTAATTAACTAAAAAGGGGTCCACCATAGTCCATGGACCCTTATCCCTAAAACCAACCCCTTAGTCCTATAAGGAATGGAAGTGGCAAGCCCATACCATTTAGACCCTAATTAGGACCCTTAGGTATATAAATAGGGACATAAGAGGCACCTAGAACCCACACCACAATAAACTCTCACCACACAAGAATTCCCAAGAATTCCCATAGGAGAAATCAAGAAAGAAGAAATCTTAAAGAAAGACCCTTCATAGCCAAGGAAATTAATTAAGGCTAAGAGGTAACCCATGTCTCAACAAAACCTATTTTCCTTGCTATAATCTCCTTCTTTGGCTCCCTCTATATACTTGTGTCTTGATGAATTCTTTATGATATTGTGATATAATCTTGTTGATTGATGTGATGATTTTATGTGGGATCTTGATGTTAAAAAGAGGTTCTTGATATTTATGTGATGATTATTGATAAATCTTGATGTTTCTTGATGATAGAGATAAAATATGATTTTAATGATTTGGGTGGGATTAGAGCCCTAGGATGGATTGGGAATTCGTATTGTGGTGTTCCTGATTTATATTCGGGTGGGAATTCGCATGTTCGGGTGTTATTTATGTTTAGAAGTCATGTTAGGATGTATTCAATATGATCCTTGTTTTGATCCGTTAATTGCCTACGTGGTGTCGTTATTTACGTTTAAAAGTGTCTAAGCATGGTTTCAGGTTCCACAAAGGATCCCGGGACGCGTATTTAATAAAAGAGTCAGTGGGGTTAGGTGGGGGTAGGGGTAACCGCCACCTACCCGCTGCCCGAGAACCACCGCTAGGCAGCGGGCAGCCGGCGGGCAGACGCCTGACCGCCGGCCACCCGCTGCCCGGTAGGCCATCGTCGGCGGGCAACCGGCGGGTGACCCCCACCCACCGGCTACCCGCTGGTCCGTTACCAACCCCGGGTCCTCGGCTTCCCCGTTTGATGTTCCCCATTCCCCGTGGTGTCCCAACGGACCCCTTTTGTCGTGCTTGAGTCTAGTTTGATGTTTCGGGTGCCATTCGTAGGGTAAAAGAGTCTTAGGAATTGCATGCTAGTGAATCGGTAACCCGTTGAACTAGGAGAAGAATGCATGAACCCCTTAGGACTACTCTTAGTATGTGAATGATCACACGTAAGTTTATTTATACACCTCCCCCTTCCCAATGTGCTATTATGTGTTACGATGTGTTATGTGATGCATGATTCCCCAATTTGGTTGCGATCAAATTGGCTATACGGGCAGTTGGATGGGTTGAGAACCATACCAACTGTTAACCAGGCCGGTTGCTATCGGTCAGGTATATAAATATTATATAGGGCTGCGGTCCACTGTTTGGTTGCGATAAAACGTTGTACATGAGCTGCGGACATTTTCCTAGCTGCGGTCAGTGATTCACTTCTTGGGCTACAGCCCACGGGCCTCGTGTGTGGATGGTCCACCGACTGGACGCGCCAGCGGTGTGTAGGGCCACCAGCCTGAGGAAGACCATATGTAACACCCCGTGTTACGACTCCTAAACCCCAATTAATTAATTAATTACTCAGCTCAAAAAGGGAGTTAAAATTCACTAATTAGCTAAAAAGGGGTCCACCATAGTCCATTGGCCCTTATTCCTAAAGCCAATCCCTTTGTCCTATAGGAAATAGAACTAGCAAACCCATACCACTTAGACCCTAATTGGGACGCTTAGAAATATATATATATGGACATAAGAGGCACCTAGAACTCACATCACAATAACTTTCACCACACAAGAATTCCCCAAGAATTCCCATAGGAGAAATCAAGAAAGAAGAAATCTTAAAGAAAGACCCTTCATAGCTAAGGAAATTAATTAAGGCTAAGAGGTAACCCATGTCTCAACAAAACCTATTTTCCTTGCTATAATCTCCTTTTTTGGCTCCCTCTATATACTTGTGTCTTGATGAATTTCTTTATGATATTGTGATATAATCTTGTTGATTGATGTGATGATTTTATGTGTGATCTTGATGATCTTGATGTTAAAAAGAGGTTCTTGATATTTATGTGATGATTCTTGATAAGTCTTGATGGTTCTTGATAATGAAAATAAAATATGGTTTTGATGATTTGGGTGGGATTAGGGCCCTAGGATGGATTGGGAATTGGTATTGTGATGTTCTTGATTTATATTTGGGTGGGAATTTGCATGTTCGGGTGTTGTTCGTGTCTAGAAGTCGTGATAGGATGTATTCAATATGATTCTTGCTTTTGATCAATTAATTGCCTATGTGGTGTCGTTAATTACGTTTAAAAGTGTCTAAGCATGGTTTCGGGTTCCACAAAGGATCCCGGGACGAGTATTTGATAAAAGAGTCAGTGGGGGATAGGTGGGGGTAGGGGTACCCGCCACCTACCCGCTGCCCGAAAATAACCGCCAGGCAGCGGGCAGCCGTCGGGCAGGGGTTTGCCCGCTGGCAACCCGCTGCCCAGACGATGCTCACCGCCAGGCAGCGGGCAGCCGCCGGGCAGGCGTTCGCCCGCCGGCAACCCGCTGCCCGGACGATGATCTCCGGCGGGTAGCTGGCGGGTGGCCTTCCACCCACCGGCTACCCGCTGGTTTGTCACCCACCCCGGGTCTTTGGCTTCCCCGTTTGATGTTCCCCATTCCCCGTGGTGTCCCAACGGACCCCGTTTGTCGTGCTTGAGTCTAGTTTGATGTTTCGGGTGCCGTTCGTAGGATAAAAGAGTCTAGGAATTGCATGCTACTCGAATCGGTAACCCGTTGGCCTAGGTGGAAGTCGTATGAACCCCTTAGGACTATTCTTAGTATGAGAATGATCACACGTAACCTTATTTATATGTCTCCCCCTCCCAATGTGCTATTATGTGTTATTGTATGTTATGTGATGCATGATTCCCCAATTTGGTTGCGATCAAATTGGCTATACGGGCAGTTGGATGGGTTGAGAACCATCCCAACTGTTAACCAGGCCGGTTGCGATCGTCAGGTATATAAATATTATATAGGGCTGCGGTCCACTGTTGGTTACTTATGAGCTGCGGTTCATCCTCTTGACTGCGGTCAGTGATTCACTTCTTGGGCTGCGGTCCACATGGGCCTCGGGTGCTATGACCCACCGACGTGGACGCGCCAGGCGGTGTGTAGGGCCAATAAGCCCGAGGAAGGCTGTAGTCCACCGACCTGAGTAATCAGGCGGTGTGTAGGGCTACGGCTGGCTGCGATCCACCGAGTGATGGGCCAGCGGTGTGTAGGGTCGTAGTCTCCGAGGATCTTCGCCCACCGACTGAGTCCCTCAGCGGTGTGTAGGGCCTGATCCGCTACGTTCCACCGACTGTGCCCTTCAACGGTGTGTAGGATCGTATGTCCCCCCTTGTAAAGTGGATCACAGTCCACCGACTGAGCACGTCAGCGGTGTGTAGGACTGTGATCCGCCGCTGAGTTCGTCAGCGGTCTATAGGGTTGGTTGCGATCAACTCCCTTCATGCTGCGGTATGAGGTAGGGTGCTGCGGGGCTGTGTCAGTGCTATATGCGCTAACCCTCATGTTCGGGGCATGCGATTGGTCCCGTGGCGCCATCACAGTGTGATTGTGTGTCACAAATGATATGATTGATTTGAAAGTAATCCGTGACCTTAGATGCATGTTCTTTATGATGGTTGTTTCTACTTAACTGTTATCATTGATTATTGTGCTTGCCCCTATTTGCTGAGTTTATTCCTGGTTTTAAAGCTAGAGTCTCTTAAGTATATATCTTCCTACTTCAAAATGGTTTTCATATATCTATCTATATTGTATTTCAACGCGTTGGAGTCGGTTACCAGCATCATTCGCTGAACAGATATATTTGGCTTTCAGGCACAGATGAGTAGACACCGGAGCGCGCTAGAGATCCGGAGCGTAAACTGGTTAGTTTCCCTTTCGGCCTGCGTGCCATGATTATGTATTGACATTGCTTTGAGGTTGTTTAGTTAGTTTAGCCTGTGCATCTGAGTTCTCCAGCTCAGATGTGGCATAGCACCCCGCACTCTTATGTTGATTTTGGGATTTAATGAGAATTCACCTATATTATATAAGTTTTAAAAATGTAAAAAATTTCGGGGTGTTACACCATAGCCCACCGAATGAGTGATCAGGCGGTGTGTAGGGCTATGGTTGGCTACGATCCATCGAGTGAAGGGCCAGCGGTGTGTAGGGTCGTAGTCTCCGAGGATCTTCGCCCACCGACTGAGTCCCTCAGCGGTGTGTAGGGCTTGATCTGCTACGATCCACCGACTGTGCTCGTCAACGGTGTGTAGGGTCGTAGTCCCCAAAAGAGGATCACAGTCCACCGACTGAGCGCGACAGCGGTGTGTAGGGCTGTGATCCGCCTTCGAGCTTTCGGCGGTCTGTACGGTTGGTTGCGATCAACCCCCTTATGCTGCAGTATGACGTAGGGTGCTGCAGGGCCATGTTAGTGCTATACGCACTAACCCGCAGGTTCGGGGCATGTGATTGGTCCCGTGGCGCCACCAAAGTATGCTTATGTGATTTGAATGATGACTTGAATGACGAATGAATGATGATTGAATAATGATGTGGATAATTTGAAAGTAAACTGTGACCTTAAATATATGTTCATTATGATGTTGTCTCTATATAACTGTTTATCATGATTGAATGTGCTTACCCCTACTTGCTGAGTCTATCCCTGATTTTAAAGCTAGAGTCCCCTAAGTATATCTCTTCCCGCTTCAAAATGGTTTTCGTATATCTATATATATATATATATCTACCAATATTGTATTTCAACGCGTTGGAGTGGGTTACCAGCATCATTCACTGAACAAATATATTTGGCTTTCAGGCACAGATGAGGAGACACCAGAGCGTGCTAGAGATCCGGAGCGTAGACTAGTTAGTTTCCCTTTCGGCTTGCGTGCCATGATTATGTATTGACATTGCTTTGAGGTTGTTTAGTTAGTTTAGCCTATGCATCTGAGTTTTCCAGCTCAGATGTGGCATAACACCCCGCACTCTTATGTTAACTTTGGGATCTAATGAGAATTCACCTTTATTATATAAGCTTTAAAAGTTTCAAAATTTCGGGGTGTTACTGTTGGTATCAGAGCCTAAGTTTGACCCTAGGAATAAGACTCTTAAGATCAGCTTTTAGGACATTAGGCTTAAAACTCTAGGAGTTCAGTAAGATAGGATTAGGGATCATAGGACGCGCGGTGAGATTGTGAGACCTCTAAACTAATCCACACCTAATTTAAAGAACTCCCTTCGCTTATCACATCAAGGTAAGGGTACAACACTCTAACTCGACATTTACTGTAAACGTTGGCTCTATAGATCAGCATTATGGCACCAAACAGAAGACAATCAAGGACTTCGGAACCTGCCACACACGACCCCCTGACTCAAACCCTACAGCAACTAACCCAAGTCGCCCAAACACTGAGCGACGTAGCTCTCCGCAACAACCGACCACCACAACCTCCACCAAACACAAACTCAGAAGTCGCCGGACAAGTCTCGAATCATCGACCACCCACCTTTTCGGGAGAAGAAGATCCCGCCATCCTTGAGGAATGGATCCGGACCCTCGACAAAATCCTGGGGTTGGTAGAATACCCATAAGAGCGTCGTGTAGAGATAGCCTCATTCTACTTCGGACACGAGGCAGACCACTGGTGGATCCACGAGGGACCCACTCACAGACAGGAACTAGGATTCAACTGGGAAAGCCTAAAAACACGACTACGAGAAAGATTCTACCCAGCACACATAATGGCATCCATGCACGAAGAGTTCCTCCACCTAAAGCAAGGAACAATTACCGTCATGGAATACCATAAACGGTTCCTCGAACTAGCACGCTTCGCACCAGAGTTGGTCCCTACAGAGGCAACGAAGATAGAACGATTTATATCGGGCCTCAACTTCGAAGCCCGAAAAGCACTAGTGATAAGCGGACCCCGGACCCTCAACGAGGCTTACTCCAGTGCCGCCAACCTGTACCGAATCCAACTACTACAACGAGGGGTTCAGGAGCAGATACGAAAAAGGAACACAGGAGGTGGGGCACCTCCTATGAAAAGACTACGGAACGACGCTAACACCAGGCCAAGCAATCCGGCCACCCAAAGGCCGCCCCAGGGAAACAACGAAACTAGTACGAGGGGCTTCTCATGCCCAAGGTGCAACAGGGACCACAGAGGCAAGGACTGCATGGGAAATCCCTTGCGATGCTTCAACTGTGGAAAAGAAGGACAGAAGTCCTTCCACTGCACTCAACCCTCAAACCCACGCCCCATAGCCATGGGCCAACGTAGAGGCACAAACAATCAGGGGAATTACGGTGCCCCCGGAAAAGTATTCGTCATGAGCCGCACCCAAGCCGAACTCGAAAACGAGGGCGCCGCCCAAACGCACCCCAACCGACCCGTCAACAGCCACCGCCCAGCAACACCACCGGCGATCACCCGCACAACTCGCCGCCACCGCCCGGAAGCTGCCTGCGACGGACCCGCTGCCACCACCGCCCGGAGGACGGCTGTCGACCACCCACTGCCACGCAACACCGTAACCTACGCCGGCCAAGATCCCCACCAACGACACAGCCGCCTACACCGCCCCGGTCAGCCACAACCTTGCCACCCGAAACCAAGCAGGTCGCCGCCTCGTCGCCGAAAAATCCTCACCGGAGTCTCGCTGGAATCCTGCCAGAAAAACAACACCAGAGAAGACGCCACCTTGGAAAAACCACACAATGCCGAAAAAACCCGTTGGTATCCGAACCCCGGATTGGAACGACGCCGATTACACGGTAATCGGAGGTAAAGCCCTCGAACCCGACCAATTCTCTTCGGAGTTGGTTGATATGCTTAAATTTCAAGGACTCCGAGATATGTATCTCACCATCAAAGGGGATACGTACCCCGAACTAGTGAAGGAGTTCTATCACCACTTAGTGGCCGTCAAACGGGGTGATAAAGTGGAAATCACCGCAAAAGTCCGGGGCAAGGAGATAGTACTCTCCGAGGGCCGCTTGGCCAAACTCCTAAAGCTAATCACCATAGGTGTGTCGGATTACGACCGAAAGGGATGGATTGGTACCCAAGGGTATATGGACTACCTCGGGTACCTACTAGGAAAGGAAGAAAGCTTCACCTCGGCCACCCGGCCAAACAGGAAATGGCTAACTGCCGAGCAAAAGATAATAATCATGATTGTGACCGATAACTTGTTGCCCACGAACAACAAAAGCAAAGATGTGGGGGAAGTTTGGAGTGTACTTTTGCCTACTTCCTAAAACACAAGATCAAGTTCAACCTACCGGCCCTCATGTTGAAGCACATGGAGTTTTGCAAGACTAGCAATCGGCTTAGTCTACCTTACGGGATGATCCTCAGCTGGATCATGGAGAAAAAGGGGGTAGACCTAAGCCACACAGAAATCAAACTCGTAAGCGGCATGGTTTTCAGTGCACAGAACCTCCGTCGCAATGACATCTACTACACCGAAAGGGGACAATACATCACCCTCGAGGAGATTTACCTTAAACTCGAGGAGGAGCAAAGAAAATTGGTTGATCGATTGGATATCTCAAACAAGAAACTTAAACGGGCAATGCAAGATTGAGGGGGGACTAGAGGGAAATGAGGAATAGGAAGAGGATAGCGAGCCTAACCCACACGGCACCCGCACGAGCAAGAGGAAACCCAAGGGGCCAAAATGAAGAATCCGTCAACGAGCGCATCCTCGCATAGCTCACCCGGCAAAACCAAATCATGGACGAAGGGTTCTCGTCCCTAATCCGCGCGACACGCGTTTTGGACTAAAGGGTGGCAGCAACCGAGACCGTATTGGGCACTCGCGGGGCATCCAGCTCGGGAGCAGGGAACCAAGGTAGACCCCAAACCTTCCAAATCACCACTTCACCAGAGATTCAATCTACCCCAGCAACAGACAACGCGTGAGGGCCACGTTCCTAATCAGGAGGCCAAAATACGTGACGTCCAGGGGTGAAAGAATGGATCCACGCACCGGCTTCGGGGACGAAGCCTCTTGTAAGGGGGGGGGGGGGGAGTGTAACACCCCGTGTTACGACCCCTAAAACCAAATTGATTAATTAATTACTCACTCTAAAAAGGGGATTAAAATCCATTAATTAACTAAAAAGGGGTCCACCATAGTTCATGGACCCTTATCCCTAAAACCAACCCCTTAGTCCGATAAGGAATGGAAGTGGCAAGCCCATACAATTTAGACCCTAATTAGGACCCTTAGGTATATAAATAGGGACAGGAGGCACCTAGAACCACACCACAATAAACTATCACCACACAAGAATTCCCAAGAATTCCAATAGGAGAAATCAAGAAAGAAGAAATCTTAAAGAAACACCTTTCATAGCCAAGGAAATTAATTAAGGCTAAGAGGTAACCCATGTCTCAACAAAACCTATTTTCCTTGCTATAATCCCCTTCTTTGGCTCCCTCTATATACTTGTGTCTTGATGAATTTCTTTATGATATTCGTGATATAATCTTGTTGATTGATGTGATGATTTTATGTGTGATCTTGATGTTAAAAAGAGGTTCTTGATATTTGTGTGATGATTCTTGATAAATCTTGATGTTTCTTGATGATAGAGATAAAATATGATTTTAATTATTTGGGTGGGATTAGAGCGCTAGGATGGATTGGGAATTTGTACTGTGGTGTTCCTGATTTATATTCGGGTGGGAATTCGCATGTTCGGGTGTTATTTATGTTTAGAAGTCATGTTAGGATGTATTCAATATGATCTTTGTTTTGATCCGTTAATTGCCTACGTGGTGTCGTTATTTACGTTTAAAAGTGTCTAAGCATGGTTTCGGGTTCCACAAAGGATCCCGGGACGCGTATTTGATAAAAGAGTAAGTGGGGGGTAGGGGTACCCGCTACCTACCCGCTGCCTGAGAACCACCGCCAGGCAGCGGGCAGCCGGCGGGCAGACGCCTGACCGCCGGCCACCCGCTGCCGGGATGGCCATCGCCGACGGGTGACCCCCACCCATCGGCTACCCGCTGGTCCGTTTCCCACCCCGGGTCCTCGGCTTCCCCGTTTGATGTTCCCCATTCCCCGTGGTGTCACAACGGACCCCGTTTGTTGTGCTTGAGTCTAGTTTAATGGTTCGGGTGCCATTCATAGGGTAAAAGAGTCTTAGGAATTGCATTCTAGTGAATCGATAACCCGTTGGCCTGGGAGAAGAATGCATGAACCCCTTAGGACTACTCTTAGTATGTGAATGATCACACGTAAGTTTATTTATACACCTCCCCCTTCCCAATGTGCTATTATGTGCTACGATGTGTTATGTGATGCATGATTCCCCAATTTGGTTGCGATCAAATTGGCTATACGGGTAGTTGGATGGGTTGAGAACCATACCAACTGTTAACTAGGCCGGTTGCGATCGGTCAGATATATAAATATTATATTGGGCTGCGGTCCACTGTTTGGTTTTGATCAAACGCTGTACATGAGCTGCGGTCATTTTCCTGGCTGCGGTCAGTGATTCACTTCTTGGGCTATAGCACACGGGCCTCGTGTGCGGATGGTCCACCGACTGGACGCACCAGCGGTGTGTAGGGCCACCAGCCTGAGGAAGACCATAGCCCACTGAATGAGTGATCAGGCGGTGTGTAGGGCTATGGTTGGCTACGATCCACCGAGTGAAGGGCCAGCGGTGTGTAGGGTCGTAGTCTCCGAGGATCTTCGCCCACCGACTGAGTTCCTCAGCGATGTGTAGGGCTTGATCCGCTACGATCCACCGACTGTGCTCGTCAACGGTGTGTAGGGTCGTAGTCTCCAAAAGAGGATCACAGTCCACCGACTGAGCGCGTCAGCGGTGTGTAGGGTTGTGATCCGCCGGTCGAGTTTTCGTCGGTCAGTACGGTTGGTTGCGATCAACCCCCTCATGCTGCGTTATGAGGTAGGGTGCTGCGGGGCCATGTTAGTTCTATACGCACTACCCCGCATGTTCGGGGCATGTGATTGGTCCCGTGGCACCACCAAAGTATGCTTATGTGATTTGAATGATGATGATTTGAATCATGACTTGAATGACGAATGAATGATGATTCAATAATGATGTGGATAATTTGAAAGTAAACTGTGACCTTAAATATATGTTCATTATGATGTTGTCTCTATATAACTGTTTATCATGATTGAATGTGCTTACCCCTACTTGCTGAGTCTATCCCTGATTTTAAAGCTAGAGTCCCCTAAGTATATCTCTTCCTGCTTCGTATATCAACGCGTTGGAGTTTGTTACCAGCATCATTCGCTGAACAGATATGTTTGGCTTTCAGGCACAGATGAGTAGACGTCGGAGCGTGCTAGAGATCCGGAGCATAGACTAGTTAGTTTCCCTTTCGGCCTGCGTGCCATGATTATGTATTGACATTGCTTTGAGGTTGTTTAGTTCGTTTAGCCTGTGCATCTGAGTTTTCCAGCTCAGATGTGGCATAACACCCCGCACTCTTATGTTAACTTTGGGATCTAATGAGAATTTACCTTTATTATATAAGCTTTAAAAGTTTCAAAATTTCGGGTGTTACAAACACTACTGGATATTTGTTATTTTTTTGAGGTGATGAAAACGAGGACCAAGATCTCAATGAGAGAGAAAATATTGAAGTCTTACTTCTCTAGGGTTTTTACCCTAAAAAATGCCGATCCCTTACATGATGATTCCAGGGGGATATTTATACATAGATGTGGGGTTTATACATGGTAAGTTGGGCAAGCGTAAGGGCTGATGCAACTGGTGACTAACTTCCTTTTCTGTCTGAATTAACAAAGGAAACTGCCTAACGAGCAAAGATTGCTTCCGCAAAATCCGCTGAAAAGCGTCTCTGGGTGTGCACCCGGTCAGGAATGGTCCCGACTGCGCGGGGGCGCCTTCCTGGGTCCTTGCCCCCAGTCCATGACACCCTATCCGCAAAGCCTGGTCGCCCGGCTGGGTCCCGAAAAGGTACACGGTCGGGGACGCATCGCCCGTGTGGCCTAGTCGCCCAAATGAACCCTGTGGGGGTGTTTGGTCGGGGGCACGCTGACCACCGTAGCTGGTCATCCAATCGCATCACTTCTGAGAGTTCGCCCGGGGATGCGCCGGTTGGCGGGCTGGCTGCTAGGAGGTGAGTCGCTGCCATTATGGGGCATCCTGTACCG
Organism: Ipomoea nil; assembly: GCF_001879475.1. NCBI lineage: Eukaryota > Viridiplantae > Streptophyta > Magnoliopsida > Solanales > Convolvulaceae > Ipomoea > Ipomoea nil. The sequence goes on from NW_017619008.1 coordinate 893,031, forward strand.
TGTCCGGGAGGTCTCCGGGGATCTTCTTCCTATCAAGTAATGCATCGCCTGTAGATTCGGCTGCCTAGTCTGGCCTCCCGTCCAGGCGGCTGATTTGGGGTATCTATCACCAGTCCCTCACTTTTTTAGGTTTTAGCTGAACGTTAACCTAAAAAAGTAAAGAAAGAGAAAAGAACCAAAGTTCTCTAAGCACCCTGGCCGCTTAGCTTCTTGGTACGCCCTGATTCGTCAGCAACCCTCGCGGGTTCCCGGCTGATTCCGCTGTTCCCGACTGGTCCCGTGTTCCCGACTGGTTCTGCGGAGCGGTATAGTCGTGATAGACTTAATCATGACTCTTTCTGCTAATTCCGCCGGTTACGTTTTCAAAACGTGTCTCTTCGTAATCGTCATCTCAAATGTAACGTCAGCGAACCCCCGTCCGTCCGATCTGAGACACGCGTCAATCTCATCGCCCTTCCAACCTTATAAATACTCTCCTTCCTCCTCACCTTTTTCCCTTCACTCTCCCTAGACTTCTCTTCTCAGGATCAGCCCTCGGCGGCCGGCATTCTTCGTCCTCGCCCTTCCGTTCTCCAATCGTCGTCTTATTTCAGGTGAGCCTTCTGTTTCCCTTTCTTCCAATACTTCTTTTCGTCTCTTTACCATGTCATCCTCCTCGTCTTCTTCATCTTCTTCGTCATCCTCCTCGTCCTCTCCCGACAAAGACACTCGTCACGGCCAGACTACCAACCCTCAGGTTACTACTTCCGCTTCGGCGGGAGCCGGGGGATAGTCCTCGGTGGCTGTGGTCGATCCTCCCATCGGCAGGGAGCCGTGGATATTCGAGGACTTGGGTTGGCCGGCTGGTCGGCGGTCCTCTCTTCGGGAGGTGGATTTTCTGCACGCCCGTCGGTTGTTGGGCACGGAGGCGGTGACCCGTCGCCCGTGTGATCAGTTAATAACGGACCCCCCGACGGCGGGTACGTGAGTATCCACTATCAGTTCGTCCGATGCAGCTTTCGTGTACCGCTCTCGCCTTTCCTTGTCCTCCTTCTCCAATACTACGGGATAGTGCCCGGTCAGCTGACACCCAATTCTTACTGCCTGCTGACGGCTTTCCTCACTTACTGCCATCGCCTTGGGGTGGAGGCGATGTGACACCCCGTAAATCCAAACTCTTATCAAGGATTAATTAGAGAATTAATCATAGTTTCTTTGTTAATTTATTCCTAAAAATCCTGAAATTCAATAGTCGAGGGACTAGAATTTGACTAGTCACTTAAAGTCAAAGGGTTGTACCTTGTGCTTCTTGGGTTGTTCCCTTGTTTCCTTATCTTTTCCAACTTTAGTAAGGGTAGAGATGTCTTTCTACCTAAAGTTTGTGGTTCAAGCAAACCTAGCAACATCCCTTCATTTCATTCACCCTACAATCTAAACACAAAATCTCTAGCTTCTCTCTAAAAAGGTGTAGCTTCTTCTCCAAGATAGAATTTGGGCATCCCAAATCTTGCAAGTTGTCTCCCAAGATTCCTACTTTCTTTATCTTGAGCATAGGGGAGGGTAAGATCCTTGGTCTTTTGGTGTTTTTAACATCCTTTTAGATGTCTTTTTCTAAAAATAGAATCATTGTTGTCTTTTGGTTTGTGTATGAAGTAGGTGTGGAGGAAGAGCTTTAGGAAAGGCTTTCTAAGGGTGAGAAAGAGAAGGTTTAGGCAACAAAGGTAACCCATGCTTTATAAAACCTAATTTCTTACTTATATGAGGATTCTTGGCTTCTACTTGTGATTCTTGTGTTGAAATGTGAGATTTGATGCATTGTCTTGTGGTGATGCATGTTTAGAGCTTGTTCTTAAGGTTCTTGAATGCCATTGCTTGGCTATTTCTTGGGTTCAAGTCAAATTATTGTTGTGTGCGAGATTTTGGGTGTTTTGGACTTGAATTTGGACTTGTTGTTGAAAATCCCCGAAGGGATTATTTTGGTGTACAGGGTGTACCCACGGGTGGAACGGCGGGCAGAGGCCTACCCGCCGCCCCACCCGCGGGGAACAAGCCTCGTGGGTTGGTGTACCCGCAGGCGGAACCGCGGGTGGTTGTCCACCTGTGGCCCCACCCGCGGGGAACATTATTGATGTTGGGCGGGGATTTGTTCCCCGTGATTCTTTTGACTCGGTATTGATGTTTTGACCTCCCGATGTTGTTTTATTGGGCTATTTGTGAGTGTATGAATGTGTATTCTTTGCTAATGAGCATGTCTTGATGTATTCTACTTTGTGATCAGTAGAATGCATCTTGAGTTGTTTTGTCCTTCATGTTTCTTGTCTTGTTATTGTTGTAAGGATGGTGATTCCTTTCCTTTTTGAGAGTGTTGATGAGTCCTTGAAGTTGACTTCTCTCTATGGTTTTGAAATGCTATATACTGTATTCCGTTTCAAAATGGTTTTGACTTATACTTATCTATATATGATATTTAACGCGTATTGATGGGTTACCAGCAATGTTCGCTGACCGGGTGTCATCCCCATGTTATGTTTTCCTTGTTCTACAGGTTTTGAGTAGATGCCCGAGAGCGCTAGACCTGGAGCGTTAGATAGCTTAGTCACCTTAGTCTAGACGTTTGTTTTGAGTGGCCTGTGAGCCTTTTGAGCTGCATGTGTGCCTGGACTCTTTCTGACTTGTTAAATTGTTAGTTTTCCCGCCTGTGCATCTTTACTACTGTAAGATGTGGCATAATACTCCCGTTTAGATTTGCTTCCGCTTACTGTTTATGGTGTATTAGATTGCTTTTCTCTTGCATTTAAGTTTTAAAAATTTGGTAAAATCGGCGGTGTTACAGTTGGTATCAGAGCCTAGGTTTGAGCTAGGATGTTAGAGTCTAGACTTTAAGAAGTTAAGTATGGTTTGAGACCATAAGATGACCCTTAAGTACTTCAGTGTTTAGGACGTAGGACTTTTAGGACGCGTGGTGAGCTGTGTGTTGTCTATCGTTTGTTATGTTTGCTTTGTTGCTTCTGTTTCGTTTTAGCATTCTTGTAGTTAGCGCCAGGTAAGGGTGCGTTGTTTATTTGTGCCTTTCGTAACCGTGTTGTTGTTGTGGAAGTTTCGTCATAGCTCCGCCTCGTCACCGCGCCCGTACGCCCGAGACGCGGACCAACGAGCAGCTGGCCTAGGACTTGCAACATCTGACGCAAATAATTCAGACACTAAGTGAAGCCCTTCTGCACAACAATCATCCTGCTCCTCCGCCGCAGCCTGCCGGGAATTGGGATGTGGGACGTTTAGTCTCGGGACATAGGCCACCGGTGTTCACTGGAGAGGAGGATCCCGTGATACTCGAGGAGTGGATCCGATCCCTCGATAAGATCTTCGCCGTTGTTGGTTGCCCTGAGGATCGCAGAGTGGAGCTGGCTTCTTTCTACTTCAGTCACGAGACTGATCTCTGGTGGGTACATGAGGGCCCCGCGTGTCAAGAAGAACCTGGTTTCGACTGGTCAGGCCTGAAGGACAAGATGAGGGTGAGGTTTTACCCATCGCACGTCCGAGCCGCCATGTACGAGGAGTTCTTGCACCTTCAGCAGGGGTCGTCATCTGTGGTGGAGTACCACAAGCGCTTCTTGGAGCTTGCCCGTTTTGCGAGGATGCTGGTCCCCACCGAGCTAGCAAAGGTGGAGAAGTTCGTGGCAGGGCTTAATACGAAGCCCGGAAGGCGTTAACTGTGAGCAAGCCGAGAATTCTGAAGGAGGCTTATCTGAGCGCGGCCGATCTGTATCTGGTGCAACAGCTGCAGCGAGAGTCGTTTGAGTTTGCCAAGAAGAGGAATGAGGGAAGTGGGGCCCACAGTTTCAAGAAGCTGAGACAAGACTTCCGAGCCAGACCCGCATCCTCTCCGCCTCAAGGATCAACTCGGGCTGAGTGTGGAGCTCAAGAGAGGACTTTTGCATGCAAGAGATGTGGAAAGGACCATGTGGGGAAGGATTGCCAAGGGAACGCGTTGCGGTGCTACAAGTGCGGAGAAAGGGAACACAAAGAGTTCGTGTGTCCTCTCCAAGATAATCAGAGAGCCTTGCCATCGACAAACCCGTAAAGGTTCTGACCTCGCAGGAATGGCACTAGCTGCGCTCTCCAGAACAAGTAGTTCGTGGCTGTCAGCTTAATGGATACGTAGTGGTGAGCCTGTTGAAGGGCGTTAAGCGGCCGCTAATCGGCGACCGTGACTACGTCCGGCGAGGGGGTGGTCGTGGCTACTGCCTCAGTGGTGGGATATGTGGAATTTGCCATAGGATCGATATAAGGCTGATACCAAGTGAATAAATATAAAGTCTGATATTATTCTGAGTGAGCGTACAAGAGTTTATATAACTAATCTAAGCACTACAATAGGTGGAGCAGTACAAGATAAGCTGAGGAATCTAACACCTCTAATCAATCTTAACCAACCAATATTTAATTCAAAACATATACACCAATATAGTGGACCCTTGGGAGGGAGTTCTGGCCGAGGTGTAGCTGGAGCGAAGCCTTCGGGCCGAGAGTTCGTGATGGGCCGGTCTCAGGCCGAGTCTGATGGTTTGGTGGAGGAAGAGACGGCAGGTAACCTATCTTAAGCTTACCTTTACCTTGAGAGTATGCCTTTCTTGTGTTTCCTTATCCTTTGCTGTGTGGTTCTCTTGTATCTTTCGAGTGAGTTTACTCTTGTGATTTGGTTGATAATTTTCAGTAGTTTAATGTTAGTTTTAATCCCGAAGCCTTACGAGTATACTTTTAATTCAAACCTCATTCCTTTGGGTCATCCAAACCTAATTTGTTAACTTTAAACTTAGAATAGTCAACCATTAAGAAATCTCAAAGCTAAAAGGATTTAATTCGTAGCTACTAAGTTTTGAACCTAGGTATTTAAATTTCTAACTCAACCTTTGAACCATCTAAACCAATTATATTTCTTAAACCTTATCCCACTTAAACTCCTTTTAACCTATAATTTCCAACCTACCCCAAAAAACCCCAAATTAAAACTTCTTTTTCCCAAATTTTTTCCCCAAATTCCCCAAACCCTTCCTCTTCTTTTTCCCCTCCACCCGCAAATCGCCCGAGAACCCTTCCCGTCGCCGACCTCTCCCCATCGCAGCGGGAGTACGCCGACGCCACGCCAGCCGTCGCCGAGCTTCGCCGCCGTGAACCCGTCGCCCGTCGCCGTTTCGCCGTCGTCCAGCCGGAATCGAAGTGAGAGAGGGAAGAGAAAGGAAGAAGAAGAAGAGAAAGTTGAGGCTATCTTTGTTTTGGGTCTAGCTTGGTTTTTGGACATATTAGAATCATGCCTAGGAGGTCTAATTTGACGAGAAGACTGGAATGGGTGGATGCCCACTACCTAGTTTTAGAAGGTAAAGCTTTTGATCCTGATTCTTTTTCGAGTTCTTTGTTGGAAATGTTGAACTACCAGGGATTGTTGGATGGGTTTCTCGCCATTAGAACCGAGACTTACCCAAGCTTGGTGAAAGAGTTCTATTGTCACATGAGTGTGACTAAAGATAGTGAAAAGTTGGAGGTTACCTCTAAGGTGGGAGGTGTGAAGATTGTTTTGACCGAGAAAAAGGTTGGCTCAATGTTTTGAGTTTAACAACTATGGGAGTCTCGCAGTATAATGGTGACTCTTGGATTGAGACAGATAACATGAGTTATCCAAATTATCCGAGTTACCTGTTAGGAAGAGCTAGTGGTTTTACTCAGGCCACGAGACCGGAAAGGAAATGGTTATCTGCTGAACAAAAGATTTTGGTCATGCTCGTTTATGACTGTTTATTGCCCAATAATAATAAGAGTTGTTTGTTGGGAAAGTTGGAGTGCACGTTTGCTTTTTGTCTGAAGAATATGGTGAAGTTCAACTTGCATGCGCTAATGTTGCAACACATGGTCTTTTGCCGAGACCATAACCGCAAGAGTTTGCCTTATGCCATGATTTTAAGTTGGATCTTTTCTAAGAAGGGAGTGAGTGTTGTTGGTTGTGTGCCTAAGACGGTGGGCAAGATGGTTTTGGATGCCACAAACCTCCGCAGTTGCAACCTGTTTCAGCTTGATGATGGTGATTACATCACTCTTGAAGAGGTCGCCAGAAAAGCCCCTGCCGAGAGGAGTTCGTTGGCTGCAGAGCTTGAGATTCCTGTTGGAAAGTTGAACCTCGCGGTTCAAAGCTTGGGAGGAGATGCTCGGAGTGAAGGTGAAGAGGAACGGGAAGAGGAATAAGGTGGAGAAGAAGCCGAAGAAGTCGAGGAGAACAACTCCGAAAGTGAAGAAAACTTAAGGAAAAAGGAAGTGAGAACCAAAAAGCAGCATGATGCGATGACACACGAGGAGCGTGTGGTCACCCTTCTTCGTCAGCAGAACCGGATGATTGAGGAAGGTTTCGCTTTCATGAAGACTCAATTTGTCACTGTCAACCAGAGATTGGACCAGTTGGAAGCCGGTTCTAGCCATGGTGGAGCTGAGGAAGACTCAGACGATGATGCCAAGGAGTCGGAGAATGAGTCCTTTTAGACCGGAGTTGGGGTAAGCTCGTTTCTTTTCTCGTTTGTTGTTGTTGTTTAGTAGTTGTTGCTTGTTGGTTGTGCCTGTGGCTCTTTCTTGTTTATCCTGTTTGATAGTTTGCTACTTGGATAGTTAGTTTGGTGTTTTGCCTAGGTAGAATTCAGTTGTTTGAGTTTAGGCGTGGTTTCGAAGGCTTCTAGTTGTTGTTGCCTTGGTCTTAGCATTTGTGTTGCTCAAGGAATTTCTTTTGTGATCTTATTGAAACCTTGCAATGTCTTGACTTTTTGCAAACCCTACCCCTTTTTAGATCCTTGAAGTTTTGGTTAATTGGTATTCTTGTTTTCCTTTTTGTCACATGGTTGATTCGTTGTTACCCGTTTGTTTGAATTCATCGTGCCCAAGCTTCGGGGACGAAGCTTCTTGTTAGGGGGAGAGGATGTGACACCCCGTAAATCCAAACAGTAATCAAGGATTAATTAGAGAATTAATCCTAGTCTCTTTGTTAATTTATTCCTAAAAATTCTGAAATTCAATAGTCGAGGGACTAGAATTTGAATAGTCACTTAAAGTCAAAGGGTTGTACCTTGTGCTTCTTGGGTTGTTCCCTTGTTCCCTTATCCTTCCAACTTTAGTAAGGGTAGAGATGTCTTTCTACCTAAAGTTTGTGGTTCAAGCTAACCTAGCAACATCCCTTCATTTCATTCACCATACAATCTAAACACAAAATCTCTAGCTTCTCTTTAAAAAGGTGTAGTTTCTTCTCCAAGCTAGAATTTGGGCATCCCAAATCTCGCAAGTTGTCTCCCAAGATTCCTACTTTCTTTATCTTGAGCATAGGGGAGGTTAAGATCCTTGGTCTTTTGGTGTTTTAACCTCCTTTTAGATGTCTTTTTCTAAAAATAGAATCTTTGTTGTCTTTTGGTTTGTGTATGAAGTTGGTGTGGAGGAAGAGCTTTATGAAAGGCTTTCTAAGGGTGAGAAAGAGAAGTTTTAGGCTACAAAGGTAACCCATGCTTTACAAAACCTAATTTCTTACTTATATGATGATTCTTGGCTTCTACTTGTGATTCTTGTGTTGAAATGTGAGATTTGATGCATTATCTTGTGGTGATGCATGTTTAGAGCTTGTTCTTAGGGTTCTTGAATGCCATTGCTTGGCTATTTCTTGGGTTCAAGTCGTATTGTTGTTGTGTGAGAGATTTTGGGTGCTTTGGACTTGAATTTGGACTTGTTGTTGAAAATCCCCGAAGGGATTATTTTGGTGTACAGGGCGTACCCGCGGGTGGAACGGCGGGCAGTGGTCTACCCGCCGGGAACAAGCCTCGTGGGTTGGTGTACCCGCGGGTGGGACCGCGGGTGGTTGTCCACCCGTGGCCCCACCCGCGAGGAACATTATTGATGTTGGGTGGGGATTTGTTCTCCGTGATTCTTTTGACTTGGTATTGATGTTTTGACCTCCCGATGTTATTTTATTGGGCTATTTGCGAGTCTTCTTGATGTTTCGTATGTCTAGAACGATATGTTTGGAATCCAGGTAGGATTTGGTGTCTTGAATCGTGCTAAGTGTCCGACTTTGTGATTCGTTGGCGATTGTGAGTTTTGAACATTCCTTGGAACTACTTTTGGTTTACCCGTTTGATAAGCATGCTAGTTTGATGTTGAAATGCTAGTGTGTGTGGTTTGTTCCTTCCTATTGGGATTGACAACTTGTGTTGACAATCATTTAGTGTTGGATTGTGATCTTTTGTTGTTGAGTATAGTCTCATGTCTTTGTTGTGATCCATTGATTGATTCCTATGATGTGAACGTATGTAATCGTTGTACTTTTGATTGATACTTGATTAAGGTTATTGTTGAACCTTAGTCCTCTTGGTTATAATGATGATCTTGTGTGTATGTTTGAGATTGGTGGTTTTTTACTTGAGCTTTGCTCACGTGATTGGTGGTTTTGTGTTATGATATTTAATGGTACCCTCGTGTAAAGAGATCGGTGGTGAATAGGAGTGTCGGCGGGGGGGCGACGGTCCCTGGAGCCAAAAGGTTGGACTCAGAAGTACATGGTGGCACTATGAGGTAATGGTTGGAACTGAAATAAGGCCGGGGGTAGCCATAAGGTTGAAACAGGGCATAAGGTTGGAACTATGATACTTGTGACATGTAGTTGTCACTGTGGCATGTAGTTGCCAGTGTATGAATGTGTATTATTTGCTAATGAGCATGTCTTGATGTATTCTACTTTGCTAGTGGTTTTGTCCTTCATGTTTCTTGTCTTGTTATTGTTGTAAGGATGGTGATTCCTTTCCTTTTTGAGAGTGTTGATGAGTCCTTGAAGTTGACTTCTCTCTATGGTTTTGAAATGCTATATACTGTATTCCGTTTCAAAATGGTTTTGACTTATACTTATCTATATATGCTATTTAACGCGTATTGATGGGTTACCAGCATTGTTCGCTGACCGGGTGTCATCCCTATGTTATGTTTTCCTTGGTCTACAGGTTTTGAGTTGATGCCCGAGAGCGCTAGACCTGGAGCGTTATATAGCTTAGTCACCTTAGTCTAGACATTTATTTTGAGTGGTCTGTGAGCGTTTTGAGCGGCCTGTGTGCCTTGACTCTTTCTGACTTGTTAAATTGTTAGTTTTCCCGCCTGTGCATTTTTATTACTGTAAGATGTGGCATAATACTCCCGTTTAGATTTGCTTCCGCTTACTGTTTATGGTTTATTAGATTGCTTTTCTCTTGCATTTAAGTTTTAAAATTTTTGTAAAATCGGGGGTGTTATAGGCTACCCTGCCTTTGATCCAGCAACTCTTCTAGCTCACCCCGGTTGGCCAAGTCTCCCCGAGCTTTGTGCAGATTCGCGCCCAGGACGACCGCAAGTTCCTGAACAAGTTGATTTCTTCCCAGAAGGGCTGGAAGGAAGAGTTCTTCTTCGTCCGTCCGGCCGACCATCTTCCGGCCTTCAATTTTCCTTTTTCGTGGCAGTCGTCCTGCTTTCGCCTTGACGGGCGGCCACGTTTCCTTGACAACCTGGTTGACCTGGTCCAACGGCTCACCGGGGGCGATATGGTCCCTGCCCAGCGCTGGTCACGGCTGGCGGCTATGTCGAAAGCCGGTCTTCTACTAGACGACGTTCCTCGGACAGGTTTGTCTCCTCCGACTTGTAGTGCACAACATGTTTACTCGATGAGGACACCCGGCCTAACTTTCCTGTTCCGCTCTTGCAGGAAACAACGACACCGATCAATCATCCGAGGAAGAGGAGGAAGGAGAAGAGGAGATCCAGATTGTCCATCCCGTGCACGTCGAAGCACCTCAGGAGGCCATGACTTATCGTCGCTCCATCCTATGAGCCTCCGCAACATCCCCAAACCGAAGTTTGAGCCTGCCAAGAGAACGCTTCAGCTGGGCAGGGTTGGAATTAGAGTAGACTAGTCGTCCATTTTCTCTCCCTTTTCGCCCCTTTTTGAATGTAATCTTCCCTTCGGGGCTTTTGAATGCGAAACTCGCCCGACGGGCTTTTGTTTATCGACTGCTTTCTTTTCCTTCCGGCCTGTTTATTTTCTAAGTACAACTGTCCACCCGCATGGCACGGACGGGGTCTAGAGTTGCAACATCCTTCGAGGGGCGAGGCTGACCGCCTTCCCGCCCCCTGAGGGATCATCCAAGAATTCGCTAAGTCCCTCAGCGGACGAGGCTGGCTACCTACGAGTCCTCGAGGAACTTACAAAAGGCCGAGTCCCTCAGCGGATGAGGCTGGCTGCCTACGAGTCTCCGAGGAACTTCAAAACTCGCTAAGTCCCTCAGTGGGCGAGGCTGGCTGCCTACGAGCCCCCGAGGAACATTCCAGAAGGCCGAGTCCCTCAGCGGACGAGCCTAGCTGCCTACGAGTCCCCGAGGAACTTCAAAACTCGCCAAGTCCCTTAGTGAAAGAGGCTGGCTGCCTACAAGCCCCTGAGGAATATTCCAGAAGGCCGAGTCCCTCAGCGGAATAGGCTGACTGACTACGAGTCCCCGAGAAACTTCAAAATTCGCCAAGTCCCTCAGTGGGCGAGGCTGTATGCCTACGAGCCCCCGAGGAACATTCCAGAAGGACGAGTCCTTCAGCGGACGAGGCTGGCCGCCTACGAGTCCCCGAGGAACACTCCAGAACTTGCTTGCGACATGGCTGCCTCCGCCTGAGCAGGCGGTATCAGCCGTCCTCATCGAGAGGTGATCATCCTTGCGGCACGGCCGCCTTCGCCTGAGCAGGCGGTATCAGCCATCCTCATAGAGAAGAAGTGATCATCCTTGCGGCTTGGCCGCCTTCTCCTGAGCAGGCGGTATCAGCCATCCTCGTAGGGAGGAGGTGATCATCCTTGCGGCATGGCAGCCTTCGCCTAAGCAAGCGGTATCAGCCGTCCTCGTAGAGAGGAGGTAATCATCCTCGCGGCATGGCCGCCTTCGCCTGAGCAGGCAGTATCAGTCGTCCTCGTAGAGAAGAGGTGATCATCCTCGCGGCATGTCCGCCTTCGCCTGAGCAGGCGGTATCAGCCGTCCTCGTAGAGAGGAGGTGATCATCCTCGCAACATGGCAGTCTTCGCCTGAGCAGGCGGTATCAGCCGTCCTCGTAGAGAGGAGGTGATCATCCTCGTGGCATGGTTGCCTTCACCTGCGCAGGTGGTATCAGTCGTCCTCGTAGAGAGGAGGTGATCATCCACGCGGCATGGCCGCCTTCGCCTGAGTTGGCGGTATCTGCCTTCCTCGTAGAGAGGAGGTGATCATCCTCGCGGCACGGTCGCCTTCGCCTGAGCAGGCTGTATCTACCATCCTGGTAGAGAGGAGGTGATCATCCACCCGGCATGTCCGCCTTCGCCTAAGCAGGCGGTATCAGCCATCCTCGTAGAGAGGAGTTGATCATCCTTGCGGCATGGCCGCCTTCGCCTGGGCAGGCGGTATCAGCCATCCTCGTAGTGAGGAGGTGATCATCCTTGCGGCATGGCCGCCCTCGCCTGAGCATGAGGTATCAGCCATCCTCGTAGAGAGGAGGTGATTATCATCGCGACATGGCCGCGTTCGCCTGAGTAGGCGGTATCAGCCGTCCTCGTAGGGAGGAGGTGACCAAAACTAAAGGAGAGCCCCGTTGCCAAAGTAATTTGAACTTATTGTCAAGCAACTGAAAGGAAATTCCCACGAAACTAATGGCCGCTAGGTGCCTACAACGAACAAATCGAAGCATAAAAACTGGTAAACAAATGCAACTGTCCAGTTACTGGTAGAATTTCTTAAGATGGTGGGCATTCCACGTTCGCTCCACGGGCTCTCCTTCAATGGTTTCTAACCGGTAAGTCCCCGGGTAGACTTCACTCACCACCCGGAGCAAACCGTCCACCAACTCATAGGAGGGGGCCATCCTCCTAATGCAATTAGCGTCTTCCTTTTTGCTGGGCAACTCTTCTTTCTGTTTGTATTTGACCATGTCCGCAAACCATGGCCAATTGGAGGAGTTCTCGTGGCCAGGCGGGGAAGTGGCCACCCGGACAACTGTGCAAACCGAGAGCACTTCGGTGCTGGGCCGTTCGACGACCTTGGTGCGACAAGCCATCGACAGGTGTGAAGGTGTACTTCCCGAAGCCAACTTAGATAGGATATCTGGCTCTGTATTTTCCGCTCGCGGAATGTGGGTAATTTCGTAGGCTTCCAATTTATCTAGCAACCCCTCGGCTACATCCTTATAGAGTACTAGCCTCTCCTCCCTGGTCACGCATTCGTTCTTCAGTTGGTTGACCACCAGGCGGGAATCCGTCTTTATGCGCACCTTGGCGACATGGAGGGCGATGACTAAACACAATCCACCGATGACCGCCTCGTACTCTGCCTCGTTATTCGAAGTCTGGAAATTGTACCTCAGGGCGTAGTATAGGCAGAATCCTTTCAGGGTGGTGATCATAACCCTACCCCCGTAGTGTTTGGAGCCAGCAGCACCGTCAGTGTGTATTTTCCACCATTCCGCTGCTTCCGGGCCTTCGACCAACGAGCCCTCGACTAGGTAGGCGGAGCATTCTACTATGAATTCAGCTACGACTTGAGCCTTGATGGATGGTCGCAAGGCGTATTCGATCCCGTTTTGGGTGAGCTCCATCGCCCATTTGAGAAGCCGTGCGGATGAGGCCGGACTACGCAGCACGCTGGCCAGGGGCAAGTCAGTCAGAACCCGGACTATATGAGCTTGAAAGTAAGTGTTAGGAATAATTCTAATATAGTTTTGATGAGCCAAAATTGTATTTCTAGAATTCCCCCTATTTTATTTTGAGTCTAGTGTACAAACTTCATAATAGACCTGAACCAAATATCCTACGAAATTCAAAGGCAAATAGAACCTCTCAGAATGTTGGTACTTAGGATTTATTTGCAGTATTTGTAACAAGAGGTTTTAACAGGTCAATGGAGGAGGTATTGTTGTATTTCGTGGAGAACTCGTGCTCAAATCCATGTGACACCGAACTTGCTCAGTAATGGACGTGCACACTTAACTCAGCCAGGGCGTACTGTAACACCCCGTGTTACGGACCCTAAAACCAACTGATTAATTAATTAATTAATTAATAACCCAGGAGAAAGAATAAATTATAATGGTTAATTAGGGAAAAAGGCCACCATAGCCCATGGGCCCAATTATATAAACCCAACCCCTAAACCCAATAGGAATAAACTCTAAATAAACCCTTGGATCTATAAATAGGGAACTTAGGGAGCACCTAAAACCCCCTCCCACACGCCTAGACGCCCCATCACCCCAGGAGAGCTCCAAGAATTCCCTTAGAAGAAATCAAGAAAGCAAGAAAGCTTAAAGAAAGATCCTTCATAGCCAAGGAATTAATTAAGGCTAAGAGGTAACCCATGTCTCAACAAAACCTATTTTCATAGCTATGATTTCCCCTTAGGGTTTCCCCCATATTGTTGTAAATGGCGATTGATGATGATTATTATTGATGTCGATATAATGATTCCATGAGGAATCTTGATAATCTTGATATTGGGAGTTTCTTGATAATTATGATGTTCTTGATGATTAATTGGGGTTTTGATGATTATGTGTTGTTCTTGATGATTATGATGTTTTTGATGACTAATTGGTATCCTTGATGATTATGTGTTGTTCCTACCGAATCTTGCAATTAGAAGACGAATTGTATTCTTGTTGATATAAAAGTGATTAGAACCCTAGGTTGTATCGTATGATATTATTCTTGGATTATCGGGTGGGGAAATCGCATGTTTGGGTGTTGATTATGATTAGAAAAGCATGATAGGTTATGTGCCGTTCGTTTATCGTATTTGATCCGTTAATTGTCTATGTGTTGTCGTTAATTACGTTGAAAAGTGTCTAAGCATGGTTTCGGGTTCCACAATGGTTCCCGGGACGAAAAGTGGTGAAAAGAGTCAGTGGGGGGTAGGGGACCCACCACCTACCCGCGGCAATTCGGGCAGCTCCGGCAGCGGGCAGCCGGCGGGCGGGCAGCTGCCCGCCGGGCACCCGCTGCCCGGAACAGTGTTACCGGCGGGCAGCTGGCGGGTGGACCCCCCACCCACCGGCTACCCGCTGGAAATTCCCCCCTCGGGACCCCGGCTTCCCCGTTTGATGTTCCCCGTTCCCCGTGGTGTCCCAACGGACCCCGTTTGTCGTGCCTATGTCTAGTTTGATATTTCGGGTACCGTTCGTAGGTTTATGAGTCTATTATATTGCATGCTAGTTGAATTGGTATCCCGTTGACCTAGGTGGAAGAAGTATGAACCCCTTAGGACTATTCTTAGTAAGTGATGGATCACGCATAGGTTTTGTTATACGTTTTCTCCCCCTTCCTAATGTGTACTGTGGGTTGCATGTGCTTGCTATATGTTATGTGTGTGTTACCCCAATTCGGTTGCGATCGGATTGGTTATCCTGAGCTGCAGTTCAGAAGCTGGCTGCGGTCAGATTGATACTCTTGGGCTGCGGTCCACCGTTTGGTTGCGATCAAACGTTTCTATACGAGCTGCGTTCGTCCTTTTTCCTGGCTGCGGTCAGATGACATTCTCTTGGGCTGCGGTCCACTGTTTGGTTGCGATCAAACATTATGATGAGCTGCGGTTCATCGGTCGGTTGCGATCGACCCCTCCGTGTTGCGATACGGGGCAGGGTGCTGCGGGGCCGCGTCAGAGCTATATGCGCTGACCCTCATGTATGGGCATGCGATTGGTCCTGTGGCGCCAACAAAGTGTGTTATGTGTTGTGATATGGACGAGTTGTGATTATGAGTGTCTTGGGGAATGTGACTATGGGATTTATATTGGGGATTGTTCATATTGGGTTATGATCATTGTTTATGCTCTGCCTTATCTGCCTTATCTGTTGTGAACTGCATATGCTCATTATAACTGTTGCTTGTGTCTGACCTTATCTGTCGAGTCATTCCCGGTTTTAAAGCTAGAGTTCGTAGGATATATTCTCATGCTCAAAATGGTTTTCGTATATCTATATATATATTGCTATATGTATTGTATTTCAACGCGTTGGAGTGGGTTACCAGCATCTCTCGCTGAACAGATATACTTGGCTTTCAGGCACAGAGGATTAGAGCACTGGAGCGCGCTAGAACTGGAGCGTAGAAGTAGTATAGTTTCCCTTTCGGCCTGCGTGCCATATTATGCATCTATATTTCAGAGGATAGTAGTTAGACAGCCTGTGCACCTGGGTTCTCTGGCCCAGGTGTGGCATAGCACCCCGTACACTTATGTTACGTTTTGGGATTTAATGAGATGTTACCTTTATTATTAAGTTTTAAATGTCTTGAAAATCAGGGGTGTTACAGTTGGTATCAGAGCCTAAGTTTGACCCTAGGAAAGACTCTTAAGACCGGACTTTAGGACATTAAGCTTGAACTCTAGATATTTAGGAACATAGGACTCAGGAATCTTAGGACGCGCGGTGAGATTGTGAAACCTACACATAACCTCCTCTCACTTTATCCCTCTCTAATATTAGGAATCCCTTCCCCACTTATTATATCAAGATTGAAACACAAAATAATATCGACCTTTAATCGCCAGGAATGGCACCCAAGAAGAAACAGTCAGGAGCACCGGGACACCCCTCTCAAGAAATCTTGACTCAAGCCCTACAACGCCTGACCCAAATTGCCCAGGCACTAAGTACTATCGTACCCCAACCTCTGCCAACAGACGAGAACTTGGAAATCCACCACCAAGTCTCGGCACATCAACCACCCACCCTCTCGGGAGACGAAGACCCCACAACCCTCGAGGAATGGATTGAGACATTCGACAAGGTGTTCAGGGCGACCCAATGCCCGAACGCCACCGGGTCAGGATAGCCTCCTTCTATTTCAAGCACGAGGCCGACAACTGGTGGGCCCGCGAGGGGCCTACGTACGAGCAAGACCCCGGATTCAACTGGGAGAACTTAAAGACGCAGTTACGAGAACAGTTCTACCCCAACCACCTGAAGGCCGCCATGTGCGAGGAATTCCTCAATCTAAGACAGGGGACGGCCCCGGTCTCAGAATACTACCGACGATTCTGCCAACTGGCTTGCCTCGCCCCGAGCTAGTACCCACCGAAGGGATCAAAGTCAGGAAATTCCTAACGGGCCTTAAGCCCGAACACCAGAGGTCCTTGGTCGCCCAACAACCAAAGACCCTCGGAGAGGCCTATGCCAAGGCATGTCAGCTACAACAGGTAGCGGACCCGCCTCCAGGGATGCAACTGGGGTATAAAAGGAAACCCGAAGGAAGTCGTCCAACTCTCGCCAAGGAAGCTAAGAACCCCAAAACCGCCCCACTTGACCAAACCATCGCGCCGATTACCCGGGGGAGAATCCTCACCCTAAGCAAGGCCAGGATCGGAGATAGCAACATAGTCTCCGGAACCTTCCTAGTGCACGCCACCCCAGCTGTCATATTATTCGACTCAGGGGCTACCAACTCGTTTATAGCAACCGAGTTCGCCGCCCAGCTCGGTCTTAACGCCACCACCAAGGTCCGACTCCAAGTCAAGGTGGCCTCAGGCGAGGTCATAAAATGTGATCGCATGTACGAGCATGTAATGATCACCATTCAGGGAGTGGAATTTCCCAGTAACCTGATCCAGTTTCAATTGGATGGGATGCAAGTAATCTTGGGCATGGATTGGCTAGGGGAGTTCCAAGCGCAAATCCTGTGCGGAGAGCAGAAAGTGGTCCTACGAGGGCCAAACGGTAAGAGGGTGTCGTACCGCAGTGGCCGCCAGGATCCAGGGATCAAGCTGATAAACATGATGAAAATTAAGAAGTATCTGGGCCAAGGAAACGAGGCCTTCTTATGCTCAGTCGAAGACCTCAACGCCAAAACACCCGAACCACAAGCCATCCCAGTGGTGAACGAGTTCACCGACGTCTTCCCAGACGAGATTCCCGGGGCACCCCCGACCAGAGAGGTCGAGTTCACCATAGACCTCATGCCGGGCGCCGCCCCAATCTCTAAACCACCCTACCGGCTAGCACCAAAGGAAATGAAGGAACTGAAAACACAACTCCAAGAACTGCTAGATAAGGGTTACATTCGGCCCAGGACCTCCCCATGGGGAGCACCGGTACTATTCGTTAAGAAGAAGGATGGGAGCATGCGCCTGTGCATCGACTACCGAGAACTCAACCAAGTTACTATAAAGAATAAGTACCCCCTTCCCCGAATAGATGACTTATTCGACCAACTCAAAGGGGCAGGGGTGTTCTCGAAGATCGACCTAAGATCCGGATATCACCAGATCCAAGTGGCCAAACCGGACATCCAGAAAACGGCCTTCCGGACACGTTACGGCCACTACGAGTTTACCGTAATGCCTTTCGGCCTCACTAACGCGCCTGCCATATTCGTGGACCTCATGAATCGAGTATTCCGACCTCACCTGGATGACTTCGTCATCGTGTTCATCGACGACATCCTAGTCTACTCCCGAAATAAAGAAGAACATGAGAAGCACCTACGCATATCTCTGCAAACCCTCAGGGAGAATCAACTCTACGCTAAATTCTCCAAGTGCGAATTCTGGCAAGACAGCGTAGCCTTCTTGGGCCACGTGATAACCAAGGAAGGGATTAGAGTGGACCCCGCTAAGGTTCGTGCCGTTAAAGAATGGACCACGCCGAACTCACTCTCGGAAGTCCGAAGCTTCCTAGGTCTAGCAGGCTACTACAGGAGATTCGTACCCGACTTCACCAAGATAGCCCAACCCCTCATTAAGCTCATGAAAAAGGAAACCCCCTTCCGTTGGGACAACGGCTGCATCTCGGCCTTCCAAGCATTAAAGGATAAACTAACCACTGCACCCGTGCTAGCCATACCCTCCGGATCGGAAGGGTTTGAAGTCTACAGCGACGCATCCAAGAAGGGGTTGGGATGCGTACTAATGCAAAATGGCAAGGTAATAGCTTACGCATCCAGACAACTCAAAACCCACGAAGAAAATTACCCCACCCATGACCTCGAGCTATCCGCTATCGTATTCGCGCTGAAAATTTGGAGGCACTACCTGTATGGAGTACAATGCAAGATCTACACCGACCATAAGAGCCTGAAGTACATTTTTACTCAGAAGGACCTAAACATGAGACAACGAAGATGGCTGGAACTCATAAAGGACTACGACCTAGACATTCAATACCACGAGGGAAAAGCCAACGTGGTGGCAGATGCCCTAAGCCGGAAGACAAATCACTCCCTTAACACCACGTGGGTCCTACCGGACCATCTGTATAGGGACTTCCAAAGGCTACACTTGGAAATAATAGAGCAGGGACAAACTCGCCCCAATGCCTATCTACTCAACACACAAGCCGTGCCCACCCTCTTCGAGGAAATCAAATCAGGACAACAACAGGACCCGGAACTAGATAAAATCCGCCGCGACCTGACTCGAGGGAAAGAGGGCCCCTTCGAAGCACACCCAGACGGCAGCCTCCGCTACAAAGGGAGGTGGTGTGTACCCTCAACGCACCCCCACTTGAAACAGCAGATCTTGGAGGAAGGACACAATTCCCCTTACTCCGTCCACCCAGGCGGTGACAAGTTATACCAAGACGTAAAGAAATCATTTTGGTGGCCGAATATGAAAAAGGAAGTCGCAGACTTTGTGGCCAAGTGCCTGAATTGCCAAAGGGTAAAAGCCGAACGATGCAAACCCAAGGGACTCGTACAACCCCTTGAAATACCACAAGGAAAATGGGATTCCATATCCATGGACTTCGTCGGAGGGCTACCCCCAACAAAAACCGGTAAGGATAAAATCTGGGTCATAGTGGATCGACTCACCAAGACAGCGCGGTTCATTGCCATGAAAGAAACATGGACGATGACGCAACTAGCCCAAGCTTACGTAAACCGGGTAGTGAAATACCACGGAGTTCCCCGGAACATTGTGTCCGACCGAGATTCCAGGTTCCTCTCGCAATTCTGGAAATCACTACAAGCGGCGTTGGGGACGCGACTAAAGCTAAGCACGGCCTTTCACCCCACCACAGACGGCCAAACCGAAAGAACCATCCAAACCCTCGAAGACATGCTAAGAGCCTGCGCGCTCGACTTCCGAGGAACGTGGGAAGAACACCTAGACCTCATCGAGTTCTCGTACAACAACAGCTACCACGCGAGCATTCGCATGGCACCATATGAAGCACTGTATGGTCAGAGATGTAGAACCCCATTATGCTGGGAAGATATGGTCAACCCGGTAACACTGGGCCCCCAATACCTACAAGACACCATAGCTAAGGTCAAACGCATCCAGGAAAGGATGAAGGCCGCCCAAGACCGCCAGAAGTCGTACGCCGACCTAAAAAGGAAGCGAGCCGAATTCAGCCTCGGGGACAAGATCTGGCTAAGGATCTCGCCCACTCGAGGGGTAATGAGGTTCGGGAGGAAAGGAAAACTCAGCCCCCGGTTCATCGGCCCGTACGAAATCGTGGAGAGAATCGGAGACTTGTCCTACCGTCTCGCCTTACCCGCCGAGCTAGAACGAGTACACAACGTGTTCCACGTATCTCAGCTAAAGAAATACATACACGATCCAAGCCACGTACTCCAACACGAGACCGTGGACCTCGACGAGTCCCTAGTGTACGAAGAGAAACCCGTAAGAATCCTGGACACCAAAACAAGAAATACCCGGAACCGAGTCGTGGAAATGGTAAAGGTTCTCTGGACCAACCACGGGACCGAGGAAGCCACATGGGAACTTAAAGACACAATGAAGGAGCGGTACCCCGAGCTGTTCACTCCAGGTAACTAAGAGAAAACTTTCCTTTCTTTTTGTCACCCAGGGCCAAGCTTCGGGGACGAAGCTTCCTGTTAAGGGGGGGAGAGTGTAACACCCCGTGTTACGGACCCTAAAACCAACTGATTAATTAATTAATTAATTAATAACCCAGGAGAAAGAATAAATTATAATGGTTAATTAGGGAAAAAGGCCACCATAGCCCATGGGCCCAATTATATAAACCCAACCCCTAAACCCAATAGGAATAAACTCTAAATAAACCCTTGGATCTATAAATAGGGAACTTAGGGAGCACCTAAAACCCCCTCCCACACGCCTAGACGCCCCATCACCCCAGGAGAGCTCCAAGAATTCCCTTTGAAGAAATCAAGAAAGCAAGAAAGCTTAAAGAAAGATCCTTCATAGCCAAGGAATTAATTAAGGCTAAGAGGTAACCCATGTCTCAACAAAACCTATTTTCATAGCTATGATTTCCCCTTAGGGTTTCCCCCATATTGTTGTAAATGGCGATTGATGATGATTATTATTGATGTCGATATAATGATTCCATGAGGAATCTTGATAATCTTGATATTGGGAGTTTCTTGATAATTATGATGTTCTTGATGATTAATTGGGGTTTTGATGATTATGTGTTGTTCTTGATGATTATGATGTTTTTGATGACTAATTGGTATCCTTGATGATTATGTGTTGTTCCTACCGAATCTTGCAATTAGAAGACGAATTGTATTCTTGTTGATATAAAAGTGATTAGAACCTTAGGTTGTATCGTATGATATTATTCTTGGATTATCGGGTGGGGAAATCGCATGTTTGGGTGTTGATTATGATTAGAAAAGCATGATAGGTTATGTGCCGTTCGTTTATCGTATTTGATCCGTTAATTGTCTATGTGTTGTCGTTAATTACGTTGAAAAGTGTCTAAGCATGGTTTCGGGTTCCACAATGGTTCCCGGGATGAAAAGTGGTGAAAAGAGTCAGTGGGGGGTAGGTGGGGGGTAGGGGACCCACCACCTACCCGCGGCAATTCGGGCAGCTCCGGCAGCGGGCAGCCGGCGGGCGGGCAGCTGCCCGCCGGGCACCCGCTGCCCGGAACAGTGTTACCGGCGGGCAGCCGGCGGGTGGACCCCCCACCCACCGGCTACCCGCTGGAAATTCCCCCCCTCGGGACCCCGGCTTCCCCGTTTGATGTTCCCCGTTCCCCGTGGTGTCCCAACGGACCCCGTTTGTCGTGCCTATGTCTAGTTTGATATTTCGGGTACCGTTCGTAGGTTTATGAGTCTATTATATTGCATGCTAGTTGAATTGGTATCCCGTTGACCTAGGTGGAAGAAGTATGAACCCCTTAGGACTATTCTTAGTAAGTGATGGATTACGCATAGGTTTTGTTATACGTTTTCTCCCCCTTCCTAATGTGTAATGTGGGTTGCATGTGCTTGCTATGTGTTATGTGTGTGTTACCCCAATTCGGTTACGATCGGATTGGTTATCCTGAGCTGCGGTTCAGAAGCTGGCTGCGGTCAGATTGATACTCTTGGGCTGCGGTCCACCGTTTGGTTGCGATGAAACGTTTCTATACGAGCCGCGGTTCGTCCTTTTTCCTGGCTGCGGTCAGATGACATTCTCTTGGGCTGCGGTCCACTGTTTGGTTGCGATCAAACACTATGATGAGCTGCGGTTCATCGGTCGGTTGCGATCGACCCCTCCGTGTTGCGATACGGGGCAGGGTGCTACGGGGCCGCGTCAGAGCTATATGCGCTGACCCTCATGTATGGGCATGCGATTGGTCCTGTGGCGCCAACAAAGTGTGTTATGTGTTGTGATATGGACGAGTTGTGATTATGAGTGTCTTGGGGAATGTGACTATGGGATTTATATTGGGGATTGTTCATATTGGGTTATGATCATTGTTTATGCTCTGCCTTATCTGCCTTATCTGTTGTGAACTGCATATGCTCATTATAACTATTGCTTGTGTCTGACCTTATCTGTCGAGTCATTCCCGGTTTTAAAGCTAGAGTTCGTAGGATATATTCTCATGCACAAAATGGTTTTCGTATATCTATATATATATTGCTATATGTATTGTATTTCAACGCGTTGGAGTGGGTTACCAGCATCTCTCGCTGAACAGATATACTTGGCTTTCAGGCACAGAGGATTAGAGCACTGGAGCGCGCTAGAACTGGGGCGTAGAAGTAGTATAGTTTCCCTTTCGGCCTGCGTGCCATATTATGCATCTATATTTCAGAGGATAGTAATTAGACAGCCTGTGCACCTGGGTTCTCTGGCCCAGGTGTGGCATAGCACCCCGTACACTTATGTTACGTTTTGGGATTTAATGAGATGTTACCTTTATTATTAAGTTTTAAATGTCTTGAAAATCAGGGGTGTTACACGTACAAATATATTATCAACACACTTATGACGAATAGGTTGGTCTAGTTTCGATTCATGTTGAAAGTCAGAAGCATTTATTAAGAAGAAACAATTTTAAAAAAGGATGAACTACATTTCTCATCTTCTCCATCAGCTTTCCCTTGCTCATTTCGAAAGAAGAAGCAGAGGATTCGATCGAAGGAACAACAAAGAGATGAAGATTTTGTCAGAAGTTATTATATATCAAGAAAAAAGATGAAGATTTATTGCAGAAGATATCAGCCGCATTTGAAGACTTTTGAAAAGAAAATGAATTTTTTCAAATAAATTTGACAAAGTTATTCTCCACTGAAAGCTGCTGCATTTAATTAATTCAGAGCATGTTGAAAATTGGAGCATCGCAAATCAGATGGACGGCTAGGATTGAAGAAGCTACAATGGTTATATGGTCTTTGTTGGCTATAAATACGGGCAAGGATTGAAGACTTGAAGTAGATACAATACACAATACAGAGAGAAATATTTGAAATATCCAGTTCATTATTCTTGAGCTATCTGCGTAGAAATCTTCAAGTCCTTAGAAGAGAAATTTTTTTTTCTCTAAAACTTTTCTCTACTGTGTGTAGAAAGAGGGTTGAGTGTAGCTGTGTGCAAAACACTAACCTATTGAGTGTAGCTGTGTGCGAGACACTCGTGAGTGTAGCTGTGTGCGAGACACTCGTGAGTGTAGCTGTGTGCAAGACACTTAGTTAGCGTAGGAGTATAGCTGTGTGCGAAGTACTCGTGGAGGAGTATAGCTGTGTGCGAGACACTCGGGGTTGGGTGTAGCTGTGTGCAAAACACTCAAAGAAGTGCCCGTGTAGAACTTATTCACTACTGTAACTGTGTGTGAAAATAGGGAATTTTCTTCTACACGTTAAAGGAGAAAATTGGAGTAGGAGGATTACGCCACCTCTGAACCACTCTAAATTGCCTCTCTCATTTACTTATTGCTCTCTTTTATTAACTGCTTATATATTATTATGAACTAACCAATTTTATATTTGCTATTCAGGGTTTATAATTTCCATACGTATACATGCATGCACATCACCATTTTAGTTTTGCATATTTAATATAATTTATACAATTCAACATTTGCATTTCCTACTTCATACTTGTACATGCATGCATAGCCACATAAATCATTTATTGACATTGCATATTGAATTTTGACTAACCCATTTCGTACACAAATAAATTCATCTGGGTTTAATACTTTTCACGTCCGCATGCGAGTCAACATTTGCATACATATTATTTGAGCTATTTCAAGCATATATAACGTAGTGCATGTAATATATCTCTCTAATTTTACGTAACACTTTACTGTTGAATTATTCTGCTGTGCACCCAAGTTAAATATCTTGTTATTTATTTGTAACTTGGAGTTGAAATTATCAAAGTGTTATTAATTGTGAAAAAGTTTAGAAAGTCTATTCACCCCCCTCTAGACTTTCTACCACCCTATCGGGACCAACAATTGGTATCAGAGCGGTTGTCTATTTGAGTCAATTTTGACTAATAGACAGATCTTGAAAACTTCAAAATGAAGACAGATATGGTTTTTGCCCAAAATTTATTATTTTCCTTAGAAAAATTTGATGATTGGAAAATTCGTATGCAGGTACATTTATATGCACTACATGATGAAATGTGAGAAGTAATCACTAGTGGTCCAATTGAAATCTTGCAAGTGAACAATGCATTCGTATAGACAAGTGATACTCCACGATATGTTCCAAAGCCTAAGGCGGAGTGGACTCGCGAAGATAGAACGCGAAATAATTTAGATAGTATTGCTAAGGATATTTTGTTTAAATCTGATCTATTGATGATACAATTTTTCCTAAAGTTCGTAAATGCAGGACGGCGAAGGAAGTTTGGGGAACACTCATTCAAATAGGCGAAGGAGACGAATAAGAGAAGGATAACAAGCTTACCATAGCATTAAAGAAATTTGAGGATTTCAAAATGCTAAGTGGCGAGAATAATACCGACATGGAAACAAGATTTGCTAAAATCTTGGGAGAGATTAATGATCTTGGAAAAGACATTAATCAAAAGGAAATATCGCTCAAAATCCTAAGCGGTCTACCATTAAGTTGGGATATGAAAGTCACCACCATGAGAGATCATTGGGATATGAAAGTCACCGCCGAGAAACTCTTTAGTGATCTCAAAGCCTACGAATTTGAGATGAAGTCAAGGACGGAGGAAGAACGAGAAGAATGAACCAACGCACTAGTTGCCGAACAATCGTCCACGTCAAGGTTAGTAGAAAATAATGAATTATTAAATGACGAAAATTTTGCTTTCTTTGTCAGGAAATTCAAGAATTTTATGAGGAAGTACAACTCCAAAAATATTCCTCATGCAAGCTCGTCGAGAAGGCAAAGAAGAAACAACCTTGAGGGAAATGCATACTTGTGCTACAATTGTAGAAAGCCTGGACATTTTATAGGCGAATGTCCATACCCCAAGGTAAGCAAATATCAAACATACAATGTACAAGAAGAAGTCAAATCCAAGGAAAGAAGATTCAAGAAGGATAAGAGAAAAGCCTTAATTAGTGATCCTTTGGAGACAAGTGAGTCAGAACTATCCTCAAGTGATGAGAGTGATAGCTCAAAAGAAGACACATCACTATTTGGCATGAGCATAGCAAGTGAATCAAATGATCAAGACATGTGCTTAATGACACACGAAATAGAAGATCATGAGGTAACTTCTAAATCTTTTGACTCTGTAAGTTCATCATTTTCTAGAGAGTCTATCTTTCATTTAATGAAGGATTGTCAAACCATGATGGACAATCACTCAGAAATCAAAGAGTGCAATAATGTTTTGATTTTTGAAAAAGATAAATTAAATGAAAAATTGCAAAATGCTCTATTTGAAATAAGAGATTTTCAAAGCCGAAAATATTCGACTTCAAGAAGAGTGTAAATCAAGGGAAGTGAGAGAACACAACCATAGAGAGCTTATAGCAACATTTACACATTCATCCAAAATAATGGATAAAATCATAAATATGCAAAAAACCCTCAAGTGATAAAACCGGACTTGGTTATGATCCATCGTGTTCTCAAGCCTCCGAAAAATTGACCAATTCTACTACTACTTTAAATAATAAAGTCCAAGTAGTAAAATTTGTAAAAGGTCAAGAAAGCACAGTGAGACAAGGAATTGGTCACCAAACAAACGCCAAAATTAACACTGCAAGGCCGAAGCCTCAAAATCAATATATTTTGCCAAAGCAGTTCGTAAAAAGGCAAAAGTTTGTTCCTAAATGGAAAAATGCCAATGAGTCTAGTGCACAAAGTCCTCATAGGAAAATGGGAAGAAATCCGAGAATTGGGGCAGGGAAATTATATCTCTCTGAACAAGATTGGTTTGATGATATTAAACCATGGACTAAGTCCAGATTTAATGCCTTTCATAGGCTCAAACAATCTTCTTCCCAAGTGCCAAAAGATCGAGTCAATTTTCAAAACCCGGCACCAAAAATGTTTTCAAAAATTAGCTATGATTATAAAGTTTTTAATGGTTACAAATCACCTAACCTTGGTTCAATAAGAACTAGGTGGATTTGGGTACCAAAAATTACTAACACTAAAGGACCCAAAGAGATGTGGTAACTCTATATCTATTCATTATTTTGCTTAATATTGTTTGTGCTTATAGATTTTAAATGTTATGTGCAATACTTGAAGGAAGTTATGCTTCTAATTGTGTTTAATTTAATTATATTATTTGCATGAGTATATGTTGACATATGTTCTTTACCTTGAGACTATAATTGATGTCACATATCTTGTATTGGAGATTATGCTACAAAGATTTACTATTTATTTTTCTCCAAAATAATTGCTCAATGTGAAATATTTGTTAATTATCATTTCTTGAGCACTACTTGAATAAATAGATGTACTTGTTCCTAAATGATCTATTTTCATATCATGTATATCTATTGGAGATTATTCTTAATGTTACATCATTTACTATTGTCTTATATGGTATTATGCTTTATATGCTTTATTGCTTATTCTTCTTGAGCATAATTTGAATGATCTCAATATACTTGTTCTTAATTGGATTAATCTATGCTTCGCAGTATATCTATTTGGACTTGTTATTAAAAAAAAAATTGTTTCTAATTGCTTTAGACTTTAGACTCATAATGTTATTAATTGTCCAAACATGCATACTTCTACTTATCAATCCTTGAGTATAAGAATTGTGGTTATGCTTTGACTTTGAAAATTCTTTTAAACCACACACTATTATGAAGTGCACAAAAATTCTTGAGAATATGCTATGAATGTGTGCTCATATGCTATTTGATTTAGCTTAAACATATCTTATCAATATGGTGTTTAATTGGAGTTTAAACTTTATCAAATGATGCTTGAGCTTATTCTTTTGGAAAATATGCTGTAAATTGTTCTCACATACCTTACCTTGATGATAAATCTATCTTATGGAAAATGTTTTAAATGTGGTTTATATCTTGATAATGGTATATGAGATTATCTTGAGTAAATATGCTTATTGGTGCTCCATGTTCTTTTAATTGAAGTTGAACAAATCTCTTGTATTATGCTTAATTAGTTGTTCAAATCCTATCTATTAGAACAAGAGCCTATCCTTCAGATTTGATGCTTAAATGCACTCACATACTTGATTGTTTGAATATGAACATATCGTATCTATTGTGGTTCAAAGTGGTTTGTATTTACTCAATCATTGTATGAGTCCTTATTGTGGAAAATTATATCTTTAATGCCTTATTGACTAGATATGACTTATCTTCTAAAGATGTGCTTAATTGTTTCATATTCAATCAATTTGGTGTTTGAGATTGATATTTGATGCAATTGCTTAAGCTTGCTCTCTTACTATGTTAATATAAATCTATCAAACAAAATGTGCTTATGGGTATAGAAATTGTGCACTGCTTGAGCTAAATTGATCTATGCTTACTGATTGAATTTGAAAGTTCGTACCTACTTAAATGGTAATTGATTCACATTTCCTATAAAGCTAACCCTTGAGGACCCAAGATAAAATGGGTACCTATATCCGAAAAACATAAGCTATTTTGTAGGAATATTCGCAATGCTTACGATGACATATAGCTTGCTTGGAATCAACAAGTGTTATCAATAAGTGGAACCAACAAGTGGTATCATTGAAGTCATCCAGAAGATGCAAGAAGTCATTGTTAGGAATAATACTCGTTTTGATGAAAACATCTCTACAATGACTGGACTGGAAGCTATATGAATCTTTCAAGAAGTGAGCCAAACAGTAATGAAAAGCCAAAGCTGAAGAAGTACATTTAGCTTGAGTCTTGGTCAAGTAAGCAAGAAGACCAAACAAGCGAGATGAGGCTAATTCACGTCAAAAAGAAAATGATCCGATTTCTAAGAGGCTAAAATCCTTAAGGAAAGCTAGGCTTATTTCCACAAGCAAGATGTGTAACACCCCCCAAACAAGACCTATATAAAAGCCTTAACACATGCAGATTAAGCGACAAAACTAGCACAGCGGAAGATAAAAACGAAACTGGATAAAAAGAAAATCCAACGGGGTGTCACGCCACGTCTACCAAACACGGTAAACGCTACGGCAAACAATCTGCAAGTGTGTACATCTATCCCAAAACATCAGTCTAACTACATCGGCGCACAGGCCACAAAAGCAAGGATAAAGGTGCTAAGCTACCAGACTCTAGACATCGCGCTCGTCTAAACATCAGCTGAAAGATACAAAGATAAACATTGGGACGACGCCCGGTCAGCGAATAATGCTGGTAACCCACCAATACTGTTAAGTATCATAAATAGATAGATATAAGTCATAAAAACCATTTTCGAAACGGAATACATACATATATATATATATATATATATATATATATATATATATATATATATATATATATATATATATATAAGTCAAAACCAAGATCAACAGTCAACACAAGACTCAACACTCTCAAGGATAACACGGGAACACATCCCAAACCACAAAGGTTAACCACACACAAGGATAAAGACTCACCCAACGGCAACGCATGCCAAAACAAAACAAGCCTCCGTGACTACACACGTCACGAGAGAAGATCACACAACGCCGGCTTTACAAGCCCTCGCATCATCACCCATCACGAGTTGGTATGCCTTCCTTATGCCCTGTTCCAACCTTATGGCTACCCCCAACCTTGTACCTTCTTTCCAACCATTACCTCCAGGACCCCTGTACTTCTTAGTCCAACCTTATTCCCCCGGGACCGTCGTCCCCCACCAACAACCACCAACGAACACCACCAATCACGGCAACACATGCCCGGATAACACATGTTATCCCCCATAAATGTTGACCCATCACTCAGGCCACAACTCCATAATCACGTCACGGCCACCACGAGGACCGCTGCAATACCTTGGTGACTAGTGTCCCATACCACTAATCGTGCAATCCAGGTAAAGCCACACACGCACCACAACTCACACGAGTCAAACAACGGATCACAACGAAGGTATGAAACATACTCAATCAAGGAACGGGTCACAGCCCAACGACAACAAAGATGAATAACACAAGTTATCATCACCCAAACGAAAGGTACAAACCACACACACGCTAGCATTAAGACAACAAACTAGCACGCTTGTCAACGGTGAAACTCAAGATAGTTCCGAGGAACACACAAGACACCTCATGGTCCAACGAAACACAATGTTGAACACTTAGCACGATTCAAGACACCAAAGTCCTACATGGATACCTACCATATGGTTCTAGACGTACGAAACATCAAGGAGACACTCAAATGGTTCCACAAAAGAACAACGGGAAGCCAAAAGACCAAATACCGAGTCAAAAGAAATCACGGGGAACAAATCCCATCTCAACGGCACCGTGTTCCCCGCGGGTGGACCCACGGGTAGGCTCCCACCCGTGGTTCCGCCCGCGGGTACACTACCCACGAGGCTTATGTTCCCCGCGGGTGGGCGGCGGGTGGAGCTTGACCCGTCGTTCCGGCCGCGGGTACATCTACCTGTGCAAAATAATCCCTTCGGGGATTTTCTTCTCCAAACACAAATTCAAGTCCAAAACACACCAAATCTCACCAAACACAACAAAATGACTTGAACCATGGAAAATGCCAAGCAATGGCACAAAGGAACCCTAAACACAAGCTCTGGATATGCAATATCACAAGACAAATGCATAAACCCTCACATTTCATAGCAAAACACATGTAGAATCCAAGAAATCACATATAGGTAAGCAAAATAGGTTTTGTAGAGCATGGGTTACCTCTTGAATACCAAAAGACTTCACTTTACACCACAACAAGCTCTCCACAAGGCTTACTTTCCAAACCCACTTCAAGATTAAACCAAAAGATCATAAAGATCCTACCTTTAAGAAAAAGACAACTAAGATGGAACCAAAAACACAAGATGAACTTAGATCTTACCCTCCTAGATGCCCAAATAGGTGAAAGGTTGAATCTTGGAATCTTGACAAGGGTCTCAACTTGGCTTGGAGAATAAGCTACACTTCTTTTCTAGAGAGAAGGTAGAACTATTTTCTAAGAATTGTAGGGAATGAAATGAAGAAGTCTTCTAGGTTAGGTTACAATACTAACTCTTGGTGAAAAGACAAGAATACCCTTACTAACCCTTAGAAAGTGTAAGGAACAAGGGAACTCCCCTCAAAGCACAAGGTACAACACAACTTAAAGGTTGACTAGTCAAATTCTAGTCCTTGAGTATTAAAAATCAGGATTTTAGGAATTAATTCCTCAAATAAAAATAGGATTAATTACTCAATTAATCCATAGATTGAATGTGAATTTTTGGGGTGTCACATCCTCTCCCCCTTCAAAGAAGCTTCGTCCCCGAAGCTTGGGTACGACGAATTAAAAGCGAACAGTAAAAAGGAAACGAAATTGTGACAAGAAGTTCAAGAACAACTCTTTTGGTCAAAAACTCCAAAAGAACTCACAAGGATTCCAAAGCAAAGAAGTTTTCCAAAGCAAGAAAGAAGGCATTTCAAATTCCAAGGATTGGCAAGAGGTCAATAAATGGATAGATTGAGCGTCAAGAACTCTAACCTCAACACAACCACCAACTTCTAGACCACAACCAAGAACTAAACTACTAACTCCAAACACCAACTATCAACTAGCTAAACAACAAGGCAACAAACAGAACAAGCAAGCACACAAAGCACACAACAACCTATCACCAAGGAAAAAGCGAACGGGGTTACCGCAACACAAACTAAAACTCCTCGCTCTCCGACTCCTCGGCTTCTTCGGACTCCTCTTCGTCTTTGTCCCTGTGGCTAGAACTGGCTTCAATCTGGTCCAGCCTCTGATGCACTGTGACGAACTGCGCCTTCACAAACGCAAAGCCCTCGGCGATCATGCTGTTCTGCTGACGAAGCAAGGTGACGACGTCGTGCTCCCTCTTCGTGCGAGCTTCCTTCCTTCTTCGGCTTTCCTCACTGTCCGAATCACTTTCTTCAGCTTCGGCGGCCTCCGGTGCTCCTACATCTTCTTCTTGGTCTGCTTCCTCCTCAGCTTCTTCATCACCGCCCAAACTCTGGACTGCGAGGCTCAACTTACCGGCATGGATCCCAAGCTCAGCAGCTAACTCCGCCCTCTCATCAGGTGCTTTCTTTGCAACTTCTTCAAGCGTGATGTACTCACCATCATCCAACCGAAACAGATTACAACTCCGGAGATTGGTGGTATCTAACACCATCTTTCCTACGGCCTTCGGGAGGCAACCGTCGACACTAACACCTTTCTTAACCAAGATCCAACTCAACACCATCCCATACGGCAAGCTTTTCCGATTGTGATCCCGGCAAAACACCATGTGTTGCATCATCAAAGCAGGCAGGTTGAACTTAACCATATTCTTCAGACAGAAAGCAAAGGTGCACTCCAACTTACCCAACAAACTGCTCTTGTTGTTATTAGGAAACAAACAATCTGACACCAACATCACCAAGATCCTTTGCTCCGCAGACAACCACTTCCTTTCCGGCCTAGAGGCTTGAGTGAAACCACTCGTACGACCCAACAAATAGCTCAAATAGTCACGGTACCCCATGGTATCCGTACTAACCCAAGAATGACCACTGTACTGAGCCATTCCGGTAGCAGACAAACTCAACAACTGAGCCAACCTCTTCTCAGATAACACAACCTTCACACCTCTCACCTTAGAGGTGATCTCCAACTTATCGCCCTCCTTTGTCACAACCATGTGACGATAAAACTCTTTCACCAAACTCGGGTAAGTCTCGGCCCTTATGGCGAGAAACCCATCCAACAAACCTTGATACCTAAGCATATCCAACAAGGAACTAGGAAAGGATTTCGGATCAAAAGCTTTACCTTCAAGAACGAGGTAATGGGTATCCACCCATTCCGCTTTCCTTGCCAAACTTGACCTTCTAGGCATGATTGAAGATGATCCAAAGCTCAACAAAAGGACCCAAGGCTTCTCCTCTTCCTCTTCTCACTCTCGCTGCTCTCTCTCTCTCTCTCTCTCTCTCTCTCTCTCTCTCGGCGACACGACGACGCGACGGCTCCGGCTTCTGCGACGGCGAACGGCGGCTCGGCGGCGGCTCGGTGACGGCGGGGCGACGGGCATGTGGTGGTGGTGGTGAAGCTATGGGGAGGGGTGGGTGCTGGGTGGTCTCACGGGTAGAAAGAAAGGAAGGAGAAGAGAAAGGGTATTTTAGGGATTTGGGTGAAATTGGGGAAAAGATGATTTAATTTGGGGATTTTGGGTAAAATGGGAATTTATGGTTTAGATGGAATTAAAATTGGTTAGGTTTTGAGAAAGACAATTGGCTCAAGTGGTTTAGAGGTTGGGTTGACAAAAATTAGGCTCAGGTTCGAAACTCAAAGGTTACAATTAAACGTTAGGCTTGGCTTTTAAGCTACACAAGGAAGGGTTCTTGGCAAGAATTTTGGCTATTTTCCAATTTAAAGAATACTTGGAAAATTTAGGAAGTGCACAAGGAATTGTTGTAAGAACAACCAAGTACAAGGCTTTGATTGCTAACTTCACAGCGAAGCTCATATACCAACTAAAGAAATTACACTAAGCCTCGAAAGAATTGCTATCAAAGAAAGCATACCAAGGATTGCCAAGCAAGAGACAACTATGAAACACATGGTAACACTCAAGATACAACGAAAGCATACCAAGGATTGCCAAGCAAGAGACAACTATGAAACACATGGTAACACTCAAGATACAACGAACACGATGATTCTGGAGAAACAAACAAGGGTAGGCTAGAAGAAAGGGGTTACCTGCCACTTCATCCTCTATCAAGCCCTCCGACTCAGCCTGAGAACGCGCCATCACAAAAACTCTTCTGGGTGGCCTAGCTCCGACAGCTCCGCGACCCGAACTCCCTCCATGTGCTCCTCCGGCTCTCGGGGGTGGCGGCAACGCTCTCTGACAGGCAAGCTGGGGACACTCCGCGACTCTGTGACCACGATCCCCGCATCGGAAGCACCTAAACGCCTGGCCATAATAATCATGGCCCGCGTGCACCTTCCCACATCTTCGACAAACAACCGACTTAGCTTGAACCTGATGCTCCACTCTGATAGGTCATTGAGAAGAAGATGACACGGCCTTAACTTGAAAGCTCGGTCGGGGCTTCTTGAAGGTAGAAGAACCTCCGCTCTCAACTCTCTTCCTAGCTAACTCAAATGAACCCCTCTGAAGCTGCTGAACACGAAACAGATCCGTGGCACACAGATACGCATCCTTAAGGGTACTGGGCCTACTCATCGTCAACGCTTTTTGTGCCTCGTAATTCAGACCGGCAACGAAACGCTCGACCTTGGCAAGCTCTGTAGGCACAAGCATCCTCGCGAAGCGCGCCAGCACTAAGAACTTCTTGTGGTATTCGACCACAAATAAGGATCCTTGCTGCAGATGAAGGAACTCATCAAACATGGCGGCTCGCACATGCGCTGGGTAGAACCTTTCGCGCATTCTGTCCTTGAGCGCGGTCCAATCAAACCCAGGCTCTTCAAGGAAGGTCGGACCTTCGTGGACCCACCACAGATCAGCTTCTTGGCAGAAGTAGAACGTTGCCAGTTCTACTCTCCTTTCTTCAGGGCAACCCACAACGATGAAGATCTTATCAAACACCCGTAGCCACTCTTCTAGGACTAAAGGGTCTTCCTCGCCAGCGAAGGTTGGCAGCCGATGACCCGACACTAAACGACCTACATCGCGATGTCCAGCAGGGGGAGGAGGCGGCACAGCTTGATTGTTGTTCAGCAAGGCTTCACTGAGCGTCTACATCGTCTGCGTCAGCTGCTGGAGATTCTGAGCGAGCTGCTTGTTGGTCGGGGTATCCGGGGTGCGAGCGCGGGGACGAGGAGGCATCGCAAACTTCTACAACAACGAGATTACAAAAAGAGCAAACAAGCAAGACAAAAAGCAACACACAGCTCACCGCGCAACCTAGAGTCCTAAGCCTAACACTTAGCATCTTAAGGTCGCTTAGAGGTCTCAAAACACACTTAACCACTTAGAAAGTCTAGACTTAACTCTTCCTAGGCTCTAACCTAGGCTCTGATACCAACTATAACACCCCCCAAACAAGACCTATATAAAAGCCTTAACACATGCAGATTAAGGGACAAAACTAGCACAGCGGAAGATAAAAATGAAACTGGATAAAAAGAAAATCCAACGGGGTGTCACGCCACGTCTACCAAACACGGTAAACGCTAAAGCAAACAATCTGCAAGTGTGTACATCTATCCCAAAACATCAGTCTAACTACATCGGCGCACAGGCCATAAAAGCAAGGATAAAGGTGCTAAGCTACCACACTCTAGACATCGCGCTCGTCTAAACATCAGCTGAAAGATACAAAGATAAACATTGGGACGACGCCCGGTCAGCGAATAATGCTGGTAACCCACCAATACCGTTAAGTATCATAAATAGAAAGATATAAGTCATAAAAACCATTTTCGAAACGGAATACATATATATATAAGTCAAAACCAAGATCAACAGTCAACACAAGACTCAACACTCTCAAGGATAACACGGGAACACATCCCAAACCACAAAGGTTAACCACATGCAAGGATAAAGACTCACCCAACGGCAACACATGCCAAAACAACACAAGCCTCCGTGACTACACACGTCACGAGAGAAGATTACACAACGCCGGCTTTACAAGCCCTCGCAACATCACCCATCACGAGTTGGTATACCTTCCTTATGCCCTGTTCCAACCTTATGGCTACCCCCAACCTTGTACCTTCTTTCCAACCATTACCTCCAGGACCCCTGTACTTCTTAGTCCAACCTTATTCCCCCGGGACCGTCGTCCCCCACCAACAACCACCAACAAACACCACCAATCACGGCAACACATGGCCGGAGCTCGACCCGTCGTTCCGCCCGCGGGTACATCTACCTGTGCAAAATAATCCCTTCGGGGATTTTCTTCTCCAAACACAAATTCAAGTCCAAAACACACCAAAAATGACCAAACACAACAAAATGACTTGAACCATAGAAAATGCCTAGCAATGGCACAAAGGAACCCTAAACACAAGCTGTAGATATGCAATATCACAAGACAAATGCATAAACCCTCACATTTCATAGCAAAACACATGTAGAATTCAAGAAATCACATATAGGTAAGCAAAATAGGTTTTGTAGAGCATGGGTTACCTCTTGAAGACCAAAAGACTTCACTTTACACCATAACAAGCTCTCCACAAGGCTTACTTTCCAAACCCACTTCAAGATTAAACCAAAAGATCATAAAGATCCTACCTTTAAGAAAAAGACAACTAAGATGGAACCAAAAACACAAGATGAACTTAGATCTTACCTCCTAGATGCCCAAATAGGTGAAAGATTGAATCTTGGAAGCAAATCTTGGAATCTTGACAAGGGTCTCAACTTGGCTTGGAGAATAAGCTATACTTCTTTTCTAGAGCGAAGGTAGAACTATTTTCTAAGAATTGTAGGGAATGAAATGAAGAAGTCTTCTAAGTTAGGTTACAATACTAACTCTTGGTGAAAAGACAAGAATACCCTTAATAACCCTTAGAAAGTGTAAGGAACAAGGGAACTCCCCTCAAAGCACAAGGTACAACACAACTTAAAGGTTGACTAGTCAAATTCTAGTCCTTGAGTATTAAAAATCAGGATTATAGGAATTAATTCCTCAAATAAAAATAGGTTTAATTACTCAATTAATCCATGGATTGAATGTGGATTTTTGGGGTGTCACATCCTCTCCCCCTTCAAAGAAGCTTCGTCCCCGAAGCTTGGGTACGACGAATAAAAAGCGAACGGTAAAAAGGAAACAAAATTGTGACAAGAAGTTCAAGAACAACTCTTTTGGTCAAAGACTCCAAAAGAACTCACAAGGATTCCAAAGCAAAGAAGTTTTCCAAAGCAAGAAAAAAGGCATTTCAAATTCCAAGGATTGGCAAGAGGTCAACAAACGGATAGATTGAGCATCAAGAACTCTAACCTCAACACAACCTCAAACTTCTAGACCATAACCAAGAACTAAACTACTAACTCCAAACACCAACTATCAACTAACTAAACAACAAGGCAACAAACAGAACAAACAAGCACACAAAGCACACAACAACCTTTCACCAAGCTAACAACGGCTAAGAAAGAAACAACAAGGAAAAAGCGAACGGGGTTACCGCAACACAAACTAAAACTCCTCGCTCTCCGACTCCTCGGCTTCTTCGGAATCCTCTTCGTCTTTGTCCCTGTAGATAGAACTGGCTTCAATCTGGTCCAGCCTCTGATGCACTGCGACGAACTGCGCCTTCACAAACGCAAAGCCCTCGGCGATCATGCTGTTCTGCTGACGAAGCAAGGTGACGACGTCGTGCTCCCTCTTCGTGCGAGCTTCCTTCCTTCTCCGGCTTTCCTCACTGTCCGAATCACTTTCTTCAGCTTCGGCGGCCTTCGGTGCTCCTACATCTTCTTCTTGGTCTGCTTCCTCCTCAGCTTCTTCATCACCGCCCAAACTCTGGACTGCGAGGCTCAACTTCCCGGCATGGATCCCAAGCTTAGCAGCTAACTCCGCCCTCTCATCAGGTGCTTTCCTTGCAACCCCTTCAAGCGTGATGTACTCACCATCGTCTAACCGAAATAGATTACAACTCCGAAGATTGGTGGTATCCAACACCATCTTTCGCACGGCCTTCGGGAGGCAACCGTCTACACTAACACCTTTCTTAACCAAGATCCAACTCAACACCATCCCATACGGCAAGCTTTTCCGATTGTGATCCCGGCAAAACACCATGTGTTGCATCATCAAAGCAGGCAGGTTGAACTTAACCATATTCTTCAGATAGAAAGCAAAGGTGCACTCCAACTTACCCAACAAACTGCTCTTGTAGTTATTAGGCAACAAACAATCTGACGCCAACATCACCAAGATCCTTTGCTCCGCAGACAACCACTTCTTTTCCGGCCCAGAGGCTTGAGTGAAACCACTCGTACGGCCTAACAGATAGCTCAAATAGTCACGGTACCCCATGGTATCCGTACTAACCCAAGAATAACCACTGTACTGAGCCATTCCGGTAGCAGACAAACTCAACAACTGAGCCAACCTCTTCTCAGATAACACAACCTTTACACCTCTCACCTTAGAGGTGATCTCCAACTTATCTCCCTCCTTTGTCACAACCATGTGACGATAAAACTCTTTCACCAAACTCGGGTAAGTCTCGGCCCTTATGGCGAGAAACCCATCCAACAAACCTTGATACCTAAGCATATCCAACAAGGAACTACGAAAGGATTCCGGATCAAAAGCTTTACCTTCAAGAACGAGGTAATGGGTATCCCCCCATTCTGCTTTCCTTACAAAACTTGACCTTCTAGGCATGATTGAAGATGATCCAAAGCTCAACAAAAGGACCCAAGGCTTCTCCTCTTCCTCTTCTCACTCTCGCTGCTCTCTCTCTCTCTCTCTCTCTCGGCGACACGACGACGCGACGGCTCCGGCTGCTGCGACGGCGAACGGCGGCGAGGTGGCGGCTCGGTGACGGCGGGGCGATGGGCAGGTGGTGGTGGCGGTGAAGCTACGGGGAGGGGTGGGTGCTGGGTGGTCTCACGGGTAGAAAGAAAGGAAGGAGAATAGAAAGGGAATTTTAGGGATTTGGGTGAAATTGGGGAAAAGATGATTTAATTTGGGGATTTTGGGTAAAATGGGAATTTATGGTTTAGATGGAATTAAAATTGGTTAGGTTTTAAGAAAGACAATTGGCTTAAGTGGTTTAGAGGTTGGGACAACAAAAATTAGGCTTGGGTTCGAAACTCAAAGGCTATAATTAAATCAGACAAGAATGATGTCGCTGTAAGCAAGATCTGATTTAGGTAAGATGTGTCGTCTTAAACATGATTGATTTATTACAAACCAATTCTTGAGAATGGTAAATCAGATCAAGCAAGAGAAGGACATACCAAGAAAGGTGAAACCACAAGTACAACCTTCATACTATTTAATTTTATGCAACTATTCAGGGGGAATCTCAAAATCTGACAAATGATGTGGTATCTACTACTCAAGTAGATGAGGTTCGGGTTGATTTTTGTGATGGAGTTGGAAATGGTGTTAGGGAAGAAGTTGAAACCCATGATAGAGTTCTCGTTGGAGATTATATTGGAGCTAATGTTGGACCTTGTGACATAGATAATGATATAGTCTATGTCTGGGAAGATGTCAATCCTATGGGCGAAAGCATAAAGAAATGAATGGTAACTTGAACTAGTTGACATTGCAAGGAGGTTGTAAATAGTGTCAAGTAAATTCACGATACCCAGAAGGAGGATTCAAAGGACATCCACACCCTTTTTTATGCTGCCAAAAATGGGGAAGAAAATTGTAGAAAATGACAGTCATTTTGGAAGAAGATGACAGTAAATCTACTAAGAAGAAGAGGTAAATTCTTGATATTTATGTTCTATTTCTTTATACTGGACGTATAAGACAGGGGGAAGAAGTTGGTAGTTATTCTTTGGTTATAAGTTATTTGTTTTGGTATCAAGAATTGTTTTTGACTTCGTTTGTATAAACGCATAATTGAGAAATATTTCAAAACGAATTAAAATAAAATAATCTCAATAATGCCTATAGGAATTTTTTTTATCTAAAAACAATTCTTATAGGTCAAAATCATGTTGAACTCATCACTTGGCTAGTCAAAATAAAATATAATTTCTAAAAATTCATTTTTCAAAAGACTAAGCCAAAATGACTGAGTATAGGTTTTGGCATCATCAAAAAGGGGGAAATTGTTAGGAATAATTGTAATATAGTTTTGATGAGCCAAAATTGTATTTTTAGAATTCTCCATATTTTATTTTGAGTCTAGTGTACAAACACCTTGCTGATTGCATTTTTGAAGAGATAACACCTGGTGCATGCATGCTGTCTACATCACACATTCACACGTAGCCAATGTTGCAAAAAACGTTAGGCGCCGATTTTTTTTTAAATTTTTTTAATTAAAAATAAAATTAAAAATTTCAAAATTTCAAAATTTAGTAATAAAAAGTAAGGTTTCCAAAGTTATTTCTTAGAAACTATATACGAAAGTGGTTGTAAAATTGTTGAAAAGATTGTTTAAAACATCAAAATAAATAAAAAAAACTAAAATTAAGAGCAAAAGAAGCATTTTTTTGAGAAATTAGTGGACCAAACCACCTTCGTAAAATTAAGAGCAAAAGAAGCATTTTTTCGCGATTTGAAAAAAAAATTGTCCAAATTAGATAACCGAGTCAAAAGTTATGCCTTCCGAAAAATTTTCCACATTTTCTACAAAAAAAAAAAAAAAAAAAAAAAAAAATGCCGAACCGGCCGGTTAGGCGGTCTAGGTGGCCTCCCACCGCCTAGCGCCTAGGCGCCGATTAATCGGCACCTAGGCGCGATTTTTGCAACACTCCACGTAGCTACAACATCAAAATGAGCAAAGGAGCAGGGAGACGCATTAAATAATGCAAGTCAGAGAGTCAGAAGCATTTATTAAGAAGAAACAATTTAAAAAAAGGATGAACTACATTTCTCATCTTCTCCATCACCTTTCCCTTGCTTATTTCGAAAGAAGAAGCAGAGGATTCGATCGAAGGAACAAGCAAGAGAGTTTTTGCTGGATTTTATTTTGAAGATCTCAACATGAAGATTTTGTCAGAAGCTATTATATATCAAGACAAAAGATGAAGATT
Source organism: Ipomoea nil (assembly GCF_001879475.1). Lineage (NCBI taxonomy): Eukaryota > Viridiplantae > Streptophyta > Magnoliopsida > Solanales > Convolvulaceae > Ipomoea > Ipomoea nil. The sequence continues at coordinate 932,554 of NW_017619008.1, forward strand.
TATTGAAGAAGATATTAGCCGCATTCGAAGACTTTTGAAAAGAAAATGGAGTTTTTCAAATAAATCTGACAAAGCTATTCTCCACCGAAAGCTGCTGCATTTAATTACTTCAGAGCAAGTTGAAAATAGGAGCATCGCAATCCAGATGGACGGCTAGGATTGAAGAAGCTACAACGGTTATATGGTCTTTGTTGGCTATAAATACGGGCAAGGATTGAAGACTTGAAGTTGAGGCGATACACAATACAGAGAGCAATATTTTAAATATCCAGTTTATTATTCTTGAGCTATCTGCGTAGAAATCTTCAAGTCCTTAGAAGAGAAATTTGTTTTCTCTAAAACTTTTCTCTACTATGTGTAGAAAGAGGGTTGAGTGTAGCTGTGTGCAAAACACTAACCTGTTGAGTGTAGCTGTGTGTGAGACACTCGTGAGTGTAGCTGTGTGTAAAACACTCGTGGTTGCTAAGTGTAGCTGTGTGCAAGACACTTAGTTGGCGTAGGAGTATAGCTGTGTGAGAAGTACTCGTGGAGGAGTGTAGCTGTGTGCGAGACACTCGGGGTTGGGTGTAGCTGTGTGCAAAACACTCAAAGAAGTGTCTGTGTAGCACTTATTCACTACTGTAACTGTGTGTGAAAATAGGGAATTTTCTTCTACACGTTAAAGGAGAAAATTGGAGTAGGAGGATTACGCCACCTCTGAACCACTCTAAATTGCCTCTCTCATTTACTTATTGCTCTCTTTTATTAACTGCTTATATATTATTATGAACTAACCAATTTTATATTTGCTATTCAGGGTTTATAATTTCCATACGTATACATGCATGCACATCACCATTTTAGTTTTGCATATTTAATATAATTTATACAATTCAACATTTGCATTTCCTACTTCATACTTGTACATGCATGCATAGCCACATAAATCATTTATTGACATTGCATATTGAATTTTGACTAACCCATTTCGTACACAAATAAATTCATCTGGGTTTAATACTTTTCACGTCCGCATGCGAGTCAACATTTGCATACATATTATTTGAGCTATTTCAAGCATATATAACGTAGTGCATGTAATATATCTCTCTAATTTTACGTAACACTTTACTGTTGAATTATTCTGCTGTGCACCCAAGTTAAATATCTTGTTATTTATTTGTAACTTGGAGTTGAAATTATCAAAGTGTTATTAATTGTGAAAAAGTTTAGAAAGTCTATTCACCCCCCTCTAGACTTTCTACCACCCTATCGGGACCAACAATTGGTATCAGAGCGGTTGTCTATTTGAGTCAATTTTGACTAATAGACAGATCTTGAAAACTTCAAAATGAAGACAGATATGGTTTTTGCCCAAAATTTATTATTTTCCTTAGAAAAATTTGATGATTGGAAAATTCGTATGCAGGTACATTTATATGCACTACATGATGAAATGTGAGAAGTAATCACTAGTGGTCCAATTGAAATCTTGCAAGTGAACAATGCATTCGTATAGACAAGTGATACTCCACGATATGTTCCAAAGCCTAAGGCGGAGTGGACTCGCGAAGATAGAACGCGAAATAATTTAGATAGTATTGCTAAGGATATTTTGTTTAAATCTATTGATGATACAATTTTTCCTAAAGTTCGTAAATGCAGGACGGCGAAGGAAGTTTGGGAAACACTCATTCAAATAGGCGAAGGAGACGAACAAGAGAAGGATAACAAGCTTACCATAGCATTAAAGAAATTTGAGGATTTCAAAATGCTAAGTGGCGAGAATAATACCGACATGGAAACAAGATTTGCTAAAATCTTGGGAGAGATTAATGATCTTGGAAAAGACATTAATCAAAAGGAAATAACGCTCAAAATCCTAAGCGGTCTACCATTAAGTTGGGATATGAAAGTCACCACCATGAGAGATCATTGGGATCTAAAAACCCTATCAACCGAGAAACTCTTTAGTGATCTCAAAGCCTACGAATTTGAGATGAAGTCAAGGACGGAAGAAGAACGAGAAGAATGAACCAACGCACTAGTTGCCGAACAACCGTCCACGTCAAGGTCAGAAGAAAATATTGAATTATTAAATGACGAAAATTTTGCTTTCTTTGTCAAGAAATTCAAGAAATTTATGAGGAAGTACAACTCCAAAAATATTCCTCATGCAAGCTCGTCGAGAAGGCAAAGAAGAAACAACCTTGAGGGTAATGCATACTTGTGCTACAATTGTAGAAAGCTTGGACATTTTATAGGTGAATGTCCATACCCCAAGGTAAGCAAATATCAAACTGACAATGTACAGGAAGAAGTCAAATCCAAGGAAAGAAGATTCAAGAAGGATACATTTAGAAAGTCTATTCACCCCGCCTCTAGACTTTCTACCACCCTATCGGGACCAACAGTAAGGTACCAACTTCCTGACCGTTGTGACCAGGGCGAAAGCTACTTTCTCGAGAACCCGGACTGTATGAGCTTGAAAATAAGGTACCAACTTCCTGACTGTTGTGACCAGGGCGAAAGATACTTTCTCGAGAGGTGAATAATTTATCTCTGCGCCCTTCAGAGTCCGCCCAATGTAGTAGACTGGCAATTGAGTCTTTTCCTCTTCCCGCACTAGCACAGCTCCGACCGCCTTATGGGAGGCAGCTAGGTATAACAACAATGTTTCTCCCGCCTTGGGTTTTGACAGGAGGGGCGGAGCTAGGAGGTATTTCTTAAAGTCCTCGAAGGCTGCCTGGCATTCTCCAGTTCACCGGAACCCGTCCTGCCCTATCGGTGGACTTAGACAAGAATCGGCTAAGGGCAGCCATCCGTCCTGTCAATCACTGCATTTCTTTGAGACTGCTGGGTGGTTGCATATCCAAGATGGCCCGCACTTTGACCGGATTCGGTTCGATTCCTCACCAGGTGACCATATATCCTAGAAACTTTCCTCCGCGGACCGTAAACGCGCACTTCTTGGGATTTAGCCTTAGGTTAAACTTCCTCATGATCTCAAAGCAGTCCATCAAGTCTTTCACGTGGTCCGTATCTTCTTTGCTTTTGACAAGCATGTCATCCACGTAGGCAGCCATAGATCCGCCCATCAGCCCTTTGAGCAAACGGGCCACCATCCGAGTGTAGGTGGCTCCAGCATTTTTGAGACCGAATTACATTACCTTGTAGCAATACACCCCGTCCAGGGTGATGAATGGGGTCTTTTCCTTGTCCGGTTCATGCATGAATATTTGATGATACTCGCGGAAGGCGTCCATGAAGCTGAGCAGGGCGCAACCAGCTGTATCGTCGACTAACTGGTCGATCCGAGGCATAGGGAACAGATCCTTTGGGTACGCCTTGTTGAGGTCGGTGTAGTCGACGCATATTCTTCACGTCGGCGGCTTGGGCACCAACACCACGTTGGCCAGCCAACAGGGGTATTTAACCTCCCGAATGTGCCATGCGGCTAGCAGTGCATCCACTTTTTTCTTTACAAATTCCCCGCGGTCATTTGACAGATGCCTCCTCTTTTGAGCCATGGGTTTGAGGTTGGGGTCAACCGCCAACCTGTGAGTTATGATTGATCGATCGACTCTTGGCATGTCCTTAGGCTCCCATGCGAATAGTTCCTTATATTCCTTTAAGACTGTCGTGACCGCCTGCTTCACAGAGGTAGGCAGGCCAATCCCGATCCGAACCACTTTATTGGGATACTCAGCTTCCAGGATGATTTCCACCAGCTCGACTGCCGGTGTCAAACGCTCTGCTGGTCGGCCAAGCACTTGGTGGTCAATAGTGTTGGAGGATCATGACTCTGACCAACCTTTCAGCAAGCCTGCAGGTAGCAACTACGAGTCGTCTTTTGATCGCATCGCACCACTCCGACGCCAGTCGGTGTGCGAAACATCATACACAGTTGCTCGATGGAGATCAAGGCTCCTAGATCCTCTATCCCAGGTCGACCGAGGATAACGTTGTGTACGCACTCCAGAGCAACAGCGACGAAATTCATTTCCAATCTTCTCATCTGAGGCCAAGTGCCCAGCTCGACGGTCAAAGAGACGCATCCTTCAGCCTTGACTGCGTCACTGGTGAACCCGGCCAAGGGGGTCCTGACTGGTCGCATCTGCTCCCGGGCCAAGCCCAACTTCTGAAAGGCTTCCCAGTACAACACGTTGACGCCGCTACCCATGTCCACCAGCACCCACCGGGTGACCAATCCTTGAATGTCTATTGCGATAACCAAGGCGTCCCAATGCGGCGTGGGGCCTCTGGGTAGGTCGTCGTCCGTAAAGACAATCGGCTCTCTACATATCTTCTTACGGTCTGGCTCCTGGAAGGCTATCGCACCCACGTATAGCTGCCGGGCGCGTGCCTTCCGGGCTCTCGCAGAGTCACCTCCTTCAGGACCAACTACTATCATGTTTATCACTGACTTGTGCTGTCGATTTCGATCTCCGTCCTCCTCTTGAATGGGCTGCTTACCCTTGTCGTTGGTTTTTGCCCCGCTTTGCTCTGTCACCCATTGCTGCCCGACCGAGCTTGGCCTACGCCACCAGTTAAAGGGCAATGGCCAGCCATGCTTAATGAGCGCCTCAATTTCTTCCTTTAATCCCTCGCAATCCTTCGGAGAATGATTCCTTGTGCGGTGGTACCGGCAATAAGGTGGGGGGCTAACCCCTACCACTTGGGGCCTATCACCTGAGCGAATAGGGGGAGGCGGAGGCAACCGGGCGCGAACCTCGTGGACAGGTTGTGCCATCGGCCGGGGGGCAAGAGCTCCTAGTCAATCCATGATTCGACGAGCTCTCACACGAGTAACGCCTTCCTCCGTCGCTCTTCCCTCGTGAGGGTTATCCGCCCGGGGTCTTTTAGAAGAAACTTCTTGTCTGCGCTTCTGTCTCACCGCTTCCTCCATGTCGGCCAGCTGATTGGCCCGCTGGATGGCCTCTGCGTATGCTTTGGGATTCTCGTCCCGCAATCGGCTATAGTGCACGTCTGCTCTCAAGGACTCGATGAAAAACGTCAGGGCTGTCTGATCGTGTGACACCCCAAAAATCCAAGTTCAATCCATGGATTAATTGAGTAATTAATCCTATTTCAATTGAGGAATTAATTCCTAAAATCCTGATTTTTAATACTTGAGGACTAGTATTTGACTTTGACTAGTCAACTTCAAAGTCATGTTGTGCCTTGAGCATTGAAGGGTGTTCCCTTGTTCCTTACACTTTATAAATGTTAGTAAGGGCATTCTTGACCTTTCACAAGTGTTAGTATTGTAACCTAACGTAGAAGACATCTTCATTTCACCCTTTACACTTTCTAAAACATTAGCTCTACCTTCTCTCTAGAAAGGTGAGTAGCTTTTCCTCCAAGCTAAGATTAGACCTTGCCAAGACTTCAAGATTTTCTTCCAAGATTCAACCTTTCACCTATTTGGGTATCTAGGAGGGTAAGATCTAAGTCCATCTTGTGTTTTTGGTTCCATCTTAGATGTCTTTTTCTTAAAAGTAGGATCTTTATGATCTCTTGGTTTGTTCTTGAAGTGGGTTTGGAAAGTAAGCCTTGTGGGGAGCTTGTTGAAGTGTAAAGTGAAGTCTTTTAGTCTACAAGAGGTAACCCATGCTCTACAAAACCTATTTTGCTTACCTATATGTGATTTCTTGGATTCTACTTGTGTTTTGCTATGAAATGTGAGGGTTTATGCATTTGTCTTGTGAAAATGCATATCTAGAGCTTGTGTTTAGGGTTCTTTTGTGCCATTGCTTGGCATTTCCTATGATTCAAGTCATTTTGTTGTATTGGGTGAGATTTGGTATGTTTTGGACTTGAATTTGAGCACGGAGTTGAAAATCCCCGAAGGGATTATTTTGGACACAGGGATGTACCCGCCGGCGGAACGACGGGCAGAGCCCTACCCGCCGCCCACCCGCAGGTACGTTGGCCTCGTGGGTGTGTACCCGCGGGCGGAACCACGGGCAGGGGCCTACCCGTGGGTCTACCCGCGGGGAACACAGTGGCGTTGTGTTGGGATTTGTTCCCCGTGATTCTTTTGACTCGGTATTTGGTCCTTTGACTTCCCGTTGTTCTTTTGTGGAACTATTTGAGTGTCTTCTTGATGTTTCGTATGTCTAGAACTATATGGTAGGTATCCATGTAGGACTTTGGTGTCTTAAATCGTGCTAAGTGTTCAACATTGTGTTTCTTTGAACCGTGAAGTGTCTTGTGTGTTCCTCGAAACTATCTTTGATTTCCCCGTTGATAAGCATGCTAGTTTGATGTCTAAATGCTAGCATGTGTGTGTTGTTTGTACCTTCAGTTTGGTTGATAATAACTTGTGTTATTCATCGTTGTTGTTGTTGGGTTGTGACCCATTCCTTGATTGAGTATGTTTCATACCTTCGTTGCAATCCGTTGATTGATTGCTATTGAGGTGTGGTGCGTGTGGCTTTACCTGGATTGCACGATTAGTGGTATGGGACACTAGTCACCAAGGTATTGCAACGGTCCTCGTGGTGGCCGTGGCGTGATTATGGAGATGTGGCCTTTGTGTAAGGTTCACGTGTTTATAGGGGATAACATGTGTTATCCGGGCATGTGTTGCCATGTGTGTACGGTACCTTGTGTACTATGAATTGGTGGCTTTGTTGGTGGTTTGTTGGTGGGGGGACGATGGTCCTAGGAGGAAGAAGGTTGGACTAAGAAGTACAGGGGTCCTGGAGGTAATGGTTGGAATGAAGATACAAGGTTCGGGGTAGCCATAAATTGGAACAGGGCATAAGGCAGGCATACCAACTCGTGATGGGTGATGTCACGTGGGCTATTGTAGCCGGTGTTGTGTGTTCTTCTCTTGTGACGTGTGTAGTCACAAAGGCATGGTGGCCTTGGCATGTGTTGCCGGTTGTGTAAGTCTTATTTCTTTTGCGTTGTACTTGTCAGGTTTTGATCTATTAAGTGATAATAGGTCATGCCTTGACTCTTTTGTGAGTCGTGTCGTTCTTGTGGTTTTGGGATGTGTTCCCGTGTTATTTGTTGAGAGTGTTGAGTCTTATGTTGGCTTTGACTCTTGGTTTTACACTTATATATATGTATTCCGTTTCGAAAATGGTTTTATAGCTTATACCTTACTTATGTATGTTATTTCACATGTATTGGTGGGTTACCAGCATTATTCGCTGATCGGGCGTCGTCCCATGTTTATCTATGTGTTCTTACAGGTGATGTCTAGTCGAGCGCGATGTCTAGTGCCCGATAGTGTAGTATCTTTCCCTTGTTGTACGGCCTGTGAGTCGATTTGGTTTTTAGACTTATGAGTTTTTGGATAGATGTAAACCATGCAGATTTGGCCGTAGCGTTTATCGTGTTGATAAGCGTGGCATAACACCCCCGTTTAGATTTTATGTTATCCAGTTATCCCTTTTCTTCCGCTGTGCTTGTGTTTTGTTATGTTATCTGCATGCGTTAAGGCTTTTATTATAGCTTGTTTTGGGGGGGGGGGGGGGTGTTACAGTTGATATCAGAGCCTAGGTTTGAGCCTAGGAAGAGTTAAGTCTATACTTTCTAAGTGGCTAAGTGTGGTTTGAGACCTCTAAGCGACCTTAAGAAGCTAAGTGTTAAGCTTAGGACTCTAGGTTGCGCGGTGAGGTTGTGAGTTCTCTTATCGTTTTCTGTTGTCTTGTCTGTGCTTTGTTTTCCTTTTAGTTTTGGTTCTCTTTAGTTAAGGCACCAGGTAAGGGTGCGAGCCTTGGGTTTCCTCCCGTGATCGTGCTATTGCTGTAGAAGTCGAGGATGACACCATCGAGACGTCGTGCAAAGTCTTCAGAAGCAGCCACCAGTGAACAGTTAGCTACGTTCTAACCTCGGCAAGAAGCGGACTTGTGGTGGATGCTTGAAAGGCCAGGGCCTGTAGACAAGATCCGGAGTTCAGTTGAGAAGACCTGAAGGTTAAGTTACGTGAGCGATTCTATCCTGCGCATGTCAAAGAGGCCTACCTTTGTGCAACCGACCCTACCGAGTTCAGCAAGTTCAGAAAGGAATCCGGGAGGACCGTAAGAGGAAGCTTGACGAAAGTGTTTCACCGGTGGTTAGTAGTTTGAGGGCTACCGATGTCGAATCAACAGGAAGTTTTCAAAGAGATGGCTTTAAGAGAGGTAAGGCCTCCCAGTCAATCCGGACAATCAAGGCTAAGGGAAGGCGCTCTGTTTGCAAGAAGTGTGGAAGTGACCACCCCGGTGTTGGCTGTCATAGTAAGCCAATAGAGTGCCTTGCTTGTGGCAAGGAAGGTCACCCGTCCTTTGAGTGCAGGACTAAGAGGAAGACTTCAACGGACTCAACAACAACCTCGGCAAGGCAAGATCAACAGTTGTGAGACAGATGCAAGTGGGAACCGTGGAGTTTTGTACCCTTTTGTTGCACCTCCCTTCGTCTTTGTGCCTTTCCTGCGTGTTAACTTCGGGCATTAGCTTGTTTGAGTGTTGCCTTGACCCTCGTTGATCTTTCTTTCCTTTAGACAAACCCTATCACTCTTTTTGCCAAGTGATCCTTCTTTTCGAACCCTGTCCTTGTTTTCTTTCCGACCCATCTTGTGCAAAGCGGCAGTGTCATCAGCTTATGAAGAAATCTGGCAAAGTCTAAGAGTTAAGCCGCGTCCGAGTCGAAGGTAGCCTGAAGTCGAGAATCCTTAACCCTCTATAAGCCATCTTTTTATCATCTTCTTGTCAAACCAATTGTCTCTTTCCGAGAAATCTTTCCTATCTCTTCGAGCGTCGTTCTCGTTTCCTTCTTAATTTAATTCTATACAAGATGACAACCTCGTGTTCCTAAGTTGTAATCTTGAAAATCTTGATTTCCTCCTTAACCTACGCAATTCTTTAGCCTAAATCTAGTACCCTTTGTTGGGAAATCCTTTCAATCCTTTCGAACCTCGTTCTTGTTCCTCTCTTGATTTGACTCTGTTCAAGGTTACGACCTCATCTTTCCTAAGTTGTGACTTTGAAAATGTAGCACCCCGTGTTACGACCCCTAAAACCAATTAATCATTTAACCAATTATCCAAAGAAAGAATTAAATTACAATAATTAATTAGGAAAAGGCCCACCATAGTCCGTGGGCCTCACCTCTAAAAACCCAACCCCTAGTCCTAAAAGGAATAGAGTTAGCAAGCCTATAGTATTTGGGCCCTAATTAGGACTCTTAGATATATATAAATAGGGGACATAGGAGGCACCTTGAACCCACACCACAATAATCTCTCACCACACAAGGAGCTCCATGAATTCCCCTAGGAGAAATCAAGAAAGAAGGAAGACTTAGAGAAAGACCCTTCATAGCCAAGGAAATTAATTAAGGCTAAGAGGTAACCCATGTCTCAACAAAACCTATTTTCTTAGCTATGATCTCCCTCTAGGCATCCCTCTAAATTCTTGTGTATTGATGATTCGGTTATGATATTAATGGTGTGATCTTGATAATTGATGTTATGATTTCTTGGGTAATCTTGATAATCTTGATGATGGAAAGAGATTCTTGATGATTTTGTGATATTCTTGATAAACCTAGATTCCTAATGATTGTGTGATATTCTTGATAAATCACATTGTTGCTTAAAAGATGAATTGCGTTCTTGATGATTTAAATATAATTAGAGCCCTAGGATGTATCGTGAAACTCGTGTGGTGTTATTCTTGATATATTGGGTAGGAATTCGCATGTTTGGGTGTCAATTATGTTTAGAAAGCATGATAGGATATGTGTCGTATGTTTCTTGCTTTTGATCCGTTAATTGTCTACGTGTTGTCATCGATTGCGTTTAAAGGTGTCTAAGCATGGTTTCGGGTTCCACAAAGGTTCCCGGGGCGTTATTTGTGAAAAAGAGTCAGTGGGGGGTAGGTGGGGGTAGGGGACCCGCCACCTACCCGCGGCCAGGTTTGGCGTCGCCGGCAGCGGGCAGGCGACTGCCCGCCGGGCACCCGCTGCCCGGAAATTCGTCGCCGGCGGGTGACCCTTCACCCACCGGCTACCCGCTGGAAATTGTCCCACTTCGGGATCCCGGCTTCCCCGTTTGATGTTCCCCCGACCCCCGTGGTGTCCCAACGGACTCCGTCTATCGTGCCTATGTCTAGTTTGATGTTCGGGTACCATTCGTAGGTTGAATAAGTCTTATATATTACATGCTAGTTGAATTGGTATCTCGTTGACCTAGGTGTAAGAACTATGAACCCCTTAGGATTATTCCTTGTATGTGGACGACCACGCATAGGTTTCATTATATGTTTTCTCCCCCTTCCCAATGTGTTAATATGGGTTGCATGTGTTTGCTATGTGTTATGTGTGCATGATACCTCAATTTGGTTGCGATCAAATTGGTTATTCCTGAGCTGTGGTTCAGAAGCTGGCTGCGGTCAGATTTACACTCTCGGGCTGCGGTCCACCGTTTGGTTGCGATCAGACGTTTTACATGAGCTGCGGTTCATATTCCTGGCTGTGGTCAGATGACTACTCTTGGGCTGCGGTCCACTGTTTGGTTGCGATCAAACATTATGATGAGCTGCGGTTCATCGGTCGGTTGCGATCGACCCCTCCGTGTTGCGATACGGAGCAGGGTGCTGCGGGGCCGTGTCAGAGCTATATGCACTGACCCTCATGTATGGGCATGCGATTGGTCCAGTGGCGCCATCAAAGTGTTCTATGTGATGAGATATGGATGGTTTGATGTTATAAATGTTATGAAATCGTGACCATAGGGTACATGCTAGTAAATCGTATATGCTTGGTTATGATTGTCGACTGTGCTTATCCCTATCTGTCGAGTTTATTCCCTGTTTTAAAAGCTAGAGTCTCTTAGGATATACCTTCATGCTTCGAAATGGTTTTTCTTATATCTATATATATGCCTATATGTATTGTATTTCAACGCGTTGGAGTGGGTTACCAGCATCTCTCGCTGAACATATATATTTGGCTTTCAGGCACAGATGATTAGACACTGGAGCACGCTAGCCCGGAGCATAGAGTAGATAGTTTCCCTTTCGGCCTGCGTGCCATGTTTATGTATTAATACTATTTGAGGATTCTAGAAGTAAGCCTGTGCACCTGAGTTCTCTAGCTCAGGTGTGGCATAGCACCCCGTACTCCTGTATTATGTTTTGGGATTTAATGAGAATTCACCTTTATTATATAAGTTTCGAAAGATAAAAATTTCGGGGTGTTGCAGTTGGTATCAGAGCCTAAGTTTGACCCTAGGATAAGACTCTTAAGACTAGACTTTAAGACAATAGGCTTGAACTCTAAGTATTTAGGAACATAGGACTCAGGAACCTTAGGACGCGCGGTGAGACTGTGAAACCTACACATAACCCTCCCTCACTTATTTAAAGAAAACTCCCCCTCCGCTTATCGCATCAAGGTAAGAATGCAAAATAACATCAACCCATGAACACCAGGATGGCGCCAAAAAGGAAACAAGTAGGAACACCGAAACTCCCCACCCCGGAATTCTTGACTCAGAATCTGCAACGCCTGGCCCAAATTGCCCAGGCACTAAGTACTACCGTTCCCCAACCATCACCAACAAACGAGAACTTGGAAATCCACCACCAAGTAAGAATAGCCTCCTTCTACTTCAGACACAAGGCCGACACCTGGTGGGCTCACGAAAGACCCATATACGAACAAAGCCCCGAATTCAACTGGGAAACCCTAAAAAAAAAAACACGACTACGAGAACAATTCTACCCCAACCATCTAAAAGCCACCATATACGAAGAGTTCCTCCACCTAAAACAAGGGGCAGCCCCGATCACGGAATACTACCAGCAATTCCGCAGACTGGTTCGCCTCACCCCCGAGCTGGTGCCCACCGAGATGAGCAAGGTCAAGAAGTTCATAACAGGCCTTGATCCCGAACACCGGAAAGCCCTTGCCACACAAGAACCGAGAACCCTCGGGGAAGCCTATGCCAAGGCATTCCAACTACAACAAGTATCAAACCAACCCCGGGAGACACACCTGGGATACAAAAGGAAACCTGAGGGGAGTCACACAATTCCCACCCGAGGGCCTAAAAACCCCAGGACCGTCTCACCCCACAAGGTCGCAACGCCAACCATTCAAGGAAGAATCCTTACCCTAAGCAAAGCCAGGATCGGAGACAGCAACATAGTCTCCGGAACCTTCCTAGTACACGCCACCCCCGCCACTATACTATTTGATTCGGGGGCTACCAACTCATTTATAGCAACCGAATTCGCCACTCAACTCGGCCTTAACACCAGCACCAAAGTCCGACTCCAGGTCAAAGTGGCCTCCGGCGAAATCATAAAGTGCGACCGCATGTACGAGAACATAATGATCACCATCCAAGGAGTGGAATTTCCCAGCAACTTAATACAATTCAGACTGGATGGGGTGCAAGTGATCTTGGGCATGGACTGGCTAGGGAAATTCCAAGCACAAATCCTATGCGGAGAACAAAAAGTGGTCCTACGGGGACCAAACGGTAAAAGGGTGTCATACCATGGAACCCGCCAGGGTCCAGAGATCAAACTCGTAAACATGGTGAAAATAAAGAAATACCTAAACCAAGGAAGCGAGGCCTTCCTATGCTCGGTCGAGGACCTCAACACCAAAACACCCGAACCACAAACCATTCCAGTAGTAAACGAATTCACCGATGTCTTCCCAGACGAGATTCCCGGGGCACCCCCTGCCAGGGAAGTCGAGTTCACAATAGACCTCGTACCTGGCGCTGCCCCGATCTCTAAACCACCATACAGGCTAGCACCAAAAGAAATGAAGGAACTGAAAACGCAACTTCAGGAACTACTAGATAAAGGTTACATCTGCCCCAGTACCTCCCCATGGGGAGCACCAGTACTATTCGTTAAAAAGAAAGATGGGAGCATGCGCCTGTGCATCGACTACAGGGAACTTAATCAAGTCACAATAAAGAATAAGTACCCTCTTCCCCGAATCGATGACTTGTTCGATCAGCTTAAGGGGGCAGGGGTGTTCTCGAAAATTGACCTAAGATCCGGATATCACCAAATACAAGTGGCCAAACCGGACATTCAGAAAACGGTTTTCCGAACACGTTACGGCCACTACGAATTTACCGTAATGCCCTTCGGACTCACCAACGCACCCGCCATATTCATGGACCTCATGAACCGAGTATTTCGACCCCACCTGGATGACTTCGTCATTGTATTCATTGACGACATCCTAGTCTACTCCCAAAATAAGGAAGAACATGAAAGGCACCTCCGCATAACCTTACAAACTCTAAGAGAACACCAACTATACGCCAAGTTCTCCAAATGCGAATTCTAGAAAGACAGCGTAGCCTTCCTAGGCCACGTAATAACCAAAGAAGGAATTAAGGTGGACCCGCCAAAGTCCATGCTGTTAAGGAATGGACCACACCGAGTTCACTTTCAGTGGTCCGAAGCTTCCTGGGCTTGGCTGGCTACTACAGGAGGTTTGTACCCGACTTCACCAAGATAGCTCAACCTCTCATCAGACTCATGAAAAAGGAGATCCCCTTCCGATGGGACGACAACTGCGCCACAGCCTTTCAGGAATTGAAGGATAAGCTAACCACGACACCCGTACTAGCCATCCCCTCCGAGGTGGAAGGGTTCGAGGTCTTCAGTGACGCGTCCAAAAAGGGGTTGGGGTGCGTACTAATGCAAAAAGGCAGGGTGATAGCGTACGCATCTAGGAAACTCAAAACCCACGAAGAAAATTACCCCACCCACGACCTCGAGCTAGCCGCTATCATATTCGCACTAAAAATTTGGAGGCATTATCTATACGGAGTACAATGCAAGATTTACACAGACCATAAAAGCCTAAAATACATCTTTACCCAGAAAGACCTAAACATGAGGCAACGAAGGTGGCTAGAGCTCATAAAAGACTACGACCTAGACATCCAGTACCACGAGGGAAAAGCTAACATCGTGGCAGACGCCCTAAGCAGGAAGACTAACCACTCCCTCAACACCACCTGGGTCCTACCAGACTAGCCGTACAGAGACTTCCAGAAGCTAAAGTTGGAAATAATAGAGCAAAATCAAACCCACCCCGAGATCCACCAATTCAACACCCAAATCATACCCACACTCTTCGAAGAAATCAAAACGGGACAATAGCAGGATCTGGAACTAGATAAAATTCGTCTCGACCTAACCCAGGGAAAGGAATGACCCTTCAAAATACACGAAGATGGCAGTCTCCGCTACCAAGGTAGGTGGTTCGTGCCCACAACGCATCCCCACTTAAAATAACAAATCTTGGAAGAGGGACACAACTCCCCATACTCAGTACACCCAGGGGGTGACAAACTATACCAAGATGTGAAAAAGTCGTTTTGGTGGCCCAATATGAAAAAGGAAATTGCGGATTTCGTGGCCAAATGCCTGAATTGCCAAAGGGTGAAGGCCGAACGATGCAAGCCCAAGGGACTCGTACAACCCCTTGAGATACCACAAGGAAAGTGGGATTCCATATCCATGGACTTCGTCGGGGGGTTACCTTTAACAAAAACCGGTAAGGATAAAATTTGGGTCATAGTAGACCGGCTGACCAAAACGGCACGATTCATTGCCATGAAGGAAACATGGACAATGACACAATTGGCCCAAGCCTACCTGAACCGGGTGGTGAAATACCACGGAATTCCCCGAAACATTGTGTCCGATAGTGTGACACCCCAAAAATCCACACTCCAATCCATGAATTAATTGAGTAATTAATTCTATTTCTCTTGAGGAATTGATTCCTAAACTCCTGATTTTTTAATACTCAAGGACTAGTATTTGACTAGTCAATCTTTAAGTTGTGTTGTACCTTGTGCTTTGAGAGGAGTTCCCTTGTTCCTTACACTTTCTAAGAGTTAGTAAGGGTATCCTTGTCTTTTCACCAAGAGCTAGTGTTGTAATCTAAACCTAGAAGACTTCTTCATTTCATTCCTTACAATTCCTAGAAAAATATCTCTACCTTCTCTCTAGAAAAGAAGAGTAGCTTGTTCTTCAAGCTAAGTGAGACCTTTGTCAAGATTCCAAGTTTTGCTTCTAAGATTCAATCTTTCATCTATTTGGGCATCTAGAAGGGTAAGATCTAAGCTTGTCTAGTCTTTTTGGTTCCATCTTAGTTGTCTTTTTCTTAAAGCTAGGATCTTTATAATCTTTTGGTTTGATCTTGAAGTGGGTTTGGCTAGTGAGCTTAATGGAGAGCTTGTTGTGGTGTAGGAGAAGTCTTTTGGTCTTCAAGAGGTAACCCATGCTCTACAAAACCTATTTTTCTTACCTATATGTGATTTCTTGGATTCTACTTGTGTTTTGCTATGAAATGTGAGGGTTTATGCATTTATCTTGTGATATTGCATATCTAGAGCTTGTGTTTAGGATTCCTTTGTTCCATTTCTTGGCATGTTCCTTGGTTCAAGTCATTTTGTTGTGTTTGGTGAGATTTGGCATGTTTTGGACTTGAATTTGTGTTTGGAGAAGAAAATCCCCGAAGGGATTTGTTGTGGAACAGGTATGTTCCCGCGGGCGGAACGGCGGGCGGGGTACCACCCGCCGGCACAGCCTCGTGGGATATTGTTCCCGCGGGCGGGACCACGGGTGGGGCACTACCCGTGGGTCCACCCGCGGGTACATGGTTGTGGTGATGTTGGGATTTGTTCCCCGTGATTTGGTTGTCGTGGTGTTTGATCTTTTGGCTTCCCGTTGTTCTTTTGTGGAACTATTTGAGTGTCTTCTTGATGTTTCGTAGGTCTAGAGCTATATGGTAGGTATCCATGTAGGGTCTTTGGTGTCTTGAATCGTGCTAAGTGTTCAACATTGTGTTTCGTTGAACCAAGAGGTGTCTTGTGTGTTCCTCGGAACTATCTTGAGTTTCCCCGTTGATAAGCATGCTAGTTTGTTGTCTTAATGCTAGCATGTGTGTTGTTTGTACCTTCCGTTTGGTTGATGATAACTTGTGTTATTCATCGTTGTTGTCGTTAGGCTGTGACCCGTTCCTTGATTGAGTGTGTTTCATACCTTCTTTGCAATCCGTTGATTGATACGTGTGAGTGGTGGTGCGTGTGTGGCTCTACCTGGATTGCACGATTAGTGGTATGGGACGCTAGTCACCAAGGTATTGCTGCGGTCCTCGTGGTGGTCGTGACGTGATTATGGAGTTGTGTTCCTTCGAGAAAGGTTCACGTGATTGGGGGATAACATTGTGTTATCCGGGCATGTGTTGCCGTGATTGGTGGTGGTTCGTTGGTGGTCTGTTGGTGGGAAAAAAAAAAAAACCAATTTCCTTTCCTAATCTTCTCTCTTCTGTTTTTCCTAATCATTTATCCCTATTTTTCCCTTCGATTTGTTCTCCCTAAACTGATCTGCTTCTTCTCCCTTACATCTGATCCCCCTTTCTTCTGTTTCTGTGACTTTGATTCCCAGGTTCATTACATTATGGATGAATGAATTTCAATTTCTTTTTTCTCTCTCTGCACTTGTTCCTCTGCTGTTTTCCTACCATTCTTAATCTATTTTCCTACTTTAGAAGGCTAAACCATTGTAAAAATTAAGCTGTTACCTGACCGGATGAAGAGGCGGTGACGGCGACGGCAAGAAGAGTTACTAGAGTTAAACCATTATAAGAAATGCTCATAGAGTTAAAGAAGATGATAACAGTACCAAGTCAAATGAAATGAGACTCTATATGTTCTGTTGTTACTTTATAGTTAACAAATTTTTGAAAAAGCAAAAAGACATAATTAACCTGACTTGTAAACTAATAAACTAATTACAGATTAAAAGACAAAAGGCTCCTGATGGCTTAAACCAGTTGAAACCCTGCAAATTTAACCTGATTCATCTTAAGGGTCCTGCTAGAGTGATGGATCATTCCGATCCCATTACTTTTTCATAATTCATCTTAAAATAAAATTGATAAGGGTGGTTTAGCAATTTGTTTGTACTTTGTAGGTTTTGGGGAAGGGGATAATAGTTGAGAACATTTTTGCATTGCCACAAAATAAATAATTATCTTCTTCTGGCAGATAAGAAAAGAATCATATATATTCTTCTTCAATCGGATATATTGCATCAAGCTAGAAAATCATTACATGATAACCAATATTTATACTTCTTGAACTAGAAAATCAGTATAGATATATTCCTACTTTCTTGTTATTATATTTTCTTGTTGACAGTTAACTCAAGGATGCAGTTCAACCAAACAATTTAATGACAGAAAACCAAATCATAATATTAACCAAGCCAAATGTAAGATCGATATCAGGATAAACATAACTCAAGATACCGGCCCCAAGTGACAAGTAGACATACATGGACAGATATAAATATATAAATATAAAATAAAATAACCAAACTTACCTCAAGGTCGCCGGCAATGGAGGCGAGGCAGCGAACTGCG
Source organism: Ipomoea nil (assembly GCF_001879475.1). Lineage (NCBI taxonomy): Eukaryota > Viridiplantae > Streptophyta > Magnoliopsida > Solanales > Convolvulaceae > Ipomoea > Ipomoea nil. The sequence goes on from NW_017619008.1 coordinate 949,954, forward strand.
TCGGCGGCGAGCGGCGAGGAGGCGATTGCCGATGGCGGTCGTTGCTGTGGCTGTTGGCGGAGAGGCGGTTGGCAGCGAGGGGAGGAGGCGAGGAGGCTGACGGAGGGCGTGGGCGGACGGAAGAGCCGGACGGTGGGCGGACGGACGGAGGATTCAATTCGCGATTGGGGTTTTTTTGCTAAGGGTTTGCCGCAGGTTTAATTCGCGATTGGGGAAGGGGGGTTAATTTAGTGCGGATATTAGAGTTCATTCCAGCAATAGTCCTCCGACTATTGTGATTTTCTAAATTTAGTTATTGTCTTTTAATTTGGTCGAATTAAACCCTTGACTATTAGAATTGTTCCACCATTGGTCCTTCCGTTAATTAAGGGTTAGATAAACGTTAAGTGAAGGGATAAAAAGGTCATTTTCGTCTCTTCTTCTCCTTCATTACCCTGTTCGTCAGATCTTTACCGACAACAAAAACAGGTAAAGAGAAACGGAGGAGTATATTATAAAGGTAAGGGTCGCGGGTCGCCGGCCATGGAGATGGAGAACCTTCGTCTCCATGGTCGGAGACGACCGTCCCGTTTAGTAAGTTTGAGGCGGCGATGCAAGGATTTCTCAATATCGAGCGCAATGCGGACTCTGTAAAATCTCCTCCATGAACCATGATGCTTTTCTTGGTCAGTCTTGATGAAAGATCCCAATACATTTCCTATCTATTCAAGAACTGGCTATGTATTGTAGCCAAACGAAAGTTATTTCCAAAATCCCCAATTGTGTAAACCAATTTCCTTAACCCTAAAGGTAATCACTTCGCACACTCTCTTTTCTTTTGGGCTCTGCTGGGTGTTGAGCAATGAAAAAAATGTGTAAAAATTTTGTTTTTTTTTCTTTTGCTTGCCTTTCCTAGCTCAAGAAGACGGGCTAAAGGTTTGGGGTTTGTTGGGACTGGAAATGACAGGAACTGAGAAGGGAAATTAGGGTACGGTTTTGCAGTGTGATCAGTTGAAGTGGGGGTGATGATGATTCTCTCTTTTCTTAATTCTTTTTTGTTTTTTTTTTCTTCATTTGCGGTTTGGGTTTTGTTGTGAAGGCCTTTTGCTTGTATTATTGTCTAAAGTTTTTGTGCTAAGTTGACAAGCAGTGAATGCTTTTACTGGATTTGTATGTTGTTTGTAGTAAAGTCTGTGAAAGAGATGAAGTTTGCTTGACCTAGAAGTCGATCTAAGCCAAGCTAAGGTTGCACGAAACTTACAAAACGCCATTGGAAGGAGAGAAACTCAACAACAACGGAATTTCTTACCCAAATTCTTGTCTCTTTCCAGTTTCTATTTGCTCCCCACATTTCCAGCTTACACATCAAAGACTCTTTACATAACATTAAAAAAAACAAAAGTTTTTCTTTTTCATTTTTTTTCTTGAAAATTCTGTCATTCAAGATGTTTAAGGACTAAGGTTTCTTGTTATGACTGACCAATTTGTTGTTTTTTGGTTTTTCTTTAAAGTTCCCATCTTTATGTGCCTAATGGTTTTTGCTCAGTTTTCTTAATTGTTTGGGTTTCATGTAGGGATGGATTTTGTCACTAAGTAGGACTGATAGGTTCTACGTTTAATGGAGATGAGAACCCACAGGGCCACAAGCCTGATTTGCATGTTGTGCAACAAAGCAAGCGGGATAAGTTGAGGATTCAGAACATTCCATTGTCGTCTTCGCAATACCGGGAAACTATTCTGAGAATTCTGAGCACTGATCCTTGCAAAACCAGGGACCAAACATGGATCTTGCTCAGCTTCCTAGTTGTCGGTAGGAGAACATTTCAGCATAGGAAATGACCATTTTAGCCCTTCATTAACGTCTATTTAACTCTTGGTTAACGGAAGGACTAATAGAGGAACAATTCTGATAGTCGAGGGTTTAATTCGTCCAAATTAAAAGACGAGGACCAAATTTGGAAAATCACAATAGTCGGGGGACTATTGCTGGAATTAACCCGCGAATATTATTATATTTTTAAATTATTAAATCCGTAATAAGGGTATTCGCGGCAACTTTGTTAGAGGGTGTCGCGGATTCCCTTATTATTATATCTACTGTTCTAATAAGAGCCCAAGAGAGTTAAGCCTATAATAGATAGAAAAAATAGTGGTCAGATTTTTTAATCAAATGAATAAGTCAGATTTATCATATTTTAATTTTGAGTTAATACCCAAAATCGTCCTCGACTATAGTGATTTTTCTCAATTTCGTCCTAAACGACTTTGGTGACCTAATATCGTCCCAGACTTTTGTGTTTCGCTCAATTTAGTCCTCCATTTGTTATTCCGTCAAATTGGTGTTAAATAAAGGGACAATTCAATAATGTCAATATTGATCTCTCTTTACTTTCAACTTGTGAAGTGCGAAATTCCTCTTTCTTGTATGAATTACACCCAGAATTACTCCCGGACCTGCAAATCAAATTTTATATTCGCAGTTTTAGGAGTAATTCTGGGAGTAATTCGTAAAAAAAAAGGGATTTCGCACTTCACATGTCTATGAGTAAAGAGATGCCAATATTAAAATTACTGAATTGTCTATTTATTTAACACCAAATGGACAGAATAACAAATGAGGGACTAAATTGAGCAAAAACACAAAGGTCTGGGACTAAATTGAGCAAAAACACAAAAGTCTGGGAATAAATTGAGCGAAACACAAAAGTCTGGGACGATATTAGGTCACCAAAGTCGTTTAGGACGAAATTGAGAAAAACCACTATAGTCGAGGACGATTTTGGGTATTAACTCTTTTAATTTTCCTAAAGATTTACTAATTTATCCTTAATGAATATGATTATCCGTTAACTTTTCCGTTAAATATTATCTTTTCTGTTAATTTCTGTTAGTTCACCGTTAACTTACTCATTGATTTCAATAAGAAAGGTCTTACGTTAGAACTCCATCCCAATCAAAGTTGACATAATTAGTACTCTATTTTACTCTTATTAAATTAAAATAATAATTTAGTAGCTACAACAAAAAATAATACATATCCATTTCTTTAATTTAGAATTATGTGTCTACAATGTCTTTATTCAAAAAAAAAAAATTATTCATTATCAATAAATTAAATAAGAGAAATAATTTCATTAGTTATATTGTATTTATTTTTCTCCAATATAAAAATTCTTTACATTCAAATTCATCAATTGATTATATTCGCTACATTGTCCCTACAATGTCTTTATTAAAAAAAATTATTCATTATCAATATTATTAATTAAGAGAAATAATTTTATTAGTTATATTGTCTTTATATTTCTCCAATGTAAAAATTCTTTACATTCAAATTCATCCATTGATTATATTCACTACATTGTCTATTTTTTTTGTGCACTATTTTTTAATTAAATATAAAAGTTATAATACAAAATAAAACTATATATTTATTTACCAAGTATTTTTTTTTTTTTGAAACATAAAAAAGAATAGATTAGATCAAACTTGCAATACAAGGAGGCAGGACAGACTCCTACACACCCAGGACAGACATAGAACCCGCTGCCCGTGCTAGCACATGAGCCACGTTGTTCGCTGACCTTCTGACATGGCGAACTAGTATGTTCCCAATGTCACGAGCAATGACCTGACATTGCTTCACTATCAAGCCTACATAGGATAAATCTAAGCATGCAGAATTAAAGCTTGAACACAAAAGTAAACAGTCTGACTCAACAAAATACAGAGACTGAGGACGATTCTTGATCCATGAAAGAGCCTCCTTCAGAGCCATGGCTTCCGCTATATATGCATCTTGCACTCCCGGAAACCTCCCACTACAAGCCGCAACAAACCGCCCTTCATGGTCACGAACCACCGCCTCGAAAGACGCATTATCCCCATGCAAAGCGGCATCTACGTTGCACTTTACATAGCCATGTGGTGGTGGCACACAAGCATCTCTTACTGCCAATGAAGACGTGGTAGCAACAGAAGGAGCCTTTAGCGCCTCCTCCCATTCAACAAGCAGTGAGCTCACCATGCGTCGCATCTGACTAATATCATAAGGCTTATGACTCCAAACCACATCATTCCTTACCTTCCACATGACCCAGAATCTACACACCATAGCAATACCTTGCACCCCATCCTTATCACGTAACTTAGCCTGCACAAACTCCTCCAGTGTTGCACCATCTAGCACATCCGGCACGCCCCAAAGCTGACCCGCCAGCGTACATTCACACAAGACATGAGTAATGGTTTCTTGCGCTGCTCCACATAGCGGGCATCCCCCTCCTACATATACACGTTCACCTCTCAGTACCTCACGCACTGGTAGGACACCCCTCATACAATGCCATAAAAAGTTTTTGTACTTTGGCAGCACTCTCAAACGCCATAGCCACTGCCAATCTCCAAAATCAGATGGCAACTGCGGCACTACGGGAGCTGTCAACATACCGTACCCATGTTTCACCGTGTATCTACCTTGGATATCTCCCCTCCAAAGCCACACATCATCTTGGTCATTAGCTATTGGCGTTCTTTTGATTCTGCAGACATCACTTGGCAGAAACAAGTCATTCAAAACATCCTCATCCCACCCACCTTCTATACTCATAAGACTACTCACCCTTGCCTCTTGCAACTGTGCAACACATGGTGTATGTAACACAGCATCCCCCTTATCCGCCAGCCAACTTGTTCCCCATATTCTAGTTTCCCTCCCATTTCCAATTCGGCGCCCAACACCACTCCTCAACAGTCCTTGCGCTGCCACCATACTACGCCATATGTAGCTTAAATTGTGGCCCAAAGTTGCTTCCAAAAAATTATTATGCGGGAAGTACCTTGCTTTAAGAAGCCTGCACACAAGAGAGTTAGGATTCATTAGTATCCACCACCACTGCTTTGCTAATAACACTATGTTAAATTCATGCATTCGTTTGAAACCCAAACCACCACTGGACTTGGTGGTAGCCAGCCTTGCCCAACACATCCAGTGTATCCCCCCGCGCTCAGTCCCACTATTCTCCCACCAAAACCTATTCATAAGATTTTCTATTACCGTACACGTGGCCTTTGGCAATAAAAAAACCGACATAGCAAAAATGGGCATCGATTGTGCCGCACTCTTTAGCAACACCTCCTTCCCGGCCCTAGACAACAACCTCCTCCGCCAATTTGACACCCTATCCCTCACTCTTTGCTCAACATAACGGAAAACTGCTTTTTTATCACGGCCCAGATATGATGGCAACCCTAAGTAGTTCCCAAAAAGAGTGACTTGTGTTACTCCAAAAAGATTTGCAACGTGTAGCCTCACCACTTGGGGTGTATTCCCACTGAACATTATACTAGACTTATTATAATTTATAGCCTGACCTGAAGCTGCACAGTAAGCCCGCAAACAGCCCTTAACCACATTAGCCTCCTTATCATTTGCTTTAAAGTACAACAAGCTGTCATCTGCGAAGAATAAGTGGGATACTGATGGAGCACCCCGGGCTACTGTTATACCATGGATATCACCACACGCCTCCATCTGCTGCAACAAAAGTGACAGTCCTTCTGCACACACAATAAAAAGGTAAGGAGATATGGGATCGCCCTGCCAGATCCCTCTAGTGGGAACCACTGTACCTGCATCTTCCCCATTCAACAAGATATTATAGCGTACAGAATTTACACAAAGCATGACGAGGTCAACCCACCCACGGGCGAACCCCAATGCCAGGAGCATACCCTCTAAAAATCCCCACTCCATACGGTCGTATGCTTTCGCCATATCCAGCTTAAGTGCTGCCCAACCTACAGCCCCCCCTGTCTTCCTTCTCAAAAAATGCCCAACCTCCCAGCGACTATTATGTTATCGTTGATCAGCCTATCCGGCACAAAAGCGCTTTGTGATGGGGATATAATACAGTCTAGAACAACCTTCATACGGTTTGCCACTACCTTGGCGATCACCTTATATGCCACAATGCATAGAGCAATATGCCTCAAATCAGAAACCATCTCAGGGACCTTCTTCTTTGGCACTAAGACCACATTTGTATTATTCAAGTCAGGTGGGAAACTACAGCTATTAACACAATGCACCACAAAATCAGTCAAGTCCCTCCCTACCACAGTCCACAAATTCTGATAGAAAGAAGGGTTCATACCGTCTGGTCCTGGAGCCTTGTTTGGGGTCATCAAGAACACAGCATCCTTCACCTCCTCGGGCGTGACCGGCATGAGAAGTCGCTGGTTCATCTCCTCCGTTACCCGACTTCGCACCCTTTGTAACAAGCTTCCGTTAGTGGATGCAGCACGAAAAATATCAGCATAGTACTCCATTACCACATGCCCCATATCCAAACCCTCAACCCAGCGGCCCGTACTGTCACGCAGCCGAGTTAGAGTATTAAACTTACGCCGCATGGTGGCTGAACTGTGGAAAAACCGTGTATTACGGTCCCCCTCCCTCAACCACAGTTGTTTTTACCGTTGTTTCCAATAGGCCTCCTCCTGAATAAGCAGACGATTTAACTCTTCTTCCAGCATAACAAACCTAGCCACGTCTTGTTGCACATAACTGCTACGCAACCACTCTAACTTTGCCTTTAAAAGATGTATTTTCTTGCCAAAACGCGCAAAGTGTTGTCCCCCCCACCTCCACACTGTTGGATACGCTATTGAAATGACCTGCCCACAGACATCCCCCATGACTACTCCACCACTTGCTTACATTCCCCATCTACAAGCCAAGCAGATTCAAACTTAAACCTCCTCCTAACCCGTCGAACCGGTCTCCTTTCCAGGTCGAGGGCAATTGCGCTGTGGTCAGACGTACGCGTATACATATTACGGACGGTTGCCTCCGCAAACAAAGAACACCACTCCAAGTTAGCAACCGCCCTATCAAGTCGTATTTGTACCCATCTATCCGTACCCCTCCCCTTCTCCCAGGTGTACTCATGGCCCTCCATACCCAGATCATGTAGACCACAATCCAGAAGTGCGTCATTAAAACCCTGTATCAGATAATCCGGTTGCTCAGCACCACCCCACTTCTCCGCATGGCTTGCAATGACATTAAAGTCCCCAATGACCAGCTAGGGCAAACCCGACTTAGCCTTCAGCTCTCGCAAAAGATTCCAGGAAACATGACTTTGTGATCGCTAAGGGCAACCGTAGAAGCAAGTTAGTCGCCACGGCTGCTGCTCAGGGAGACTGACAACCACATCAATATGATTCACACAGTAGCCCAACAAGGTTGCCATATCTCGCTCTCTCCATAACAGGGCTAACCCACCTCTCAACCCCACCCTATCGACTGACAAAGCACCCTCAAAACCCAAATTTATTCGTAGCCGCTCCACTGCAGAAGACACGGCTTTTGTTTCTGAAATAAACACAAACATAGGCAGCTGCTTGGACACAAGGCCCTTCAATTCCCGAACTGTCCGGAGGCTACCCATACCCCGGCAGTTCCAGCTCAACACACTCATTTGACCAGGCGGGCCTGACTCTCCGGACTCGCCAACGTCATGTTTTTTGCAGCATCATACATATCAGCATCTGTCATCCCACCCTCACCTCCAACGTCATCCTCACTATGGCGCCTCTTAAGCTCACCTTGCACAGCTGTATCTTCCTCAATTTGCTCAGGCGTTTTTGCTGGGATAGCAGATGGGGTCCCAACAAACGCTGGTTCGGTTGGTAAATCAGCCAACAGCCACTGGGCTCCAACCAAGTATTTTATTAATACCATGAAAAAATTAAAAAAAAAATAATTAATAGAGTCAATCATATTAACTACTTGAGGGATTTGTTGACAAAGAGAGTATTCAAATCACACAACAAATTGAAGTGAGAACTACCTCCCAATGTCCTTGTTTGACAATCAGCAGTTAGCGGTTAGCGGATTATATTAGAGAATTTGACCAGCAGGTTATATCAACGGTTGGTAAAAAGATTTTTGAAAAATTTAGCTGTTTAGATTAACATGTACAATGAACTAAGAGTATACATATATTTAATAATAATAATAATAATAATAATAATAATAATAATAATAATAATAATAATAATAATAATAATAATAATAATAATAATAATGATAATAATAATGATAATAATAATAATAATAATAAATATTATTATTATTATTATTATTATTATTATTATTTAAAAAAAATAAATATAATCCAGTCAATCATATTAACTACTTGGAGGATTTATTGGCAAAACGAGTATTCAAATCACATAACAAATTGAAGTGAGAAATTATCTCGCAATGCCCTTGTTTGGCAATCAGCAGTTAGCTATTCAATATTAGTATATATTTAATATTTTATGCCCTAATTTTTATTTGCCCTCCCGTATGTCCCATATTTGGTTTCAACCATACCTATACAATTATTTTATTGACAATTATAATCAATCTGGACTAAATTATCTTGCATTTGTAAACTTATAATTATCTATTTAAATACACAAATTTAACATTCAATTATCTATGCATGAACAATTACAATATAATCTTGCCTTGATATAATTTAAAGTACTTATTTTTTGTAAAAAAAAAAACATTGGGATGCCCAATCGCGCAATGCACGTAAAAAACTAGTATTGGAATAAAGGTCAAATAGGCTATCGAACTGCACACAATAATGCAATTAAGCCACTGAACCTATAAAAACAACAATTGAATCTCTGAACTAACCAATTTCATGCAATAGGCTAATTTACAGGTTTTGCAAGTTACTAACACGTCACCCAAATTTTAAAATATATATTTTTTAATATTTATTTAAAATTAAACATTAAATTTTTTTAAAAAAAAGTTTAACCGTCTTCGGCGGAGACGAGTTTCTCTGTCTCCGGCAGGGACGAAGAAATGTTTTTTTTTTAATTTTAATTTATTATTTTTAAATAATAATTTTTTAAAAAATATTTTCAATTTTTGGGGTGACCTGTTACTAACCTTGCAAAACTTGTAAATTAGACCAATTGAATGAAATTGGTTAGTTTAATGGCCTAATTGTTGTTTTTTTAAGATTCAGTGGCCTAATTGTATTATTGTGTGCAGTTCGATGGCCTATTTGACCCTTATTCCTATTATATTTTAATAATATAATATATGTGGCACCTTCTTCAATGGGTGTCGTGGATACCCTTATTATTATTTTAATAATATAATATTCGCGACACCTCTTTCCAGTTGGTGTCGTGGATTCCCCTATTATTATTTTAATAATATAATTTCCACGGCACTCATTCTCAGTTGGTGCCTCGAAAAGTTTTAACATTTTTTTTTCTGCAACACTTTCTTTGTGAAGGTGTCTTGGAAAGTGGTACTTGTATTCTCAATTTTGTACTAGTGACACAGAACAACAGGTTTGAACATGTTAACACTCATGCTTGTTCTTAGAATTGCAGAAGCGAAAGGAACAGAAGAATTCGTGCCTTTAGAATGAAAGGGGGAGGAAGATTATATACTACAAGCTACTATACAACCGTCTACCCCTTACCAGCCTTTGTTCAAAGGGAATGCGAACAAGGTGGTGAGTTGATCCACCGAAATAGGGTTTAAAATTAATGTTAAGTGCAAAAGGATGACCACACTACACCTCGCACGCGAGCGAATCGAGCTGGGCAGGCGGCGGCGGCGCGCGCGGTTTCCCCTTGCTCTCTCTCCATAACTCTTCAGATAAAGCTTTTAAAATGTGTTGGAGTATATAAGGAAGGAAATTGTGGGTTATCAAAGAAATATGGAACAACAAGTAAAGGCAAACTCAATAAATGCCTTTACCTTTAAATGTTTCTCAACATAAGTTTATTTGAAATTTTTGAGATAATCATATCTCATGCTAGACCAATATAATGGAGTTCTCCAATTCTTGTTTAGGTTTAGTCTAGAGTTCTAGACCAAGATCGTTGATTTATATTCTTCCTGAATTTGTTCTTAATTGAAACTAAAATTTGTGCATAAGTAGGACTATAATTTAGATCGAATCAGATAATCTATTTTTATAATCGAATTTGAACTTGGTGGTTTAGGTTTAAAAACAAAACCCATAAATTTTTGATATAGGGTCGAAAACTATGAACAGTTCGTTTCAATTTCGTCCCAGACTTTTGTGTTTTTGCTCAATTTAGTCCCTTATTTGTTATTCTGTCCATTTGGTGTTAAATAAATAGACATTTCAGTAATTTTGGATCTCTTTACTCATAAACATGTGAACTGCAAAATCCCCTTTTTTTTTTTCGAATTACTCCTAAAACTGCGAATATAAAATTTGATTTGCAGGTCCGGGAGTAATTCTGGGTGTAATTCGTACAAGAAAGAGGAATTTCGCACTTCACAAGTTGACAGTAAAGAGAGATAAATATTGACATTACTGAATTGTCCTTTTATTTAACACCAATTTGATGGAAAAACAAATGGATGACTAAATTGAGCGAAACACAAAAGTCTGGGACGATATTAGGTCACCAAAGTCGTTTAGGACGAAATTGAGAAAAACCACTATAGTCGAGGACGATTTTGGGTATTAACTCTCTTTTTTTGTACATTAAAATATTTTGGACAAACATACCCCTACCATTATAACTTCCGTTATCTTTTCCACTATTGTTAGCATGCACATGCATCCACGATATATTTTCTTATCTTCTTCATTAATAATAATATATAAACATTATATATTTGAGTTATATGTTAATTATTACATAAAATATAAATATCAAATTTATAAAAATGATTTACATTATTATTATTATTTAGAATAATTTAAATATCTAAAATCTAAATAAATTTAAAATTTTAATATAATGTATTAATATTGAGCACCTACTTTTTGCGCATCGCGCATAAAAAATACTAGTAATAATGATATAAGTGAACACAAAAGTGTAACTACTTCCGTTTTATAATAAATGAAAATACATTTTACCATATATGTTTAATTTTATACGAATGTGTATAAAACAATAGATTATGATACATATCATATGCTATCTCATAACAAACTTTTTCCATTTATAATGACATGGAATCCTATTTAGATTTTTATACTACTATTATGAAAATTAATTAACATATCTTATATAATTACTTCCGTTTTATAATAAGTGAAAATACATTTTACCATATATGCTTAATTCTATTTGAACACATATCACATATGATATCTCATAACATTTATTTTTTTTCTATTTATAATAATAGTGTGGAATCCTTTTGAGATTTCGGCATATATGCTAAATCATGCATATATGGTTAAAAATCCACTTTTACTTAAACGTTACTACAAATTAATTATATAAAATTGTGTCGATAAGTGTAGGAATATCGAGTATAAATAGGTCTTCAACTCGACAAAAGCACAACCATCACATCACATAGCAAATTAATCATACGTAGTAGTTTGAGGATATGGCAACCAAGGTTTCAAGTTTTGCTCTTTGCTTCCTTCTCCTCGTCCTTTCAGGTATATACATGATTATATGAATTATATCGAAATAATTATACATTGCATACATAATTATTATATAATTAATTAATTAATTATTATATTGATGCAGCTGGTTTGATAGTTGAACAAGTAAATGGGCAGCAGAGATGCACTAAAATATTGGATCCCAATTCTTGCAACCTCCCAAACTGTCAAAAGCAATGCTATCAACAATTTAACGGGAATGGTGTTTGCGAGCAAAGCGGTTCTGGATCATATTCCTGCTATTGTTTCTACAACTGTCATTAATTAATTTAATGATTATTGCATTTTAAGTATGTAGTTAGCATGGCCACATTCCCTTAATTGTATGTGCTGCTGTGTTTATGTCTCCGACATCATATCATAATAATATTATTACATTGTCATGATTTTCAAGTGCATGATTGATGTATTTTATTCTCTTTATTTTCAATGATTTGCTAATTACATTGTTATATTTGCTAAAATTGCTATCCAACCAGCAAGCAAAACACTATTTTAGCAACAACAAAAAATAAAAATAAAAATAAAAATAAATAATAGGCGTTGCGCAGCTCCAAAGAAAACGCAATTGCGGCAAAATAAAATAAAAAAATGCATTTGATAAATAGTGCAACGCCATATCTGTTCATCAAATGTCATTTTTGTGTATTATTTTCTTTCTTATTTGCCCCTATGGCCTACTTTAATTTGCTAATAATCCATTCATGTCCTATATTTTGTTTTAATGTATTTGAATATTTTGTTAAATATACTTAAACATAAATTTTACATTATTAAAAATAAATTATATCAATTGAAATATCTCTTCAAGATGATGAAAACAAGACAAAAGGGTGTATTCAATCCTGACTTTCATAGACTTTTAAAGACTTTTATGAACTTTAAAAGTGTAGAGGTATTCAATTCAAACTTTTATGGAGTCTTTAAAAGTCATGAGGTATTCAATCAAGATTTTTAAAGAGTCTTTAAAAGTCGGGTGGTATTCGATTAAGACTTTTAAAGAGTCTTTAAAAGTCATGCGGTATTCAAAAGTTATGAACTTTTATAGACTTTTTAATTTTAGGACTTTTGTAAACTTTTCCTTCTCAAATATTAATAGTTGAAATCCAACCATCAACCCCAAGATTTCAAAAAAAAAAAAAAAAAAAAAAAAATTCTACCAACGAATGTTTTCTCTCTCTATTTAACATCTATTTTTGTTTATATCCCTGTTAAACTTTATAAACCTTACACCTAAATTTAATAAATTATTTTTTCTTCATTATCCTATATTTTCTCCATACCTGAACTCTACTAATTTTTTTATCTCTCCTAAACTTTACCATCTTCCTCTAAAAATTCGAATAATATTATTTTTACTTCATTATTGCTTGTTTATTTTGATTTTTTTTTTCTATCAACTTTTCCCCCCTAACTTCTAAACTTTTTCTACGAAATTTCTACCATAACTTCTAAACTTTCTCTAATTCTTCCTAAATACATGAACAAAAACAAAATTTTCATATATCAACGTCAAATTTTACTATATGTTTCATAATATTCATATAAATACTTATATATTTTGATTTTTATTCTTTTTATGTTTATATTCGTAATATATTTTTTTCTTTTTTAACAACATGTTATTACGAATAGCGAACTACTATTTGCAACAACAATTTGGGGCTGCAAACAGTAATAATATATAAGTAAATAGCATATAAGTCTCACAATACTATGGATAAAAATAATAATGTTGAGAATGTTGATGTGGGTGAAAAAATTATATAATAAGAAGAATTTTATGATACATTATAACATGTTTGGTAAAAAATTATAAATGATAAGAATCAAAATCATTGAAAGTTTGTAATGGTGTATTCAATTTAGAATTTCAATGACTTTTGTAGACTTTTTTTAACTAAAAAATTTGATAAAAGTTTATGAATGTTTTTTGTATAGACTTTTAAAGAGTCTTATAAAGTTTTAAAAAATTTTGAATGACTATATGAAAGTCAATCAAAGTTTATTAAAATCTATAATTTTAAAAGTCTTTAAAAGTCTACAAAAGTCATGATTCAATACACCCCCTAATATTGATGTAAAATATTAATACAAAGTTTTAATTTATAAGACTACAAATTATTTTAGTGAAGAAATACAATTTGATGTAGAATTTGGTATAAATCGGTTGGTGATTACTTTTTTTTTTTTTTTTTTTTTGCATTATAAATGAAAATAATATGACAATAATTAATTTATGATATTTATCAACTTGTGCCTTAAAAAAATAAGATTTTCACTCAGGGTTAAAAATCATATTTATTATTAATAAATATTTTTATTGTTCTTTAATAATTTTAACACATTTTAATATTGAACTTAAACTTTTGCCTATTATGCATAAAAATGCCTAATCTAAAAACATAATAAGTGTGAATGAAAGTTATACCCCTGATTTATGTCCATTTTTTCCGTTAAGTTTTGTTTGTACATTGTGCTATAAAGGTTGTACATTAAAATATTTTGGACAAACATACCCCTACCGTTATAACTTCCGTTATCTTTTCCACTATTGTTAGCATGCATATGCATCCACGATATATTTTCTTATCTTCTTCATTAATAATAATATATAAACATTATATATTTGAGTTATATGTTAATTATTACATAAAATATAAATATCAAATTTATAAAAATGATTTACATTATTATTATTATTTAGAATAATTTAAATATCTAAAATCTAAATAAATTTAAAATTTTAATATAATGTATTAATATTGGGCACGTAATTTTTGCGCATCGCGCATAAAAAATACTAGTATTGATATACGGGTGATTACTTTATTTTCACCAATTATATACCTAACAGATTAATATAATCTGACACAGTATATTAACAAGTAGCTGGAATAGCTCAGTTGGTTAGAGCGTGTGGCTGTTAACCACAAGGTCGGAGGTTCAAGCCTACCTTCTAGCGAGTTTTTTAACTATTTTGCATCTCCGCTCCAAGGACATCGTCTGGGTTTATACTTGTAAGAGAATGGGAAATGTATCATATTTAGTGATGTACCACAATATGTCGGTAACTCGGTATCATATTTAATTTGGTGATGTACCACGATTTTGGAGATATATGCAACACGTTGGAACATATTATTTAAAAATATAAAAAATATTTCGGATGTCTTTGCTTTAAAAATATATAGGTCTATCAGAAATTTAAAAAATTGCCCGCACATGCTTAGTTCAATGGTTCAATGGACAGTATTTGGGAGAAGAGACCAATGTTCGAATCTTGGCGGCGGCAGTGTGGGAATTATGTCCAAAGTGGGCACCGTGATTTACATCCTCCCAAATAGGTTCGAACCTTGGCGGCCACAATGTACTGTGGGAATTATGTCCAAAGTGGACACCGTGATTTAGAAAAAAAAAATTGTAATTAAATATTTGTTACCTTTTCTTTAAGATAAAAACTTCATAATTAAAGAATTGAAGATCCTCCAACAGAACATTACAAAGGAAATTAGGAGGGTGGCAAAAAAAAAAAAAAAAAAAAAAACTGGAGGGTGTGGTTGAGTGGAAGGGACTCATCCATCCTTAATGAAAGGTCAAGGGTTCGATCCTTGGCTTTGGGAATGGAGCAGTCTAGCCTTAAATTTCTAGGCCAGCTGTCCCACCCAAAAAATGTGCCTACAATCCAGCGAGAAAATTAGTCATCGCACGTCGGTTTCAATCAAAATCTTTGCAAGGTTTTGAGGCTTTAGCCAACTAACTACTTCACGAACAAGAATAACCTTAGCAACTTTAAGAGGGTATGTGCCCTTCCAGGGAATACTGTTTGCAACTCTTGTGCTAATCCCGAATTTGACAGTGACACCATTTGTAGTAGAGAAGGTATTCACATTTCCTTTCGTCACTTCCTCCCAATCCCTGAGATGGTTGAAGTAGAAATGTTGCACCACACTTTATTGTTCCTAGCTAACCAAATATTCCATTAATAAAAGACATATATGGCCCTAGCTTATTTGATCACTATTAGATGTTTAACTTGGTTAAAAAGTCTATATAAGTGTTTGACTAATTAGCTTTTTGTAATAACTTATTGCTCCAAAAAGCTAAAAGTTGCTCAAAAACAACTTTTTCAATAGATTTTTTGAAAAAGTCATTTTACACAATTTTTTTAACCTCAAAACGACATCGTTTTAGATCGTGGCCTACACAATAATTTGCCATTTGTGCATAGGTAGGATTATAATTTGTTTCTGTTATAAACATATTTAGTGGACATCATTTGTAACGGATGCTTTGATTGCTCATTATGTATATTTATATCCTTTGTAATGGACACATCTTATATCATGGTGTGGAGATGAATGAAAAGATGGGCCTTCCCTCTCTATTCTCTATTTCCTTCTTCTCCTTACTTGCGTTTATATTATTTTATTCAACACGTTATCAGTACTTTGCTCTACAATGCCTTGTGATCGCGAAATTCTGACCCGCGTCTTCGATCGCCGGTGCGGCGCTACCTCTGGCGCGATTGATGGCCGATCTGGTGATGCACTGGCCGTCTACTTCCAGCACAGAGAGAAGGGAGGAGATGAAGAAAACGAAACTGCAATCACAACCGCACGTTCTACACGGTCGGTGGCCGAGATCCACTCCAATGTGCGACAAGCAATCGACCTCCTATCAACCATCCGATCACTGGCAATCATTCCTGCCTTCCGATCGATGACCATCGGCTGAGACGCCGGCGATCAGAGTGTCCAAGTATTGCAATCCACTCCGGACCATCCCCACTGTGTTCGTTCGACGCTCAAAGGATGATCGCCGGCTTTCCCAGTCGGCTCCGCACTCGTAGCCGGATTGTCGCGATCGGCCTGAGTGCTCGTCGCTACCTCCATCGCGGCGAACGGTTGACGCGAGGAGTCAGTAACGGGCTTCACCACTCCAGCCTGCTCCGGCGAGAGGCGGCGTCTGGGACTTTCTCACCGAACCGCCTCGACCTCTCCGCCCTGGGATCAGCCGGCGATCGAGATCAGATTGACCGCCGGGCAGCCAGAGGAGTCTTTTTGCTACCGGGGATGGTTTTTAGTCCCGAGACCAGGTCAGCCCTCTCCCCGTACTTCCGCTGGGTCACGCCCCAGGAGGCGTCGCGGCCCATCGACCGCCGGCGGCGGCTGACCAGTCGCTGTCCAGGCATTTGTGCGGGTATGTTTTTTCTTTATCTTTGTGTGTGGTTAACCTTTGTGGTTGGGATGTGTTCCCGGTGTTATCCTTGTGAGTGGTGAGTCTTGTGTTGTCTTTTGATCTTGGCTTTTGACTTATATATATGTATTCCGTTTCGAAAATGGTTTTTATATCCTATATCTACCTATTTATGATACTTAACGGTATTGGTGGGTTACCAGCATTATTCGCTGACCAGACGTCGCCCCGATGTTTATCTTTGTATCTTTCAGGTGTTGAGTAGTCGAGCGCGATGTCTAGAGCCTGGTAGCTTAGCACCTGTATCTTTAGACTGTGTTTTTGTGGCCTGCGCGCCAATGGTTTTAGATTGTTTTAGATTGATATTTTGGGTTAGTGTGATACACTTGCAGATTGTCGCCTTAGCGTTACCTAGTGTGGTATACGTGGCATAACACCCCTGTTTGGATTTCTTTTATCCAGTTTCCGTTTATCTTCCGTTGTGCTAGTTTTGTTGTTAATCTGCATGTGTTAAGACTTGTTTTTAGGTCTTGTTTTTGGGGGGTGTTACAGTTGGTATCAGAGCCTTGGTTTAGAGCCTAGGAAGAGTTAAGTCTAGACTTTCTAAGTGTTTAAGTGTGTTTTGAGACCTCTAAGCGACCTTAAGAAGCTAAGTGTTAGGCTTAGGATTCTAGGTTGTGCGGTGAGATGTGTGTTTTTTTCTGTCTTGCTTGCTTGCTTGCTCTTTTGGTAACCTTGTTGTTGTAGCAAAAGTGCGATGCCTCCTCATCCTCGCGCTCGCTCCCCAGAGACCCCGACCAACGAGCAGCTCGCTCAGAATCTCCATCAGCTGACGCAGACGATGCAGTCGCTCAGTGAAGCTCTGTTGAACAACAATCAAGCTCGCCGCCACAGCCTCCGGTTGGGCACCGCGATGTGGGTCGTTTAGTGTCCGGGCATCGGCCGCCTTCCTTCGCTAGTGAAGAAGACCCTGTAGTCCTTGAAGAGTGGCTACGGGTGTTTGATAAGATTTTTGCCGTGGTGGGCGGTCCCGAAGAGAGTAGAGTAGAACTGGCAACGTTCTACTTCTGCCAAGAAGCTGATCTGTGGTGGGTTCATGAGAGTCCGACCCTCCTTGAAGAGCCTGGGTTTGATTGGACCGCGCTCAAGGACAGAATGCGCGAAAGGTTCTACCCAACGCATGTGCGAGGCGCCATGTTTGATGAGTTCCTTCATCTGCAGCAAGGACCTATATCTGTGGTGGAGTACCACAAGAAGTTCCTAGAGCTGACGCGCTTCGCGAGGGTGTTGGTGCCTACAGAGCTTGCCAAAGTTGAGCATTTCGTTGCCGGTCTGAATTATGAGGCACGAAAAGCGTTGACGGTGAGTAGACCCATGTAACACCCTAGATTTTCAAGACATTTAAAACTTATAAAATAAAGGTGAAATCTCATTAAATCCCAAAACATAATACAAGAGTACGGGGTGCTATGCCACACCTGAGCTAGAGAACTCAGGTGCACAGGCTGACTAACTAATATCCTCAATAATGTAAATGCATAAGCATGACACGCAGGCCGAAAGGGAAACTATCTACTTCTACGCTCCAAGTTCTAGCGCGCTCCAGTGAATTATTCTTCTATGCCTGAAAGCCAAATATATCTGTTCAGCGAGAAATGCTGGTAACCCACTCTAACGCATTGAAATACGATACATATAGTTATATACATAGATATACGAAAAGTCATTTCGAAGCATGAAGATATATCCTAAGAGACTCTAGCTTTCAAATCAAGGAGCCAACTCGACAAATAGGGGTACACACAATCTACAGTCATAACCAGGTATATACGATTCTCGACATAGGGAACAGTTGTAGATAAACACAACCAATAATCACAATTAAACATGTACAGTTTACTAGCAAGAATCCTATGCTCACGTTTCCATAACAGTCACAACATCAATCTTTCTTATCTCATCATATAGCACACTTTGGTGGCGCCACAGGACCAATCGCATACCCATACATGAGGGTCAGCGCATATAGCTCTGACACGGCCCCGCAGCACCCTGCCCCGTCTCACAATACGGAGGGCTCGATCGCAACCGACCGATGAACCGCCGCTCTATATAATATTTATATACCTGACCGGTCTTTACCAGCCTGGTTAACAGTTGGGATGGTTCTCAACCCATTCAACTGCCCGTATAGTGGACCTTCGTCCTATATAATATTTATATACCTGACCGGTCTCTACCAGCCTGGTTAACAGTTGGGATGGTTCTCAACCCATTCAACTGCCCGTATAGTGGACCTCAGTCCTATAATATTTATATACCTGACCGGTCTCTACCAGCCTGGTTAACAGCCGGTATGGTTCTCAGCCCATCCGACTGCCCGTATAGCCCGATTGATCTCGACCAAATCGGGGTAACATGCACACATAACACATAGCAAGCACATGCAACCCACATTAACACGTTGGGAAGGGGGAGAAAACGTATAACAAAACCTATGTGTGATCCTTCACATACTAAGAATATTCCTAAGGGGTTCATACTTCTTTCACCTAGGTCAACGGGATACCAATTCAACTAGCATGCAATATATAAGACTCATACGACCTACGAACGGTACCCGGAAATCAAACTAGACATAGGCACGATAAGTCCGTTGGGACACCACCGGGGTCGGGGGAACATCAAACGGGGAAGTCGGGATCCCGAAGTGGGGTACAAACCAGCGGGTAGCCGGTGGGTGAGGGGTCACCCGCCGGCTGCCCGCCGGCGTTTTACTATTCCGGGCAGCGGGTGCCCGGCGGCCAACTGCCCGCTGCCGGCGTTGCCCGACTAGGCCGCGGGTAGGTGGCGGGTCCTCTACCCCCACCTATCCCCCACTGACTCTTTTTCACCAAAAACGCCCCGGGAACCTTTGTGGACCCGTCAAGGTCCCGCCACGGTCCCGTCCAGGACCTGTTAGGGTCCCATCAAGGTCCCGTTGGGGACCCGCGGGAAGGTGACTAGGAAGAGTGAATTTCTTCAGGAAAAATCCCAAGAATGCACCGATTCAAGTCCCGACAAGCCCCATGCCCATGTGCACAATAAAAAGGTACTTGAA
The DNA here is from genome assembly GCF_001879475.1 of Ipomoea nil. Taxonomy (NCBI): domain Eukaryota; kingdom Viridiplantae; phylum Streptophyta; class Magnoliopsida; order Solanales; family Convolvulaceae; genus Ipomoea; species Ipomoea nil. The sequence goes on from NW_017619008.1 coordinate 969,712, forward strand.
TACATAGGATGACCCATCGTATAGTTTTATTGATCCTTAAGTACGAGTTATAGATGAGTCAAGACTCTCGAATGTTCTTTCCGTTCAGTAGGTCGGGTCCGGTTTCCAATTAGCAACCTCGTCACCTTCACTGGGAAGTTGGTTATAAGCCAACTTTGTCTTTTCCTTGCTTGATTGATGACAAGCCTTCTTGGTTTTTCTTGGAGTTCGGCTTGTCGCTCGTTCTTTGTTCAATCCTTTGGTGACCAAGTGCTTGGTGATGCGTTTCTCTTCCTTGGAATGCATTTGATTGACTGCCCTTTGACGTCGCATGGTGTTTTGGCGATTTTGTGTGTTACATGTACTTCTTACGGTGCCTTAAAACCTTCAAGGTCCTTGTTCCAAGGTAAGGCCCTTATTATCGGGAGGCTCTGGTTGTATGATACTTTCTATGTGTCTGTGTAAATCTTGCATTGCACTCCGTATAGGTAATGCCTCCAAATTTTCAGTGCGAATACGATGACGGCTAGCTCGAGGTCGTGGGTGGGGTATTTTCTTCGTGGGTTTTGAGTTGCCTAGATGCGTATGCTATTAACTTGCCTTTTTGCATTAACACGCACCCCAACCCTTTTTTGGACGCGTCACTGAAGACCTCGAACCCTTTCACCCCGGAGGGGATGGCTAGTACGGGTGCCGTGGTTAACTTATCCTTCAATTCCTGAAAGGCTGCGACGCAGTTGTCGTCCCATCGGAAAGGGGTCTCCTTTTTCATGAGTTTAATGAGAGGTTGGGCTATCTTGGTAAAGTCGGGTACAAACCTCCTGTAGTAGCCAGCGAAGCCCAGAAAGCTTCGGACCTCTGAAAGTGAGTCCGGTGTGGACCATTCCTTAACGGCCTGGGCTTTGGTGGGGTCCACCTTAATTCCTTCTTTGGTTATTACGTGGCCCAGGAAGGTCACGCTGTCTTTCCAGAATTCGCATTTGGAGAACTTAGCGTATAACTGGTGCTCTCTTAGAGTTTGTAAGGTTATGTGGAGGTGCCTTTCATGTCCTTCCTTGTTTCGGGAGTAGCCTAGGATGTCGTCAATGAATACAATGACGAAGTCATCCAGGTGGGGTCAGAATACTCGGTTCATGAGGTCCATGAGTATGGCGGGTGCGGGGTGGAGTCGTCCTTGTAGCCGTGCCCCTAGGCACTCTTAGTTGAACCCACGGTTGTTGCCCATAAGTTCTTTTGTGGACCTATCAAAGATCAACCTCGTGTCTTGAAGTAGAACGGGGCTAGCTCTACGTGGCATCCCTCTGGCATTCTCCTAACCCGAGGATTTTGTTGAAGGTTCGGATTCATTCTTCGAGGAGTGTGGGATCCTTGACTGTCTTCATATTGGCGCCATGCTGCTGGTTTTCAGGGTCAATATTTATTGTAATGATGAGTCAGTGTGCTGTGCCCTTACCTTGGTGTGGTAAGCGTAGGGGGAGTTCTTTTAGAGAGGGATAAAGTGAGGGGAGGTTATGTGTAGGTTTCACAATCTCACCGCGCGTCCTAAGATTCCGGAATCCTGTGTTCCTTAATACCTAGAGTTCAAGCCTAATGTCCTAAAGTCCGGTCTTAAGAGTCTTATCCTAGGGTCAAACTTAGGCTCTGATACCAACTGTAACACCCTAGATTTTCAAGACATTTAAAACTTATAAAATAAAGGTGAAATCTCATTAAATCCCAAAACATAACACAAGAGTACGGGGTGCTATGCCACACCTGAGCTAGAGAACTCAGGTGCACAGGCTAACTAACTAATATCCTCAATAATGTAAATGCATAAGCATGACACGCAGGCCGAAAGGGAAACTATCTACTTCTACGCTCCAAGTTCTAGCGCGCTCCAGTGACTTATTCTTCTGTGCCTGAAAGCCAAATATATCTGTTCAGCGAGAGATGCTGGTAACCCACTCCAACGCGTTGAAATACAATACATATAGTTATATACATAGATATACGAAAAGTCATTTCGAAGCATGAAGATATATCCTAAGAGACTCTAGCTTTCAAATCAGGGAGCCGACTCGACAAATAGGGGTACACACAATCTACAGTCATAACCAGGTATATACGATTCTCGACATAGGGCACAGTTGTAGATAAACACAACCAATAATCACAATTAAACATGTACAGTTTACTAGCAAGAATCCTATGGTCACGTTTACATAACAGTCACAACATCAATCCTTCTTATCTCATCATATAGCACACTTTTGTGGCGCCACAGGACCAATCGCATACCCATACATGAGGGTCAGCGCATATAGCTCTGACACGGCCCCGCAGCACCCTGCCCCGTCTCACAATACGGAGGGGTCGATCGCAACCGACCGATGAACCACAGCTCTATATAATATTTATATACCTGACCGGTCTTTACCAGCCTGGTTAACAGTTGGGATGGTTCTCAACCCATTCAACTGCCCGTATAGTGGACCTTTGTCCTATATAATATTTATATACCTGACCGGTCTCTACCAGCCTGGTTAACAGTTGGGATGGTTCTCAACCCATTCAACTGCCCGTATAGTGGACCTCAGTCCTATAATATTTATATACCTGACCGGTCTCAACCAGCCTGGTTAACAGCCGGTATGGTTCTCAGCCCATCCGACTGCCCGTATAGCCCGATTGATCTCGACCAAATCGGGGTAACATGCACACATAACACATAGCAAGCACATGCAACCCACATTAACACATTGGGAAGGGGGAGAAAACGTATAACAAAACCTATGTGTGATCCTTCACATACTAAGAATATTCCTAAGGGGTTCATACTTCTTTCACCTAGGTAAACGGGATACCAATTCAACTAGCATGCAATATATAAGACTCATACGACCTACGAACGGTACCCGGAAATCAAACTAGACATAGGCACGATAGACGGAGTCCATTGGGACACCACCGGGGTCGGGGGAACATCAAACGGGGAAGCCGGGATCCCGAAGTGGGGTACAAACCAGCGGGTAGCCGGTGGGTGAGGGGTCACCCGCCGGCTGCCCGCCGGCGTTTTACTATTCCGGGCAGCGGGTGCCCGGCGGGCAGCTGCCCGCCCGCCGGCTGCCCGCTGCCGGCTTTGCCCGACTAGGCCGCGGGTAGGTGGCGGGTCCCCTACCCCCACCTACCCCCCAATGACGCTTTTTCACCAAAAACGCCCCAGGAACCTTTGTGGAACCCAAAACCATGCTTAGACACTTCCAAACGCAATTGATAACACACGTAGACAATTAACGGATCAAAATCAAGAAACAAACGGCACATAACCTATCATGTTTTTCTAAACATAATCAACACCCAAATCATGCGAATTCCCACCCAATATACCAAGAATAATACCATATGAATTCCACGATATAACCTAGGGTTCTAATTATTTTTAAATTAACAAGAACACAATTCATCTTCCAAAATCAAGATTTGGTAGGAATATCAGATAACTATCAAGAACCTCATATAATCATTAAGAACATCAAGAACACCATATAATTATCAAGAACGTCATATAATCATCAAGAACACCATAATTATCAAGAACGTCATATAATCATCAAGAACACCATAATTATCAAGAACCTCTCCTCATCAAGATCACCCATGGAATCATCCCACAAATCATAAATAATATTATCACAAATAATCAATACAAAATAATATGGGGAAATCCTAAGAGGGGAATCATAGCTATGAAAATAGATTTTGTTGAGACATGGGTTACCTCTTAGCCTTAATTAATTCCTTGGCTATGAAGGGTCTTTCTTTAAGCTTTCTTGATTTCTTCTAAGGGGATTCTTGGAACTTCTTCTATGGTGAGAGATTATTGTGGTGAAAGATCTAGGTGCCTTATATATCCCTATTTATATATTTAAGACTCATAATTAGGGCGTGAATGGTATGGGTTTACTATTCCTTATAGGACTAAGGACTTGTTTTAGGGATAAGGGTCCATGGTCCATAGTGGACCATATTAATTAATTAAAGAGAATCCTAATCATAATCTGAATAGTAAAAGGCCTACTTCCTTTATTCCTAATAGGCCTAAGACTCTCATTTAGGCAAGGGTCCACGGTTCATGGTGGACCTCATTAATTAATTAAAGGGAAACCTAACCGAATTAAATCATATTTAATTATTATTAACGGGATTAATTAAATAATTAATCCGGGATTGAAGACCGTAACACGGGGTGTTACAACCCAGTTCCCTCAAGGATGCGTATCTGTGTGCCGCGGATCTGTTTCGTGTTCAGCAGCTTCAGAAGAGTTCGCTTGAGTTGGCTAGGAAAAGAGTTGAGAGTGGAGGTTCTTTTGCTTTCAAGAAGCCCCGACCGAGTTTTCCGGCTAGAGTTGTGTCGTCTTCTTCTCAAGGACCTGTTAGGTTGGAGCCTCCGGTTCAAGCTAAGTCGGTTGGTTGTCGCAAGTGTGGGAATGTGCATCCGGGCAAAGTTTGCTATGGCCAGGCGTTTAAGTGTTTTCGCTGTGGGGTTGCTGGTCATAGAGTCGTGGAGTGTCCCCAGCTTGCCGGTCAGAGAGCGTTGTCGCCATCCCCGGGAGCCGTAGGAGCTCCAGGAGGGAGTTCTGGTCGCGGAGCTGGGCCACCTGGGAGAGTTTTCGTGATGGCGCGTTCGCAGGCAGAGTCGGAGGGTCTGGTGGAGGAGGAGTTAGACGATGACCCTTGTTTTCGAGCCTATCCTTGTGTCCCCGAGAGTGTTGTGTTCTTTGTTGCCTTGGGTGCTATCTTGTGTTTTGTAGTTGTCCTTGTTTTGCAATCTTTGGCATGCTTTCCTTGTTAGTATTTCGTTGGATAGACTCTTTTCTTGCTAAGTGTTTTTCTTTAGTTGGCATCTTGTTTGTGGTAGCCATCTATCCTTGAGTTATCTTGTGTGTAGCTCAATTCTTCCACCTTTGGACTTGGTTGTTCTTACAACAATTCTTTGTGCTTTTCCCTAAATTTTTCCAAGTATTCTTTGATTTGGAAAATAGCAAATCCCTACCAAAATTTTTCCTTGTGTAGCCTAAAAGTCAAGCCTAATGTTTAATTATAACCTTTAAGTTTCGAACCCTAACCTATGTCTTTTCCTACCTAACCTCTAAACCACTTAAGCCAAATGTATTTCTTGAAACCTAATAATTTTAATTCCACCTAAATTTTAAATTCTACTTTGTTCAAAATCCCCAAATTTAATCATCTTTTTCACCAATCTCACCCAAATCCCTAATTTCTTTTCCCAAATCCTCTTCTCCTTTTTTTTTCCTTCTCCCTACCCGTGAGCTACCCAACACCACCCCACCCCGTTGCTCCCTTCGCAACCCAGCACCACCAACCTGCCTGTCGCACCACCGTCTCGCCACCGCCGGAGCTTCGCCGCACCACCGCCGCCGTTCTGCTGTAGCCGCGTCACCGGGCAGTGCGAGAGAGAGAGAGAGAGAGAGAGAGAGAGAGAGAGAGAGAGAGAGAGAGGCAGCGTGAGCGTAGAAGAAGAAGTTGTGGGCTTTGTTTGTTGAGCTTTGGATCATCTCCTACCATGCCTAGAAGGTCAAGTTTGGCTAGGAAAGCGGAGTGGGTGGATGCCCACTACCTTGTGCTTGAAGGTAAAGCTTTTGATCCGGAATCTTTTTCAAGTTCCTTGTTGGATTTGCTTAAGTTTCAAGGTTTGTTAGACGGGTTTCTCGCCATAATGGCCGAGACTTACCCGAGTTTGGTGAAGGAGTTTTACCGTCACATGGTGGTGACTAAGGACGGTGAAAGGCTTGAGATCACCTCTAAGGTGAGAGGTGTGAAGATTGTGTTGTCTGAGAAGAGGTTAGCTCAGTTGTTGAGTCTGTCTGCTACCGGAGTGGCTCAGTACAGTGGTCATTCTTGGGTTAGTACGGATACCATGGGGTACCGTGACTATTTGAGTTATCTGTTTGGCCGTACGAGTGGTTTCACTCAAGCTTCGAGGCCGGAAAAGAAGTGGTTGTCTGCGGAACAAAGGATCTTGGTGATGTTGGTGTCAGATTGCTTGTTGCCTAACAACAACAAGAGCAGTTTGTTGGGTAAGTTAGAATGTACCTTTGCTTTCTGTATGAAGAATATGGTTAAGTTTAACCTGCCTGCTTTGATGATGCAACACATGGTGTTTTGCCGGGATCACAATCGGAAGAGTTTGTCGTATGGAATGGTGTTAAGTTGGATTTTGGTTAAGAAAGGTGTTAGTGTGGATGGTTGTCTCCTGAAGGCCGTGGGAAAGATGGTGTTGGATACCGCCAATCTCCGGAGTTGTAATCTGTTTCAGTTGGATAGTGGTGAGTACATCACGCTTGAAGAGGTTGCAAGGAAAGCACCTGTTGAGAGAGCAGAGTTAGCTGCCGGGCTTGGGATCCATGCCAGGAAGTTGAGCCTTGCAGTCTAGAGTTTGGGTGGTGACGAAGTAGTTGAGGAGGAAGCAGATCAAGAAGAAGAAGAAGGAGCACCGGAGACCGCCGAAGCTGAAGTAAGTGAATCAAACAGTGAGGAAAGCCGGAGAAGGAAAGAAGTTCGTACCAAGAGAGAGCAGGACGTCGTCTCTTTGCTTCGTCAGCAGAACAGTTTGATCGCCGAGGGCTTTGCGTTTGTGAAGTCTCAGTTTGTTGCAGTGCATCAGAGGTTGGATCAGATTGAAGCTAGTTCAAGTCACGGAGATGAAGCCGAAGAAGAAGAGTCTGAAGAGGCCGAAGAGTCGGAGAGTGTGGAGTTCTAGTGGTGTTGTGGTAACCCCGTTCGCTTCTTCCTTGTTGTTTCTTAGTCGTTGTAGCTTGGTGTTATGTTGTTGTGTGCTTTGTGTGCTTGCTTGTTTTGGTTGTTGTCTTGTTGTTTAGCTAGTTTGTTAGTTGGTGTTTGGGTTAGTTGTTGAGTTCTTGGTTGTTGGCTAGAAGTTGGTTGTTGTGTTGAGGGTAGAGTTCTTGATGCTCAATCTATCCGTTTGTTGACCCCTTGCCAATCCTTGAATTCGTAATGTCTTCTTCTTTGCTTTGGAACCCTTGTGAGTACTTTTGGAGTTTTGACCAAAAGGGATATTCTTGAAATTTCTTGTCACAATTTTGTTTCCTTGTTACCTTCGTTTTAACTCGTTGTGCCTAAGTTTCGGGGACGAAACTTCTTTGAAGGGGGAGAGGATGTGACACCCCAAAAATCCACACTCCAATCCATGAATTAATTGAGTAATTAATTCTATTTCTCTTGAGGAATTGATTCCTAAAATCCTGATTTTTTAATACTCAAGGACTAGTATTTGACTAGTCAATCTTTAAGTTGTGTTGTACCTTGTGCTTTGAGAGGAGTTCCCTTGTTCCTTACACTTTCTAAGAGTTAGTAAGGGTATCCTTGTCTTTTCACCAAGAGCTAGTGTTGTAATCTAAACCTAGAAGACTTCTTCATTTCATTCCTTACAATTCCTAGAAAAATATCTCTACCTTCTCTCTAGAAAAGAAGAGTAGCTTGTTCTTCAAGCCAACTGAGACCTTTGTCAAGATTCCAAGTTTTGCTTCCAAGATTCAATCTTTCATCTATTTGGGCATCTAGAAGGGTAAGATCTAAGCTTGTCTAGTCTTTTTGGTTCCATCTTAGTTGTCTTTTTCTTAAAGGTAGGATCTTTATAATCTTTTGGTTTGATCTTGAAGTGGGTTTGGCTAGTGAGCTTAGTGGAGAGCTTGTTGTGGTGTAAGAGAAGTCTTTTGGTCTTCAAGAGGTAACCCATGCTCTACAAAACCTATTTTTCTTACCTATATGTGATTTCTTGGATTCTACTTGTGTTTTGCTATGAAATGTGAGGGTTTATGCATTTATCTTGTGATATTGCATATCTAGAGCTTGTGTTTAGGATTCCTTTGTGCCATTGCTTGGCATGTTCCTTGGTTCAAGTCATTTTGTTGTGTTTGGTGAGATTTGGCATGTTTTGGACTTGAATTTGTGTTTGGAGAAGAAAATCCCCGAAGGGATTTGTTGTGGAACAGGTATGTTCCCGCGGGCGGAACGGCGGGCGGGGCACCACCCGCCGGCCTACCCGTGGGTACAGCATCGTGGGATATTGTTCCCGCGGGCGGGACCACGGGTGGGGCACTACCCTTGGGTCCACCCGCGGGTACATGGTTGTGGTGATGTTGGGATTTGTTCCCCGTTATTTGGCTGTCGTGGTGTTTGATCTTTTGGCTTCCCGTTGTTCTTTTGTGGAACTATTTGAGTGTCTTCTTGATGTTTCGTAGGTCTAGAGCTATATGGTAGGTATCCATGTAGGGTCTTTGGTGTCTTGAGTCGTGCTAAGTGTTCAACATTGTGTTTCGTTGAACCAAGAGCTGTCTTGTGTGTTCCTCGGAACTATCTTGAGTTTCCCCGTTGATAAGCATGCTAGTTTGTTGTCTTAATGCTAGCGTGTGTGTTGTTTGTACCTTCCGTTTGTTGATGATAACTTGTGTTTTTCATCGTTGTTGTCGTTGGGCTGTGACCCGTTCCTTGATTGAGTGTGTTTCATACCTTTTTTGCAATCCGTTGATTGATTCGTGTGAGTGGTGGTGCGTGTGTGGCTCTACCTGGATTGCACGATTAGTGGTATGGGACGCTGGTCACCAAGGTATTGCTGCGGTCCTCGTGGTGGCCGTGACGTGATTATGGAGTTGTGTTCCTTCAAGAAAGGGTCACGTGATTGGGGGATAACGTTGTGTTATCTGGGCATGTGTTGCCGTGATTGGTGGTGGTTCGTTGGTGGTCTGTTGGTGGGGGACGACGGTCCCGGCGGAATAAGGTTGGACTTGGCTGTACAGGGGATTCTGGAGGTAATGGTTGGCTTGAAGGTACAAGGTTGGGGGTAGCCATAAGGTTGGAACAGGGCATAAGGAAGGCATACCAACTCGCGATGGGTGATGTTGCGAGGGCTTTTAAAGCCGGTGTTGTGTGATCTTCTCTCGTGACGTGTGTAGTCACGGAGGCTTGTGGTGTTTTGGCACGTATTGCCGTTGGGTGAGTCTTTATCTTTGGGTGTGGTTAACCTTTGTGGTTGGGATGTGTTCCCGGTGTTATCCTTGTGAGTGGTGAGTCTTGTGTTGTCTTTTGATCTTGGCTTTTGACTTATATATATGTATTCCGTTTCGAAAATGGTTTTTATATCCTATATCTACCTATTTATGATACTTAACGGTATTGGTGGGTTACCAGCATTATTCGCTGATCGGGCGTCGCCCCGATGTTTATCTTTGTATCTTTCAGGTGTTGAGTAGTCGAGCGCGATGTCTAGAGCCTGGTAGCTTAGCACCTGTATCTTTAGACTGTGTTTTTGTGGCCTGCGCGCCAATGGTTTTAGATTGTTTTAGATTGATGTTTTGGGTTAGTGTGATACACTTGCAGATTGTCGCCTTAGCATTATCTAGTGTGGTATATGTGACATAACACCCCTGTTTTGATTTCTTTTATCCAGTTTCCGTTTATCTTCCGCTGTGCTAGTTTTGTTGTTAATCTGCATGTGTTAAGACTTGTTTTTAGGTCTTGTTTTTGGGGGGTGTTACAGATAGAGACTCCAGGTTCCTCTCACAGTTTTGGAAATCGCTGCAATCAGCCTTGGGGACACAACTAAAACTAAGCACTGCCTTCCACCCCACCACTGACGACCAAACCGAGAGAACCATTCAGACTCTCGAAGACATGCTAAGAGCCTGCGTGTTAGACTTTCAAGGGACATGGGAAGAACATTTAGATCTCATTGAATTCTCGTACAACAACAACTACCACACAAGCATTCGTATGGCACCCTACGAAGCTCTATACGGACAAAAGTGTAGAACCCCCTTATGTTGGGAAGACATGGTCGACCCGGTAACACTAGGGCCCCAATACCTACAAGACACCATAACCAAAGTCAAGCACATCCAAGAAAGAATGAAGGCTGCCCAGGACCGCCAGAAATCCTACGCCGACCTAAAGAGAAAACAAGCCAAATTCAACCCCAGGGACAAGGTCTGGTTGAGAATCTCACCCACACGAGGGGTAATGAGATTCGGAAGAAAAGGAAAGCTCAGCCCTCAATTTATCAACCCCTATGAAATCGTAGAAAGAGTCGGGAACCTAGCCTACCGTCTCGCTCTACCCATCGAGCTAGAACGGGTACACAACGTATTCCACAAATCCCAGCTAAAGAAATGCGTGCACGACCCAGGCCACGTGCTACAACCCGAGGTCGTGGACCTCGACGAGTTACTTGCATACGAAGAAAAACCCGTAAGAATCCTGGACACCAAGACAAGAACCACCCGTCGTCGAGCCATAGAAATGGTAAAAGTCCTCTGGACCAATCATGGGACCGAGGAAGCAACATGGGAACTCAAGGACGCGATGAGGGAACGCTACCCCGAACTCTTCACGCCAGGTAACCAAGAGGAAGTCACACGACAAGGACCAAGCTTCGGGGACGAAGCTTCCCGTTAAGGGGGGGAGAGTGTAACACCCCGTGTTACGACCCCTAAAACCAATTAATCATTTAACCAATTATCCAAAGAAAGAATTAAATTACAATAATTAATTAGGAAAAGGCCCACCATAGTCCGTGGGCCTCACCTCTAAAAACCCAACCCCTAGTCCTAAAAGGAATAGAATTAGCAAGCCTATAGTATTTGGGCCCTAATTAGGACTCTTAGATATATATAAATAGGGGACATAGGAGGCGCCTAGAACCCACACAACAATAATCTCTCACCACACAAGGAGCTCCAAGAATTCCCCTAGGAGAAATCAAGAAAGAAGGAAAACTTAGAGAAAGACCCTTCATAGCCAAGGAAATTAATTAAGGCTAAGAGGTAACTCATGTCTCAACAAAACCTATTTTCTTAGCTATGATCTCCCTCTAGGCATCCCTCTACATTCTTGTGTATTGATGATTCGGTTATGATATTAATGGTGTGATCTTGATAATTGATGTTATGATTTCTTGGGTAATCTTGATAATCTTGATGATGGAAAGAGATTCTTGATGATTGTATGATATTCTTGATAAACCTAGATTCCTAATGATTGTGTGATATTCTTGATAAATCACATTGTTGCTTAAAAGATGAATTGCGTTCTTGATGATTTAAATATAATTAGAGCCCTAGGATGTATCGTGAAACTCGTGTGGTGTTACTCTTGATATATTGGGTGGGAATTCGCATGTTTGGGTGTCAATTATGTTTAGAAAGCATGATAGGATATGTGTCGTATGTTTCTTGCTTTTGATCCGTTAATTGTCTACGTGTTGTCATTGATTGCGTTTAAAGGTGTCTAAGCATGGTTTCGGGTTCCACAAAGGTTCCCGGGGCGTTATTTGTGAAAAAGAGTCAGTGGGGGGTAGGTGGGGGTAGGGGACCCGCCACCGACCCGCGGCCAGGTTTGGCGTCGCCGGCAGCGGGCAGCCGGCGGGCAGGCGACTGCCCGCTGCCCGGAAATTCGTCGCCGGCGGGTGACCCTTCACCCACCGGCTACCCGCTGGAAATTGTCCCACTTCGGGATCCCGGCTTCCCCGTTTGATGTTCCCCCGACCCCCGTGGTGTCCCAACGGACTCCGTCTATCGTGCCTATGTCTAGTTTGATGTTCGGGTACCATTCGTATGTTGAATAAGTCTTATATATTACATGCTAGTTGAATTGGTATCCCGTTGACCTAGGTGTAAGAAGTATGAACCCCTTAGGATTATTCCTAGTATGTGGATGACCACGCATAGGTTTCATTATATGTTTTCTCCCCCTTCCCAATGTGTTAATATGGGTTGCATGTGTTTGCTATGTGTTATGTGTGCATGATACCCCAATTTGGTTGCGATCAAATTGGTTATTCCTGAGCTGCGGTTTAGAAGCTGGCTGCGGTCAGATTTACACTCTCGGGCTGCGGTCCACCGTTTGGTTGCAATCAAACGTTTTACATGAGCTGCGGTTCATATTCCTGGCTGCGGTCAGATGACTACTCTTGGGCTGCGGTCCACTGTTTGGTTGCGATCAAACATTATGATGAGCTGCGGTTCATCAGTCGGTTGCGATCGACCCCTCCGTGTTGCGATACGGGGCAGGGTGCTGCGGGGCCGTGTCAGAGCTATATGCGCTGACCCTCATGTATGGGCATGCGATTGGTCCTGTGGCGCCATCAAAGTGTGCTATGTGATGAGATATGGATGGTTTGATGTTATAAATGTTATGAAATCGTGACCATAGGATACATGCTAGTAAATCGTATATGCTTGGTTATGACTGTCGACTGTGCTTATCCCTATCTGTCGAGTCTATTCACTGTTTTCAAAGCTAGAGTCTCTTAGGATATATCTTCATGCTTCGAAATGGTTTTTCTTATATCTATATATATGCCTATATGTATTGTATTTCAACGCGTTGGAGTGGGTTACCAGCATCTCTCGCTGAACAGATATATTTGGCTTTCAGGCATAGATGATTAGACACTGGAGCGCGCTAGAGATTCGGAGCATAGAGTAGATAGTTTCCCTTTCGGCCTGCGTGCCATGTTTATTTATTAATACTATTTGAGGATTCTAGAAGTAAGCCTGTGCACCTGAGTTCTCTAGCTCAGGTGTGGCATAGCACCCCGTACTCTTGTATTATGTTTTGGGATTTAATGAGAATTCACCTTTATTATATAAGTTTCGAAAGTTAAAAATTTCGGGGTGTTACGGAAAATCTTGATCCCCTTCCTAATTATTGCTATCTTTGAGCTCAAATCGGATACCCTTCGTGGGGAAATTCTTTCAATCCCTAAAACCCCGTTTTGATTCCTTACTCCCTGAGTTGTAACCTCGCTTACAATTCTCTTCTTCTTAATCAACATGGTCCTCGAATTGTTGAACCTAAACTCTCATCTTGACCTTCCCCTTTGAATCGAACCTCGTTCTTGTATTCCCCGCTTCTAACGATTTTGTGCAAGGTGGCAACCTTATTTCCTAAGTTTCAACTTTTATGACTTTGATCCTACTCCTAAGTAACGTGGTCCTTGAGTCTCTGAACCCAAACCTTTCACTCTAATCCTTTCCGTTGAACCGCATCTCTTCTTGTGAGCCTTCTTTCCCCTGAGTTACCTTTCTCCTTTGCTATTGTTCCTGCTTTGTACCTTTCATCCGAGCTGAAGCTTTGAAGTTTTCAAGTGTTTCCTTGCTGCGAGTTGAGGGTTGTGTGCTAATGCAAGTGTTAAGTTGGCAGCCTGCATCAAGTTCACCCTAGAGCCGGAGAGAAGGATATCCAACTCGTGTTTTGGAGCTAGCAGCTGAAGCCTTTGTCAGAAGTGGCGGATAAAGTTCACGCAGAGGCCGAGCTCAAGTTAAGTAGTGGGAGTACCTTGTTTCCTTGGGTTGAAGAAGTCAGCAGAAATCAGTTGAAGATGTAACCCTAGTTCTGTGATCCCGAGTGATCTAGTTTAGAGTTCTTGTGGTGTCAGTTTCTGTTTGTGGCTTTTTCCTTAGCTGAGCCGTCTCGTTTTGAGTAGATCGTTAGCTAGTTTTGAGCAGGAGTTAGGCTCGGTGTGAAGTTAGCTTTCCTTTCCGGTAAATCTTTTATCTATCACCTTATCTTTCTTTCTTGTCTTACCTTTGTGAACCCTCAACCTATCTCTAAGTCTTGTCTCTCTTTTTGTTAACCGACGGTTTTGGTGTTGAACTTCATTGTGACCAAGCCTATCAATCTTGCTACCTTACTTTAAACCCTTGCTTTCCCTAACGTTGGTTAGTGGCGAATACCCTTGTTGCTTAAAACCTCGTTTGCAGCTCATCTCTTAAGCTTTGTCATTCGTTTCGCAAGCCGACCGTTTTTGTTGTGGTAACTCGTTCTTCCTTCGTTTGCTGTTACCACCTTGTTGTCGTCGCTTTTCGGTTGTGCTTAGTCGTCTTCTCTTGGTTGCCGTGGTTGTTAGCTTGTAGTTTGAGTACTTGGTTTAGTTGTTTTGCCTACATGATGACGCAGTTCGTTGGCGTGCATCAGAGGCTAGACCAGGTTGAGGCCAGTTCCAGCCGCAGAGACGAAGATGAGGAGGAGTCTGAGGAGGCCGAGGAGTCTGAAGAGGCCGAGGAGTCGGAGAGTGAGGAGTTCTAGCTTGTGTTGTGGTAACCCCGTTTGCCTTTTTCCTTGTTGTTCCCTTTTAGCCATTGTTAGTTTGGTGGTAGTTCGTTGCTTGCCTTGTGTGTTTGCTTGCTTTGCTTGTTACCTTGTTGTTAGCTAGTTTAGTAGTTGGTGTTTGGAGTTAGTTGTCTAGTTCTTGGTTGTTGTCTAGAAGTTGGTGTTGGTGTTAAATCTAGAGTTCGTGATGCTCAATCTACTCCTTTGTCAAATTCTTGCCAATTCTTGAATTGCTATGCCTTCTTTCTTGTTTGGAATTCTTGTGAAATCTTTTAAAGCTTTGACCGAAAGGATTCGTTCTTGAACCTCATGTCACAATGTTGTTTCCTATCACTGTTTGTTTCTAATTCGTCGTACCCAAGCTTCGGGGACGAAGCTTCTTTGAAGGGGGAGAGGATGTGACACCCCAAAAATCCAAGTTCAATCCATGGATTAATTGAGTAATTAATCCTATTTCAATTGAGGAATTAATTCCTAAAATCCTAATTTTTAATACTTGAGGACTAGTATTTGACTAGTGAACTTCAAAGTCATGTTGTACCTTGAGCTTTGAAGGGTGTTCCCTTGTTCCTTACACTTTCTAAATGTTAGTAAGGGCATTCTTGACCTTTCACCAAGTGTTAGTATTGTAACCTAACCTAGAAGACATATTCATTTCACCCCTTACACTTTCTAAAACATTAGCTCTACCTTCTCTCTAGAAAGGTGAGTAGCTTTTCCTCCAAGCTAAGTTTAGACCTTGCCAAGACTTCAAGATTTTCTTCCAAGATTCAACCTTTCACCTATTTGGGCATCTAGGAGGGTAAGATCTAAGTCCATCTTGTGTTTTTGGTTCCATCTTAGATGTCTTTTTCTTAAAAGTAGGATCTTTATGATCTCTTGGTTTGTTCGTGAAGTGGGTTTGGAAAGTAAGCCTTGGTTTGTTCGTGAAGTGGGTTTGAAGTGTAAAGTGAAGTCTTTTAGTCTACAAGAGGTAACCCATGCTCTACAAAACCTATTTTGCTTACCTATATGTGATTTCTTGGATTCTACTTGTGTTTTGCTATGAAATGTGAGGGTTTATGCATTTGTCTTGTGAAAATGCATATCTAGAGCTTGTGTTTAGGGTTCTTTTGTGCCATTGCTTGGCATTTCCTATGATTCAAGTCATTTTGTTGTATTGGGTGAGATTTGGCATGTTTTGGACTTGAATTTGAGCTTGGAGTTGAAAATCCCCGGAGGGATAATTTTGGACACAGGGATGTACCCGCGGGTGGAACGACGGGCAGAGCCCTACCCACCGCCCACCCGCAGGTACATTGGCCTCGTGGGTGTGTACCCGCGGGCGGAACCACGGGTAGGGGCATACCCGTGGGTCTACCCGCGGGGAACACAGTGGTGTTGTGATGGGATTTGTTCCCCGTGATTCTTTTGACTCGGTATTTGGTCCTTTGCCTTCCCGTTGTTCTTTTGTGGAACTATTTGAGTGTCTTCTTAATGTTTCGTATGTTTAGAAGTATATGGTAGGTATCCATGTAGGACTTTGGTGTCTTGAATCGTGCTAAGTGTTCAACATTGTGTTTCTTTGAACCGTGAAGTGTCTTGTGTGTTCCTCAGAACTATCTTTGGATTCCCCGTTGATAAGCATGCTAGTTTGATGTCTAAATGCTAGCATGTGTGTGTTGTTTGTACCTTCCGTTTGGTTGATGATAACTTGTGTTATTCATCGTTGTTGTTGTTGGGTTGTGACCCATTCCTTGATTGACTATGTTTCATACCTTCATTGCAATCCGTTGATTGATTCCTGTTGAGGTGTGGTGTGTGTGGCTTTACCTGGATTGCACGATTAGTGGTATGGGACACTAGTCACCAAGGTATTGCAGCGGTCCTCGTGGTGGCCGTGGCGTGATTATGGAGCTGTGGCCTTTGTGTAAGGTTCACGTGTTTATGGGGGATAACATGTGTTATCCGGGCATGTGTTGCCATGTGTGTACGGTACCTTGTGTACTATGAATTGGTGGCTTTGTTGGTGGTTTGTTGGTGGGGGAACGACGGTCCTAGGAGGAAGAAGGTTGGACTAAGAAGTACAGGGGTCCTGGAGGTAATGGTTGGAATGAAGATACAAGGTTGGGGGTAGCCATAAGGTTGGAACAGGGCATAAGGCAGGCATACCAACTCGTGATGGGTGATGTCACGAGGGCTATTGTAGCCGGTGTTGTGTGTTCTTCTCTTGTGACGTGTGTAGTCACAAAGGCATGGTGGCCTTGGCATGTGTTGCCGGTTGTGTAAGTCTTATTTCTTTTGCGTTGTACTTGTCAGGTTTTGATCTATTAAGTGATAATAGGTCATGCCTTGACTCTTTTGTGAGTCGTGTCGTTCTTGTGGTTTTGGGATGTGTTCCCGTGTTATTTGTTGAGAGTGTTGAGTCATATGTTGGCTTTGACTCTTGGTTTTACACTTATATATATGTATTCCGTTTCGAAAATGGTTTTATAGCTTATACCTTACTTATGTATGTTATTTCACATGTATTGGTGGGTTACCAGCATTATTCGCTGACCGGGCGTCGTCCCATGTTTATCTTTGTGTTCTTACAGGTGATGTCTAGTCGAGCGCGATGTCTAGTGCCCAATAGTGTAGTATCTTTCCCTTGTTGTACGGCCTGTGAGCCGATTTGGTTTTTAGACTTATGAGTTTTTGGATAGATGTAAACCATGCAGATTTGCCCGTAGCGTTTATCGTGTTGATAAGCGTGGCATAACACCCCCATTTGGATTTTATGTTATCCAGTTATCCCTTTTCTTCCGCTGTGCTAGTGTTTTGTTATGTTATCTGCATGCGTTAAGGATTTTATTATAGCTTGTTTTGCTGGGGGTGTTACAGATCGTCCAGGCCATCCACCGCCTGCGCTTCTTTCTGCCAACGCGCAATATACTTGCGTAGGCTCTTCCCTTCGTCCTGGTGTATCCTGGCCAAATCCGAGATAGATCTCTTAGACTTCATACTTCCAGCGAAGTGTGTTAGGAACTGGGTAGCTAACTCCTCGAAAGTGTTGATGGATCCGGTGGGAGCCTGAGGAACCACCTCTGAGCCGGCCCGGTCAGTGTCGGGAAGAATGCCCGACAGATCATCGGAGCATCGGCCCCGATTACCTGCGTCTTGGCCTGGAAACTGATTACATGGTCGCGCGGATCCCCCGTGCCATCGTAAGTGGGATGATCGGGCAACTTGAATCCGGCCGGCGCCCTATAAGCTTGCACCTATGCCGAGAAGGGCGAGGAAGTCAAGAGGCTAACTGCGACCAACCGATCTCTTCCTTCGACTGTAACACCCCAAAATTTTGAAACTTTTAAAACTTATATAATAAAGGTAATTTCATTACAAATTCCCAAACAGAGCATGAACTAAGTATGATAGTCGGGGTGCTATGCCACACTTAGATTTGAGAACCTAGGTGCACAGGCTAAACTATCCAAACATAAGAAATCCTCAAATCAATATTCAATACAACTCCAAGGCACGCAGGCCGATAATTGAACTATTCTAACTAAGCCCAGGGTCTGACTAGCGTGCTCCGAAGCTACGGTTCCTCACCTGAAAAACATTCGGTATAACAACCGTCAGCGAACGATGCTAGTAACCCACTCCAGCGCGTTAAGTACAATATAGGTAGATATAAGAAACTCATTTTGAAACTAGAATACATATATACTTACGAAACTCTAATTTAAATCCGAGAACAGACTCAATCAAGCAATAGCAGATACATTCAATATAGTTAAACATAAAGATTCTAGAATGCATCCTAAGGTCACAATACCAACCATATCAATATCCAGTTATCATCACAGTCAAACAATCAACAATAAGACATGTCTTGGTGTACACACATATGGTGGTGCTGCAGGACCATTCACATGACCCGAACCTTGAGTTCCATTGCCAAGGGGTCATTGCATATAGCCCTGACATGGCCCTGCAGCACTTTAACTTTTACCGCAACACAAGGAGATTGATCGCAACCAATCAATGAACCGCAGCTCATTTGTATCATAAATGTTTGATCGCAACCAAACTATGGACCGCAACCCTATTATCATATATGTCTGATCGCAACCAGATTATGGACCGCAGCCCTATAAATATATATAACAGCCGATTGTTCTCAACCAATCCAACTGCCTGTATAGCCGACTGATCGCAACTGGTCGGGTTAATACCTGGTTGTTCTCAACCAACCAGATAGTCATTATAGCCAATTGATTGCAACCAATTGGGTTATCATGCACAACAACATAGATCGCAACCAATTGGGTTATCATTGTAACACCCCGAAATTTTAAAACTTTTAAAGACTTATATAATAAAGGTATTCTCTTATTAAATCCCAAACAGAGCATTGTTAAACATAAAGGTATGAGGTGTTATGCCACACCTGAGCTGGAGAACTCAGATGCACAGGCTAACTAACTAAATTCCGTAATAATGTAAATCGTACGCAGGCCGAAAGGGAAACTATCTACACTATGCCTCGAATCTCTAGCGCGCTCTGGTGTCAGTGCCTGAAAGCCAAATATATCTATTCAGCGAGAGATGCTGGTAACCCACTCCAACGCGTTGAAATACATTACATATAGAGATATATATAGATATAAGAAAACCATTTTGAAGCATGAAGATATATCCTACGAGACTCTAGCTTTTAAAACGGGGATAGACTCAACAGATAGAGCTTAGCACAGACGACAATTATACAGTTTTAGCACAGACGACAATATCCTACCAAGCATATACAGTTTTACAAACAGGCACGGCAGATAAAGATGAGCACAATAAATATCCCTAACCCAACATATACGAATCCCTAGCATAAATCCCATAGTCACACCCCAAGGCACTCATAGCAACAACTCATCCATATCTCAACACATAAGCACACTTTGTTGGCGCCACAGGACCAATCGCATGCCTATACATGAGGGTCAGCGCATATAGCTCTGACACGGCCCCGCAGCACCCTGCCCCGTCTCACACTACGGAGGGGTCGATCACAACTGACCGATGAGCCGCAGCTCTATATAATATTTATATACCTGACCGGTCTTTACCAGCCTGGTTAACAGTTGGGATGGTTCTCAACCCATTCAACTGCCCGTATAGTGGACCTTAGTCCTATATAATATTTATATACCTGACCGGTCTTTACCAGCCTAGTTAACAGCCGGTATGGTTCTCAGCCCACCCGACTGCCCGTATAGCCCGATTGATCTCAACCAAATCGGGGTAACATGCACACATAACACATAGCAAGCACATGCAACCCACATTAACACATTGGGAAGGGGGGAAAACGTATAACAAAACCTATGCGTGATCCTTCACATACTAAGAATAGTCCTAAGGGGTTCATACTTCTTTCACCTAGGCCAACGGGATACCAATTCAACTAGCATGCAATATACAAGACTCGTACGACCTATGAACGATACCCGAAAATCAAACTAGACATAGGCACAATAGACGGAGTCCGTTGGGACACCACGGGGGTCGGGGAACATCAAACGGGGAAGCCGGGGTCCTGAAGGGTGGGAATTTCCAGCGGGTAGCCGGTGGGTGGGGGTTCACCCGCCGGTATTTACTGTTCCGGGCAGCGGGTGCCCAGCGGGCAGCTGCCCGCCCGCCGGCTGCCCGCTGCCGGAGCTCCTCTTTTTGGCCGCGGGTAGGTGGCGGGTCCCCTACCCCCACCTACCCCCCACTGACTCTTTTCACCAAAAACGCCCCGGGAACCTTTGTGGAACCCGAAACCATGCTTAGTCACTTTCAAACGCAATTGATAACACACGTAGACAATTAACGGATCAAAGATCGAGAAACATATGGCACATAACCGATCATGCTTTTCTAAACATAATCAACACCCAATCATGCGAATTCCCACCCAATATACCAAGAATAATTCCATACGATACAACCTAGGGTTCTAATCATTTTTAAATCAACAAGGACACAATTCATCTTCTAATATCAAGATTCGGTAAGAATATCACATAAACATCAAGAACATCCTACAATTATCAAGAATATCGTATAATCATCAAGAACGTCATATAATCATCAAGAACACCATAATTATCGAGAACCTTTCATCATCAAGATCACCAATGGAATCATCCCATCAATCATCAATAATAATACCACAAATCATCAATACACAATAATATGGGGAAATCCTAAGAGGGGAATCATAGCTATGAAAATAGGTTTTGTTGAGACATGGGTTACCTCTTAGCCTTAATTAATTCCTTGGCTATGAAGGGTCTTTCTTTAAGCCTTCTTCTTTCTTGATTTCTCCTAAGGGGATTCTTGGAACTTCTTGTGTGGTGAGAGATTATGGTGGTGAAAGATCTAGGTGCCTCCTATATCCCTATTTATATATTTAAGACTCCTAATTAGGGTCTGAATGGTATGGGTTTACTAATTCTATTCCTTATAGGACTAAGGGCTTATTTTAGGGATAAGGGTCCATGGTCCATAGTGGACCATATTAATTAATTAAAGGGAATCCTAATCGTAGTCTGAATAGTAAAAGGCCTACTTCCTTTATTCCTAATAGATAACTAGGTCTAAGATTCCTAATTAGAATCTGAATGGTAAAAGGTTTACTTTCTTTATTCCTAATAGGCTTAGGACTCTAATTTAGGCAAGGGTCAACGGTTCATGGTGGACCTTATTAATTAATTAAAGGAAACCTAACCGAATTAAATCATATTTAATTATTATTAACGGGATTAATTAAATAATTAATCTGGGATTGAAGGCCGTAACACGGGGTGTTACACTCTCCCCCCCTTACGAGACGCTTCGTCCCCGAAGCTTGGAAATCATTGCGGGGGTAACGAGTCCAAAGTAGTACGGTGGTCCTATAGCGAAAGCATTCTACGGGGAAACTGTATAATTGTATGCTTATGTGTGCTGGGTTTTTTTTTTTTTTTTTTTTTTTTGGCAACGATTAGGTTTAAAGGGCTAAGAGAGTGGGTTTCAAACCTGAGGACAAAGTGAATTTAGGAATTAGGATCAAAGTTTTCAAGGTTGCAGCTTAGGGTGTGAGGTTGCCACCTTGTATGGAATCGTTAAAATAGGGAATCAAGAGTGTGGTTGAAGGGTAGAAAGGGTTTTGAAATAAGGAGGGGGCCGATTTTCCGATGGAGGGAAGGGAATTCGGCTAGGATGGGTTAAGGGTTCTCGATCTTCCAGTGACTATTCTGGTTTGATGCTTTGATCACGACGTATTGACGAACTGATGATCCTTCTTCCTTGGTGTTGGCACTTGCTTGACTTTAAGATCCTTGTTAGACCTTGCTTCCCAAGCTAAGGTTTCATCCTTCTCCCCTATCTTGAGGGAATCTCCCGTGATGATTTAACACTTACTTCTTTAATGCGTCCAAGGTCTTGACCAAGTTTGGTCAACCAAGCCAATCTCTTAGAGCGCACTTCCCAAAGTTTCTTGGGAGTCGGTAAACTTTGGGTTGATTTTCCCTTCTTATTGAATTTCATCTCCTCTTTAGTGAATGAAATTCTTAGTAAGACTTCATATCTTCCCCGGGGTTCGACTAGTTGTGCCTTTTTGTGTTACTTTTAATGGTGAGGGTGTCCTTGCATGCTCTTTTTCTTTTTGAAGCGCAGTTGGTTACCTAACCTCGTTGTGGAATGACTCGGTGACTTTACGAGTCATCTCATTTCCTTGTGGGTTCTTAATGACCCTTGAGATCTTGGCACAAATGTGCTTTTTTACTTTTTGCCTAGCACCACGGACTACGTAGTTCTTGATTCCATACAACTCGTAAGGAGTCCTCTGATTTGCTTGAACGATATCCATGGTTTGAAGGAGTCCCGGTCCATCTTTAGCATTTTGACTTTTAAGGTCTTTTTGAGTCCTTAGCACGAGTTCCCAACTCGCCTCCTTGGTTTGCACAATCCCTTATGCCAATCATCCCTAGTCGGTTGTATCGTAGAGTCCAACATCAACCCCACGTGTAATGCAATTTGTTGTGCTTTTCCGATGGTGTCTTGTGTGTCAAGGTCTTTTACCAATGACACCATGTTTGGGCGACCCATGGTTCTTTACCCAAGACTCGCGTTAATCAATCGAGGCACACAAGTGCGCCATGAATCAATAAAGTGAGGAGTTAAGAAATCAGCACATTGTACCAGTGGGCGCGAGGTGGGCGGTCGTCCGCCTGCCAAGCTCCTGTTGGGGACCCGTCATGGTCCCGTTGGGGACCCGCGGGAAGGTGACTAGGAAGAGTGAATTCCTTCGGGGAAAATCCCAAGAATGCACAGAGTCAAGTCCTGACAAGCCCCATGTCCATGTGCACAATAGAAGGGACTTGAATACATAGGGTGGCCCATCGTATAGTTTTATTGATCCTTAGGTACGAGTTTATAGATGAGTCAAGACTCTCGCATGTTCTTTTTGCTCAGTAGGTCGGGTCAGGTTTCCAATTAGCAACCTCGTCACCTTCACGGGGTAGTTGGTTATAACCCAACTTTGTCTTTGCCTTGCTTGATTAATGATAAGCCTTCTTGGTTTTTCTTGGGGTTAGGCTTGTCGCTCGTTCTTTGTTCAGTCCTTTGGTGACCAAGTGCTTGGTGATGCATTTCTCTTCCTTGGAATGCATTGATTGACTGCCTTTAATGTCGCATGGTGTTTTGGCGATTTTGTGTGTTTACATGTACTTCTTACGGTGTCATAAAACCATCAAGGTCCTTGTTCCTAGGTAAGACCCTTATTGCCGGGAGGCTCTAGTTGTATGATACTTTCTATGCGTCTATTGCCTCTTCTTGTCATATCGAGTCCTTTTCGACAATTCGTGCTAACGATTGAGAAAAGACGTTGTTTATGTACTACTTTTCTTTCTTGCATTTAATTGGCGTTCCCGGTCTCCAAGCTGGGATAGTTGCGCCCATTCTTAACCAGTTCCGGAAGGGTTCGCTCATGCTGGAGGGAGCGGTCTCCTACTTCCGTTACTCCTTCTTTCGTGTTTGTCCCTAAATTCCGCGTTTGGTAGAAGTTGGCATTACTGGTGTAGGCTTCGTTGGGTATGCGGGGTTTGCTTACAATTAGGGCCTTCTGGTTTTCGTAGTTGTGGTCTGTCACAGACTTCTTTATCTTGGTTGTCTCTGTAGGATCTAATTCAGGCGCGAAACGAGCCAGCTGGAGGGATCGTTTGTGGTATTCCCCGATGGTGGTCATCCCTTGTTTTAGGTGGAGGATTTTCCTCGTACGTGATTGCCCTTACCGGTGCGGGGTGGAATCGTCCCCGTAGCCGTGCCCCTAGGCACTCCTAGTTGAACCCATGGTTGTTGCCCATAAGTGGGTTCTTCGTGGATTTATCAAAGATCAGCCTCGTGTCTTGATGTGGAATGAGGCTATCTCTACGCGGCATTCCTCTGGGTATTCCACTAACCCGAGGACTTTGTTGAAGGTTCGGGTTCATTCTTCGAGGAGTGTGGGATCCTTGACTGTCTTCTTGTGGGCGCCATGCTGCTGGTTTTCAGGGTCAATATTTATTGTATCGATGAGTTAGTGTGCTGCACCCTTACCTTGGTGTGGTAAGCGTAGGGGGAAGTTATTTTAAGTTAGAGAGGGATAAAGTGAGGGGAGGTTATGTGATGATAAGTAGGCTCACAATCTCACCGCGCGTCCTAAGATTCCTAAATACCTAGAGTTCAAGCCTAATGTCCTAAAGTTTTGTCTTAAGAGTCTTATCCTAGGGTCAAACTTA
Organism: Ipomoea nil; assembly: GCF_001879475.1. Taxonomy (NCBI): domain Eukaryota; kingdom Viridiplantae; phylum Streptophyta; class Magnoliopsida; order Solanales; family Convolvulaceae; genus Ipomoea; species Ipomoea nil. The sequence goes on from NW_017619008.1 coordinate 993,585, forward strand.
GGCTCTGATACCAACTGTAACACCCCGAAATTTTAAAACTTTTAAAGACTTATATAATAAAGGTATTCTCTTATTAAATCCCAAACAGAGCATCGTTAAACATAAAGGTACGGGGTGCTATGCCACACCTGAGCTGGAGAACTCAGATGCACAGGCTAACTAACTAAATTACGTAATAATGTAAATGGCACGCAGGCCGAAAGGGAAACTATCTACACTATGCCTCGAATCTCTAGCGCGCTCTGGTGTCAGTGCCTGAAAGCCAAATATATCTGTTCAGCGAGAGATGCTGGTAACCCACTCCAACGCGTTGAAATACATTACATATAGAGATATATATAGATATAAGAAAACCATTATGAAGCATGAAGATATATCCTACGAGACTCTAGCTTTTAAAACGGGGATAGACTCAACAGATACAGCTTAGCACAGACGACAATTATACCAAGCATATACAGTTTTACAAACAGGCACGGCAGATAAAGATGAGCACAATAAATATCCCTAACCCAACATATACGAATCCCTAGCATAAATCCCATAGTCACACCCCAAGGCACTCATAACAACAACTCATCCATATCTCATCACATAAGCACACTTTGTTGGCGCCACAGGACCAATCGCATGCCCATACATGAGGGTCAGCGCATATAGCTCTGACACGGCCCCGCAGCACCCTGCCCCGTCTCACACTACGGAGGGGTCGATCGCAACCGACCGATGAGCCGCAGCTCTATATAATATTTATATACCTGACCGGTCTTTACCAGCCTGGTTAACAATTGGGATGGTTCTCAACCCATTCAACTGCCCGTATAGTGGACCTTAGTCCTATATAATATTTATATACCTGACCGGTCTTTACCAGCCTGGTTAATAGCCGGTATGGTTCTCAGCCCACCCGACTGCCCGTATAGCCCGATTGATCTCAACCAAATCGGGGTAACATGCACACATAACACATAGCAAGCACATGCAACCCACATTAACACATTGGGAAGGGGGGAAAACGTATAACAAAACCTATGCGTGATCCTTCACATACTAAGAATAGTCCTAAGGGGTTCATACTTCTTTCACCTAGGCCAACGGGATACCAATTCAACTAGCATGCAATATACAAGACTCGTACGACCTATGAACGGTACCCGAAAATCAAACTAGACATAGGCACGATAGACGGAGTCCGTTGGGACACCACGGGGGTCGGGGGAACATCAAACGGGGAAGCCGGGGTCCCAACGGGTGGGAATTTCCAGCGGGTAGCCGGTGGGTGGGGGTTCACCCGCCGGCTGCCCGCCGGTATTTACTGTTCCGGGCAGCGGGTACCCGGCGGGCAGCTGCCCGCCCGCCGGCTGCCCGCTGCCGGAGCTCCTCTTTTTGGCTGCGGGTAGGCAGCGGGTCCCCTACCCCCCACTGACTCCTTTCACCAAAAACGCCCCGGGAACCTTTGTGGAACCCGAAACCATGCTTAGACACTTTCAAACGCAATTGATTACACACGTAGACAATTAACGGATCAAAGATCGAGAAACATATGGCACATAACCTATCATGCTTTTCTAAACATAATCAACACCCAATCATGCGAATTCCCACCCAATATACCAAGAATAATTCCATACGATACAACCTAGGGTTCTAATTATTTTTAAATCAACAAGGACACAATTCATCTTTTAATATCCAGATTCGGTAAGAATATCACATAAACATCAAGAACATCCTACAATTATCAAGAACATCGTATAATCATCAAGAACGTCATATAATCATCAAGAACACCATAATTATCAAGAACCTTTCATCGTCAAGATCACCCATGGAATCATCCCATCAATCATCAATAATAATACCACAAATCATCAATACACAATAATATGGGGAAATCCTAAGAGGGGAATCATAGCTATGAAAATAGGTTTTGTTGAGACATGGGTTACCTGTTAGCCTTAATTAATTCCTTGGCTATGAAGGGTCTTTCTTTAAGCCTTCTTCTTTCTTGATTTCTCCTAAGGGGATTCTTGGAACTTCTTGTGTGGTGAGAGATTATGGTGGTGAAAGATCTAGGTGCCTCCTATATCCCTATTTATATATTTAAGACTCCTAATTAGGGTATGAATGGTATGGGTTTACTAATTCTATTCCTTATAGGACTAAGGGCTTATTTTAGGGATAAGGGTCCATGGTCCATAGTGGACCATATTAATTAATTAAAGGGAATCCTAATCGTAGTCTGAATAGTAAAAGGCCTACTTCCTTTATTCCTAATAGATAACTAGGTCTAGAATTCCTAATTAGAATCTGAATGGTAAAGAGTTTACTTTCTTTATTCCTAATAGGCTTAGGACTCTAATTTAGGCAAGGGTCCACAGTTCATGGTGGACCTTATTAATTACTTAAAGGAAACCTAACCGAATTAAATCATATTTAATTATTATTAACGGGATTAATTAAATAATTAATTCGGGATTGAAGGCCGTAACACGGGGTGTTACAATCATGCACAACAATATAGAAGCCAAACTACATGCAACCCACATTAACACATAACGAGGGGGGAATCATCGGGGAACACTTAACCCAACATAACACATACGTAACAAACTACATTAACCCACCCATGACACTCCTACGGGATCATACACCTTCCTCCTAGGCCAACAGGATGCCAATTCAACTAGCATGTAATAGACAGAACTCTTTTATCCTAAGAACGGTACCCGATACATCAAACTAGACTCGCACACAACAAACGGGGTACAATGGGATATGGGGAAACATCAAACGGGGAAAAACACCACGAACCACGCCGGGATTCCAGCGGGTAGGTGGCGGGTACTATTCCAGCGGGTGGCCGGCGGGCAGTCCACCGCCCGCCGGCTGCCCGCTGGAACAGTAGAGGCGGGCAGCGGGTAGGTGGCGGGAGGTCAGTCCCCCACCTACCCCCCACTGATACACAGGCAACTTTATGGTCCCGGGATCCCTCTTGGAACCCGAAACCATGTCCAAACACATTCAAACACATAATGACAACACCACGTATTCAATTAACGAAATTAAACCAAGAATCACACCAAATACACCCTAACACGATCCCTAAACATGCCAAGAATCAACAGCCGATCATGCAAAATCCCACCCAAACATACCAAGAATAACACAATACGAAATCCACGTTATTACCCTAGGGCTCTAGACATAATCAAACTACAAAACCGTTCATATAATTCATCATAGTATCAAGAACATCAAGATTATCATATAAGCATCAAGATTAACACAAACATCAAGATTATCACATAAACACAATACAAACCCTAGGCAAAGCTCTATCAAGACTCAAGCACAGAATCATATATCAAAGGAGCCAATGAATAAGATATAGCGAGGAAAATAGGTTTTGATGAGACATGGGTTACCTCTTAGCCTTAATTAGTATCCTTGGCTACTAAGGTTCTTTCTCTAAGATCTTCTTCTCATGGGTTCTCCTACGTTTGGTGACAGGGGAATTCCTGGGGATATCTTGTGTGGTAGAATCAATTGTGGTAGGATTTCTAAATGCTTCCTAAGTCCTTATATATATATATATATATATATATATATATATATATATATATATATATATATATATATATATATATATATATATATTTAGGAGTCCTAACTAGGGTCTGAATGGTACGGATCCATTTATCCTATTCCTTATAGGATTAAGGATTTGGCTTTAAGGATAAGGGTCCTTGTTTCATGGTGGGCCACCCTTAATTAATTAAAGGGGATCCAAACTCAACTAAATCCTTTCTACTTATTATTAATGGTAATTCATTAAGTAATTAGCCCGGGTTTGAGGCCGTAACACGGGGTGTTACATCGACTATCTGCCGCAGCTCCTGCACGGCAGCGAATAGGCCGGCCATTTTTGGCTTATTCTGGCCAGGTTGCGCGGACGACTCTCCAATGCTTTCTGCGGATTCTCGCCTTTGTCGGGTGATAAGTGCGTTTTTGTCTATATTTTTACACTTCTTGAACCCATTTTATTTGTGAATTGCTTAAAAACTTGTGTGAATTGTGACTAAGTTATGTTGGTTTTATTTCAAGGTGCAATCATTCACAACAAGTGAGAAATTCAATGATTTTTGGAAAGATCCTAACAATTCTTGGACCAAGAGATCAATCAAAGAGTTTGGAATGCATTTAGGAATTTCAAGAGTACCGTACTGCCTCCCGTACACCCATCCATCAGCCCATCCAAGATCTGAAAAAAAGAAGCAGGTGGCGTACGCCCTGCCGTACGCCCGTACGCATGCCAGTACGACCATTCCAGTGTTCACTGGAAATGCACCCAAAATGATACTGCCTGGCGTACGCCCATCCCTGAGGGCATCCCACTATGCTCTGCTCTATTTAGGCGGGTTTTTGGGTCATTTCAACTCGGTTTTGGCCCATGGTTGTGCCCTAGCTTTTATCTTTCACTTCCTTTCATATTGTAGTGTTAGATTAGGTTTAGATTTAGGTTTCTTAACATATTTCAAGCTTGTAATCAAGGATTCAACACTTGGATTCCAAGATTTACCATCTATTTCTTAGTGAAGTTTTCTTCTCCCTTTTATCTCTTTATCTTGCAATGTTTATGCTTTACATTTATGTTTTTGTGTTCTTTATGCTATTGAATCGTGAGTAGTTAGTTTATGGACTTGAGTTAGGGTTGTATTTCTATCTTGATGCTTAGTTTGTGATTATTGCAGAAAGGGGAAGAACACTACCTAGGGTTCATGTGTTTATGAAGGTTTTGTATTTATATCTTGTTAATGTTTGATGTACACTTTCATTAGCTTGTTTTTGGAGGATTCCTTTCCTCAACGAGAGTTGGGTGATGAATCCAAGCCACCCCTTGCATAGACCCGATTTCTTCCTACGAAATTAGGGGAAACTAGGGGTTTAGATGCTTTGTGTGCTTAATGGACTTGGAATTGATTCACCACGAAAGTGGGGCAATTCCTTGTTCTAATCCTTGTTTATTAATCACGAGAATGGCTCATAGACTTGGATACCTACGTGCATTCCCGCTTGATTCCTTGGTTACTTGTTCTCCCTAATCCCTTAGGTTGTTAAAGCATCTAGATGATAATGCTCCCTAGCTTGAGTCCTATTTCTTTGTTTCGTGTTTACATCTTGTTAATATGTGTTTGTGTTACTTTGTTTAGCTACCATTTCCTTAAACTTGTAGTTTGCTTAGCTTCTTGTTGATTTCCTTATGCTAGTGCCTAGTTTATTTAGATTGCATATTGTCTGCCATATCCCCCAATCCCCTGAGGACGACATTTCACACCCGTACACTCACCATCACTCATTTTTGCTACATCATCGGGCAGCCACTCTCCTCTGAATGATGGTCCGCGGTTGCTCACCGGTTGACTGGGCAGGCGGTTGCTGTTCGCCCCGTCCACCGAGGCGCTCCATGACCAACTGCATCGGGGCTACGGGTTCGAGCCTAGAGTGCGCTGAGCTGACCAGCCAGCGGGTTAATCCCCGAGTGTTCCGAATGCCTGGATACTCCACACTGGGCCTCCGGAGGAACCGATCGCGCGGGCCTCTGGATCTCGCCCGGGAGCTCCGGTCCTCGCCCCCGCACGTATGCTTCAAAGGCTTGCGCCAACAACTCCGCGAAGTTGGCATGGGCCTGAGCGATAGGTGCTGGTGGGTTCCCTCTCGATGGCTCAGGGGTCGGTGCGACAGTACGCGCAGTATGTGCAGCCGATTGTGTAACACCCCACTTTTTCTAAAACTTAATTACAATTCTAAACCATAAATAACATAACTAAACAGCGGATAAATAACTTATTAAGAAAGCTAGTGGGAGTATCACCGCCATAATCACCATCCCATGGTGATCGCACAGGCTAAGGATAGAACTAGAAAATAAATAAATAACTAACAGTCCATGTAACACCCCGTGTTACGATCCCTAAAACCAATTAATCATTTAACCAATTACCCAAAAGAAAGAATTAAATCACAATAATTAATTAGGAAAGGCCCACCATAGTCCATGGGCCCTTATCCCTAAACCCAATCCTTATTCCCAAAAGGAATAGACTTAGCAAGCCTATAATATTAGTTCCTAATTAGGACTCCTAAATATATAAATAGGGGACTTAAGAGGCACCTAGAACCCCCACCACAATAATCTCTCACCACCCAAAGAGCTCCAAGAATCCCCTTAGAAGAAATCAAGAAAGCAAGAAAGCTTAAAGAAAGACCCTTCATAGCCAAGGAATTAATTAAGGCTAAGAGGTAACCCATGTCTCAACAAAACCTATTTTCATAGCTATGATTCCCCTCTTAGGATTTCCCCATATTATTGTGTATTGATGATTTGTGATAATATTATTATTGGGATGATTCCATGGGTGATCTTGATGATAATTATGATGTTCTTGATGATTATATGACGTTCTTGATAATGATATGGTGTTCTTGATGTTCTTAACGATTATATGAGGTTCTTGATAGTTATATGATATTCCCACCGAATCTTGATTTTGAAAGATGAATTGTGTTCTTGTTGATTTTAAAATAATTAGAACCCTAGGTTATGTCGTGGAATCCGTATGGTATTATTCTTGGTATATTGGGTGGGAATTCGCATGATTGGGTGTTGATTACGTTTAGAAAAGCATGATAGGTTATGTGTCGTATGTTTCTTGATTTTGATCCATTAATTGTCTACGTGTGCTATCAATTGCGTTTGAAATTGTCTAAGCATGGTTTCGGGTTCCACAAAGGTTCCCGAGGCATTTTTGGTGAAAAAGAGTCAGTGGGGGGTAGGTGGAGGTAGGGGACCCGCCACCTACCCGCGGCCTAGTCGGGCAACGCCGGCAGCGGGCAGCTGCCCGCCAGGCACCCGCTGCCCGGAATAGTAAAACGCCGGCGGGCAGCCGGCGGGTGACCCCTCACCCACCGGCTACCCGCTGGTTTGTACCCCACTTCGGGATCCCGGCATCCCCGTTTGATGTTCCCCCGACCCTCGTGGTGTCCCAACGGACTCCGTCTATCGTGCCTATGTCTAGTTTGATTTCTGGGTACCGTTCGTAGGTCGTATGAGTCTTATATATTGCATGCAAGTTGAATTGGTATCCCGTTGACCTAGGTGAAAGAAGTACGAACCCCTTAGGAATATTCTTAGTATGTGAAGGATCACACATAGATTTTGTTATACGTTTTCTCCCCCTTCCCAACGTGTTAATGTGGGTTGCATGTGCTTGCTATGTGTTATGTGTGCATGTTACCCCGATTTGGTAGAGATCAATCGGGCTATACGGGCAGTCGGATGGGCTGAGAACCATACCGGCTGTTAACTAGGCTGGTAGAGACCGGTCAGGTATATAAATATTATAGGACTGAGGTCCACTATACGGGCAGTTGAATGGGTTGAGAACCATCCCAACTATTAACCAGGCTGGTAGAGACCAGTCAGGTATATAAATATTATATAGGACAAAGGTCCACTATACGGGCAGTTGAATGGGTTGAGAACCATCCCAACTGTTAACCAGGCTGGTAAAGACCGGTCAGGTATATAAATATTATATAGAGTTGCGGCTCATCGGTCGGTTGCGATCGACCCCTCCGTATTGTGAGACGGGGCAGGGTGCTGCGGGGCCGTGTCAGAGCTATATGCGCTGACCTTCATGTATGGGCATGCGATTGGTCTTGTGGTGCCAACAAAGTGTGCTATATGATGAGATAAGAAGAATTGATATTGTGACTGTTATGGAAAATGTGACCATAGGATTCTTGCTAGTAAACTATACATGTTTAATTGTGTTTATCTATAACTGTGCCCTATGTCGAGAATCGTATATACTTGGTTATGATTGTAGATTGTGTGTATCCCTATTTGTCGAGTCGGTTCCCTGATTTGAAAGCTAGAGTCTCTTAGGATAAATCTTCATGCTTCGAAATGACTTTTCGTATATATATATATATATATATATATATATATATATATATATATATATATATATATATATATATATATATATATATATATATATATATATATATATATATGTATTGTATTTCAACGCGTTGGAGTGGGTTACCAGCATCTCTCGCTGAACAGATATATTTGGCTTTCAGGCACAGAAGAATAAGTCACTGGAGCGCGCTAGATCTTGGAACGTAGAAGTAGATAGTTCCCTTTCGGCCTACGTGCCATGATATGCATTTACTTTGTTAAGGATATTAGTTAGTTGGCCTGTGCACGTGAGTTCTTTAGCTCAGGTGTGTCATAGCACCCCGTACTCTTTATGTTACGTTTTGAATTAATAAGATTTCACCTTTATTTTATAAGTTTTAAACGTCCTGAAAATCTGGGGTGTTACAGTCCATCAAACTTAATTTAATCATAAGGGGAATAAACACACCCCGATGTCTACATCATCAAAACACTTCCAAACATCATGAGTCTAAAATCCGGTAGATAAAAACATAAGCAAAACATAAAGGGTTTAGACTTCTAAACTAATAGACTAGTCTAACTCGATCACTTCGCAAGTTCGCCCCACCTGAAAGGGGTTTTACAAGCAACACATAGACAAATAGGAAAACACCCATTAGCACGAAGCTAAGTATAACTACACTCAACCCTGTAAAGTACTATAGAATATACTTTGGAAAACATTTGATAACATTCATAAACAACAATCTCATCTCATAGGCAACTATAATCACACCACATTCTTTCTATATACTTGCAACCTATAAAATCAACTGCCATGCTTCAAAACAAAAGACTTAACAACATAGATATCTCAACATGTAAACATTACAACAAACTTATCAAGCAACTCATGCTTACAAGTAATTTCATGCTAATAAACCATACGAAAGTTATCTTTATGCTCTCAAGTTCTCTTCATGTAAACTGGATATACAAGAATTCAAAATGTAACAAAACAATCATGCTCGAAATACAAACTTGAATCATCATTCTCATTATGCAAGCTCATGCAATACCCTACTCAAAGGCAATCTCGTGCAATACTGTAAATATACTCATATGCAATCTCATGCAATACTATACTCATATGCAATCTCGTGCAATACTATAGATATACTCATATGCAACCTCGTGCAATACTATACTCATATGCAATCTCGTGCAATACTATACTCATATGCAATCTCGTGCAATACTATAAATATACCCATACACTCATTTGTAAAATAGAATACTTTATGTGGAGGTCTCATTGAGTCATAAATGACTTGCTTTCTTAATTTCTTTTGTTAGAGTCGTAATGACTCATTTCTTTCTTTCTTAGAGTCGCAATGACTCACTTCTTTCTTTCTTAGAGTCGCAATGACTCATTCTTTCTCTTTAAATGGACGAGGTAGGAATTTCACCATAGCGTGAGTGAACCTATCCGGGCACGGCGTCTAGCCGACCTAATACTCTGCTCGTCCATCAAACCACTCTCTTGGTTATATGCTCAAACTCTGTGGAATCAGGTATCGAACTATTAGCGTGCACACCCCCTGACCATGATTCCAAGCCTGGCAGGCAGTTTCCAACCTCGTAACGTGGGAATACACCGTGTTACATATACTGGGACCGCAATTTCCATAAAATCATCCGAGAGTACATAGTCCAAACGGGGTCCTCCAAAACCTCACCGATATAGATAATACATAAATATATCTCTCATGCATCAATCTTATGCATGCAACAACTCAACAACTTCTCAATGCATCAAATAATGATATACTACATGCTTATGGATTTTTGAAAGTAATACTTGGGCTCACGTTGGCTCCTTATGCATTTTTGAAATATGATATATGTGAGATGCAAAATACTCTACAACATGCTCCAAAACCATGTACATAATCCATAAAATTCTCAAGGATACAATATCTTACTCGGTTTGCAACATAGCAAATTCTATATATTTCTATCAACAAAATATGCTTCAAATCTCATTGATCAAATATCACATTCTAGTCATGCATTCATAATAAATCATATTTTCAAAGTGATCATGCTTCTCTACTCAATACAAATATAACATCAGATAACAAAGCAAAACATTTCTCTTTCATAGTGAACTTCAAATACACATACTGTGTAGCAAAACAATTACTAAATCCATCATAACATGCTCATTTTTAATCCAAAATCAACGAAGTCAAAGCCAAAACGTGCGTCGAGACGACCCCGAGGTACCGAGCCACAAGGGCCCGTGACACCTTGTAACACCCCAGATTTTCAAGATACTTAAAACTTATAAAATAAAGGTGAAATCCCATTAAATCCCAAAACATAATACAAGAGTGCGGGGTGCTATGCCACACCTGAGCTAGAGAACTCAGGTGCACAGGCTAACTATCTAATATCCTTAGTAATGTAAATGCATAAACATGGCACGCAGGCCGGAAGGGAAACTATCTACTTCTACGCTCCAAGTTCTAGCGCGCTCCAGTGACTTATTCTTCTGTGCCTGAAAGCCAAATATATCTGTTCAGCGAGAGATGCTGGTAACCCACTCCAACGCGTTGAAATACAATACATATAGAGATATATATATATAGATATACGAAAACCATTTTGAAGCATGAAGATATATCCTACGAGACTCTAGCTTTTAAGACCGGGAATGACTCGACAGATAAGGCTAGACACAAGCAACAGTTATAATCAAGCGTATACAATCCACAACAGGCAAGACAGATAAACCTGATCACGAATAATAATCATAACCCATCATACACAATCCCTGGCATAAATCCCATAGTCAAATCCCCCAATATACTCATAAACACAACTCATCCATATCTCATCAAATAGCACACTTTGTTGGCGCCACAGGACCAATCGCATGCCCATACATGAGGGTCAGCGCATATAGCTCTGACACGACCCCGCAGCACCCTGCCCCGTCTCACATTACGGAGGAGCCGATCGCAACCAGCTGATGGACCTTTGTCCTACATAATATTTATATACCTGACCGGTCTTTACCAGCCTGGTTAACAGTTGAGATGGTTCTCAGCCCATTCAACTGCCCATATAGTGGACCTTTGTCCTATATAATATTTATATACCTGACCGGTCTCTACCAGCCTGGTTAACAGCCGGTATGGTTCTCAGCCCATCCGACTGCCCGTATAGTGGAACTTAGTCCTATATAATATTTATATACCTGACCGGTCTCTACCAGCCTGGTTAACAGCCGGTATGGTTCTCAGCCCACCCGACTGCCCGTATAGCCCGATTGATCTTAACCAACTCGGGGTTACATGCACACATAACACATAGCAAGTACATGCAGCCCACATTAACACATTGGGAAGGGGGAGAAAACGTATAACAAAACCTATGCGTGATCCATCACATACTAAGAATAGTCCTAAGGGGTTCATACTTCTTCCACCTAGGTCAACGGGATACCAATTCAACTAGCATGCAATATAATAGACTCATAAACCTACGAACGGTACCCGAAATATCAAACTAGTCATAGGCACGATAAACGGAGTCCGTTGGGACACCACGGGGGACGGGGAAACATCAAACGGGGAAGCCGGGAACCCAAGATGGGGAAAATTCCAGCGGGTAGCCGGTGGGTGGGGGGCCACCCGCCGGTTTCCCGCCGGATTCACTATTCCGGGCAGCGGGTCGCCGGCGGGCAGCTGCCCGCCCGCCGGCTGCCCGCTGCCGGGATCACCATTCCGGCCGTGGGTAGGTGGCGGGTCCCCTACCCCCCACTGACTCTTATCACACAATTTCGCCCCGGGAACCATTGTGGAACCCGAAACCATGCTTAGACACTTTACAACGCAATCAACGACAACACGTAGACAATTAACGGATCAAATACGAGAAACGAACGACACATAACCTATCATGCTTTTCTAACCATAATCAACACCCAAACATGCGATTACCCCACCCGATAATCCAAGAATAATATCATACGATACAACCTAGGGTTCTAATCACTTTTATATCAACAAGAATACGATTCGCCTTCTAATTGCAAGATTCGGTAAGAATAACACATAAGCATCAAGGGCATCACACAATTATCAAGAACAACACATAATCATCAAGAACTCCATATAATCATCAAGAACATCATAATTATCAAGAATCTCCCAATATCAAGATTATCAAGATCCCCCATGGGATCATCACATCAATCATCAATCATAATCATCACAAGTCATTGATACACAATAATATGGGGAAACCCTAAGGGGGAATCATAACTATGAAAATAGGTTTTGTTGAGACATGGGTTACCTCTTAGCCTTAATTAATTCCTTGGCTATGAAGGGTCTTTTTTAAGCTTTCTTGCTTTCTTGATTTCTTCTAGGGGGATTCTTGGAGCTCTTCGGGGAGGTGGGGCGTTATTCTTGTGGGGGTTTCTAGGTGCCTCTTAAGTCCCCTATTTATATATTTAGGTGTCCTAGTTAGGAACTAATATTATGGGCTTGCTAGTTCTATTTCTTTTGGGACTAAGGATTGGGTTTAGGGGTAAGGGCCCGTGGACTATGGTGGGCCTTCCTAATTAATTACTGTGATTTAATTCTTTCTTTTGGGTAATTGATTAAATGATTTAATTGATCTTAGGGGTCGTAACACGGGGTGTTACACTCTCCCCCCCTTATCGGGAAGCTTCGTCCCCGAAGCTTGGTCCTTGCCGTGTGACTTTTTCTTAGTTACCTGGTGTGAAAAGTTCGGGGTAGCGTTCCCTCATTGTGTCTTTGAGCTCCCACGTTGCTTCCTTGGTCCCATGGTTGGTCCAGAGGACTTTCACCATTTCTATGGCTCGACGACGATTGTTTCTTGTCTTGGTGTCCAGGATCCTCACGGGTCTTTCTTCGTATACTAGTGACTCGTCGAGGTTCACGACCTCGGGTTGAAGCACGTGACTCGGGTCGTGTACGTATTTCTTTAGTTGGGATATGTGGAATACGTTGTGTACTCGTTCTAGTTCGACGGGTAGGGCGAGGCGAAAGGCTAGGTTCCCAACTTTTTCTATGATCTCATAGGGGCCGATAAATCGAGGGCTGAGCTTTCCTTTCTTTCCGAATCTCATTACCCCTCGTGTGGGCGAGATTCTTAACCAGACTTTGTCCCCAGTGTTGAATTCGGCTTGTTTCCTTTTTAGGTCGGCATAGGACTTTTGGCGGTCCTGGGCAGCTTTCATCCTTTCCCGGATGTGTTTGACCTTGGTGATTGTGTCCTGTAGGTGTTGGGGCCCTAGTGGTATTGGGTCGACCATGTCTTCCCAACATAAGGGGGTTCTGCACTTTTGTCCGTATAGAGCTTCGTAGGGCGCCATGCGAATGCTCGCATGGTAGCTGTTGTTGTACGAGAATTCAATGAGGTCTAGGTGTTCCTCCCATGTCCCTTGAAAGTCCAACACGCAGGCTCTTAGCATGTCTTCGAGGGTCTGAATGGTCCTCTCGGTTTGGCCGTCCGTGGTGGGGTGGAAAGCAGTGCTTAGTTTTAGTTGTGTACCCAAGGCCATTTGCAGTGATTTCCAAAATTGCGAGAGGAACCTGGAGTCCCTATCGGATACGATGTTTCGGGGGACTCCGTGATACTTCACTACTCGGCTCAAGTAAGCTTGGGCCAGTTGTGTCATTGTCCACGTTTCCTTCATGGTGATGAATCGTGCTGTTTTGGTTAGTCGGTCCACTATGACCCAAATCTTATCTTTGCCGGTCTTTGTTGGGGGTAGTCCCCCGACGAAATCCATGGATATGGAATCCCACTTTCCTTGTGGTATCTCAAGGGGTTGTACGAGTCCCTTGGGCTTGCATCGTTCGGCCTTCACCCTTTGGCAATTCAGACACCTGGCCACGAAATCCGCGATTTCCTTTTTCATGTTGGGCCACCAAAACGACCTTTTTACATCTTGGTATAGTTTGTCACCCCCTGGGTGAATCGAGTATGGGGTGTTGTGTCCTTCCTCCAGGATTTGTTGCTTCAAGTGGGGGTGCGTCGAGGGCACGCACCACCTACCTTGGTAACGGAGACTGCCGTCTTCGTGTATTTTGAAGGGTCCTTCCTTCCCCTGGGTTAGGTCGAGGCAGATTTTATCTAGTTCCGGATCCTGCTGTTACCCTATCTTGATTTCTTCGAAGAGCGTAGGCACGACTCGTGTGTTGAATATGTGGGTGCCGGGGTGGTTTTGACCTTGTTTTATTATTTCCAAATTCAGTCTTTGGAAATCCCTGTACAGTTGGTCCGGTAGGACCCAAGTGGTGTTGAGGGAGTGGTTAGTCTTCCTGCTTAGTGCATCTGCCACCATGTTAGCTTTTCCCTCGTGGTATTGGATGTCCAGGTCGTAATCCTTTATGAGTTCTAACCACCTCCGTTGTCTCATGTTTAGGTCTTTTTGGGTGAAGATGTACTTTAGGCTCTTATGGTCTGTGTAAATCTTGCATTGCACCCCGTACAAGTAATGCCTCCAAATTTTTAGTGCGAACACGATGGCGGCTAGCTCGAGGTCGTGGGTGGGGTAGTTTTCCTCATGGGTTTTGAGCTGCCTGGATGCGTAGGCTATTACTCGGCCTTTTTGCATTAGCACGCACCCCAACCCCTTCTTGGATGCGTCACTGAAGACCTCGAATCCTTCCTCCCCGGAGGGGATGGCGAGTACGGGTGCCGTGGTTAACTTATCCTTCAATTCTTGAAAGGCCGTGACGTAGTCGTTGTCCCATTGGAAGGGGGTTTCCTTTTTCATGAGTTTGTTGAGGGGTTGGGCTATCCTGGTGAAGTCGGGTACAAATCTCCTGTAGTAGCCCGCCAAGCCTAGGAAGCTTCGGACTTCGGTGAGTGAGCTTGGTGTGGTCCATTCTTTAACGACACGGATCTTGGCGGGGTCCACCTTAATCCCTTCCTTGGTTATCACGTGACCTAGGAAGGCCACGTTGTCCTTCCAAAATTCGCATTTAGAGAACTTGGCGTATAGTTGATGCTCTCTTAGGGTTTGCAGGGTTATGCGGAGGTGTCTTTCGTGTTCTTCCTTGTTTCGGGAGTAGACTAGGATGTCATCAATGAATACAATGACGAAGTCATCCAAGTGGGGTCGGAACACTCAGTTCATGAGGTCCATGAATATGGCAGGCGCGTTGGTGAGTCCGAAGGGCATTACGGTGAATTCATAGTGACCGTAACGTGTCCGGAAGGCTGTTTTCTGAATGTCCGGTTTGGCCACCTGTATTTGGTGATACCCGGATCTTAGATCAATTTTTGAGAATACCCCTGCCCCTTTAAGTTGGTCGAACAAGTCGTCGATTCGGGGAAGGGGGTACTTATTCTTTATCGTGACTTGGTTAAGTTCCCTGTAGTCGATGCATAGGCGCATGCTCCCGTCCTTCTTTTTAACAAACAACACTGGCGCTCCCCATGGGGAGGTGCTAGGACGGATGTAGTCCTTGTCTAGCAATTCTTGCAGTTGCGTTTTTAGTTCCTTCATTTCTTTTGGTGCTAATCGGTAGGGAGGTTTAGAAATTGGGGCAGCGCCCGGTACGAGATCTATGGTGAACTCGACTTCTCTGACTGGGGGTGCCCCGGGGATTTCGTCCGGGAAGACGTCGGTGAATTCGCTTACCACTAGGATGGTTTGTGGTTCGGGGGTTTTGGTGCTGAGGTCCTCGACCGAACATAGGAAGGCCTCGCCTCCCTTGTTTAGATATCTCTTCATTTTCATCATGTTCACCACTTTGATCCCGGCTTCCTGGTGGGTTCCATGGTAAGATACCCTCTTACCGTTTGTTCCTCGTAGGACCACTTTTTGTTCTCCGCATAGGATTTGTGCTTGGTATTTTCCTAGCCAATCCATGCCCAAAATCACTTGTACCCCATCCAGTTTGAATCGGATTAAGTTGCTGGGAAATTCCATCCCTTGTATGGTGATCATTGTATCCTTGTACATGCGGTCGCATTCTAGGATTTCGCCAGAGGCCACTTTGACTTGGAGTCGGACCTTGGTGCTGGTATTGAGGCCGAGCCGAGTGGCAAACTCGGTTGCTATAAATGAGTTGGTAGCCCCTGAGTCAAATAACACTGTGGCGGGGGTGGCGTGTACTAGGAAGGTTCCGGAGACTATGTTGCTATCCCCAATTTTGGCTTTGCTTAGAGTGAGGATTCTTCCTTGAGCGGTTGGCGTTGTGACTAAGTGGGGTGAGGCGGCCCTGGGGCTTTTAAGGCTGCGGGTGGGGTTCATGTGATTTCCTTCTGATTTCCTTTTGTTTCCCAGGCGTGTTTCCCGGGGTTGGTTTGGCACTTGTTGTAGCTGGGATGCCTTGGCATAGGCTTCCCTGAGGGTTCCTGGCTCTTGTGTGGCTAAGGCTTTTTGATATTCGGGGTCAAGGCCCGTTATGAACCTTTCGGTCTTGACCCTCTCGGTGGGTACTAGCTCGGGGATGAGGCGAGCCAGTCGGTGGAATTGTTGGTAGTATTCCGTGACCGAGGTTGCACCTTGTTTTAGGTGGAGGAATTCTTCGTATATGGTGGCTCTTAGGTGGCTGGGATAGAATTGTTCTCGTAGCCGCGTTTTTAGGGTTTCCCAGCTGAATCCGGGGTCTTGTTCAAGGGTGGGTCCTTCGTGAGCCCACCAGGTGTCGGCCTCGTGTCTGAAGTAGAAGGAGGCCATTCTTACTTGGTGGCCCTCGGGGCATTTAGTTGCCCTGAATATCTTGTCGAAAGTCCCGATCCACTCCTCGAGGGTCGTGCGGTCTTCGTTTCCTGAGAGGGTGGGTGGTTGGTGTGACGAGACTTGGTGTTGGATTTCCATGTTCTCGTTCAGTAAAGGCTGGGGTACGGTAGTACTTAGTGCCTGGGCAATTTGGGCCAGGCGTTGCAGATTCTGAATCAGGAATTCCTCCGTGGGGAGTTTTGGCGTTCCTACCTGTCTTCTCCTCGGTGCCATCCTGGAGTTCATAGGTCGATGTTATTTTGTGTTCTTACCGTGATGCAATAAGTGAAGGGGAGAGTTCCTTTAAGTTAGAGAGGGATAAAGTAAGGAGGGGGGTTATGTGTAGGTTTCACAATCTCACCGCGCGTCCTAAGATTCCTGAATCCTATGTTTCATAATACCTAGAGTTCAAGCTTAATGTCCTAAAGTCCGGTCTTAAGAGTCTTATCCTAGGGTCAAACTTAGGCTCTGATACCAACTGTAACACCCCAGATTTTCAAGATACTTAAAACTTATAAAATAAAGGTGAAATCCCATTAAATCCCAAAACATAATACAAGAGTGCGGGGTGCTATGCCACACCTGAGCTAGAGAACTCAGGTGCACAGGCTAACTATCTAATATCCTTAGTAATGTAAATGCATAAACATGGCACGCAGGCCGGAAGGGAAACTATCTACTTCTACGCTCCAAGTTCTAGCGCGCTCCAGTGACTTATTCTTCTGTGCCTGAAAGCCAAATATATCTGTTCAGCGAGAGATGCTGGTAACCCACTCCAACGCGTTGAAATACAATACATATAGAGATATATATATATATAGATATATGAAAATCATTTTGAAGCATGAAGATATATCCTACGAGACTCTAGCTTTTAAGACCGGGAATGACTCGACAGATAAGGCTAGACACAAGCAAAAGTTATAATCAAGTGTATACAATCCACAACAGGCAAGACAGATAAACCTGATCACGAATAATAATCATAACCCATCATACACAATCCCTGGGATAAATCCCATAGTCAAATCCCCCAATATACTCATAAACACAACTCATCTATATCTCATCAAATAGCACACTTTGTTGGCGCCACAGGACCAATCGCATGCCCATACATGAGGGTCAGTGCATATAGCTCTGACACGGCCCCGCAGCACCCTGCCCCGTCTCACATTACGGAGGAGCCGATCGCAACCGGCTGATGGACCTTTGTCCTACATAATATTTATATACCTAACCGGTCTTTACCAGCCTGGTTAACAGTTGAGATGGTTCTCAGCCCATTCAACTGCCCGTATAGTGGACCTTTGTCCTATATAATATTTATATACCTGACCGGTCTTTACCAGCCTGGTTAACAGCCGGTATGGTTCTCAGCCCATCCGACTGCCCGTATAGTGGAACTTAGTCCTATATAATATTTATATACCTGACCGGTCTCTACCAGCCTGGTTAACAGCCGGTATGGTTCTCAACCCACCCGAATGCCCGTATAGCCCGATTGATCTTAACCAACTCGGGGTTACATGCACACATAACACATAGCAAGTACATGCAGCCCACATTAACACATTGGGAAGGGGGAGAAAACGTATAACAAAACCTATGCGTGATCCATCACATACTAAGAATAGTCCTAAGGGGTTCATACTTCTTCCACCTAGGTCAACGGGATACCAATTCAACTAGCATGCAATATAATAGACTCATAAACCTACGAACGGTACCCGAAATATCAAACTAGTCATAGGCACGATAAACGGAGTCCGTTGGGACACCACGGGGGACGGGGAAACATCAAACGGGAAAGCCGGGAACCCAAGATGGGGAAAATTCCAGCGGGTAGCCGGTGGGTGGGGGCCACCCGCCGGCTGCCCGCCGGATTCACTATTCCGGGCAGCGGGTCGCCGGCGGGCAGCTGCCCGCCCACCGGCTGCCCGCTGCCGGGATCACCATTCCGGCCGTGGGTAGGTGGCGGGTCCCCTACCCCCAACCTACCCCCCCACTGACTCTTATCACACAATTTCGCCCCGAGAACCATTGTGGAACCCAAAATCATGCTTAGACACTTTACAACGCAATCAACGACAACACGTAGACAATTAACGGATCAAATACGAGAAACGAACGGCACATAACCTATCATGCTTTTCTAACCATAATCAACATCCAAACATGCGATTACCCCACCCGATAATCCAAGAATAATATCATACGATACAACCTAGGGTTCTAATCACTTTTATATCAACAAGAATACGATTCGCCTTCTAATTGCAAGATTCGGTAAGAATAACACATAAGCATCAAGGGCATCACACAATTATCAAGAACAACACATAATCATCAAGAACTCCATATAATCATCAAGAACATCATAATTATCAAGAATCTCCCAATATCAAGATTATCAAGATCCCCCATGGGATCATCACATCAATCATCAATCATAATCATCACAAGTCATTGATACACAATAATATGGGGAAACCCTAAGGGGGAATCATAACTATGAAAATAGGTTTTGTTGAGACATGGGTTACCTCTTAGCCTTAATTAATTCCTTGGCTATGAAGGGTCTTTCTTTAAGCTTTCTTGCTTTCTTGATTTCTTCTAGGGGGATTCTTGGAGCTCTTCGGGGAGGTGGGGCGTTATTCTTGTGGGGGTTTCTAGGTGCCTCTTAAGTCCCCTATTTATATATTTAGGTGTCCTAGTTAGGAACTAATATTATGGGCTTGCTAGTTCTATTTCTTTTGGGACTAAGGATTGGGTTTAGGGGTAAGGGCCCGTGGACTATGGTGGGCCTTCCTAATTAATTACTGTGATTTAATTCTTTCTTTTGGGTAATTGATTAAATGATTTAATTGATCTTAGGGGTCGTAACACGGGGTGTTACACACCTGGCCTGAAACGACATGTAACTGAGCCACAAGGGCCCAGCCACTGCATAAAATCCTCTCAGATCAATACTCAGGGACCTAGGGCGGGAATCCTCATGAGCCGCCACATGTAGGCCGTTACATGGCCAGGCCTAGGCAACGGCCCTCTCCTAGGGCCGTGCCCTAGGCTCGGTTGGCCCGGGCTCTAGCCGACTGCCCTCCTGATGGGCCGCGGCTAGGGCCGCTGCTCTGGTCTGGTGCACACTGTGTGTGCACCAGATAGGTGTTTTCATATACAAAAATCATTCCAACCATGTCCAAAACATCCAAAACATTATCAACACTTCAAAGACAAATACTAGATCACTTCCAAGCTCAAACACAACAAAATTTCACAATTTCTACTCATTTCTACTCAATATAATAGGCTTCACAGAGCCAAAACCGGATAGGGAGTCCATGGGGTTATACCTTTGTAGATTCCTCTTTTTTTGTTGGGATTTCTCCTTCTTCCCAACTAGCTACACCCTCCTTCACCTCCTAGACAAGACAACCAACCAAAACAACAAGCCTTAAGAGCTAATTTCTTAGAGATGGAAGGTAGAAACCAAAGAAGCTAGGTGAAGAATGAAGAAATGGAACTTACTGAGTTTTCTTGCAAAGTTGGCTTGGGAAAGACAAGGAAGAGAATCAAAGACGCAAAGTCTGATAACATTCCATTTTATAGGGCTCTAAACCCTAGGAAAATCAACAATGTTTGGTGGAGGGCAAACGTGTAATTTTCATTGGCTAAGAGATGATGCAGGAAAGGGTTTTGGATGTCTAGTTGTCCACCATGGTCCATGGACCAAGGGCTAGAAATGCTATTTTAAATACTTTGGGGTTGAAAATGAATTTTTTCAAAAAGTTTTCTAGATGAACACTTGTTTAAAGTTTCTTTGAATTTTCCCGGTTTCACTCAGATTGGTTTCTCAATTTAAAACTTGGTACGCGAAGTACCCGAAGATTTAGGATTTTGGAATAAAATAAGTTTTGGTGTTGAATTAATTTAAAATGAGTCCAAAATAATTTATTCAAACACTAATTGATCGCAAAAAATTTTAATGGAGTGAAAATGGCTATTTTAGAATTTCTTAAAATTGGATTTATAAAATAAAATTTTGGGTTTTTACAAATTTTTCCCCAGTGGCGTGGTGATTTAGCTGCTCCCTCAGGTCACCAACGGATACGCGGCTATCTGCGGGCGGCTTTGGCGGGTTCGCGATAACTGTTACATGCTCATTAGCCGGCAGGGCAGCAGCATTGGGACTAGAGCTGTCAAAACGGGCTTAGCCCGCCGGGCTGGCCCGCCCCGCCCCTATTTAGGTAGGGGGCGGGTTTTGAAAATAGAGGCCCGTTTAGGAGCGGGCTTTTTTGGCCCGCCCCGTTTAGGCCCGCGGGCTACCCGCCATTATTTTATTTTATTTTAAATAAATTATTTTTATATAAAATATGCTCTTTAAAATTATTTTTATGTGTAATATTTTTGGACTTTGTAGTTGTGACTAGTTTGATGTTTGATAAACTATGAACTTTGAACTTAATGTAATATTTAATGTTTGATTATTATGTTTTATGTGAGTTATGACTTATTATCAATTTATTTTAATTAGTTAGTTGTTTGATAAACAATTTTTTTTTTTTAAAAAAAAAGGGTTTTGGCGGGGGCCCGCCTAGCCCGCAGGCCACTAGCGGGACGGTCCGGGCCTATAAAACCCAGGACCGTTTAGGAGCGGGCTTTTTTAGCCCGCCCCGTTTAGGCCCGTGGCCCGCCGGGCTTTGGCCCGCCCCGCCCCGCCAGCCCGTATTGACAGCACTAGTTGGGACCGGTGTTGCGATTGCTATGTCTGGTACGTGCCATCAGTAAAGCTTAGGAACGGGACCTTTAGTTTCGATCCCCAACAGACGGCGCCAATGTTGGTTTTCACAGCCTCGATGGCTATCCGGCAGGCCAACACTACCGGATATTTGTTACTTTTTGGAGGTGATGAAAACGAGGACCAAGATCTCAATGAGAGAGAGAATAATGGAGTCTTACTTCTCTAGGGTTTTTACCCTAAAAAATGCCGATCCCTTACATGATGATCCCATGGGAATATTTATACATAGATGTGGGGTTTTACATGGTGTGTAGGGCTAGCGTAAGGGCTGATGCAACCGTTGATTAACTTCCTTTTCCGTCTGAATTAACTAAGGAAACTGCTTAACAAGCAAAGATTGCTTCCGTAGAATCCGCTGATACGCGTCTCTGGGTGTGCATCCGGTCAGGAATGGTCCCAACTGCGCGGGGGAGCCTTCCTGGGTCCTTGCCCCCAGTCCATGACACCCTATCCGCAAAGCCTGGTCGCCCGGCTGGGTCCCGGAAAGGCACACGGTCGGGGACGCACCGCCCTTGTGGCCTGGCACCCAACCGAACCCTGTGGGGGTGTTTGGCCGGGGACACGCTGACCATAGTAGCTGGTCGCCCAATCGCATCACTTCTGAGAGCCCGCACGGGGACGCGCCGGCTGGCGGGCTGGCTGTTAGGAGGTGAGTCGATGTCACTATGGGGCGTCCTGTACCGTGTCCGGGAGGTCTCTGGGAATCTTCCTCCTATCAAGTAATGCATCGCTTGTAGATCCGTCTGCCTAATCTGTCCTCCCGTTTAGGCGACTGATTTTGGGTATATATCAACTACAGTCGAACATTTACTGTAAATGGTAGTAAGATGAATAATATTACTATTCAACAAAGATGAATAACCCATAACAATTCATCGAAACATCTTTGTTGAATTGTTATGGGTTATTCATCTTTTTTTGAATAGTAATATTATTCATCTTATTACCATTTTCAGTAAATGTTCGACTATAGTCATTACTAATTTGACACGCACATTGCGCGAATGAGTTAATGTATTGTTTATAACTAAATAAGTATTTGAGAGTACATCAATGCAAGATTATATATCATGAGAAGTTCATACATAAGTAATTGAAGGTCGAATTTGTTTATTTAAATATATAAGTATATGAATAAAAGATAATATAAAAGATTCATACATGTTTCATGTAGAAGTATTAAATAAAATATTAATATTTATTATATTTATATAAGGTTTTTGAATAGTACATCTTGTTTTATTTTCATAACTTGTTTATTTACTTGATAATAACAATAATAACTCTACAGATAGTCTTGATGAGTTTTCAAATATAAGAAAAAAGGGAAAATTTCTCATTTTCAAAAAGGAGAAATTAAGCATTGTTCGAGGACTGTTCGAATTAATGTTGTTTTTTGAAAGACTGAAGTTTAATGTTATTTTTGAAGGTCAAACTACTTACTTGGTAATTAAGAGATTTTGTTGAAGATCAATTCTGTTGGTCACAGGAATTCAAATAAGCATTCATTTCAATACATTCTTACTGATGCACAGTGCAACATCAAAAATGAATTAATGTAAGCACATTTCAATATATTCTTTCTGTATTATTTCATAATATAAACTGTTTTCAAATATATAGTTTTGAGTTTATTCACAATTTGTTTCATGTAACACATGTATACTATTCTTATTCAATTATTCATTTCAAGTATATTGTCTTTGCTTTGCAATTCATCTTATTATTATTTGTCTTTTTATTTTATACATAGAGATTCAGGAAAAAAAAAAAACAGTAGAGAAGTAGAACTTGAACTTCAAGAAACATACCTATGAACGATCTTGACATAGATTATCGAAGAATTTGCATGCATTTATATTCGGTGAACTAAAGAAGGAAAATTTTTCGAAATCGCTAGCGACTTCGGAAAACAGACGAAGGCGATCGCGACATCGGAAGAGACAAACAGACGATCGTGATTTGAAAAGAGAGTAGAAGGCGAACGGCGATGCACGGAAGAGAGAAGCAGTCAATCGCGACTTTTGAAGAGAGAAGCACGCGATCGCTATTTCAGAAGAGAGAAGAGAGCAAATTGAGGGGCGCATCCGATCTAGATTTCGGACGAACGAGGTAGACGAAACCTTCGCTTCCTTTTATACCTAGGTTTAGGGTTAGGTATGTTAGTGATAATGAACCACAATGGATTTAATATCTCAAAAATAATATTTATATATACACACACAAGTATATAAAAAATTATTGGATATTTATCTGAACTATATATATACACACAAATATATATATAAAACGGATCCAAAGATTATATATACATGTATATCTACGAAAAAGATATACCAATATATATCAACCAAAATTAAAACTAATAATCCTCAGATTATAAGTTCAATCCAACTAATATATCAAAAGAGGGAGAACGGATTTTTGCTTAAAAGCATAATCCACACAAGAAAGAAGGAGAAGGAAGGAAGAAATGTACGAGTTAGGCGAGTGCCTTTCTTTCCTTAAAACCTTATTTGCCACCTTCCAAAAGTGCTAGGAGCGTTGTGGCCTAGGTTTCCCAGGATAAAACGTACAACGGTTCGACGTTTGAGCACCCAAACGAACGAACCCGGCGAACAAGAGCACGGGCAAAACACAGCTTCAAGAATGGAGTAGAAGCAGAAGTATTTTGAGGCTGGAAAAATTATTTTTCTTGTGTGTTGAAAATGCTACTGCTCAACTCCTTCTTATATAGGGAATGAGGAGTGAATAGCCTTTATTATGGCATTTAGGGGCATCCCTACAACTCCTGTAACAGCAACCATTAACATGGGTTTTAATTCAAAATAAAATTGGAATTAATTAAAATTAAATCCAGTAACAGCTGATGAATTAGAACCCTGACCACTGCATTGCCCGCAGGTGCCGACGCACACGAGATTAGGCTTGATCTAAGCCTTTTCGATCTCATTCTGGGATTTAATTTGCAACCCCCCCCCCCCCCCCCTGCGCGCGAGAGAGAGCCTCTATGCTATACAATTCAATAAGCTTAAAAAGAGCTCATGTATAAATAGTGAAGCAAATCCTCTTCCCAAACCAATGTGGAACAAAAGCTCATTTTTTCCCTTCATTTTCCAACTCAAATGGGTCTACTTTGAGAATCAATATCTCATTCACCCATTATTCGTTTTGAGCGTACAATATATCAATCTCTTCGTCTCACTACGAAGAACCCGAATCCACTTTGACCCAACCCAAATCGGAAGTGGACCCCACTGATAATTGTACCACAAAATAGCCACTTAATATGCCATTTTAAGCTATTTTTTCCAACAATCCCCCACATGAATGAAAAATTGATTTTCGTGGTATTTTGAAATCGGAAACATACTGTGTTCAACGGTCGATCCCTGCATAGGATAGGTAGGGATCACTATACCCTTTGAACCTTCCCTTGTGAAGACAGGTTTACTCTACTGACGGTATGGTAGAACGCGATGTCTTTGAACCGACTGCCGTTTGTGCAGATGATGACATATCTCACACAGGAACCTCCCAACCATGCTCTGTTCTCATGAGTGTGCTCATTTTGGTCGTGGGTCACCGTCCTGGTTCTGCAAGAGAGTTTGTGAAGAATTGTGCCCATCAATTCTCCTTTGAAGCGACCCTCACTTCTCTCTCACATAGGTGATTCTTTTCCGAGTATCCCGCATACTCACACATGTCAACCGAAATTCGAATCATTAAAGCATCAACATGCTAACCTTGCGCGGGAGCCACTGTTTCTAACGAGAAGTGGTAGGAAGTCCGAGACCCCCACAGTGACACGCTCCGTTCCATAATTTAGTTGTCCCATTGAACCTAGGTGCCAGCTAGGTTGGGTATCCACTATAGAACTTTTAGTCCAAGGGCTTTAGACCCATTCCTCGTTCCAATTTCTCCACAACCATTTGCTTACCCTCGGGTTAGCGAGTTAGCGGCCGCTACGTTATCTTTTGACATCACGTAGTCAATAGAGATAACCCCTGTTGTGAGAAATTGTTTAATGGTATTATGTCAACGACTTATAAGTCTAGACTTACCATTCTACATCTAACTCTGTACTTAACCAATTTTGGCTTGACCATCGCAATGCACACAAATTGGAGGTACGAGTTTACCACTAGGAACATTCTCAATATAATGGCATAGCCATTCGGCCTACTCGCTCGCGACACGAGTGTAAGGATCTCAGCTTTGATCCCGTCGGATCTTAGCTATCACAAATTAATTTCGAGAATTTCCGTCCAACCGACTGCACTGGCCTACGTAAAGGCGTAGCCTTTGATGGACTTAGCGTCCTTTGATATCCGTGCTATACTTTCCAAGTACGGCCAGATATCCCACGTTGTGCAGTCCAACGTCACGAGCATACCTTAAGTATCTCATAACTTCTATTGCCTTCTAGTGCGCAACACTAGGGCTACTCATATGTCTACCGAGTTCGTTAACCGCAAAGGCAATATCTAGCCTAGTACAACCCATTTGATACAATTAAACTACCAATAATCTGAATGTATTCTCCGTGAGAAATACAATTTCCGTGATTATCGGCTAGTTATACGTTAGTATCTAACGGTGTCCAAGCCACTTGATTATACAATCAACACAACGAGATTGGCTTACCATGAGACCATACGGTCTTCTCACGATTTTAATCCCGAAGATTAAATATGCCAACCCCATATCCTTCATGTCAAATCTGAAATTTAACATGTTCCGGGTATATTTGATCAACTGATCGTTACTACCCACGATGAGTTTATCGTGTATAAACAGATAGTGATATCACCGTCTATTGTACGCATTACGTAGACAGTTGTCACCTTTGTTTATACTAAACTCATTACTCATCATTGTATGATCAAAACTTACATGCTAAATACTAAGGCAATTGTTTCGAATCATACAATGATCTCACCAATTACACACTTTCTTTTCACATCGTGGAACCACAAACCCTCAGGTCGTTCCATGTGTACTAAGAAAGCGATATATCCATTTTGATGAACTTCCAAGTCTCGCCAAACGGCTATGGAAAGTATCATACTAATTGATTTTATTCTCATCACGAGAGAATATTTATATCGAAGTAACCGTGGCACTCGCGTTGCATGTAATCTACAATTACAAGCCCGGCCATTTTACTTCAATATAACCAACCGGTTTTATCTTCCGACTAGTGATCTGTTTAGGATCATGAGGTTTTACAACCTAAAGGAAGAACAACTAGTTCCAAGTATGATTCTCTAAGATAGAATCTACTTTACTCTCGGTAGCCTCTCTCGGGTTGGTCCACCTGTATAAGTCAACGCTTCTACATACGTTCGAGGCTCCTTTCCTAACAACATGTCAGAAAATCCAATTTATTTTCTAGTAAACAAGTTAGAATATGCGCGTCACATTCTAGCATGTACGTCAGAAAATCTGGACCACGGGATTTTTTAATCCTAGCTCTCTTGCTACGTCTAGCTTTGAGCTCGGGTTATCTTTCATACCCTTCAACCATAGTTACGCCGAAAGTTCCTTTCAACGTGCTATGTCCTTTATTGAACCTTCACAAAGATACATCTTCAAAGAACGATGAATTACTTGAT
This sequence comes from Ipomoea nil, assembly GCF_001879475.1. NCBI lineage: Eukaryota > Viridiplantae > Streptophyta > Magnoliopsida > Solanales > Convolvulaceae > Ipomoea > Ipomoea nil. The sequence continues at coordinate 1,020,734 of NW_017619008.1, forward strand.
TCAATTTATTGTGTTCTTACGTACATCCAAACTATAGGACTCGTGTACTAAGAACCAATACACACCTTTGGCAAGACACCCCCACATTTCAGGCGTTAGTAGGAAAATTTCCTACGTACCCACAATTCGTAAGAGTTTCATGCGGATAACCTTATTTAAAAGGTACTTACTTGTCCAAAGTATTGTCTCACCTCACATACTTTGAGGTAGACCGGAACTCATCTATGTCTTGATATTTATGTTCGGCAACAACGTTCGATTGAGGTGAATACCGTGCCGTACTCTCGAGTACAATACCAACGCTTGCGCCGAAATCACCAATAGGTGTTTCACGTTCACCACATTGATCGTTCATAACCGCATTAATCCACAATTAATTTGGTTATCCTTTTATTCTTATAAAGAATAGACATGTGCTACACGTTAGCACATCTCGTAGGTGCGAACAGATCAGCACTTACGAATCCATTCAGTTTTGACCGAAATACCATAAACCCGAATCAGTGCTTCCGAAATTGAAGCACGAATCAGTGCTTAGTATGAAGCACGAAACATGCTACACAAAGCACGATTCATTGCTGCAACTTAAAGGGCTGACCTCAAAGCAATCTTCCATTGCTTTAAATTATAAACCCACAACAATCTTTCGTTGCTTAGTTTACAATTTCATTGCTTATTAGCTAATTCCAAAATTAGCCAAGCATACTTTCGTTAGTGCTGTCAAGCACTAAAGTAACACGAATCTAGGCAATGCTAGTTACTTAGCACTTTAGGTCCTAATCTCAATTCAACTCACTGAATTGAGTAATTCTAATTCCAAAGGAAATTTCGTGCTACACATTAAGCAATTAGGCTTTATTAAGCCTCAACACTTAATCAACCATATTAAGCCTAATCAAGCTTAATTTCGGGTGCAACAAATCAAAAGCTCAACTAGCTTAATTTGACGTCCCAACAATTTGTCTCAAATTACATTTCATACTAGTATAATTTAGAATTTTGATCAAGTTAATTATAACACAATTAACAAGAACAAATCAACCAAATTTCCGACTAGTTGAATCAAACTCATATAATCGTTCTCAGAATATTATTTAAATATTCAACACACGAGCTGTGGCGCTCATGATTATATAGTTATTCCAATTTTTTACAAAATGATCCTACTTTGAAATCTGTATCGTTCAACATGAACTAGAACCGAAGTCCTTTTACGGGATTTCAAACATGTAACACACTTGTTACATTTCACTCCGGCCGTTAAGCCATTTTAGCATTTTCCACATAATGCTTCGTGATGCTCTACGCACCCTTATTGAATCTTATATATATTAAAAATATCACACAAGAATATTTTAAAATATACAAAGTTCAATACACACAAATGGAACAATTCATTTTATTCAACAATAAAATGTATCACAAGGATACTAAAACATTTATTCAAAATAAATAAATAGGAAAATTACATTGGAAACACATTTCCGTATTCCTATCTCGTAGTAATCCTTCAACCCGTGTGCCTTGTTCCATTTTCCAACCGTCCACCCACCAAGGGTGGTCCATAGGGCACATCGGGGGTACCTCGGTTGTGACCTCACTCGTCCAACCATCCACATGTTTTAAACATAGCGAAATTGTCCTCAACCTTTTCACCAGGATGATGGTTCGCTTCGTAGTGACATTTCTCCTTCTTCTCATAATCTTCTTGAAAGTTAAGAGGGCGTTTACTAACAGGAAATTTTCAAGAATTTTCGAAAACTGAAAATTGAAAACAAGCTGAGGTGTTTACTATGCTTTTTTCTCATTTTCAAAACTGAGAATTATTTTCTCTTTTTGCAATAGTTTAGAGATACAATGAAAATGTGTTTTCAAAATTGAAAACTAACGGGTGAACAGTACCCAGTACTATCGAATCCTGGCAGACTCTTTTTCTTCTTTCTTCCTTTTCTTCTTTCTTCTAAATACATTATGATTGTAAATCCAATATGGCGTCTATTTAGCAAAAATACAGAAACAAATATGGCGTCTATTTTTGTAAATCCAAAACAAATTACTACATTTTCAAGATTTTAGATGGGCAAATTATTGTGTGGACCATGGTCCACACAATGTTATGTGAATCATAACAAAAAGTATATTTTTAATATACTAAATGTCAGTACTTTTGTACTGAATGTACATTATACAATATAATGTAAACTCAGAACAAAAATAATGTACATTCCCTGAATACAATGTACATTATTTTTATACTGAATGTACATTATTTTTGTACTGAATGTACATTATTTTACAGTAGACAAAATATGGTCCACACAACTTGTACGGACCATGGTCCACACAATAATGATTGGGTAACCTTCCAGTAAATATATGTTCTCACTTCTCTCATGCCAATGATCGTGGGAGGCCTATTAATTTCAATTATTTAACTTGGCGTAATTTAGTACTTCTTGAGTATGTTTTTTTTCTCAATTGAATATGTTATTACTACGTTATTGAAGGTGATTACCCAAATGCACCCGGTTTTTTGGCAAATGCACTATGAACAAATTATAATCATTGATGGTGTACTCAATTTTATTTGCAATGTTTTGTAATCACACTTCGTCACGAAACAACTTATTTTAAATTATTGCAATCAATGTTTTGTAATGACCTTTTAATTTGTCACGAAATAACTTATAAATATATGTATCTAGTACATATTTAATTTAGTAAGTGGAGAATGGATTTTGAAAATAAGTACAGGTAAACAAGTTTTCAATTTCAGTTTTCAAAAACAGAGAATAGAAAACAGAGAATTTTCAAAAACAGAGAATAGAAAACAGAGAACAATTTTCTGTTAGTAAACGGGCCCTAAGCTTCCGCTTAAGTTTCCTTTGATTACGGTTGAAGTCATTGGTCACACTACCGTAGTCCTCAGACAATGTAGTGGTCACACCATCATAGGATCCTTCGTGGCTTTTAACCGATCCACTAGGCAACACAGTAGGTACCAATTGTGTGTCATTAGCCACGGGTCTACCGGTTCGTGAACCAACGTTCTCCGGAGCACCATCGTGTGTTTTTGCAACTCCCATGGAAATATTATTTCCAACGTTGCTGCCGTCAACCGGCATCACGGAATGTGCAACATCGTTGCCTTTCCGACCATTTGAATGTGCACCTCCGGCAACATTCACGGATCCAATACTCTTGGAGTCCATCGACTTGTTCATTATCAAAAAATATAAGGTTTTAAGATTGTTGGTGATAATGAACCACAATCGATTTAATATCCCAAAAATAATATTTATATATACACACACAAGTATATAAAATATTATTGGATATATATCCGAACTATATATATACACACAAATATATATAAAACGGAAACAAAGGTTATATATACATGTATATCTACGAAAAAGATATACCAATATATATCAACCAAAATTGAAACTAATAATCCTCAGATTATAAGTTCAATCCAACTAATATATCAAAAGAGGGAGAACGGATTTTTGCTTAAAAGCATAATCCACACAAGAAAGAAGGAGAAGGAAGAAAGAAATGTACGAGTTAGGCGAGTGTCTTTCTTTCCTTAAAATCTTATTTGCCACCTCCCAAAAGTGCTAGGAGCGTTGTGGCCTAGGTTTCCCAGGATAAAACGTACAACGGTTCGACGTTTGAGCACCCAAACGAACGAACCCGGCGAACAAGAGCACGGGCAAAACACAGCTTCAAGAATGGAGTAGAAGCAGAAGTATTTTGAGGCTGGAAAAATTATTTTTCTTGTGTGTTGAAAATGCTACTGCTCAACTCCTTCTTATATAGGGAATGAGGAGTGAATAGCCTTTATTATGGCATTTAGGGGCATCCCTACAACTCCTGTAACAGCAACCATTAACATGTTTTAATTCAAAATAAAATTGGAATTAAATCCAGTTTTCCTTCTTATATAGGGAATGAGGAGTGAATAGCCTTTATTATGGCATTTAGGGGCATCCCTACAACTCCTGTAACAGCAACCATTAACATGGGTTTTAATTCAAAATAAAATTGGAATTAAATCCAGTTTGCAAAGTTTGCTTGATCTAAGGCTTTTTGATCTCATTCTGGGATTTGATTTGCACCCCCCCCCCCCCCCTGCGCACGAGAGAGAGCCTCTATGCTATACAATTCAATAAGTTTAAAAAGAGCTCATGTATAAATAGTGGAGCAAATCCTCTTCCCAAACCAATGTGGGACAAAAGCTCATTTTTTCCCTTCATTTTCCAACTCAAATGGGTCTACTTTGAGAATCAATATCTCATTCACCCATTATCCGTTTTGAGCGTACAATATATCAATCTCTTCGTCTCACTACGAAGAACCTGAATCCACTTTGAACCGACCCAAATCAGAAGTGGACCCCACTGATAATTGTACCACAAAATAGCCACTTAATATGCCATTTTAAGCTATTTTTTCCAACAAGGTATGGGTTGGGAGTGTTATCGACAGATTTTGGGGCAATTAAATTATAAACATATACTACCTCTGTCCCATTTTACCTGTCTTACTTTCCTTTTTTGTTTGTCTCAAAATAGTGTCATCTTTCCAAAATTGAACATAACTATCACTCAACATTTCTCAATTTACCCTTTTGACTTTTCAAATTTCTAGAGGTAAGTACAATTGTACTTTGTACAAATAACACCTACTTTTGAGGGGCAAAATTGAAAAGTTAGTAACATTTGTTATATTGTATTAAAAACTGTGCAAAAAGTAAATGAGACAATCAATTAGGGACGGAGGGGGTCGTTATATCGTGCACCTTGGTGCATGATCAATCATGCACCGCGCGTCAGACACTACAGTGTGTCTAAATCGACACTATCTCACATATTATTTTTATATTATCAAAATGATACTGTAGTTGTGGTGAAATGAAACTACAGTATATATAAAATGAAACTGAATAACATTTCACATATTTGAGTGTATATTGTACAATGAATCTGTAATTATATTGAAATGATCATGTAGTTGTGTTTTAATGAAATTATAGTGTATATAAAATAAAATTAAATAACATTTTCACATATTTGAGTGTATAAATATTGAATGAAACTGTAGTTATATCGAAATGAAACTGTAGTTGTGTTGAACTGAAACTGCAGTATATACAAAATAAAACTGAAGAACATAGTTATTTTTTGCTAAGATTTTATTTCTTTTCATTAAATAAAACGACGTTATTTTGACAGTGTCAGTTTAGACATACTGTAGTGTCTGAGACGCGGTGCATAATTGATCATGCACCATGGTGTATGATATAATTTGCCTACGGATGGAGTATATGTTTAGGTGCAATTCTTGAAGCCCAGCCCATTTGTTTATCTTCCTTTTGGGCCTTCAACACACTAGGGTCCATACCCCATTTTTAAATAAAAAAATCGTAATTATTAACAACGTCATCGACGTGATATGCTATTTTTGTAGTAGTGTGAATCTAGACCAAAGTAACCACTTGGGCCGAAATAGAATGTGAGGCCGTCATTACTTAACCTATCAATTATAATGAATATGCACTCATAATTGATGCAATATGAACTCTAGTCCATAATAAAATTACCCACTAATTTCAATATCTAGTATATTTAAATTCATCAATTACCTTGATTCTAAATATTGATTTCAAGATTTTAAAAATAAAACGAAAATAATTTCTAAATGATTATGCAAATAAAGGAATGTAAAATGTTTTGTGGATAGGGTGGGGAGTCGTGCAAGGATAGGAAACAAAGTTTTATTAGGTGAAAATAAAGAAACCAACCCCGGCTTCAAAAAAGAAACCAACCCCATACCTGATACCCCGATGCGAAAAACTAAATACTCACCAACTTTTCATCTTTCTCTACTCTTTTCATGCTTTTCCCTTTATCTGATTGAATCCCAAACGGAAGTTGTTTTTGAGGGAAATCCCAAACGGAAGTTAAGAAACAAAAATACTGAATCCATCCATTCACGAGCTCCACACCAAGTTCATCACGCCACCTCTGCTCATCCCCAATATCTTCCACGTCATCTTGCCACCTCACCCGACAGTCAAAATTTTTTAAATTTGGAATTTTGAATGAGGATTAATTAGGACTGGGTACTGGTTAGATACACCCACAGCTTTTGTAAGAATGCCTTCAATTCAAGAAGACTTATTGGCTCAAAGTCTTCGGTGTTTGATTATATATACGCATAATTGGTGATTCGTGAGAGCCAAGAAACTGAAGAAAGTCAGAGTGAAGAAACCCAGAAATTTTATAATCACTGTCAAGATTTCAGATCATCAATAGTCTAACAATATGGCCATTAACAGAGACTTGAATGCTTCACAAGTCTCTCACCCGCAATATTTGCCAGATCCAAGGCAGGCCACCTCCACTTCACGAAACAACAAGGTAACCCTCCTCTCTCTCTCTCTCTCTCTCTCTCTCTCTCTCTCTCTCTCTCTCTCTATTTGTATTCCTAATTAACATGTAGATTGAAGGATGAATGGTTGATTTCTAATCATATCGCAGCAGGCTCAAGAGGTCAGCAACACAGATATGACGAGTGGGGATGAAGGCAGCAGCATCATCTTCTTGAGGAAGATTTTCGTGTTCTTGTTCTACTTGCACCTTTTCTTGGTTACTGTGTTGACCATCTTTCTGACAGTGAGGGGAATGATTTCTGCTGCCAATAATAAGCACCGTAGTTTCCGCCCCCGGGAATGGTACTCGCCGATCCTTGCTTCAACAGCTTGCGGTGGAATTGTTGCTCTCGCATGGCCGGCCATCGTTTTCCGCAGCCCTTCGCGAGGAATCATGGCTGTGCTGTGGCTGAGTCCTCTCCTCAGTCTTGGAGTCGCCATTTTACTCATCTATATAGGCACTACAGGAAGCTCGGTAGCAGGGGCATTGGCTCTCATCTCTGCATTCGTTCAATCCCTGTATTCATGCTGGGTTAATCCCAGGATTGAGTATGCCGCTCGGGTTATATCCATTTCCACATCATCTTCACGAGCTAGTTTTAATTATTCTTGTATGGTTTTGTTGTCAATCGCAATTAGTACCCTTTACTCCAGCGTTGCCATAGCTGGGATTGGAGGAGCCAGGGCAACAGCAACTCGCCTTGATTTCGTCTTCATCGTCGCCATCATTCTCAGCTTCATATGGACCCTGCAAGTAATCAAGAACACACTGCAAGTCACAGTATCTCACATCAAATATTACGAATTTGCAGCGGCAATACAGCTTGATGCCAAGGAAGTGTTCTTGAACTACACTGCCAAGAATTCAATGGGGACCATCTGTTTCGCCTCAATCCTTGTCCCTATCCTCACTGTAATCCGGGGCACGGCCCGAGCAGTGAGCCAGGTTTCAGGAGATGTGGATGAGTTCTTGTTCTCCTGCTCCAGCTGCTCTTCAGGCATCGCCTCGTGCCTGGTGGCATATGGGAACCGGTGGGGCTTTCTGCGCGTGGGGGTTCACAACAAGGGGATTGTGCAGGCATCATCTGAAACATGGGAGATGTTCAGAAGAGCAGGAATGGAACAGCTCATCAACTCCGATCTCACCGCCTCAATCTGCTTCTTCTGTGGAATTGCAGGGGGAGCAGCTTGCTCACTTCTGGGGGGATCCTGGGCATTTGCAATGCATAAGACTTATGCAACAGAAATTTCACTATACGCTTTCCTCATCGGATATCTAATGAGTAGAGTGACAATGGCGTTGCTGCAGGCTTGCATTTCAGCATATTACATTGCTTATGCAGAGAATCCTCAGAGCCAAAGATTTGATAACACTATTATCCCAGCTTACATTCAAAGGCTGCAAAGATATGGGGCATAGGACTGGAACACACACACTCCATCACCAAATATATATTCGATCATACCATTCATTCATCTCTATTCCATGCCATATGATTCTTTCCCTGTAATTACTGATTCTACTGCAGGCCAGGATAACATTTTTCTTGGATAGTCTGATATATAGGAGCAAAATTTTCCACATCTTAAGTACCATATATACTGATTTTGCTTTTTAATTTCTTAACTATCTTCTTTTTGCTACTTTAGTTCAAGATTCCCAAAATCTTGTATCCAACTTCTTGAGGATTATTCACCACGGCATAATCCAATATGCATGTTCAAGTTAAACTCCATTTTGCTTAGCTTTTTTGGGAAGAGATGATGAATGGAGAAATATGGATAAAACACCAATCAAACCCCTTTCTCTTTATTAAGTTACAAGATTCAGTGTCCAAATGGCTGAAGAAAGCCTTTTAACTGGTTCTCTGCTACTTGCCTAAGGAAAAGGTGGAAAGGAAGAGAGAAAAAGTGGCAGAAAGTGCAAAGCCTTTTATAAAGCACCAAAAGCTTATTTCATACTTAGGATATATCTAAAAACATATCTAATCTGATATAAAAATATAATAAGTGTGGATGAATGTTATAACCTTCATTTATGTCCGTTTTTCCGTTAAGTTTTTTTTTTTATACATTATGCTATAAAAGTTGTACTTTACAATATTTTGGACAAATATACTTTTGCTGTTATAACTTCCGTTATTTTTTCCACTATTGTTATCATGTACATGCATCTACCATATATTTTCTTATCTTCTTCAATAATAATAATAATATATACACATTATATATATATATAGGGAAGGGTTCAGGTGCGGGTATAGCTTCCCGTGCGGTTGTGCGGTTAGATCTGAGCTGTTTCAAATTTAGATCAACGGCTCAAATCAATAAAAATTAAAAAAAAAAAAAACGCGTGTCGGGAATTGAAGAAGATAGCGTCTACACAAATGTTAGCGTCTACACAAATGTTAGCATCTACACATAGCGTCTACACAAATGTTAGCGTCTACACATAGCGTCTACACAAATGAGTAGCGTCTACACAAATGTTAGCATCTACACATAGCGTCTACACAAATGAGTAGCGTCTACACAAACGATAGTGTCTGCACAACCTCACGCACATTAAGTACAAACCCCACACACATTAAGCACAGCCTCACGCACATTAAGCACAAATCCCACGCACTTTAAATATTAACTCACAGATTTTAAGTTTCAACAACTATTGACATTAAGCACAACCTCACGCACATTAAGTACAAACCCCACACACATTGAGTACAACATCACGCACATTAAGCACAAATCTCACGCACTTTAATATATTAACTCACAGATTTTAAGTTTCAACAACTATTGACATTAAGCACAACCTCACGCACATTAAGTACAAACCCCACACACATTAAGCACAACCTCACGCACATTAATCACAAATCCGCTCACCTTAATTTTGACCTACATGCAAAAATTAAAAAATTGCCACCGTATTTTTTTTTTTAAACTTTGACAATTCTGAACGTTGATTTAAGCGAGATGAATGGTCCAGATTAAACCGCACAACCGCACCTGGGCACTCTAACCGCACCAGAACCTAATTCTATATATATATATATATATATATATATATATATATATATATATATATATATATATATATCAAATTCATAAAAATGTTTTACATTATTGTTATTATTATTTATAATAATTTAAATATTTAAAATCTAAATAAATTTAAAATTTTAATATAAAGTACTAATTTTGGACATCTATGTTTTGCGCATCGCGCATGAAAAATACTAGTATGATATATAAATGTCAAGATAACGTAAAATGACAACATTAAACGAAATGAAGAGGTTCTAAAGAAAAAAAATGAAGAAAACATTTAAGAAATAACAGAAAAAAATGAATTTAATAATAACTTTAGTAGTGTAATGAATTAATAGAAATTGTTGGAAATGTTAGAAAATATCTGTTTTGGGCAGTGCTTTCTTGCAACCTTATTTATTCAAGCAATTAGAGTCTTGAGGAAAAGAGTAGTTTTTTGGGCAATCTAGTTTTTATTATGCCTCTTCCAAATGCTTCTTTCATGCCGATATATTGATATGTAATCTAGAGTAATACAAATGAATGAAACATTGTTCTGTTCTTCTAAAACAGCCTTTTAACATGGTATTAGAGCCTTCTTTTTGGGGCCTGAGAGTTCCTTAACTTCCGATAAATGAACTGTGTTCATCAACGTAACATTTTTTAGATTATCCATTATTGGGAGCTTTCTTCACGAGTTGGTGCAAAAAAAACCTTCAAAAGAAGCATCAACAATTGTGATCATCTTTTCCAGTCACCTATAAACTTCACATGTGCCACCATACATCCTGACCTTCGACGGCACGCATCGGCGCATCAGCATTTTTCTGGTGTTCATTTCTACCCAAATTTTTCAGATCAATCTGTCTCTTCTTTGTGACCCTACGATGTTTTTCTCACATTTTTTTTTGATAATAATGGTAGAAGAAGAAGTTTTAAATAGTGCATGTCCTAGATCCTTTTTCCTCCTGTCCAACCTAAAATCTATGTTCCAAATCTCTCAAGGAGCTTAATCATCACCAATGAAAAACTCATTGAGTCCCTAAATTATCTAGATTGGGCATCAACATTGGAACTGTGGTTTAAGGGTCAAGGAGTTGTTGATCATCTTACTACCACAACAGAAGAAATTTAGCATGAAAGGAATGTTTAAGAGAGAGTTGATGCCCAACTATGTAGTCTATCATGGATATCTCTTGCTCCCGATTCGATTCTTATGTTTAATCCATTAAAAATCTATTTCGGTATTTCTAAATATGGAAACAAGCCCAATCCCTTTATACAAATGATATCTCTCATTTTTACTACATTGTTAGTCAGATACTAAATATCAAAAAGTCAGAGATGTCAATGGAAAAATTCCTGGGGGAAATCAAGGATTTATGGATAAATTCAATAAGCTCATGCCTATTGGAGGATCACCAGAAGACAAACTCACCCAATGTGACAAGTTCTTTGTTGTACTTACCCTTATCAAGCTTGAATCTAAATTTGAGCAAGTCTATAATGGTATGATGAGAACTGAATGAATTGTATTAAGTAATGTAATTACAAATATATAGATTACAGGTATATATAAAGAGGGGAGATTGGATAGGGAATCATAATCTAACTCAAATACATAGAGTCCTAATACTCCCCCTCAAGCACAAGCTAAGGTACAGTAGTGACTTGTAACTTGTCTCTAAGAAAATAAATTAATAAAATCTAGGGCCAGGTAGAGCTTTAGTAAAGATATCTACCAGTTGATCCTTAGTCGAAATAAAATTAACCTGTATATTTCCATTTGCAACTCTGTCTCTAGCTAACAAACTGATAATCAATTTCTACATGTATCTAGCACCAAGATTATCACACCATAGCATGGGAGTAAACACACTGGTCATGCCAATTTCACGCAGCAGAGAGAGAATCCAAATTACCTCAGCACAGACATCTGCTAGAGCTTTATATTCAGCCTCAGTAGATGATCTAGCAATAGTTCTTTGTTTCTTACATACCCATGATATAAGATTGGAACCAAGAAAAATAGCATAACCACTAGTTGGCTTACGATCCTCAAGACAACCAGCCCAACCATAATCAGAAAAAGCATGTAAATCTCTAGACACTGACTTCCTTATTCATAGACCATAAGTAACAATTCCTGTAACACCCCGTGTTATGACCTTCGAGTCCGAATTAATTATTAAATTAATTCCGCTAATTAAAATAATTAAAATGGATTTAATCCAATTATAATTCCCTTAATTAACCCGGGTGGTCCACGATGAATCGTGAACCCTTACCTGTACCAGGAACCTTAAACCCATAGGGAATAGGGAAAGCGGGTCTTATTACTCAGACCTTGAATAGGTTTCCCTTAAACATATAAATAGGGGATTAGGAAACAGATGGAACCGTTCCTCTCCCTTCTCTCACACAAAATCACTCGCAAGAACCCTAGCCGCGGAAATCCCCCGCCAGCAAGCCTAAGAAGATCAATTAGAAGAAGAATCTTAGAGAAGAACCTTAGTAGCCGGGGATATTGGTTAGGGCTAAGAGGTAACCCATGTCTTACAAAACCTATTTTCCTTTCTATATCTTATTCATTGGCTCCTTTGATATGTGATTCTGTGTTTGAGTCTTGATAGAGCTTTGACTAGGGTTTATATTGTGTTTATGTGATAATCTTGATGTTCTTGATATTGTGATCGATTATATGAATGATCTTGTATTTTGATTATGTCTAGAGCCCTAAGGTTTATATCATGAATTTCGTGTTATGACGTTCTTGGTATAATTGGGTGGGATTATGCATGATCGGGTGTTGAGTCTAGCCTAGGACTTTGTATATAGGTTTCTTGATATTCTTGTGGTTCCGGATGCTCCTGAACCGTTATATGATTTATGTGGGGTCTTGGTATGTTTAGGAGTCGTGTTAGAACATATTTGGTATGATTCATGGTTTAATCCCGTTAATTGAATAGTGGTGTTGTCGTTATGTGTTTGGACAAGATTTTGGGTTCCACGAGAGATCCCGGGACCGAAAGTTTCATGTGAGTCAGTGGGGGGTAGGTGGAGGCAGGGGTGCCCGCCACCTACCCGCTGCCCCGTTGCCCCCTTTCCAGCGAGCAGCCGGCGGGCAGGCGACTGCCCGCCGGGCACCCGCTGGAAAGTACGCCCGCCGTCGGCGGATGGTTCTCCACCCGCCGCCCACCAGCTAGAATCTTGGTGTAGGGCGTGGCATTTTTCCCCGTCTGTTATTTTCCCGTGTCCCGTTGTACCTCGTTTGTCGTGCATGAGTCTCGTTTGGTGTTTTGGGTATCGTTCTAGGAATTTATGTGTAATACGTGTCGTTGTTGTTTTGTCTTGATTGTTATTTGATTATGTGTCGATTGATTGAATGTTGATGAGTATCGTTGTCATTGCGTAATGGCCGGTGTGAATGATGATGATGGTGATGATGATGATGATGATGATGATGATGATGATGATGATGATGATGAGATTGTGATCGATGGAAATGAATTTTTGGCGGTTGGCACCACTTGTGCCCGGTCATTGTACTAAAGGTACAGGCCTTAGCGGTTACTGTGCTAAAGGCACAACCCCACATTTGACTAGCTTGCCCTTGAGCATGGGTCAAGTTATAAGTGTTGCGGTGTCATGTCAGAGCTATACGCGCTGACCCCTTGATATTGGGACTAGAGGTGCGGATCATGTGAATGGCACTGCAGCACCATCTTGATATGTTGGTGGTTGATAGGTGGTTTGTCGGTGGGGGCATGTAGTTGCCCGGAGGAATAAGGGGTGGTGATATAAGGGTGGCCTAGAGGTATAGGTTGGAACTAATATAAGGACGGAGGGGAGCTACAAGGTTGGAACTTGGTATAAGGTTGGAAGATGGATTGTGTGCTTTGATGACTACTTGTTAATTGATTGTCTTGAATGCCTTCGTTGCCTCTAATTGTTATTTATATGCTTATCTGTCTGTTATGCCTTGTATTGCATTCTTAGGATGCATATTAGTCCTTATGATTATTCTATACTACTGAGTATGTCATTGTATCTTGAGTCTTGATCTTGGATTTAAATTAGAGTCTCGTAAGTATATATGTATTCCAGTTTCAAAATGAGTTTCTTATATCTACCTATATTGTACATAACGCGTTTGAGTGGGTTACCAGCATTATTCGTTGACGGTTGTTACACTGAATGTTTTTCAGGAACAGTTGAATAGCTTCGGAGCGCGCTAGTTGGATTCGTGGACTTAGTTTTAGATAATTCCAGCTTTGATAAGATGGTCTACGTGCCTTGGTTTATATTTGGGTATTAATTACACTTTGTTAGTTAGTTTAGCCTGTGCATCTGAGTTCTCTAGCTCAGGTGTGGTATAGCACCCCGACTATCATGCTTAGTTTATGCTCTGTTTGGGAATTAATAATAGATTTGCCTTTATTCCATAAGTTTTAAATATTTTAAAATTTTGGGGTGTTACAGTTGGTATCAGAGCCTAAGTTCGACCCTAGGATAAGACCCCTAAGACGAAACTTTAGGACATTAAGTTCGGACTCTATGTGCTTGAGTACATAGGATCTAGAAAACTTAGGACGCGCGGTGAGGCAGTGAGTTTATTTTCCGTCTTATGCTTAATTCCCCTTAACCTGTATCTACAAATATATACTCTGTGCTTAGCATAGGAAATTCTTGCAGACAATGACGCAAACCCCTAACTCACGCCCACACCCGGTATTAAATCTATAGACAACCGGGATAGCACCATCAGGAGAACAACCAGAACCCCACATGCACGATCTCCTGACTCAGAACCTGCAACGATTGACCCAGATCGTTCAAAGACTGAACCATGCCTTAGACACCAATAATGATCCAGCCCCAATAGGTGGAGACCACGACTTAGTACGCCGAATCAGGGAATACAACCCCCCTTCGTTCGCCGGCGAAGAGAACCCTGAGACACTCGAGGAATGGATTCGGACTTTCAATAAGATCTTCGAGGTGACGGATTGTCCAGGGGAACGACAAGCCAAGATAGCTTCATTCTACCTTCGGCATGATGCCGACGTATGGTGGGCACAGACAGAACCAGGCATGAGCTGGCCGGCCTTGCAAACCAAACTGAGAGAACATTTCTATCCACAACGCATCCGTACGGCCAAAAGCAAAGAATTCCTACACCTGAGACAGGAAAACGCCACAGTAGAGGAATACCATAAGAAGTTCCTCCGAGCTGACCCGCTTCGCCAGCGAGTTGGTCCCTACAAAAGCCTTCAGAGTGGAAAGGTTCATTTCCGGGCTCAACTTCGAAAGCCGAAAGGCCTTGACTACGAACAAGCCAAACACACTCGAGAAAGCCTATGCTAAGGCAAACAAGCTCTAACAGGTACTACGCAATCCACGGGGGACACACGAGGGACACAAAAGAAAACTCGAGGGAAGCCACGCAACCCCTCCACAGAGATTAAAGGTTGCCAGGGCCACCCCACCCTAAGGTCGGGAGAAGACAATGGCGCAGGTCCCAGAGGAGGGGGCGAAAATCACCCAGGGAAGGATCCTTGTCATGAGTAGAGCCCGAGTCGGAGACAACGACGTAGTCACCGGAACCTTCCTCGTGCACACCATTCCTGCCATCGTACTATTTGATTCAGGAGCCACCAAAACATAGGGACGGACCGTCGACGGCTGGAGCTCCGACAACAACATTTTCACAGGAATTTAAACGGCAAACATTTTCACAGGAATTTGAATGGCAATTACGAGGAAGCTTAGCTATGCAGCACTGCTATATGTGTAGGCTACAGTGAGGACTGAGAGGCGTTTTGGTCGTGAGCTAGAGGAAGAATTAAACAAAATAGAGAAGAGAGATAATGCATACTTGATCAGGTTTGTTCTTTTACATTCTGAGTTAATCTTTTTTTTTTTTTTTCTTTGGGGTTCTTTTTTTGCCATATTTATATTGAACTGCCCAAGGCTGTTAAGGAATATGTTGATTTGACTTCCTTGGATGTGGTTGATATTTGATTTTATTTTTTTTCTTTAATTGGAAGAAATTTGATATTAATGAAGGGTTCTTTGCCTCGCGATAATGGCAGAGAGAAAGAGAACAGAGACGAGTTAGCAGGTGGAGAGCGGGAGATAAGAGGATCAGAGGTTGCTGACGCTGAGCATGAGGCCATTTGCAACGGAAAGAGAGAAGATCCGAAGGTATAGGGCAGGGATGAGCACTGCAGCCGCCGTTGAGGAGATGGTTTCTCCGGCTGTGGAAGTTAAATACACTCAGCATATAATCAATGGCAAATTTGTGGATTCAGCTTCTGGTAACACTTAAGACCATGGTTCTTTAATTACTCTCTGTTCAGGACAAAACAATTCATTTTTCTGTTTTGGTGACTAGGAAAACATTCCCAACCTTGGATCCCAGAACTGAAGAATGTATTGCACATGCAATGTAGCAGAGGGTGAAGCGGAAGATATAAACCGCGCTGTGGCATCTGCTTGCAAGGCTTTGGAGACCGGTAGTATGCTGTCTGATATCAAAATGAATAGTGGTATATATTTCTTCTTTGGTACCCCTAATGATTTCATTCTTTCCAAAATGCTATTAAGGAATATTGTAAAACTCTAATATAACCAGTAGTATTATAGTTCAATCTTTGTGAATAAAGATTTTTTCCTTTAAAACTGGTATTCTTAAATAGTTCAATCTCTGTGAGTAAAGATTTTTCCTTTGCTGTGTAGTACCATAGAGAATCACTATGCTATTTGATCCATTTTGAAGGTGAAAAGGTATATATCTTTATTGTAAAATATAATTTTATGTTGCTTTTTTAATTTTATTGTTTGTGATTGATGTTTTTATCATTATTTGTTTCGATGTTTGTCTCTATCTCTTTTGTCAACCTTGAAGGGTTTCAACCATGGTTGCCAATCATTGTAGATGAGAACTTGCATGATGCCATTTTAAAATTTGCAAATAGTAGTAACCCCTAGAACAACTTGTATTGTATTACAAAATCTTGACTTGGTGGATACAAGAACATGCAAAATGATGAATATGCAGAAAGGCTAATCCGGTGAATCAATCTCCAGTATTGAAAACATGATCCTTGGCTCATTTGGCATCTTCAAAAAAAATATATATATATATATATATATATATATATATATATATATATATATATATATATATATATATATATAGAGAGAGAGAGAGAGAGAGAGAGAGAGAGAGAGAGAGTTTAATTGGATTCAAAACTCCTATAACAAGTTGTTTGTATATTATATTTAGAGTGAATTCCATTTTTGGTCCTACTGTTATAGGGGCGTTTCCAATTTCAGTCCACTTTAATTTTTTTGCCACTTTACAACCACTGTTATTGAATGTGTTCCACTTTTAGTCCACCGTTAATATTTTCGTGAAGAGGCCGTATAATCAAAGGGTATTTTGGTCTTTTTATGTTTGTCTCTTCTCTTTTAATCCAGGCGCTTCGTCCTCCTCCTCCGATATTCGAAGATGGCTCTTCGAACAACGAGAATGGGAAGCCAAAGCTACATCGTTTCGTTCGTTCCAACATGGGCCGGCGAGGTTTCTTAGGTTTTATATTTAATGTTCTCATTTATTTAGTCAAACATAGTCTTGGATGAGAAGAAAGATCAAAATACCCCTAGATTACACAGCCTCTTGATGAAAATACTAACGGTGGGACTAAAAATGGAACACATTCAATAATAGTGGTTATAAAGTGGCAAAAAAAATTAAGGTGGACTAAAATTGAAAACGTTCCTATAACAGTAAGACCAAAAATGGATTCACTCTTATATTTATTAATTACTTGCCTTAGTTTTGTTGCATGAGTAAGTTTTGAATAGTTTTGTCAGTGCATGAGTAAGTTATGAATTTACCATGTTAACCCATTTTTAAGAATAATGTTTATTATTTTTTTTGTTTGAGTTTTTAAAGTGAAGGATCTTGGGTGTATGTTTAGTGAAGAAAGTGGCCCTTTGGAATAAGAAAATTGTATTGATGAGTTTACATTGGACGAATTAACAATTATCATATTCTTTTTAATTTTATTGTGTTGAAGATGGTATAGATGAGATTTTTTTATTTTTTTATTTTTTAGATGAATTTAGACAATTGAAGATTGTATAAGATGTTTTTAATAATTTTTAATTTTAAATACATTGTATTAAAAATTTATTATTTTAGCTAATTACCCATTTTAAATAGTAATTCTTATTTAATTGTAAATATCTATATTCATATTTTTTTAATATCAAATCAACATACTTATTAAATAACAAAACTATATATAAGAATGGATAAATCTCAGTTGGACTATTGAGTCACTGTGATTTACATTCTCTTTCAAATACTCTATTAGGTAGGGTGTGGGGGCTATTTGGGTTGGGGATTCGGAAAAAAATAAATGTCATATCTTCTTTTTATATATGAAATTTAATAACATTAATAATTTTTAATTACATAGCATAATTTAAATATTTCAAATTTCAAAGAAAACAATTCCAGTTATTAATGATTTCATATGCAATGACTATCAACGAGAGTTAATGACAAACACTCTCAAATATTGGATTATTATTGAAGAAATCGGTTTTTGTCCATGATCAATTATATGTTGCTACATCTAGAGTTAACAATTCCGAGGGTCTTAAAATATGGGGGTCTTAAAATATTGATTTGTAGTGACTTGGATTGGATTTATATTTCCTACTAATGTGATTTACCAAGAAGTTTTTAATAATTTATATTTTTAAATAAATTTTACTCAAGTCTTAATAATGTTTATTATTTTAACTAATTAGTCAAGTGAAATCTCAATCTTTAATTGAATTTCATATATATATATATATATATATATATATATATATATATATATTATCGTAACTATTCAACAGAGTTATTACATAAAAAAAATTTATAAATGAATAAAGCTTTCATATCATATTTACACATGAAATTTATTTACAATACTAATTTTAGTATTATAAAATAACTTCAATATTTAAAGCTTTCATATACTAATGTTGTTTACAAAAAGATTTTTAGTATTGCTTAGTTTTTTTTTTTTTTTTTTTTTTTTTTTTTTTTTTTTTTTTAATTCAAACATTACGTTTGTTACTCAATGTACATGTTTATCTAATTTAGATTACATGATTAGTATAATTTAACTATTTTTATATTATTCTATTTTTTAAAATTATGTATGTTTTTATATGATGTCATGAACAATATGTAAGATTTATTCATAATATAATGCAACTCTATTATATATGGCCGTGTATGGCACGGGACAATATCTAGTTCTTATAATATTCAAATCCTATCATTGTCCATTCTCAAGATTTGAGTGGGATGTATATTTAATATTTTCAAATCGTCGTCTCTCAAGATTTTATAAATAGGATTTTTTTTTTTTTCATTCAGAAAGTTTAATTTTTGGATCATTTTCACTTCAGATTAAAGTTTATGGTTAAAGCATATTTTACCCATGAAACCCATTTGACAAAGCAATCTGATTACAATGAATTATGAATTCAATAAGGATAATTATTTGCTTATGTACTATGGAGACAAAAACAATTCATGGCCGAAAAAATGTTTATTACAAATCAAATCAAATCTGTATATAGTGGGAAAATATATACTCATGTAAAATATTGAATCTCACAAAAAAGTCATAAATTGTAAACCTTAGAAATGGTCTAATCTAATAAAAGAAAGCTAAGGCAACCGACAAAAAAGTGAGTGGCAAGGCCGCAATAGCCATAGAAGGTGCGGCGGTGCTAGGCGGCGGCGGAGAATCTACGGAAGGGACAGATGGGGTGGTGGGTGCAGGGCCAGAGGATGGCGGGGAGGCAGGAGTGGCCGCTGGGGTTGATGCTGGAGCCCTAGGAGAAGGCACCGGTGCGGGGGTGGCACGCGGTGGAGAGGCGGCGGCGGATGGCTGAGTTGCCGGAGCAGTTGAAGCGGCGGCGGAGACATTTATAGCCAACTTTTGGCCAATTCCACAGTGGCCTGGAAAGGAGCAGATGTAATAGTGCTGGCCAGCAGTTGTGAGGGTTATATTTGCTGGGCCATTAGTGTTCTGAGAAATTGGGTTTGTGGCATTGCATCCATCAAAACCAGCCCTCGATACTTGAGTCACGTCATGGGCTCCTGTGGGGAATCTAAAAACTGCATGTGAAACAAGAGAAGTTTAGTCGTCAAAAGCAACTGAAAGCTAGCTAGATGAAAATTAGTTTGTTGTGTTCTTGCTTACCAAGAATATCGCCGACGGTGAAGGTGTTCCGGCTAGCCCAGGTGGAGTATGTGGAGGCGCCGCCGTTGGTGGGAATAGTCCAGCCGGTGGTATCACCCACAACATGGGTGGTTTGTGCAGATGATCCATGCAACATGGCAGCAGTTGCAACCAATGTTATAACCAAAGCCATGCTCAACTTGTTTGCCATTTCTGCCACCAAATTGTGTTTAATTTTCAAAAATATGGTCGCAGGTCTCTCTCTCTCTCTCTCTGAATCTCTGATGAGCTCTCTCTTCTCTCTCTTTATATATATATATATGTGTGTGTGTTTGATTCTTGATTCTTTATGTGAAGTGATAAAGAAGAGGTGTGGTGAAGATGATGGTGGTGGTGGCAATGTCATGAACTAAAGTTTGTATTTATACAGTAGAGGACGTGCCATTTCTAGGTGTCCTGTTAAAAAATCTTGAACTGGCTTCTCAAAAAAAAAAAAAAAAAAAACTGTAAATTAAACAAAAATAATTGAATTGCGAGAGTCAGGCGTGGTGTGCTTACCAATCTGATCAAAGCGTTGAAAGGGTTAATGTGAAAGGGGTTGGAGGGCCCTGATTGGCTGTGATTGAGATATCGAGAACTTTTGACCGCCGCATCCGCGTGAAGCCTTCTACTGTTGCGAATCCCAGTAACCCCTTTGACCTTTGAGCCAAGAACCATTGACTAAGTCCTTAGTCAATAGCCCAACAAACTCATTCGAAATTGGATATGTGCTGAAATGGCAAAATTATTACAATTGTGTGGAACACGGTTCAAACGACGTTGTTTTGGTGTTTAAATATAAAATTTTTGTTTCATACACGTGTTAGAATAATAAAATTTTTGGGTTAGATAATATATTTTATGAGTTAGAATAATGTACTTTATGTGTTAGAATAATATACTTTATATGTTAACCCCATTATTGGTGCTCAAATTGAAAGGGCTAATTGTGGAGCGTCAGTTTAGTGTTTGTTTAGAAACTAGAAAAATGATTCCCGAAAGTCATTTTTCAAATTATTTTGTGTTGGGTATTCAATGAAAATAACATCAAAAAGAAAAATATTCAGTTTGATCAAATAATAAAGATTTATTATTTGACACCAAATAATGATTCTTTAGTACTCAAATAATGAACATTCAAAAATTGAACATTTACATCATTAAAAATGTACATTAGGTCAATGGTTCACCTTACATGATAAATCATGGTTTATGGTATAGTGATTGTTTAGAACAATGAACATTTTGGGATAAAATCATATATTTATGAGTTAGAATAATGTACTTTATATGTGTTAGAATAACAAAATTTCTGGGGTAAGATAATGTATTGTATTTTATGAGTTAGAATAATGTACCTTTTGTGTTAGAATAATGTATTTTATAAGTTAGAATAATGTACTTTATGTGTTAACGTTATTATTGGTGCTCAAATTGAAAGGGGTGGGAGTTATCTGACTTTATTCTTGGGGACAATCAGGTCATTACGATCAACGAGTTGAGGGAGCTATCTGACTTTATTCATGATTCTTGGGGACAATCAGGTCATTAACGTTATTATTGGTGCTCAAAATGACTATTGATGCGGAAAGGAGAGAAGTTCTTTATCAGCCCTACATGGATGCGAGGAAGATCACCTCCTCTCTACGAGTATGGCTGATACCGCCTGCTCAAGCGAAGGCGGCCACGCCGCGAGGAAGATCACCTCCTCTCTGCGAGGACGGCTGATACCGCTTGCTCAGGCGAAGGTAGCCACGCGGTGAGGAAGATCTCCACCTCTCTGCCAGGATGGCTGATACCGCCTGCTCAGGCGAAGGCGGCCACACCGCGAGTAAGATCATCTACTCTCTACGAGGATAGCTGATACCGCCTGCTCAGGCGAAGGCGGCCATGTCGCGAGGAATATCACCTCCTCTCTGCGATGATGGTTGATACCGCCTGCTCAGGCGAAGGCGGCCACGCCGCGAGGATGATCACCTTCTCTCTGCGAGGACGGCTGATTCTTCCTGCTCAGGCGAAGGCGACCATGCCGCGAGGAAGATCACATCCTCTCTACGAGGATGGATGATACCGCCTACTCAGGCGAAGGCGGCCACGCCGCGAGAAAGATCACCTCCTCTCTGGGAGGACGGCTGATACCGTCTGCTCAGGCGAAGGCGGCCAAGACGCGAGTAAGATCATCTCCTCTCTGCGAGGATGGCTGATACCGCCTGCTCAGGCGATGGCGGCCACGGCATGAGGAAGATCTCCCACTCTCTGCGAGGATGGCTGTACCGCCTGCTCAGGCGAAGGCGGCCACGCCGCGAGGAAGATCACCTCCTCTTTGTGACAATAGCTGATACCGCCTGCTCAGGCGAGGGCAGCCACGCCGCGAGGAAGATCACCTCCTCTCTACGAGGATGTCTGCCACATCGCGAGGAAGATCACCTCCTCTTTGTGACAATAGCTGATACCGCCTGCTCAGGCGAGGGCAGCCACGCCGCGAGGAAGATCATCTCCTCTCTACGAGGATGTCTGCCACATCGCGAGGAAGATCACCTCCTCTCTGCGAGGACGGCTGATACCGCCTGCTCAGGCGAAGGCGGCCACGTCGCGAGGAAGATCACGTCCTCTCTGCGAGATTGGCTGATACTACCTGCTCAGGCGAAGGCGCCCACGCCGCGAGGAAGATCACGTCCTCTCTGCTAGGACGGCTGATACTGCCTGCTCAGGCGAAGGCGGCCACGCCGCGAGGAAGATCACTTCCTCTCTGCGAGGATGACTGATACCGCCTGCTTAGGCGAAGGTGACCACGTTGCGAAGAAGATCACATCCTCTCTGCGAGGATGGTTGATACCGCCTGCTCAGGCGATAGCAGCAACAGCATGCGGAAGATCTCCTCCTCTCTGCGAGGATGGTTGATACCATTTGCTCAGGCGATGGCGGCCACGCCGCGAGGAAGATCACCTCCTCTCTGCGAGGATGACTGATACCGCCGGCTCAGGCGAAGGCAGCCACACCGCAAGGAAGATCACTCCTCCCTGCGAGGATGGCTGATACCACCTGCTCAGGCAAAAGCGGCCACGCCGCGAGAAAGATCACATCCTCTCTGCGAGGATGACTGATACCGCCTGCTCAGACGAAGGCGGCCACACTGCGAGGAAGATCACCTCCTCTCTGCGAGGATGGCTGATACCGTCTGCTCAGGCGAAGGCGCCCACGCCACGGGAAGGTTCCTGGGGGGCTTGTAGGTAGCCATCCTTGCCCACTGAGGGACTTGGCAGTTTGGAGGTTCCTCGGGGGCTCATAGGCAGCCAGCCTTGCCTACTGAGGGACTTTGCAGTTTTGAGAGGTTCCTTGGGGGCTCGCAGGCAGTCAACCTCGCCCACTGAGGGACTTGGCAGATTGGAGGTTCCTCGGCGGCTCGTAGGCAGCCAGCCTCACCCACTGAGGGACTTGGCAGATGAGAGGTTCCTTGGGGGCTCGTAGGTAGCCGACCTCGCCCGCTGAGAGACTTAGCGAATTCTCGAATGATTGTTTGAGGTTGATGGACGGCGAGCAGTGCGCGCACACATAATAAATAGGCCAGAAGATAAAGAAAGCAATTGGTGAACAAAAGCCCGGCGGGCGAGAAATGCATTCAAAGGGGCCCTGAAGAACAGACTACATTTTAAAAATTGAGAAAATGAGAGATGAACAGCTAGTCTATTCTAAGTTAACCCCCCCCCCCCCAAGCTAGTCTGACGGGAACGTCTTCCTAATGAGCTCGAGCTTCAATATGAGTAACGTGACAAAGGCACACATTCTGTTCGCGTTTTCCTGCAAGCTCGCGTGGCCGGACGAAAACTGGGGGGACATCCACCCTCTCCGTGACGGATTGTAACACCCAACTTTTCTATCTCTTAATCACAAATCTAAACCACAATTATCATAAACTAAGCAGCGAAATTAAAAGTTAAAAGATAACTAGTGGGAATGTCACCGCCACAACCACCACTCTGTGGTAATTGCACAGGCTAAGGGGTAGAACTAGAAACAAAATAAATATCTAACATCCATAAAATAAACTGATATCATAAGGGGGAAAAAGGTCACCCCAAAAGTCTACATCATCATCGTCTAAAATTCATCATAAGTCTAAAACATGAATAACAAAGTCATCAACATAACATAAGAGTTTATACATCTCAAACTACGAGACTAATCTAGCTCGATCACTTCTCACTGCTGGGTCCACCTGAAAGGAGTTTTGCAAGCAACACATAGACAAATAGGAAAACACTCGTTAGCACGAAGCTAAGTACAACCATGTAAAGTATTGTAGCATATACTTTGAAAACATTTGATTTCTCTTGTAAACAACAAACTCATCTCATAAACATCTTTAGATCTATCATATACTTTCTAGATGCTTGCAACCTATAAAATCAACAAACATACTTCAAAACATATGACTTTACAAATCTAGATACTTCAACATGAATACATCAGAATAAACTTAACAAGCAACTCATGCTTACAAGTAATAACATGCTAATAATCTATACAATAGGTATTCTCATGCTGTCAACTTCTCATCACATGAACTGAATATACAAGGCTTCAAATATAACTATTCGATCATGCTAGATGTACCATCTTAAATCAACATTTTCATTATACAATCACATACAACATTCTACTCAAATGCAATCTTGTGCAATACTATAATCGCATGCAATCTCGTGCAATACTAAAGTCATACTCATATGCAATCTCATGCAATACTATACATCATACTCATATGCAATCTTGTGCAATACTAAAGTCATACTCATATGCAATCTTGTGCAATACTATACTCATACTCATATGCAATCTCGTGCAATACTAAAGTCATACTCATATGCAATCTTGTGCAATACTATACTCATGCTCATATGCAATCTTGTGCAATACTATACATCATACTCATATGCAATCTCGTGCAATACTAAAGTCATACTCATATGCAATCTTGTGCAATACTATACTCATACTCATATGCAATCTCGTGCAATACTATACTCATACTCATATGTAATCTCGTGCAATACTATATATCATACTCATATGCAATCTCGTGAAATACTATACTCATACTCATATGCAATCTCGTGCAATACTAAAGTCATACTCATACGCAATCTCGTGCAATGCTATACTCATGCTCATATGCAATCTCGTGCAATACTATAGACATATATACTCATGTACACTCGTTGTAAAAATAGAGCATGTTCTGTGGAGGTTTCTTTAAGTCATAAATGACTCGCTTTCTTTTCTCTTGAGTCTCTCTTGACTCACTTTCTTTTCTCTTGAGTCTCTATTGACTCACTTTCTTTTCTCTTGAGTCTCTATTGACTCACTTTCTTTTCTTCTCGCTCGTAGACGGCTCAGGGTTTCACCGAAGCGTGCATTGCCCCATCGGGAACGGAGTAAATCCGACCCAATATCTCCTACCGTCTACGGAACCAATCTCGTGGTTCTCGCGCTGTGGAATCAGGTATCGAACTTTAAGTGTGCACACCCCCTAACCAGGATTCCAAGCCTGGCGAGCAGTTTCCAACCTCGTAACGTGAGAATACGCCGCGTTACATGTACTGGGACCGCAATGTCCATAAATATCTCTCGAGAGGACATAGTCCAAACTGTATCCTCCTAAACCTCACCGATATAGATAATAAATAGATATATCTCTCATGCATCAATCTCATGCATGCAACAACTCTACTGTTTCTCAATGCATCAAAGAATGACATATCACATGCTTATGGCTTTTTGAAAGTAATACTTGGGCTCACGTTGGCCCCTTATGCATTTTTGAAATATGACATATGTGAGATGCCAAAATACTATATAACATGCTTCTAAACCATGTAAAAAAACCATGAAATATTCAAGAATATAATATCATGCTCGGTTTACAACATAGCAAATTCTATACATTCTATCAACAAAATATGCTTCATTTCTCATTGATCAAATATCACAATCTAGTCATGCTTTCATAATAAATCATATTCTCAAAGAATCATGCTTTTCTACTCAATAAAAAAATATCATCAGATCACATAGTCAAGCATTTCTCATACACAGTGAACTAACAATTATATGAACTGTGTAGCAATTCTTCAATAAATCCTTCATATCATACTCATTTTTTATCCAAAAACAACGAAATCAAAGCCAAAATGTGCGTCGAGACGATCCCGAAGTGCCGAGCCACAAGGGCCCGGCCACTGCACAATTTCTTCCCAGATCAATACTCAGGGACCTGGGGAGGGACTCCTCATGAGCCGCCCCATGTGCCCCGTTACAACACTGGGACTAGGCGGCGACCCTCTTCTAGGGCCGTGCCCTAGTCCCGTGTAACCCCGGCTCTAGCCGGCGGCCTTCCTGATGGGCCGCGGCAAAGGCCGCTGGTCTGATCTAGTGCACTCTGTGTGTGCACCAGATGGCATTTTCATCTGCAATTTCAAACCTAACAAGTCCAAAACATTCTCAACAACTCAAAGGCAAATACTAGATCACTTCTAAGCATAAACACAACAAAATCTCTTAATTTCTACTCAATAACAAGGCTTCACAGAGCCAAAATCAAAGAGGGAGTCCATGGGGTTATACCTCTTGTAGCTTATTCTTCTTGCTTGAATCTAAGCCTCCTCTCTACTCATACACCAATCCATTCACCACATAGACACCTCAAACAACAACACAAGCCATGCCTAAAAACTCAGAGGTTGATATGTAACAGGAAAGGGAACCTTAGGATGGAAAATGAATGGAGGAAATGAATGCTAAAACTTACTGTGTTTGCTTCTATCTTTCAACAGAGGTCAAGAATGGAGAGGTGAGGGAGGAGATCAAGAAAAACACAAAGCAAAAGTGGTGTTATATGGGTTCCAAAACCTTAGGAGAAATGCTCATGATTGGTGGAGGGCAAAAGGGTAAATAGTTAGGCTAGAAGATGGAATCACACAAGTTTTGGATGGTTTGTGGTCTACCATGCTTCATGTACCATGGGCTAGAAATGCTATTTTAAATACTTTGGGGTTGAAAATGAATTTCCTCAAAAAATTTTCTAGATGAACCCTTGTTTAAAGTCTCTTTGAATTCCCCCAGTTTCACTCAGATTGGTTTCTCAATTTGAAACTTGGTACACAAAGTACCCGAAAATTTAGGATTTTGAAATAGAATAAGTTTTGGTGTTGAATTAATTTAAAATGTGACTAAAATAATTTATTCAAGCACCAATTGATAGCAAAAAATTTTAATGGAGTGAAAATGGCTATTTTGGAATTTCTTAAAATTGGATTTATAAAAATAAAATTTTGGGTTGTTACATGGATAACGGCAGAGGGGTTGCCAGAGTCCGATATACTTTCCGGCCTACCCCGTTGCTAGGGAGAGACGGTGGATCTTCTACAAAAGGAGGAGCACCCCCTCTCGGGCCGGCGCTGGTTCCATTAGAGGAGCGCCCCTCAGACTCTACACTAGCATATGAGACCGCATCGTGGCGCAGCGATGGTCGCACCACAACGGCCGAAAGGGCAGGACTCGTAGGCAGCCAACCTTGCCCACTGAGGGACTCGACAGTTTATGAGGATCATCAGAGGCGCGCAGGCAGTCAGCTCGCCGGAGGGGACGGCACCCTAACGCGGGAGAGCAAGGAATACCGGCTGCCATGGGATGAGCCGGAGAAAAGGAGGCGTGAGAGTGAGGAGAGCAAGAAAGATCGGGAGTATTTATAAGGACGAAGAGGCGAAGAGAGCGTGACACCTGTCTCTAGCCGGAAGGACGTGATCGTTGACGTGACACTTGAGATGACGGCTGCGAGAAGGCAAGCACCGGTGGAATTAGCAGAATAGCCATCATTACGCCTATAGCGACTGTACCAGCTTGGGACTCGCCTAGGCGATCAACAAAATTCAGACAGACTGATAAGCTAGGCGGCTAAGACATCTTTGGGGAACTTGTGCTTTCTATTATTTACTTTTTCAGGTTAACGGCTCACCTAAAACCTAAAATAGTGAGGGACTGGTGATAGATACCCCAAATTAGCCGCCTGGGCAGGAGACCAGATAAGGGAGCCGAGCCGGAGCTGACTGAGAGGGAAAGAGGAGACTACTAAGAACCTCCCGGTCATGATAACAGACGTCCCCGAAGTCTACTATGCACTTATCAAGCAGTCGGCCTGCCAGCCGGCGCGTCCCCAAGCGGGCCCTAGGAGACAATGCCGATGGGCGACCAGTCAGGATGATCGGTGTGTCCTTGATCCCGAGCCTCATAAGACCGGGATTGTATAAGATGTTTTTAATATTATTTAGACAATTTTAACTAATTTTTAAGATTGTATAAGATGCTTTTAATAATTTTTAATTTTAAATACATTGTATTAAAAATTTATTATTTTAGCTAATTACCCATTTTAAATAGTAATTCTTATTTAATTGTAAATATCTATATTCATATTTTTTGAATGCTACTAGCTCTATTACATTGTAGTATCTGTTCATACACCTCTACTGAGGCTCAAACTCACAACCTTCGAAATGAAAGTCCAACCTGGGTACCAATAGACCACACAATCCTGGTATCAAATCAACATACTTATTACATAACAAAACTATATATAAGAATGGATAAATCTCAGTTAGACTATTGAGTCACTGTGATTTACATTCTCTCAAATACTCTATTAGGTAGTGTGTGAGGGCTATTTGGGTTGGGGATTCGACTGTTTGGGAAAAAAATAAATCTCATATCTCCTTTTATATATGAAATTTAATAACATTAATAATTTTTAATTACATAGCATAATTTAAATATTTCAAATTTCAAAGAAAACAATTCCAGTTATTAATGCTTTCATATGCAATGACTATCAACGAGAGTTAATGACAAACACTCTCAAATGTTGGATTATTATTGAAGAAATCAATTTTTGTCCGAGGGCCTTAAAATATGGGGGTCTTAAAATATTGATTTGTAGTGACTTGGATTGGATTTATATTTCAACTACGCATACTAATGTGATTTACCAAGAAGTTTTTAATAATTTTTATTTTTAAATAAGTTTTAATCAAGTCTTAATAATGTTTATTATTTTAACTAATTAGCCTAATTGAATTTCATATCTCTCTCTCTCTCTCTCTCTCTCTCTCTCTCTCTATATATATATATATATATATATATATATATATATATATATA
The DNA here is from genome assembly GCF_001879475.1 of Ipomoea nil. NCBI lineage: Eukaryota > Viridiplantae > Streptophyta > Magnoliopsida > Solanales > Convolvulaceae > Ipomoea > Ipomoea nil. The sequence continues at coordinate 1,049,722 of NW_017619008.1, forward strand.
TATATATATATATATATATATATATATATATATATATATTATCGTAACTATTCAACATAGTTATTACATAAAAACAAATATTTTTTGAAAAATCAATCTGTCGATTGTATTAATGGATGAAAGCTATAATAGCGTCAGGAGGGATAGAATCCCAATATATAGAATGTTCCTGAGTAAAAGCTAACGAAGCTAAAGTATGAGCATGTAAATTAATCTGTCTAGGCACATAGCTTAACGAAATAAAATTAAATAAAGACATCATTGTCTTGCACTGGTCAATTATCAACCCAGCATACGAGTGAATGAGTGTATTTTGGTGATGTATGGTGGATCGTAGAACCATACAATCCGTGAGCAGATTGGCCGAATTAATACTCCTTTCAACTAACCAGGACAGTGCCTCTTTAAAAGCCATAGCCTCCGCCATGAGTGGTGAAAAACAAACGGGTGATCTGCCATTCTTAGCTGCCACAAACGAGCCACCGGGCTCTACTAACACAATTCCATACGTAGCCTCCCCGGTTTCCTGCCGATACCCCGCATCTATATAGCATCGCATGTGATTGTTGGACAACACTGGTTCGGATTGTGGCTGCACATCTTCTCGCGTAGAACGGCCGTGTACCGCACCATAGGCTTTCAATAATGTTGCCGCCCCCTTCACAACAGCCTGCGGCCGTGACATGGCCCCTTCCCACACGGCCGCATTGCGGCTTCTCCAAATATTGTATAGAACTCCCACCAAAAGCTGTTTTTGTTCCTCGATTAGAATCGCCATCGCCCCAGTTAACCATGCTGCAAACGAATCTGTAATAATATTCGTGACAGGTAATTGTGTTATATTCCAAACTAATGCAGAATATTCACAATAAATTAATGCATGCAACACATCTTCATTATTAAATCTGCACATAGGACATGTCGGGTCAATCTCCACCCTCTTATTAATTAGATTCGTGGTAGTGGGTAAAATATCACATACTGCTCTCCATAAAAAAAATCTTCCATTTTGGTGGTACTTTCAATTTCCACATCTTAACCCATTTATCAAAATCACCTGGGTTATTCTCATAATCACCAACAATATGCCTGTAAGCATTCTTTACTGAATAAATTCCTTTTGGGTCACCTATCCAGTACCATGAGTCATCATAATCAGGGCTAACAGGAATCATAACTATTCTGCTCACATCCTCAGGGATAAATAAATCAGATAAAATATGTGGATCCCATGTTTGTGTTTGTGGGTCAATCAAACCTGCTACTCGTGCCTCTCTTAACTCCTCAGGCATAATTGTTTGTACCAATGGACTTGGGTTATCCTGTAGCCATGGGTGTCCCCAAATTAGAGTTGTCTCACCATTTCCAATCCTGCGTCTTATCCCAGCTACCACTATTGGATGTGCTGCCAATTATACTTCTCCAACAAAAACTTGGGCAATTACCAATAGTAGCATCAACAAAACTAGAATGGGGTAATACCTGGCTTTATATATTCTTGCCACCAGAGACTCTGGGTTTGTCAAAAAACGCCATGCCTGCTTGCCCAGCCTAGCTAGATTAAAAGCCCTTAATTCCTTGAAACCCAAACCACCAAACTTCTTCGGGATACATAACTTATCCCATGCCTTCCAGTGAATCCCCTTATCTCTGCCACTTCCCCACCAGTATCTATTCATGGCTCTCTCAATGGATTGACAAACTGTTTCAGGCAACAAAAAAACACTCATTGAAAAAGTTGGCATAGATTGAGCCACACTTTTCAATAAAACTTCCTTACCAGCCTGAGATAATAATTTTGTGCTCCACGATCCAATCCTCTGCCTGATCTTTTCCTCCACATAGGAAAAAACTGCTCTTTTATTTCTGCCCACAAAGGATGGGAGGCCCAGATATTTCCCAAAATTACTTGCCTGCACTACCGCAAGACAGTCTGCCACCTGCGTTCTGACCATGTGGTGGGTATTTCGGCTAAAACATATATTTGACTTGTTATAATTCACCACCTGTCCAGATAGTTTCTCATACCTCATCAAACATTCTTTAATCATCGTAGCCTCATGAATATTCGCTTTAAAGAAAAGCAGGCTGTCATCTGCAAAGAATAAATGAGACACCGGGGGAGCACCCCTGCCCACTCTACATCCATGTATAGATCCTGCCATCTGTTCCTTCTGCAACAACACCGAAAGTGCCTCAGCACAGATAATGAATAATAAGGAGAAAGAGGATCTCCCTGTCTGAGTCCACGAGTCGGTTTGACTTGTCCCCCCACCTCTCCATTCACCATTACAGTATAGCTCACTGTTGTCACACACAACATTATTAGATTCACCCATTTATCACTAAAACCTAGCACCGTCAACATCTTTTCCAGAAAACCCCATTCCATTCTATCGTATGCTTTTGACATGTCCAACTTCAGTGCACTCCAGCCTACTACACCACACTGCTTCCTGTTCAAGTAGTGACCCACCTCAGCAGCCACCAAGATATTATCTGTAATCAACCTGTCAGGAATAAATGCACTTTGGGATTCCGAGATGATATCTCCCATCAAAACTTTCATTCTGTTTGCCAACATCTTTGCCATTATCCTATATATGACATTACTTAACGCAATCGGTCTCAAATCCGCAACAGTCTCCGGGACCTCTTTTTTAGGAATCAATACTAGGTTAGCATCATTCAGACCTTCTGGAAACACCCCAGAGTTCAAAGCATGCAATATAAAATCAGACACATCATCCCCCACAATAGACCAAAAGTGCTGATAGAAACCCGGATTCATTCCATCTGGGCCTGGTGCTTTATCCGGGAACATAGAAAAGAGTGCGGTTTTTACCTCTTCTTTCGAAAAAGGCTGATCAACATCTCATTATTCTCATTCGACACACGGGGGGCAAAATCATTAAAGAGGGGATCATTATAGCTCAAATTATTAGAAGCAAATATTCTCTTAAAATAATCCAGAATCACCGAATGCATATCTGTATCCTCCACCCAATCCCCACCCTCATTCTTAATATTAGCAATAAAATTCTTCTTTCTACGGGCAGAAGCATACCTGTGATAGAACTTGGTGTTAGCATCTGCACCCCTGAGCCAGTGTTGTTTCGCACGCTGTCTCCAAAATACATCCTCCTGGGCCTCCAATTGTTTTAACTGATTCTCATTCTGTTGGAATTTGGCCAATGCGACCGGATTCGTTATATCACAGAACCTCTCTTGCTGCTTCCGCAACTGCCCTATTCGGTGGCCAAATTTATGGAATTGGTCCCCCCCCCCCCCCCCCCCCCCCCCCCCCCCCCATCTCATCAACTTCATACCACAAAAGTGCTGACAGTGCAACAAGCCCTCCGACCTCCCTTCCTGCCAGGCTGTCTCCACCACATCCTTGCACCCCTCATCCAATAACCATGCATTTTCAAATCTAAACCCCCTCGGTCCTCTTACTCTACGTATACTGAGAGCATTTATATTGAGAAACAGAGCCGAGTGATCTGACTCTCTAGTCTGCAAATTCTCCACCCATGCATTCTCATTCATACCACCCCACTCCTCCGTAATAAGCACCTTATCAAGCATCTCCTGTATCCAGTTCACTGTGCCTTTACTCTTATCCCATGTAAACTGACGTCCCCGCATCGGCATTTGCACCAAACCACACTCATCAATGGTTTCCCCAAACCCTCGTAAGAGGCTATTCGGGTATGGGTTCCCCCCCCCCCCCCCCCTCTTTTCATGTTGATAGAGAAGATTATTAAAATCCCCTATCACCACCCAGGGTAACCCAGATCTACTCTTCAACATACTCAGCAGCTCCTAGATTTCCTGTCTTCTATTTCGATCCGGACATCCATATAAACCTGTCTCCACCACATCCTTGCACCCCTCATCCAATAACCATGCATTTTCAAATCTAAACCCCCTCGGTCCTCTTACTCTACGTATACTGAGAGCATTTATATTGAGAAACAGAGCCGAGTGATCTGACTCTCTAGTCTGCAAATTCTCCACCCATGCATTCTCATTCATACCACCCCACTCCTCCATAATAAGCACCTTATCAAGCCTCTCATGTATCCAGGGTAACCCAGATATACTCTTCAACATACTCAGCAGCTCCCAGATTTCCTGTCTTCTATTTCGATCCGGACATCCATATAAACATGTCATACGCCATAACTTTCCAATCATAATAACCTCAATATCAATATGGTTGAGCGAGTAACTCAACAATTTAGCCGTGTTGTTCCTCTTCCAAAGGAGTGCCATACCCCCACTCAGGCCTTCATTATTGACATAAAACAAACCCTCATAACCAAGCCTAACATGGACTCTCTCCGCATGACTCCGTGCCACCTTAGTTTCCATAAAAAACACAAACTCTGGCTTCTTACGGGACACCAAGTCCACTACTTCTCGAACTATGCATGGATTGCGCAAGCCACGACAGTTCCAGCTTATCGTACTCATGATGATGGGCGGGGCTAGACACCAGCTCCCGCCATGGACAAGTTTTTTGAACCAGCAGTGTTTGTTACCTCATCATTCCCACCATCCCACCGTCCCATGCCTACGACGCTTTGCTGTAGCCACCACCACCTCATCCTCAGACATACTCGTGGGTGTGACTCCCCCACCTCCCCGACCCCCGTCTACTGCCTCAATCATTCGTGGCTTTGCTACCAATGGATGTGGTTTCTCGCCTACCGGCACGAGCCAGCTATCCCCAACTGCTCTAGGAGCGCTCCGGGACTCACCAGCCCGCATATCCGGACCGTACAGGTACCTTTCCACTGGAATTTCCGCCTCCCTAGCCTGGAGGCAGAAAGTATGCAAGTGACCCATATACCCACAAAAGTAGCAAAACTTATGCAACCGCTCGTACCTGAAATTAACCCACGTTGTAGTCTTGTCTCTCTTCATTAATCTCATCCTCCTCCAAAGAGGCCTATCAACCGGAATTGACACCCAAATACGATGAAAATTTAACCACGGTGCCCCTTCAAATCGCTCATCATGCTTAACAAAAGAGCCCAGAAAATTCCCTGCCTGTTCCAGAATTGCGTGAGATGTGTACCCCTTAGGCATGTCATGCAGCTGTACCCACATATCAATCATGTCCAGCTTCACATCCACAGGATTCACCCCGTCCAACACCTCCCGACACATAAGAGCATTATTCTCAAAAGCCCAGGGGCCCCCATTCAGCACATAGTCCATATCCGTTTTGTGGAAAAAAACAAACAAGAACAAGCCCCTCTGAATCTCCGTTACCTGTACCCCACGCACTGGCTGCCAAACTGACGCTAACACCTGCCTCATAAAATCTAGTTTAATTAACTTTTGAGTCAAAAAGCGTCCGACCACCCTCCATGTCTCTTCCTCACCTTTCCCGCCTCCCTCAGCCCCATCCTCCTCCCCTCCCGGCATAAACACTGCACCCTCCTCCTCCAGCAGTGCCCAATCCGCCCACCTATCCATCAACTCCGCCACACCCGCCCCACCCTCGGCTGTCGTACTGCCGCCCCCTCCTCCCTCCCTCGCTGCCTACTGCCCGTCCCCCTTCCACCTAAACTGCCTACATCATCACCCGCCACTCTACCAACTTCTCCAACTAGTGCGTCCTGCCTAACTCGCCCACCGCCCTTACCCCCTCCTTCTTCCCCAAGCTGCATTTTCTCCATAAAAATCCCTTCGCTACAACCGATGTTCCTCCCAGCCGAACTCCCTACGCCAGCTCGCCACATCCCCTCCCCCGTTCGGCACAAACCAGGTCCATCCGACTGCCCTCCACCGGTCCGCATATCTGCAGCGCATGTCTCCTCCCCACGCTCAATCAATTCGTCATCCATAGCAACGTCTCTGGCCATCGTCCGGACAGAAGAAAACGATCACCGTTGAAAACCTAGGAAAACCCTAGTAGGAAACACAAAATCCCTAGAGAGAATCTAGAGAGGGCTAACGGCACGTGTTTACACTAATGATTATTACACTTTACTTAAAAAAAATAAAATAAAAAATATAAATGAATAAAGCTTTCATATCATATTTACACATGAAATTTATTTACAATACTAATTTTAGTATTATAAAATAACTTTAATATTTATAATCTTTAGTCCGTGCATTGCACGGGAGGCATACTAATGTTGTTTACAAAAAGATTTTTAGTATTGCTTAGTTTTTTTTTTTTTTTTTTTTTTTTTTTTTTTTTTTTTTTTTTTTTTTAATTCAAACATTACGTTTGTTACTCAATGTACATGTTTATCTAATTTAGATTACATGATTAGTATAATTTAACTATTTTTATATTATTCTATTTTTTAAAATTATGTATGTTTTTATATGATGTCATGAACAATATGTAAGATTTATTCATAATATAATGCAACTCTATTATATATGGCCGTGTATGGCACGGGACAATATCTAGTTCTTATAATATTCAAATCCTATCATTGTCCATTCTCAAGATTTGAGTGGGATGTATATTTAATATTTTCAAATCGTCGTCTCTCAAGATTTTATAAATAGGATTTTTTTTTTTTTCATTCAGAAAGTTTAATTTTTGGATCATTTTCACTTCAGATTAAAGTTTATGGTTAAAGTATATTTTACCCATGAAACCCATTTGACAAAGCAATCTGATTACAATGAATTATGAATTCAATAAGGATAATTATTTGCTTATGTACTATGGAGACAAAAACAATTCATGGCCGAAAAAATGTTTATTACAAATCAAATCAAATCTGTATATAGTGGGAAAATATATACTCATGTAAAATATTGAATCTCACAAAAAAGTCATAAATTGTAAACCTTAGAAATGGTCTAATCTAATAAAAGAAAGCTAAGGCAACCGACAAAAAAGTGAGTGGCAAGGCCGCAATAGCCATAGAAGGTGCGGCGGTGCTAGGCGGCGGCGGAGAATCTACGGAAGGGACAGATGGGGTGGTGGGTGCAGGGCCAGAGGATGGCGGGGTGACCGCACATTTTATTTTTTAGCTTGTGGTTTTCATCTCCTAATTTCATGTGATGGACTATTTCTTGTCCGCATGATAGGTCTCCACCTTGCATGCATGATCCTTAATTACCGCCACTTGCCCATTAACATAGTAATACACATGGAAGGTAGTTATCTTTCTCCAATATATATACTTGTCCTTTGGACAGCAAATAACACACCAAAATTCTGATCCCTATTTGCTGCCATAGCTATACGTCTGAGCTTTGTTACTAGTTTGTTGAGTGCAAACTGAGCGTGCCTGTGCTACCGGTCGAAAGCACCGGTGGGAAGTCGGGAATTGCTTTTAAGGCAGTGTTCGTACGAACACGACACAGTGCAATATTCGTTCACCTATATCTACCAAAAGACCCAACAGCTAGAATTCCCGGTTGCAGACATTGTTCATATCCAAAATACAACAGTTAAAAGCAATACCCGATGGCAATGTCTTCACTTATAACCAAACCTGTTGTTGATCTCACCAAGCTTGAGCCTCTCAATGGCCTCAACTTTCGCAGATGGTCAGCAAAGATTTTCATGCATTTCGAGCAGACTGAAATGGACTACGTGCTGCTCCAAGATCCTGCGCCATATCTCGTCCAGACTTCATCAGCTTCAACAAAGCAGTCCGCGTCTACTCCTCTTAAGCCTTCAGAGTCAGAAACCGCTGCTTTGGATAATAGCACTACTACTGTCGCATCCTCTACAGAAGAAGCGGCAATCACCGAAGAAACTCGCATGAAATATGACAAGGATAACAAATATGTTCGTGCAACAATACTGCAAAACATGGTAGACTCCATTTTTGATCTTTACTCCAAACAAAGGTACGCAAAAATCATTTGGGACCTCCTACAAAACAAATATGGTTCGGAAGATGCCGGGCGTCGCAAATATGCTGTTGCACGTTGGCTCAACTTCAAAATGACAGACTCAAAGCCAATGTTGGAGCAGGTCCATGAATATGAAAATTTGATCACAGATATGCTCTCAGAAGGTACCCAGGTAAATGATACATTTCTGTGTGATGCTTTAATAGAGAAATTACCTGAATCTTGGGAAAGTTTCCAAAACAAGATGAGGCATAGCTCAAAATCAACTACGTTGGAGGAATTGGTGAAATCAATTAATATTGAAGCCTCAATTCGCGAAAACAGGTCGGTTACCTATCCTGGAAACTTTAAAGCTAATATTGTTGAATCTAGTTTCAATCAGAACAGGGTGAAACACGAAGGTCAAAAAAAAAAATAATAATAATAGAAAGAACAATAAGCCCAGCAACAATGATCACCGCTTCAAAAATGACAAAATCCAGAAAAAAGGAAGTGGTGGATGTTTCGTTTGCGGGAAACAGGGCCATCGTGCAGCACAATGCTATCGTTGCAAAGGAATTCAAAATCAGAGTTCACAAAAGGCGAATAATGCTGAACCAAGAAATCAAGTTAATTTACTCGAGAACGCCGAAGATACCGAGGTAATTGCAGCTGTAATCACCGAAGCCAACATAGTGCAAAATCAAGAAGAATGGGTGGTAGACACTGGCGCCTCCCGTCACTTCTGCACCAACAAAGACATGTTCAAGGAGTTCGTGTCAACTGAAGGAGAACAAGTTTTCATGGGAAACTCCAGCGTTTCTGAGGTAAGGGGTAGTGGAACAGTAGAATTTATGTTATTCTCTGGGAAGAAACTGCTCTTACAAAATGTGTTATTTGTTCCTACCCTTCGTAGAAATTTAATCTCTGGAGCCTTGTTGAATAAGGCTGGGATTAAGTTAGTTTTTGAGTCTAATCGTTTGGTTATGACTCGAGGGGGAAAATACCTTGGGAAGGGATATCTACGTAATGGCCTCTTTGTGTTGGATGTAAACGTAGTTAAGTCTGAACCGAATCATGATGTTGTTAATTGGCATGGCCCAAATAATAATAATGTTTCTTCTGCTTACTTGTCTGTTTCAGTAAATGTTTGGCATGGTAGACTAGGTCATATTGGCTTAAACTGCTTAAATAGACTAAAAAGTATGAATTTATTGCCAAATGTATGTACTGATTCATATTCCCAATGTGAAGTATGTGTTGAAGCTAAGTTTACTAGAAAATCTTTTTCTGCTGTAAACTCACGTTCTACTTCAGTTTTAGAATTGATACATTCTGATCTGGCTGACTTTAAAAGTACTGAAAGTAGAGGCGGCAAGCAGTATTATATAACTTTCATTGATGATTTTTCTCGCTTTACAAAAGTTTTTTTGTTAAGAACAAAAGACGAAGCAGAACAAAAATTCAAGATTTTGAAATCAGAAGTAGAAAATCAATTAGACAAGAAAATCAAAAGGTTTCGTTCTGATAGGGGAGGTGAATATGAAACAAATTTTTTGAAAAACTTGTGTGAAAAGTCTGGAATTATTCATGAAGTAACTGCTCCATACACCCCACAACAAAATGGAATAGCAGAAAGAAAAAATAGAACTCTGAAAGAAATGCTCAATGCAATGCTAATCAGTGCAGGTGCTCCAGACTCCCTGTGGGGGGAAGCTGTGTTAACAGCTAATCACATTCTGAACAGGGTTCCTCATAAAGGGTTTGAGAAAACCCATTATGAGTTGTGGAAAGGGCATGCCCCCAACTTAAAATATCTCAAAGTGTGGGGGTGCCTAGCCAAAGTGGGATTTCCATCCTTCAAAAGACCCAACATAGGGTCTAAAACTTTAGATGCCATCCTTGTAGGCTATGCTGAAAACAGCGCCGCCTATAGATTTCTGTGTTTAAAGGACCGTTCTATATGTGAATCTCGAGATGCTGTGTTTTTCGAGAACATATTTCCGTTGAAAAATGCTCTCAGCCTAACGGAAAATAGCCATCAACTTGGTGAACCTGCATGGTTTCCTTTTACTAATGCTTTAGATGATTCTTGTGAACCTAGAAGAAGCAAAAGGTCAAGAACTGAGAAAAGCTTTGGTTCAGATTTCATTACTTACATGACTGACGTGCAAGATATAAATGAAATCTGTGATCATTTTATTTGTCAGTTAGTTTTAGAAGAAGAGCCGAAAAATGTTGACGAAGCCATGAGATCTATTGATTGCACACTGTGGAAAGAAGCAATCAAAAGTGAGTTAGACTCAATTAAGTCAAATCTCACTTGGGAATTAGTAGATCTCCCAAAAGGGTGTAAACCAGTGGGTTGCAAGTGGATCTTTAAAAGGAAGTTAAGACCAGATGGGTCTATTGAAAGGTTTAAAGCCAGACTTGTAGCCAAAGGCTATACTCAGAGGTTTGGTGAAGATTACTTTGATACCTATTCACCAGTAACAAAAATAGCAACCATTCGTGTTTTGTTTGCGTTAGCCTCAATGCACAGGTTGCTAGTCCACCAGATGGACGTCAAAACTGCATTCCTTAATGGTGACTTGGAAGAAGAAATTTACATGGAGCAACCTCCTGGGTGTGCCGAACCTGGTCAAGAAGGAAAGGTATGTAGACTCAAAAAGTCTTTATACGGGTTGAAGCAAGCTCCTAAACAGTGGTACGAAAAGTTTCACAATACCTTATTAGACCTAGGTTACTCTGCTAACCGGTCAGATGCTTGTTTATATTCGAAGGAGATTAAGTCTACAGTTGTGATTATATGTTTCTATGTAGATGATATGTTGATATTTAGTTCAAATATTGACACAATCATTGAGACTAAAAGGACCTTGAGTACTAAATTTGATATGAAGGATCTAGGGGAAGCCGACGTGATTCTTGGGGTAAAAGTTACAAAAACCACTAAAGGTTATCATCTGGCTCAAAGCCATTACACTGAAAAACTATTAAAGAAGTTCAATAGCTTTGATGTGACCCCGGCCAAAACCCCTTATGATCCGAGTATCAAACTGTTTAAAAACAAGGAAGAAAGTATATCTCATGGAGAATATGCCAAAATCATTGGAAGTTTAATGTTCCTAATGAATTATACTAGGCCTGATATTGCCTTTGCAGTGAATAGACTCAGTCGTTATACTCACAACCCAGGTAACTCACATTGGGATGCACTCAATAGGGTATTGCAATACCTCAGAGGCTCCATGGACTGGGGTCTTGACTATGTAGGATTCCCAGCAGTGATGGAAGGGTTCTGTGATGCGAACTGGGTAAATGAAGGTGACGATGCTAGCTCCACTAGTGGTTACGTGTTCACTATGTGCGGAGCAGCAGTGTCATGGAAGTCAACTAAACAGTCATGCATAGCTAGATCAACTATGGAAGCTGAGTTCATAGCTCTTGATCTAGCAAGTCAAGAAGCAGAATGGCTAAGGAACTTGTTGGCAGACATACCATTGTGGGGGTGTCCGACGCCTTCTGTGCCGTTGCATTGTGATTCACAAACGGCCATTTGTGTTGCAAAGAATAGTGCCTACAATGGGAAAAGAATGCATATAAGGGTCAGACATGAGTCTGTACGACAGTTAATTACGACCGGGGTAATTACGATGGAATATGTAAAGTCTGAGAAGAATATTGCAGATCCTCTCACAAAAGGACTAAACCGAAAAGCCATTCTTGAGACGTCAAAGGAAATGGGCTTGAGTTCGGTGAGGTGAGGAATTCATGACGAGGTCATGGAAAGACTCACATAAATGAAATGATAGTCCTGTTCATTCTGTAGCTCTAAAAGAGTGGTCTATACTGAGGTAGACTTGACAGAATAAAGTTCGGTGGTCAAGGCGTTGATCCTCGTGTATTAAAATAAAAATTGGTGTGTGCATTTGAGTTCAAAATTTGTCCAAACGAAGAGTTCAAGACTTGGTTCACTCTCGGGAGGAAAATTACTCAGTGTCACTGCGTGTCAGTTCAAGATTTTAAATCACTGACATTAAGACCAACTTTGTGTGTTGCTCAGACGAAGTTGTTTAAGCTTTCTCTATAAATGTGTGGGGGATTGTTGGAAAACATTAATAGAAGAATGCTTTCATTTCCAATGTTGACCTCACATTTTATTTTTTAGCTTATGGTTTTCATCTCCTAATTTCATGTGATGGACTATTTCTTGTCCGCATGATAACTCTCCACCTTGCATGCATGATCCTTAATTACCGCCACTTGCCCATTAACATAGTAATACACATGGAAGGTAGTTATCTTTCTCCAGTATATATACTTGTCCTTTGGATAAATCTCAGTTGGACTATTGAGTCACTGTGATTTACATTCTCTTTCAAATACTCTATTAGGTAGGGTGTGGGCTATTTGGGTTGGGGATTCGGAAAAAAATAAATGTCATATCTTATTTTTATATAAGAAATTTAATAACATTAATAATTTTTAATTACATAGCATAATTTAAATATTTCAAATTTCAAAGAAAACAATTCCAGTTATTAATGATTTCATATGCAATGACTATCAACGAGAGTTAATGACAAACACTCTCAAATATTGGATTATTATTGAAGAAATCGGTTTTTGTCCATGATCAATTATATGTTGCTACATCTAGAGTTAACAATTCCGAGGGTCTTAAAATATGGGGGTCTTAAAATATTGATTTGTAGTGACTTGGATTGAATTTATATTTCCTACTAATGTGATTTACCAAGAAGTTTTTAATAATTTATATTTTTAAATAAATTTTACTCAAGTCTTAATAATGTTTATTATTTTAACTAATTAGTCAAGTGAAATCTCAATCTTTAATTGAATTTCATATATATATATATATATATATATATATATATATATATATATATATATTATCGTAACTATTCAACAGAGTTATTACATAAAAAAAATTTATAAATGAATAAAGCTTTCATATCATATTTACACATGAAATTTATTTACAATACTAATTTTAGTATTATAAAATAACTTCAATATTTAAAGCTTTCATATACTAATGTTGTTTACAAAAAGATTTTTAGTATTGCTTAGTTTTTTTTTTTTTTTTTTTTTTTTTTTTTTTTTTTAATTCAAACATTACGTTTGTTACTCAATGTACATGTTTATCTAATTTAGATTACATGATTAGTATAATTTAACTATTTTTATATTATTCTATTTTTTAAAATTATGTATGTTTTTATATGATGTCATGAACAATATGTAAGATTTATTCATAATATAATGCAACTCTATTATATATGGCCGTGTATGGCACGGGACAATATCTAGTTCTTATAATATTCAAATCCTATCATTGTCCATTCTCAAGATTTGAGTGGGATGTATATTTAATATTTTCAAATCGTCGTCTCTCAAGATTTTATAAATAGGATTTTTTTTTTTTTCATTCAGAAAGTTTAATTTTTGGATCATTTTCACTTCAGATTAAAGTTTATGGTTAAAGCATATTTTACCCATGAAACCCATTTGACAAAGCAATCTGATTACAATGAATTATGAATTCAATAAGGATAATTATTTGCTTATGTACTATGGAGACAAAAACAATTCATGGCCGAAAAAATGTTTATTACAAATCAAATCAAATCTGTATATAGTGGGAAAATATATACTCATGTAAAATATTGAATCTCACAAAAAAGTCATAAATTGTAAACCTTAGAAATGGTCTAATCTAATAAAAGAAAGCTAAGGCAACCGACAAAAAAGTGAGTGGCAAGGCCGCAATAGCCATAGAAGGTGCGGCGGTGCTAGGCGGCGGCGGAGAATCTACGGAAGGGACAGATGGGGTGGTGGGTGCAGGGCCAGAGGATGGCGGGGAGGCAGGAGTGGCCGCTGGGGTTGATGCTGGAGCCCTAGGAGAAGGCACCGGTGCGGGGGTGGCACGCGGTGGAGAGGCGGCGGCGGATGGCTGAGTTGCCGGAGCAGTTGAAGCGGCGGCGGAGACATTTATAGCCAACTTTTGGCCAATTCCACAGTGGCCTGGAAAGGAGCAGATGTAATAGTGCTGGCCAGCAGTTGTGAGGGTTATATTTGCTGGGCCATTAGTGTTCTGAGAAATTGGGTTTGTGGCATTGCATCCATCAAAACCAGCCCTCGATACTTGAGTCACGTCATGGGCTCCTGTGGGGAATCTAAAAACTGCATGTGAAACAAGAGAAGTTTAGTCGTCAAAAGCAACTGAAAGCTAGCTAGATGAAAATTAGTTTGTTGTGTTCTTGCTTACCAAGAATATCGCCGACGGTGAAGGTGTTCCGGCTAGCCCAGGTGGAGTATGTGGAGGCGCCGCCGTTGGTGGGAATAGTCCAGCCGGTGGTATCACCCACAACATGGGTGGTTTGTGCAGATGATCCATGCAACATGGCAGCAGTTGCAACCAATGTTATAACCAAAGCCATGCTCAACTTGTTTGCCATTTCTGCCACCAAATTGTGTTTAATTTTCAAAAATATGGTCGCAGGTCTCTCTCTCTCTCTCTCTCTGAATCTCTGATGAGCTCTCTCTTCTCTCTCTTTATATATATATATATATGTGTGTGTGTTTGATTCTTGATTCTTTATGTGAAGTGATAAAGAAGAGGTGTGGTGAAGATGATGGTGGTGGTGGCAATGTCATGAACTAAAGTTTGTATTTATACAGTAGAGGACGTGCCATTTCTAGGTGTCCTGTTAAAAAATCTTGAACTGGCTTCTCAAAAAAAAAAAAAAAAAAAACTGTAAATTAAACAAAAATAATTGAATTGCGAGAGTCAGGCGTGGTGTGCTTACCAATCTGATCAAAGCGTTGAAAGGGTTAATGTGAAAGGGGTTGGAGGGCCCTGATTGGCTGTGATTGAGATTTCGAGAACTTTTGACCGCCGCATCCGCGTGAAGCCTTCTACTGTTGCGAAACCCAGTAACCCCTTTGACCTTTGAGCCAAGAACCATTGACTAAGTCCTTAGTCAATAGCCCAACAAGCTCATTCGAAATTGGATATGTGCTGAAATGGAAAAATTATTACAATTGTGTGGACCACGGTTCAAACGATGTTATTTTGGTGTTTAAAAATAAAATTTTTGTTTCATACACGTGTTAGAATAATAAAATTTTTGAGTTAGATAATGTATTTTATGAGTTAGAATAATGTAGTTTATGTGTTTGAATAATATACTTTATATGTTAACCTCATTGTTGGTGCTCAAATTGAAAGGGCTAATTGTGGAGCGTCAATTTAGTGTTTATTTAGAAACTAGGAAAATGATTCCCGAAAGTCATTTTTCAAATTATTTTGTGTTGGGTATTCAATGAAAATAACATCAAAAAAGAAAATATTCATTCTGATCAAATAATAAAG
Source organism: Ipomoea nil (assembly GCF_001879475.1). Taxonomy (NCBI): domain Eukaryota; kingdom Viridiplantae; phylum Streptophyta; class Magnoliopsida; order Solanales; family Convolvulaceae; genus Ipomoea; species Ipomoea nil. The sequence goes on from NW_017619008.1 coordinate 1,064,954, forward strand.
ATTTATTATTTGACACCAAATAATGAATCTTTAGTACTCAAATAATGAACATTCAAAAATTGAACATTTACATCATTAAAAATGTACATTAGGTCAATGGTTCACCTTACATGATAAATCATGGTTTATGGTATAGTGATTGTTTAGAACAATGAACATTTTGGGATAAAATAATATATTTTATCCCAAAATATATTTTGGTGGGTTACCAGCATTATTCGCTGACCAGGCGTCACCCCATGTTTATTTGTGTTCTTACAGGTGATGTCTAGACGAGAGCGGAGTCTAGTGCCCGATAGTATAGTACATTTCCTTTGCTTTACGGCCTGTGAGCCGATGTTGTGATAGACTCATGAGGTTTTGGGATAGTTGTGAACCATGCAGACTTTGCCGTAGTGTTTATCGTTGTTGGTAAACGTGGCGTGACACCCCATGTTTTGGATTTTTCGTTTATCCAGTTACCTTTTATCTTCCGCTGTGCTAGTGTTTTGTTGTGATATTTGCATGTGTTAAGGCTTTTTATATAGCATGTTTGGGGGGGGGGGGGGTGTTACAGTTGGTATCAGAGCCTAGGTTTGAGCCTAGGAAGGAGTTAAGTCTAGACTTACTAAGTGGCGAAGGGTGGTTTGAGACCTTAAGGCGACCATAAGAATCTAAGTGTTTAGGACTTAGGACTTTAGGACGCGCGGTGAGGTTGTGAGTTCTTTTGTCGTTTTCTGTGCTTTGTTTTCCTTTTAGCTTTGGTTCTCTTTAGTTACGGCACCAGGTAAGGGTGCGGGTCCTAAGTTTCCTTCCGTCATCGTGTTGTTGCGGTAGAAGTTAAGGATGGCACCATCGAGATGTCGTGCAAGGTCTTCTGAAGTAGTCACCAACAAACAGCTAGCTCAAAAGCCTCCATCAGCTGACGCAGATCACCCAGAAGCTGAGCAATGCCCTCCTCAACATCAACCACCCTCCTCAGAATGGGGAATCGGGACATAGTGCGCCAAGTTTCAAGTTTCCGTCCCCAGATCTTCGCCGGTGAAGAAAATCCCGCAGTGCTGGACGAGTGGATCCGGATGTTCGACAAGATCTTCGAAGTTGTGGTTTGCTCGGAGAATCGCAAGGTGGAGCTGGCTACGTTCCACCTTCGGCAAGAAGCGGACACGTGGTGGATGCTTGAAAGACCAGTTAGAATACAAGACCCGAAATTCAGTTGGGAAGACCTGAAGGTCAAGCTACGTGAGCGGTTCTACCTTGCTCATGTCAAAGAGGCCTACCTTTGTGCGCCCGACCCCTACCGAGTTCAGCAAGTTCAGAAAGGAATCCGGGAGATCCGTAAGAGGAAGCTTGATGGAAGTGTTATAGCTGTGGTTAAGAGTTTGATGGTTGCTAGTGCTGGATCAACAAGAAGTTTTCAAAGAGATGACTCTAAGTGGAAGTAGCATCCAGGACCTGTGTACGAAGTCGGGACCTCGGCAAGGCAAGACCCGCAGTCGTGAGACAGATGCAAGTGGGAACCGTTGAAGTAAGCTCTTATACCCTTTTGCTGCACCTCCCTTCGTCTTTGCGCCCTTCTTTGCATGTCAGCTTTAGGTGTTATCTTGTTCGAGAGTCACCCTTGACCCTTTGTAATCTTTTCTTGTCTCTAGACAAATCCAATCACCCCTTTTTGCCAAGTGATCCTTTTCTTCCAAACCTTGTTCTTGTTTCTTTCCAAATCATCTTGTGCAAGTTGGCGGTGTCATCAACATATGAAGAAATCTGGCAAGGTCTAAGAGTTAAGTCGCGTCCGAGTCGAAGAAGTAGCCTGAAGTCGAGAATCCTTAACCCTCATTAAGCCGTCTTTCTATCATCTTCTTGTCAAACCAATCGTCTCTTTCTGAGAAATCTTTCCTATCTCTTCGAGCTTCGTTCTCGTTTCCTTCTTAATTTGATTCTATACAAGATGACAACCTCGTTTTCCAAAGTTGTAACCTTGAAAATCTTGATTCCCTTCATAATCAACGCCATCCTTGAGTTTTAAACCGGATACCCTTCGTGCGGAAATTCTTTCAACTCCCTAAAACCTCATTTTGATTCCTTACTCCCTAAGTTGTAACCTCGTTTACAATTCTCTACTTCTTAATCAACTTGGTCCTCGAGTTGTGAACCTAAATTCTCACCTTAATCTTCTCCTTTGAATCGAACCTCGTTCTTGTTTTTTTTTTCCCCGCTTCTAACAATTCTGTGCAAGGTGGCAACCTTATTTCCTAAGTTGCAACTTTGATGACTTTGATCCTACTCCTAAGTAACGTGGTCCTTGAGTTTCTGAACGCAAATGTAACACCCCGTGTTACGGCCCCTAAAACCATTTAATTAATTAATCAATAGCCCAAGAGAAAGAATAAATCATAATGATTAATTAGGGAAAAAGGCCCACCATAGTCCATGGGCCCTCATATATAAACCCAACCCCTAAACCCAATCCTTAGTTCCAAAAGGAATAGAATTAGCGAGCCTATAATATTAGTTCCTAATTAGGACTCCTAAATATATAAATAGGGGACTTAGGAGGCACCTAGAACTTCCCACAAGAAAAACGCCCCACCACCAAAAGAGCTCCAAGAATCCCCTTAGGAGAAATCAAGAAAGCAAGGAAGCTTAGAGAAAGACCCTTCATAGCCAAGGAATTAATTAAGGCTAAGAGGTAACCCATGTCTCAACAAAACCTATTTTCATAGTTATGATTCCCCCTTAGGGTTTCCCCATATTATTGTGTTTGGCGAGTTATGATAATTATTGTTGATGTTTGATGTGATGATCCCATGAGGGATCTTGATAATCTTGATATTGGGAGATTCTTGATAATTATGGAGTTCTTGATGATTATATGGAATTCTTGATGATTATGTGTTGTTCCTGATAATTCTGTGACGTTCTTGATGCTTATAAGTTATTCTTACCGAATCTTGCAATTAGAAGACAAATCGTATTCTTGTTGATATAAAAGTGATTAGAACCCTAGGTTGTATCGTATGATATCATTCTTGGATTATCGGGTGGGGAAATCGCATGTTTGGGTGTTGATTATATTTAGAAAAGCATGATAGGTTATGTGCCGTTCGTTTCTCGTATTTGATCCGTTAATTGTCTACGTGTTGTTATTAATTGCGTTGTAAAGTGTCTAAGCATGGTTTCGGGTTCCACAACGGTTCTCGGGGCGTAATTGTGTGATAAGAGTCAGTGGGGGGTAGGGGACCCGCCACCTACCCACGGCCGAGAAGTCGTCTCCGGCAGCGGGCAGCCGGCGGGCGGGCAGCTGCCCGCCGGCGACCCGCTGCCCGGAACAGTGAAACCGACGGGCAGCCGGCGGGTGGCCCCCACCCACCGGCTACCCGCTGGAAAATCATCCCCCTTCGGGACCCCGGCTTCCCCGTTTGATGTTCCCCGTTCCCCGTGGTGTCCCAACGGACTCCGTTTATCGTGCCTATGTCTAGTTTGATGTTTCGGGTACCGTTCGTAGGTTTATGAGTCTATTATATTGCATGCTAGTTGAATTGGTATCCCGTTGACCTAGGTGGAAGAAGTATGAACCCCTTAGGACTATTCTTAGTAAGTGATGGATCACGCATAGGTTTTGTTATACGTTTTCTCCCCCTTCCTAATGTGTAATGTGGGTTGCATGTGCTTGCTATGTGTTATGTGTGTGTTATCCCAATTCGGTTGCGATCGGATTGGTTATCCTGAGCTGCGGTTCAGAAGCTGGCTGCGGTCAAATTGACACTCTTGGGCTGCGGTCCACCGTTTGGTTGCGATCAAACGTTTCTATACGAGCTGCGGTTCGTCCTTTTTCCTGGCTGCGGTCAGATGACATTCTCTTGGGCTGCGGTCCACTGTTTGGTTGCGATCAAACACTATGATGAGCTGCGGTTCATCGGTCGGTTGCGATCGACCCCTCCGTGTTGCGATACGGGGCAGGGTGCTGCGGGGCCGTGTCAGAGCTATATGCGCTGACCCTCATGTATGGGCATGCGATTGGTCCTGTGGCACCAACAAAGTGTGTTATGTGTTGTGACATGGACGAGGTATGATTACGAGTGTCTTGGGGGATGTGACTATGGGATTTATATTGGGGATTGTTCATGTTGGGTTATGATCATTGTTTATGCTTGCCTTATCTGCCTTATCCGTTGTGAACTGCATATGCTTGTTATAACTGTTGCTTGTGTCTGGCCTTATCTGTCGAGTCATTCCCGGTTTTAAAGCTAGTATTCGTAGGATATATCTTCATGCTCAAAATGGTTTTCGTATATCTATATATATCTCTATATGTATTGTATTTCAACGCGTTGGAGTGGGTTACCAGCATCTCTCGCTGAACAGATATATTTGGCTTTCAGGCACAGAGGACTAGAGCACTGGAGCGCGCTAGAACTGGAGCGTAGAAGTAGAGTAGTTTCCCTTTCGGGCTGCGTGCCATATTATGCATTGTGTTTCAATGGGTATTAGTTAGACAGCCTGTGCACCTGGGTTCTCTAGCCCAGGTGTGGCATAGCACCCCGTACACTTATGATATACTTTGGGATGTAATGAGATATTACCTTTATTATATAAGCTTAAAATGTCTTGAAAATCTGGGGTGTTACAGTTGGTATCAGAGCCTAAGTTTGACCCTAGGAAAAGACTCTTAAGACCGGACTTTAGGACGTTATGCTTGAACTCTAAGTACCTAGGAACATAGGACTCAGGAATCTTAGGACGTGCGGTGAGATTGTGAAACCTACACATAACTTCCCGACACGTTGCCCTTCCCCATTCTAAAACCCTTCCCCACTTATCACTTCACCAGAAGTGCATCGAACTCTAACTTAACATTCTTATAAACACTGACCAGAAAGACGATAGCATGGCACCGAACAGAAGGCAATCAAGGACTCCGGAACCCGCCACTAATGACCCCTTGACCCAAACTCTACAGCAACTAACACAGGTCGCACAGGCACTAAGTGACGCGGCCCTTCGCAACAACAGGCCCCCACCGCCTCCATCAAACGCAAACTCGGACGTCGCCCGACAAGTCTCAAATCACCGACCACCCACGTTTTCGGGAGAAGAGGATCCCGCGGTCCTAGAAGAATGGATCCGGACACTTGATAAGATTTTTGGAGTAGTGGAATGCCCAGAGGAACGCCGCGTAGAGATAACCTCGTTCTACTTCGGGCACGAGGCCGACCACTGGTGGATCCACGAGGGACCCACCTATCAACAAGAACCGGGGTTCAATTGGGGGGACCTTAAGACACGACTACGAGAGAGATTCTATCCAACCCACGTGAAGGCATCCATGTACGAAGAGTTCCTTCATCTAAAACAAGGAACGGCCACCGTCGTAGAGTACCATAAACGATTCCTCGAGCTGGCACGCTTCGCGCCAGAGCTAGTCCCCACCGAGGTAACCAAGATAGAGAGATTCGTGTCGGGCCTCAACTTCGAAGCTCGAAAGGCACTAGTGGTAAGCAGACCTCGGACCCTCAACGAGGCTTACTCCAGTGCCGCGAATCTCTATCGGATCCAACTACTCCAACGCGGAGTTCAGGAACAAATACGAAGAAGAAACACCGGAAGTGGGGCACCGCCAGTGAAAAGAACGAGAAACGACACCGGCACAAGGACGAACAACCCGACCAACCAAAGACCGACCCTTGGAAACAACGAAGCTAATCCAAGAAGCTTCCCTTGTCCGAGATGCAACAAATGCCATAGGGGCAAGGATTGCGCAGGCAACCCCTGGCGATGCTTCAACTGCGGAGAGGAGGGGCACAAGGTCTTCCAGTGCACTCGACCCCAAAGACCGCGCCCCGCCACCATGGGCCAACACGGGGGCACCGGTCATCAAGGAAGTTACGGCGCTCCCGGAAAGGTATTCGTTATGAGCCACACTCAAGCCAACCTCGGAAACAAAGAAGACCTAGAAGGGGAAAACCCAACCCCGGAAGACGAGGACCATACGGATCCCACCGAAGAAAACCCAGAAAACGAATTCTGTCTGGGATAAACCATCACACCCCTTGTATCGTATGGACCACCTATTTAGCCTAAATACTTCGAAAACATTATGTCTATTTAGCTTAGCTACTTCGGAAGTATTATGAATAAGGATCTTTGGTCAAACTTCAATTTCCACTACGAAAATAAAGCACAAGTGATATCATCAACCCAACCCTTCCCCCACTAAAGGACAAAATAAGGAAATTAAACACTTAATGTCACCATTAGGAATTGAACACTAGACCTCACATTTGCAAATCCAAGTCCCAACCACTAAGCTATGAGTGTTTCTTGAAACCTTAAGGGGGATGACCCCTTGTTAAATCACTCCAAGTCCCTAAAACCCACAAAACCCCCAAATCAAAAACCCTTCTTCTTCTTCCTCCTCTTCTTCTTCCCCACTCTTTCCCTTCCCCACCTCACACACCTCGCCGCCCCACCCCAGCAGAACCGACGACCACGCACCACCGCCGCGCCGCCGTCCCAGCCGACCTCGCCCACCGCCCGGAGAACACCCAGCGGCGACCCGCTGCCTCCCTACCCGCCAGCGACGCCACCCGCCATCCACCCAAGCCTCGCCCGCTGCCACTAGCGCCCACGCGACCGTAGGCCTCCACCGCCCCGCCGGAAAATTGCCGAGCTCCGCCCCACCATCGCCACCTTGTAGCAGCTCGAACCACCGCCGGAAAAGAGGCCACCGGAAACCCGCCGGAAAGCTCGGCGGAAAATCGCCGTCGCCGCCGTGCCGGAAAAAGGAGTCGCCGGGAAACGTCACCAACAAACGATCATCACCATGCCAAAGAAACCTCTCGGAATCCGCACCCCGGAGTGGAGCAATGCCGATTACACCGTAATCGGAGGTAAAGCACTCGAACCCGACCAATTCTCTCCGGAATTGGTTGACATGCTTAGACATCAAGGGCTCTTAGACACTTACCTTGCCATCAAAGGGGACACATACCCCGACTTGGTAAAAGAATTCTACCAACACCTTGTAGCCACCAAACGAGGTGACAAAGTAGAAATTACCACCAAGGTCCGTGGCAAGGAAATTGTGCTTTCCGAGGGCCGGTTGGCCAAGCTCTTGAAATTGACCACCACGGGTGTGTCTGACTATGACCGAAAGGGGTGGATTGATACCCAAACCACGGGATACAAGGACTATCTTGGGTACTTACTCGGGAAAGAGGACGGGTTCACCTCGGCCACTCGACCAAACCGAAAGTGGCTATCGGCAGAGCAAAAGATATTGATTATGATTGTAACCGATAGCCTCTTGCCCACCAATAACAAGAGCAAGGATGTGGGGAGCTTGGAGTGCACCTTTGCGTATCTCCTAAAACATAAAATCAAGTTCAACCTGCCGGCACTCATGCTAAAGCACATAGAGTTCTGCAAAACAAACAACCGGCTTAGCCTACCCTACGGGATGATCCTAAGTTGGATCATGGAGAAAAAGGGGGTGGACCTAAGCCACACCGAGGTCAAAACCGCTAACGGCATGGTTTTCAATGCCCAAAACCTCCGGCGCAACGACATCTACTACACCGAGGGAGGACACTATCTCACCCTCGAAGAAATTTGCCAAAAACCCAAGGAGGAACGTAGGGAATTGGTTGATCGATTGGACATCTCCAACAAAAAGCTCAAGCGAGCCATGCAAGATTGCGGAGATACGGAGGGAAATGAGGGACAAGAAGAGGAAGACGGGCCTAACCCGTCAGTGCACCCACAGCCAGGAGGGAACCCGAGGGGACAAAACGAGGGTTCGGTCAACGAACGCATACTCGCTCAGCTCGACTGGCAAAATCAAATCATGGAAGAAGGGTTCTCATCCTTGATTCACACCACACGCGCACTCGATCAAAGGGTAGCAGCGACCGAGGCCGCCTTGGGCACTCGCGGTGCATCCAGTTCCAGCGCAGGAAACCGAGGTACAACCGAAAAATTCTCTATCACAACACCATCAAAAGTCCAGCCTACCCCAAGCCAAGACAAACGTAAGGCCGCAACCCTAATCAGGAGGCCGAGCTACGAGGTGTCTAGGGGTGAAAGGATGGACTATAACACCGGGCTTCGGGGACGAAGCCCCTTGTAAGGGGGGGAGAGTGTAACACCTCGTGTTACGGCCCCTAAAACCATTTAATTAATTAATCAATAGCCCAAGATAAAGAATAAATCATAATGATTAATTAGGGAAAAAGGCCCACCATAGTCCATGGGCCCTCATATATAAACCCAACCCCTAAACCCAATCCTTAGTTCCAAAAGGAATAGAATTAGCGAGCCTATAATATTAGTTCCTAATTAGGACCCCTAAATATATAAATAGGGGACTTAGGAGGCACCTAGAACTTCCCACAAGAAAAACGCCCCACCACCAAAAGAGCTCCAAGAATCCCCTTAGGAGAAATCAAGAAAGCAAGGAAGCTTAGAGAAAGACCCTTCATAGCCAAGGAATTAATTAAGGCTAAGAGGTAACCCATGTCTCAACAAAACCTATTTTCATAGTTATGATTCCCCCTTAGGGTTTCCCCCATATTATTGTGTTTGGCGAGTTATGATAATTATTGTTGATGTTTGATGTGATGATCCCATGAGGGATCTTGATAATCTTGATATTGGGAGATTCTTGATAATTATGGAGTTCTTGATGATTATATGGAATTCTTGATGATTATGTGTTGTTCCTGATAATTGTGTGACGTTCTTGATGCTTATAAGTTATTCTTACCGAATCTTGCAATTAGAAGACAAATCGTATTCTTGTTGATATAAAAGTGATTAGAACCCTAGGTTGTATCGTATGATATCATTCTTGGATTATCGGGTGGGGAAATCGCATGTTTGGGTGTTGATTATATTTAGAAAAGCATGATAGGTTATGTGCCGTTCGTTTCTCGTATTTGATCCGTTAATTGTCTACGTGTTGTTATTAATTGCGTTGTAAAGTGTCTAAGCATGGTTTCGGGTTCCACAACGGTTCTCGGGGCGTAATTGTGTGATAAGAGTCAGTGGGGGGTAGGGGACCCGCCACCTACCCACGGCCGAGAAGTCGTCTCCGGCAGTGGGCAGCCGGCGGGCGGGCAGCTGCCCGCCGGCGACCCGCTGCCCGGAACAGTGAAACCGGCGGGCAGCCGGCGGGTGGCCCCCACCCACCGGCTACCCGCTGGAAAATCATCCCCCTTCGGGACCCCGGCTTCCCCGTTTGATGTTCCCCGTTCCCCGTGGTGTCCCAACGGACTCCGTTTATCGTGCCTATGTCTAGTTTGATGTTTCGGGTACCGTTCGTAGGTTTATGAGTCTATTATATTGCATGCTAGTTGAATTGGTATCCCGTTGACCTAGGTGGAAGAAGTATGAACCCCTTAGGACTATTCTTAGTAAGTGATGGATCACGCATAGGTTTTGTTATACGTTTTCTCCCCCTTCCTAATGTGTAATGTGGGTTGCACGTGCTTGCTATGTGTTATGTGTGTGTTACCCCAATTCGGTTGCGATCGGATTGGTTATCCTGAGCTGCGGTTCAGAAGCTGGCTGCGGTCAGATTGACACTCTTGGGCTGCGGTCCACCGTTTGGTTGCGATCAAACGTTTCTATACGAGCTGCGGTTCGTCCTTTTTCCTGGCTGCGGTCAGATGACATTCTCTTGGGCTGCGGTCCACTGTTTGGTTGCGATCAAACACTATGATGAGCTGCGGTTCATCGGTCGGTTGCGATCGACCCCTCCGTGTTACGATACGGGGCAGGGTGCTGCGGGGCCGTGTCAGAGCTATATGCGCTGATCCTCATGTATGGGCATGCGATTGGTCCTGTGGCGCCAACAAAGTGTGTTGTGTTGTGACATGGACGAGTTGTGATTACGAGTGTCTTGGGGGATGTGACTATGGGATTTATATTGGGGATTGTTCATGTTGGGTTATGATCATTGTTTATGCTTGCCTTATCTGCCTTATCCGTTGTGAACTGCATATGCTCGTTATAACTGTTGCTTGTGTCTGGCCTTATCTGTCGAGTCATTCCCGGTTTTAAAGCTAGTGTTCGTAGGATATATCTTCATGCTCAAAATGGTTTTCGTATATCTATATATATCTCTATATGTATTGTATTTCAACGAATTGGAGTGGGTTACCAGCATCTCTCGCTGAACGGATATATTTGGCTTTCAGGCACAGAGGACTAGAGCACTGGAGCGCGCTAGAACTGGAGCATAGAAGTAGAGTAGTTTCCCTTTCGGCCTGCGTGCCATATTATGCATTGTGTTTCAATGGGTATTAGTTAGACAACCTGTGCACCTGGGTTCTCTAGCCCAGGTGTGACATAGCACCCCGTACACTTATGATATACTTTGGGATGTAATGAGATATTACCTTTATTATATAAGCTTAAAATGTCTTGAAAATCTGGGGTGTTACAGCAAACATTTCGCTCTAATCTTTTCCGTTGAACCGAACCTCTTCTTATAAGCCTTCTTTCCCCGGAGTTTCCTTTTTCCTTTGTTATCGTTCTTGTTTTGGACCTTTCGACCGAACCGAAGCCTTGAAGTTTTCAAGTGTTGCCTTGCTGTGAGTTGTGGTTGTGTGCTAATGCAAGTGTTAAGTCGAAAGCCTGCATCGAGCTCACCCTAGAGCCGGAGAGAAGGACATCCAACTCGTGTTTTGGATCTAGCAGTTGAAGCATTTGTCGGAAGTGACGGATCAAGTTCACGCAGATGCTGAGCCCAAGTTAAGTAGTGGGGGTACCTTGTTTCCTTTGGTTGAAGAAGTCAGCAGAGATCAGTTGAAGATGCAACCCTGGTTCTGTGATCCCGAGTGATCTAGTTTAGGGTTCTTGTGGTGTCAGTTTCTGTTTGTGGCTTGTTCCTTAGCTAAGCCGTCCCGTTTTGAGTAGATCGTTGGCTAGTTTTGAGCAGGAGTTAGGCTCGGTGTGAGGTTAGCTTTCCTTTCCGGTGAATCTTTTATCTATCACCTTATCTTTCTTTCTTGTCTTACCTTTTTGAACCCTCAACCTATCTCTAAGTCTTGTTTCTCGTTTTGTTAACCGATGGTTTTGGTGTCGAAATTCGTTGTGTCCAAGCCTATCATCCTTACTACCTTAATTCGAACCCTTGTTTCCTCTAACTCTGGTTAGTGGCGAACACCTTTATTGCTTAAAACCTCGTTTGCAACTCATTTCTTAAACCTGGTCACCAGTTTCGCAAACCGACCGTTTTGTTGTGGTAGCTCGTTTCTTCCTTCGTTCGCTGTTGCCACTCTGTTGTTGTCGCTTTTCGGCTGTGCTTAGTTGTTTTCTCCTGTTTGTCGTGGTTGTTAGCTTGTAGTTTAGGTAGTTGGTTTAGTGGCTTTTCTTTTATGAAGACGCCGTCCGTCAGAGTTAACCAGAGGTTGGACCAGCTTGAAGCCAGTTCAAGCCGCAGAGGAGAAGATGATGAAGAATCTGAGGAAGCCGAGGAGTCGAAGAGTGAGGAGTTCTAGCTTGTGTTGTGGTAATCCCGTTCGCCTTTTTCCTTGTTGTTGTGATTGAGAAAAGGTTTTCGTTAACTGTTACGTGACATCAGGATTACAGAATATATCTCAGTCTAACTACTCCTAATAGATAGCTAAACTAAGTCAATCTATCTAAGCCACATAATATTAAAACAATACAAGAGAAATAATAAATAATAACACCTTATTCTAACACACACCCTCAAGCACAAGGTTGGAGGGCTACAACATTGAGCTTGTCACGCATAGCAGCAAACCGCGGAGCAGTTAACGACTTCGTGAAGATATCTGCCAGCTGATCTGTCGTAGAGACATAGTTAACAAGGAACTCACCGGAAGCCACCTTGTCACGGACAAAATGGTAGTCTATTTCCTCGTGTTTGGTCCGAGCATGGAATACTGGATTGGCGCACAGATAGGTGGCCCCAAGATTTTCACACCAGAGCGTTGCTGGTTTCCCTGAGTGTAACCCAAGTTCTCGTAGCAACGAAACAACCCAAGTAACCTCTGCGGAGACATCTGCTAGCGCCTTGTACTCAGCCTCAGTGGAGGATCTAGCCACAGTGCGCTGCTTCTTCGAGAGCCAGGAGATTAAGTTGTCACCTAAGTAGATGTAACACCCCGAAAATTTTAAACTTTTGAAGCTTATATAATAAAGGTAAATTCTCATTAAATCCCAAAACATAATATAAAGAGTACGGGGTGCTATGCCACACCTAAGCTAGAGAACTCAGGTGCACAGGCTAACTAACTAATATCCTCAATAATGTAAATGTATAAGCATGGCACGCAGGCCGAAAGGGAAACTATCTACTTCTACGCTTCAAGACTCTAGCGCGCTCCAGTGTCTACTCCTCTGTGCCTGAAAGCCAAATATATCTGTTCAGCGAGAGATGCTGTTGACCCACTCCAACGCGTTGAAATACAATACATATAGATATATACATAGATATACGAAAAATCATTTCGAAGCATGAAGATATATCCTAAGAGACTCTAGCTTTCAAAACAGGGAATAGACTCGACAGATAGGGATAAGCACAGTCAACAGTTATACCAAGCATATACAGTTTTCCAGCATAGAGAACAGGCACGATAGATAGAGACAAGCACATAACCAAGCATATACAGTTGCTAGCATAAATCCTACAGTCACGTTCTCAAAACACACATAACAACATCTTATCCATATCTCATCACATAAGCACACTTTGTTGGCGACACAGGACCAATCGCATGCCCATACATGAGGGTCAGCGCATATAGCTCTGACACGGCCCTGCAGCACCCTGCCCCATATCGCAACACGGAGGGGTCGATCGCAACCGACCGATGAACCGCAACTCATCATAGTTTGATCGCAACCAAACAGTGGACCGCAGCCCAAGAGTATGTCATATGACCGCAACCAGGAAATATGAACCGCAGCTCATGTAAAACGTTTGATCGCAACCAAACGGTGGACCGCAACCCGAGAGTGTAAATCTGACCGCAGCCAGCTTCTGAACCGCAGCTCAGGAATAACCAATCCGATCGCAACCGGATTGGGGTATCATGCACACATAACACATAGCAAGCACATGCAACCCACATTAACACATTGGGATGGGGGAGGAAACGTATAACAAAACCTATGCGAGGGAATCTCCCGTGATGATTTATCACTTACTTCTTTAATGCGTCCAAGGTCTTGACCAAGTTTGGTCAACCAAGCCAATCTCTTAGGGCGCACTTCCCAAATTCTTCCCAAGGTCTCTTGGGAGTCGATAAACTTTGGGTTGACTTTCTCTTCTTATTGAATTTCATCTCCTCTTTAGTGAATGAAATTCTTAGTAAGACTTCATGTCTTCCCCGAGGTTCGGCTTGTTGTGCCCTTTTGTGTTACTTTTAATGATGAAGGTTCCCTTGCATGCTCTTTGTCTTCTTGAAGTGCAGTTGGTTACCTAATCTCGTTGCGGAATGACTCGGTGACTTTACGAGTCATCTCATTTCCTTGTGGGTCCTTAATAACCCTTGAGGCCTTGGCACAAATTTGCTCTTTTACTTTTTTTGCCTAGCACCATGGACTACGTCATTCTTGATTTCATACAACTTGTAAGGAGCCCTCTGATCTGCTTGAACGATATCCATGGTTTGAAGGGGTCCCGGTCCATCCTTAGCATTTTGGCTTTTAAGGACTTTGTGAGTCCCTAGCGCGAGTTCCCAACATGCCTCCTTGGTTTGCACAATCCTTCACGCCAATCATCCCTAGTCTGTTGCATTGTAGAGTCCAACTTCAACTCCACGTGTAATGCAATTGGTTGTGCTTTTCTGACGGTGTTTCGCGTGTCAAGGTCTTTTACCGAGGGCACCATGTTTGGGCAACCCATGGTTCTTTACCCAAGACTCGTGTTCATCAACCGAGGCACACAAGCGCGTCATGAATCAATAAAACGAGGAGTTAAGAAATCAGCACATTGTACCAGTGGGCGCGAGGTGGGCGGTCGTCCGCCTGCCAAGCTCCTGTCAGGGACCCGTCAAGGTCCTGCCAAGGTCCCGTCAAGGACCCGTTAGGGTCTCATGAAGGTCCCGTTGGGGACCCGCGGGAAGGTGACTAGGAAGAGTGAATTGCTTCGGGAAAAATCCCAAGAATGCACAAATTCAAGTCCCGACAAGCCCCATGCCATGTGCTCAACAAAGGGGTTCGAATACATAGGATGACCCATCGTACAGTATTATTGATCCTTAAGCACGAGTTCTAGATGAGTCAAGACTCTCGTATGTTCTTTTCGCTCAGTAGGTTGGGTCTCGTTTCCAATTAGCAGCCTCGTCATCTTCACTGGGTAGTTGGTTATAAGCCGACTTTGTCTTTTCCTTGCTTGATTAATGATAAGCCTTCTTAGTTTTTCTTGGAGTTCGGCTTGTCGTTCACTCTTTATTCAATCCTTTGGTGACCAAGTGCTTGGTGATGCATTTCTCTTTCTTGGAATGCATTTGATTGACTACCCTCGACGTCGCATGGTGTTTTGGCGATTTTATGTGTCACATGCACTTCTTACGGTGCTTTAAAACCATCAAGGTCCTTGTTCCAAGGTAAGACCTTTATTGCAGGGAGGCTTTAGTTGTATGATACTTTCCATGCGTCTGTTGCCTCTTCTTGCCATGTCGAGTCCTTTTCGACAATTCGCACTAAAGGTTGAGGATGGATGTTGTTTATGCGTTACTTTACATCCTTGCATTTAATTGGCGTTCCCAGTCCCTTTTACAGGTGGTCCCCCACTTCTGTTACTCCTTCCTTTGGGTTTGTTCCTGAATTTCCTGTTGTAGAAGTTGGATTTGATAGAGGTCAGCAGCACTGGTGTGGGCTTCGTTAGGGGTTCGGGGTTGCTTACAATTAGGGCCTTCTGGGTTTCGTAGTTTGTGGTCTGTCACAGACTTCTTTATCTTGGTTGTCTCTGTAGGATCTAATCCAGGCGCGAAACGAGCCAGCTGGAGGAATTGTTTGTGGTATTCCCTGGCAATGGTCATCCCTTGTTTTTAGGTGGAGACTTTCCTCGTACATGGTTGCCCTTACGGGTGCGGGGTGGGATCGTCCTCGTAGCCGTGCCCCTAGGCATTCCCAGTTGAACACCCGGTTGTTGCCCATAAGTGGGTTCTTCGTGGATTTATCAAAGATCAGCCTCGTGTCTTGAAGTAGAATGAGGTTATCTCTACGCTGCGTTCCTCTGGGCATTCCACTAGCCCAAGAATTTTGTTGAAGGTTCGGATCCATTCCTCTAGGAGTGTGGGATCCTTGGCTGACTTCTTGTTGGCGCCATGCTGCTGGTTTTTAGGGCCAATATTTATTGTAACGATGCGTTGATGTGTTGCACCCTTACCTTGGTGTGGTAAGCGAATGGGAGTTCTTTAAATTAGTGAGGGATAAAGTGAGGGGAGGTTATGTGATGGTAGGCAGGTTTCACAATCTCACCGCGCGTCCTAAGATTCCTGAGTCCTATGTTCCTAAATACCTAGAGTTCAAGCCTAATGTACTAAAGTCCGGTCTTAAGAGTCTTATCCTAGGGTCAAACTTATGCTCTGATACCAACTGTAACACCCCGAAAATTTTAAACTTTTGAAGCTTATATAATAAAGGTAAATTCTCATTAAATCCCAAAACATAATATAAAGAGTACTGGGTACTATGCCACACCTGAGCTAGAGAACTCAGGTGCACAGGATAACTAACTAATACCCTCAATAATGTAAATGTATAAGCATGGCACGCAGGCCGAAAGGGAAACTATCTACTTCTACGCTTCAAGACTCTAGCGCGCTCCAGTGTCTACTCCTCTGTGCCTGAAAGCCAAATATATCTGTTCAGCGAGAGATGCTGTTAACCCACTCCAACGCGTTGAAATACAATACATATAGATATATACATAGATATACGAAAAATCATTTCGAAGCATGAAGATATATCCTAAGAGACTCTAGCTTTCAAAACAGGGAATAGACTCGACAGATAGGGATAAGCACAGTCAACAGTTATACCAAGCATATACAGTTTTCCAGCATAGAGAACAGACACGATAGATAGAGACAAGCACATAACCAAGCATATACAGTTGCTAGCATAAATCCTACAGTCACGTTCTCAAAACACACATAACAACATCTTATCCATATCTCATCACATAAGCACACTTTGTTGGCGCCACAGGACCAATCGCATGCCCATACATGAGGGTCAGCGCATATAGCTCTGACACGGCCCCGCAGCACCCTGCCCCGTATCGCAACACGGAGGGGTCGATCGCAACCGACCGATGAACCGTAGCTCATCATAGTTTGATCGCAACCAAACAGTGGACCGCAGCCCAAGAGTATGTCATCTGACCGCAGCCAGGAAATATGAACCGCAGCTCATGTAAAACATTTGATCGCAACCAAACGGTGGACCGCAGCCCGAGAGTGTAAATCTGACCGCAGCCAGCTTCTGAACCGCAGCTCAGGAATAACCAATCCGATCGCAACCGGATTGGGGTATCATGCACACATAACACATAGCAAGCACATGCAACCCACATTAACACATTGGGATGGGGGAGGAAACGTATAACAAAACCTATGCATGATTCTTCACATACTAAGAATAATCCTAAGGGGTGCATACTTCTCTTACCTAGGTCGACGGGATACCAATTCAACTAGCATGCGAAATATAAGACTCATACAACATACGAACGGTACCCGAAATATCAAACTAGACATAGGCACGATAGACGGAGTCCGTTGGGACACCACGGGGGTCGGGGGGACATCAAACGGAGAAGCCGGGATCCCGATGTGGGGTATTTTCCAGCGGGTAGCCGGTGGGTGAGGGTTCACCCGCCGACTGCCCGCCGGTGGCGTGATTCCGGGCAGCGGGTGCCCGGCGGGTAGCTGCCCTCCCGCCGGCTGCCCGCTGCCGGTGTTGCCCATATTGGCCGCGGGTAGATGGCGGGTCCCCAACCCCCCACTGACTCTTTTATAATAGAAAACGCCCCGGGAACCATTGTGGAACCCGAAACCATGCTTACATACTTTCAAACGCAATTGACAACAACACGTAGACAATTTAATGGATCTAAAAGCAAGAACATATGGCACATAACCTATCATGCTTTTCTAAACATAATCAACACTCAACATACGAATTCCCACCCAATATACCAAGAATAATACCATACGAGTTCCACGATACAACCTAGGGTTCTAATTACTTTTAAATCAACAAGAACACAATTCATCTTTCAATATGAAGTTTCTGTAGGAATATCACATAAACACCAAGAACATCATATAATTATCAAGAACACC
Source organism: Ipomoea nil (assembly GCF_001879475.1). NCBI lineage: Eukaryota > Viridiplantae > Streptophyta > Magnoliopsida > Solanales > Convolvulaceae > Ipomoea > Ipomoea nil. The sequence goes on from NW_017619008.1 coordinate 1,082,269, forward strand.
AAGAACACCACATAGTTATCAAGAACCTCTTATCATCAAGATCATCAAGATCACCCATGGAATCATACACCAATTATCAAGATCAATATAACGAATCATCAACACACAAGAATATGGGGGAAATCCTAAGAGGGGAATCATAGCTATGAAAATAGGTTTTGTTGAGACATGGGTTACCTCTTAGCATTAATTAATTCCTTGGCTATGAAGGGTCTTTCTTTAAGCTTTCTTCTTTCTTGATTTCTCCTAAGGGGATTCTTGGAACTTCTTGTGTGGTGAGAGATTATTGTGGTGTAAGATTTAGGTGCCTCCTATGATCCTATATATATATATATATATATATATATATATATATATATATATATATATATATATATATATATATATATATATATATATATATATTCCTAAGAGTCATAATTGGGGTCTAAATACTATGGGCTTGCTAATTCCATTCCTTATAGGACTAAGGACTTGTTTTAGGGATAGGGGTCCATGGTCCATAGTGGACCATATTAATTAATTAAAGAGAATCCTAATCATAATCTGAATAGTAAAAGGCCCACTTCCTTTATTCCTAATAGATAACTAGGTCTAGGATTCCTAATTAGAATCTGAATAGTAAAAGGTTTACTTTCTTTATTCCTAATAGGCTTAAGACTCTAATTTAGGCAAGGGTCCACGGTTCATGGTGGACCTTATTAATTAATTAAAGGGAAACCTAATCGAATTAAATCATATTTAATTATTATTAACGGGATTAATTAAATAATTAATCCAGGATTGAAGGCCGTAACACGGGGTGTTACAGTAGACCGCAAACCCACTCGTGCTTTTCCTATCCACAGGACAACCAGCCCAATCAGAGTCTGAATACGCGTGAATATCGGTTGATGCAGACGGAGAAATCCGTAAACCGTAACTCATGGTCCCTTTTACATACCGCATGACTCGTTTTACCAAGCCCCAATGCTCATCCGTGGGTGAGTGCAAGTACTGACACAGACGGTTGACTACATAACTCAAATCCGGCCTCGTGATGGTTAAGTATTGCAAAGCCCCCACAATGCGCCGATACTGAGTAGGATTATCATAGAGCTGTTCGGATGGTAAGGCGGCCTTCGTGACAGCGGTCGGAGTAGAAAGCGGCTTATAGTCAGCCATACCTGAACGGCCCAATAGATCAGCCATATAACGTCGCTGTGACAAAAACATGGCACTAGAGGAAGACACCGTCTCGATACCCAAGAAGAAACCCGGTGAGCCTAGGTCCCGAATCTTGAAAGTAGAAGCAAGTCGTTGTAAGAGAGAGTCTACTAGTGTACTGCCGTTGCCCATCATAATAATATCATCGACGTAGACTTGTAGATATACACGAGAAATGCCTGTAGTGTAATAGAATAAGGACACATCCGTCTTCAATGACTTAAACCCTGCGGATAACAGAAAATCGTGTAGCCGCTTAAACCAGGCACGTGGGGCCTGTTTGAGACCATACAAGGACCGCTGCAAATGACAAACATGCCCGGGTATGGACGGATCCTCATACCCCGGAGGTTGCTTCATGTATACAGTCTCTGCTAAATGTCCGTTCAGAAAGGCGTTGTGTACGTCCAATTGTCAGAGAGTCCACTGGTTGGTTACAGCTAAAGAAAACAAGAGTCGTACCGTGGTTGGCTTCACCACCGGACTGAACGTATCAAAGAAGTTTTCTCCTGCCACCTGATCGAACCCTTTGTCTACTAGCCGAGCCTTATACCGTTCGACCGACCCATCTGCAATGCGTTTTGTTCGGAATACCCACTTTCACTCGATGATATTCATGTGAGGCTCTGGAGGGACCAGTCACCAGGTTTGATTATGTAATAGAGCGTTAAACACTTGATCCATGGCTTCACGCCAGTGGGGATGTCCCACAGCTTGGGAGTAACAAGTAGGATCAGCAACTGCCATCAAGGCATGGAAGGGCTCAGCCGTGCGTTTAGTCATGTGACGTAGGCGCATAACATGATCCCGACTTTGAGGTTGTGCACGCCGTTTGCAAGCCCTTACCGGAGCAGTCTGAGTAATTGCTAACTAAGGGGGGGCCCTCGCTAGCGGTACAGGCTCACTTTCAGAGAGGCCAGTATTGGACGGGACTGCGTGGCTAGTACTTGGTGCTGGTAGACATAAGAGCGCTACCGCCCAAGGGACTTTCGGAGGCGCAGTAACTTGTGTACAGTCTCCTATTGCTGCAAAAGGAAAATTAGCCTCGTCAAAATGCACATGGCGGCAAATATAAGTTTTCCCGGTTGCCAGGTCAACACATCTGTATCCCCTAAAGGAGGGTGGGTAACCTAAGAAGACACACGGAATAGACCGGTACTCAATTTTGTGTCGATTCTATGGGCGGAGATGTGGGTAGCACCGACACCCAAAGACACGTAAGAAGCTATAGGGTGGTGGGACTTTGAATAAACGAGTGTAGGGACTTTCATAATTGATTGCTGATGATGGTAAGTAGTTGATTAACCACGTTGCTGTTTCAAAGGCGTAGTCCTAATATTGTTGCGGGACTTTGCCTTCAGCAAGTAATGCGAGACCAGTTTCGACTACATGCCTGTTACGGCGTTCAAAAATGCCATTTTGTTCATGCGTATAGGCACATGATTGGTGATGATTTATACCTAAGGTTTGAAAAGTTGTGTGGAGTTTGCGGTATTCACCCCCTAGATCGGACAAAATGGACTTGATAGAGCGCGAAAACTGCCGCTCTACCAAAACTCGAAATGACTCAAACACTTTATATATATCTGATTTCATCCTTAATGGATAAAACCAGCAGAATTTGGAAAAGTCGTCTACAAATAAGCAAAAGTAACGATTTCCACTACTAGACAATTAAGGGGAAGGACCCCAAATATCTGTAAAAATTAAATCGAGTACATTTGCGCTAGAATGGGAAACATTATCTAGCTTGAATCGAGATGACTTGCCCAGGTGACACGATGCACATAGTGCTGGAGTGGTATTTTTATTGACCGTGACAGGACAACTTTTCAGGATTTTATTTAATACTTGAGTGTGCAGGTGTCCAAGCCTGTTATGCCAAATGGTAGGTGTTGCACGGGAACTGACGAACGCATATTGTGACCGTAACAGTGGAAATTTGTACAACCCGCCAGAAGTAGAGCCCTTAAGTAGCACTTCCCTGGTTGTGGAATCCTTCACAAAAAAAAAGAATTGTAATGAAATTCGAAAGATACGTTGTTGTCATTAGTAAATTTATGAACAGACAACAACGGGACAGATAAACGCGGGACACGTAACACATCATTTAAATGAAGATTTTTAGTTTCAGATGGAATAGACGTGTGACCGACTCGCGAGATTACCAAACCTGCCCCATTGCCAACACGAAGCACATCCGGCCCACCGTAATCCTCGGAATTTCCCATCATTGATGCATCCGGAGTTACGTGCGCAGTGGCTCCGGTTTCGGGATACCACCCATCCGGAGTATGCGTTGCTAATGACGATGGTGCTTCTCCAGACAAGGCGACATGCGCCTGAGCAGGTGGCTGCGTAGAGTATCGCTTAAAACAATACACGGCCGTGTGACCGTGCGACCTACAAATTTGACACCGTGGATTCCCACGGCCACCACGACCGCCTCTGCGATTTTGTCCTCGTCCGCCACTGCCGTTACCCGATCAACCACCGCCGCCCCTGTTGTGATTTCGGCCACCACCGGAGTTGTGAGACCCGCGACCTTGGCCGGCATACATGGCAGTGTGCGCCACACTGCCGTCCACGGATGGATAGTCATCCACCAAAATAAACTCATGTGCCTGCAAGTAATCAGACAAATGAGACAACGTTACGGGATTGCCGGTTGCAGTGAGCGCTGTGGCGAGTGTCTTGAGCTCCGGACGAAGGCCACAAATGATGTATAGATTTTGCTCCATCAAGGTGAGCGGCCGGCCAGCCTGGATCAGGGACTCCACCAGTACTCCGGCACGGCCAAGGTAATCTGCAGTGGTTGAGTTTCCCTGCCTCAACATCTGGAACTGCGACAATAAGTTTAAGCATCTCGCCTGGCTTGAGGAACCTAGCGCGCCGGTAATGGAGGACCATATCTCGGCCGAGGTGCTCCTCCCAAGAGCAAGATGCAGCATCTCATCCACCATCGACGAGACCAAGAGGGAGATGATGGTCTGGTCCTGCCGTACCTAGGCTTTGAAAGCCGGGTTCGGAGCGTCGGACTGAGCAGCCGCACTGGACGCTGCGTCGTCAGTGGCCGGAGTTCCGGCAGGCAGGATAGGCTGCCATCCACGAATCCAAGAAGCTCCTGGCCGCAGAGGAAGGAGACAATCTGCATACGCCAAAAAAGGAAATTTTTAAACATGAGTTTCATTGTAACGTAGTGGTACGCTCCGGCTAGTGAGCCACGGGCTGCCGGAGATTGACCATCGGACGCTGTACGGTCGGATGCGGCGGAGGACATGGTTGATTTGAGTGCGGGAAGGAGGGGGAATAATTGTGGTGGAGGTTTTGAGAGAGAGCGAAGAACCTAGTCTGATACCAGATTGAGAAAAGGTTTTCGTTAACTGTTACGTGACATCAGGATTACAGAATATATCTCAGTCTAACTAATCCTAATAGATAGCTAAACTAAGTCAATCTCTTTAAGCCACACAATATTAAAACAATACAAGAGAAATAATAAATAATAACACCTTATTCTAACAGTTGTTTCCTTTTTGCCGTTGTTAGTTTGGTGGTAGTTTGTTGCTTGCCATGCGTGCTTGTCTTTGCTTGATGCTTTGTAGTTTAGTTAGCCTAGTAGTAGTAGTGAGTGTTTTGTGTTGGTTGTCTTGTCCTTGGTGTTTGCCTAGAAGTTGGTGTTGGGTTAAGGTAGAGTTCGTGATGCTCAATCCAACTGTTCGTTTCACTCTTGCCAATTCTCGATTGTTATGCTTTCTTTCTTGTTTGGAATTCTTGAGAAATCCTTCGAGTTTTGACCAAAAGAATTCGTTCTTGAACCTCTTGACACAATGTTGTTTCCTATTACCGTTTGTTTCTTATTCATCGTACCCAAGCTTCGGGGACGAAGCTTCTTTGAAGGGGGAGAGGATGTGACACCTCGAAATCCAAATTCAATTAATAGATTAATTGAGTAATTAATCCTATTTAAATTGAGGAATTAATTCCTAAAATCCTGAAATTTAATACTTGAGGACTAGTATTTGACTAGTCAATCCCAAAGTCAAACTTGTACCTTGAGCTTTGAAGGGAATTCCCTTGTTCCTTACATTTCCTAATGTTAGTAAGGGCATTCTTGACCTTACACATAGTGTTAGTATTGTAACCTAACCTAGTAGACATCTTCATTCTATCCCTTACACTTTCTAAAAGTTTAGCTCTACCTTCTCTCTAAAAAGGTGATTAGTTTTTCCTCCAAGCTAAGTTGAGACCTTGCCAAGACTTCAAGAGTTGCTTCCAAGATTCAACCTTTCACCTATTTGGGCATCTAGGAGGGTAATATCTAAGTCCATCTTGTATTTTTGGTTCCATCTTAGGTGTCTTTTCTTAAAGGTAGGATCTTTATGATCTTTTGGCTTGTTCTTGAAGTGGGTTTGGAAAGTGAGCCTTGTGAGGAGCTTGTTGAGGTGTAAAGTGAAGTCTTTTAGTCTACAAGAGGTAACCCCCATGCTCTACAAAATCTATTTTGCTTACCTATATGTGATTTCTTGGATTCTACTTGTGTTTTGCTATGAAATGTGAGTGTTTATGCATTTGTCTTGTGCAAATGCATATCTAGAGCTTGTGTTTAGGGTTCTTTTGTGCCATTGCTTGGCATTTCCTATGATTCAAGTCATTTTGTTGTATTGGGTGAGATTTAGCATGTTTTGGACTTGAATTTGAGTTTGGAGATAAAATTCGCGAAGTGTGTTTTGTGGTACAGGACATGTACCCGCGGGTGGAACGGCGAGCGGGGCACCACCCGTCGCCCCACACGCGGGTACGGACCTTGTGGGAATGTGTTCCCGCGGGCGGAACCACGGGTGGGGCACTACCCGTGGGTCCACCCGCGGGTACACAAGTGGAGTTGTTTGGGGATTTGTTCCCTGTGATTCTATTTACTCGGTATTTGGTTTTTTGACTTCCCGATGCTCTGTTGTGGAACTATTTGAGTGTCTTCTTGATGTTTCGTATGTCTAGAACTATATGGTAGGTATCCATGTAGGACTTTGGTGTCTTGAATCGTGCTAAGTGTTCAACATTGTGCTTCGTTGAACCGTGATGAGTCTTGTGTGTTCTTCGGAACTACGTTTGGTTTACCCATTTGATAAGCATGCTAGTTTGGTGTTTAAATGCTAGCATGAGTGTTGTTTGTACCTTCGGTTTGGTTGATGATAACTTGTGTTATTCATCGTTGTTGTTGTTGGGCTGTGACCCATTCCTTGATTGAGTATGTTTCATGCCTTCGTTGCGATCCGTTGATTGATTCTTGTTGAGGTGTGATGCGTGTGTGGCTTTACCTGGATTGCACGATTAGTGGTATGGGACACTAATCACCAAGGTATTGCAGCGGTCCTCGTGGTGGCACTGACGTGATCATAGAGCTATGGCCTTTGTGTAAGGTTCACGTGATTATTACTGGGATAACATGTGTTATCTAGGGCATGTGTTGCCATGTGTGTGTATGATACCTCGTGTACTATGAAATCGGTGGTTTTATTGGAGGACTGTTGGAGGGGGAACGACGGTTCCCTGGGGAATAAGGTTGGACTTGGTGTACAGGGGTCCTGGAGGTAAAGGTTGGAACTAGATATAAGGTTGGGGGTAGCCATAAGGTTGGAACAAGGCATAAGGAATGCATATCAACTCGTGATGTGTGATGTCACGAGGGCTTGTTAGCCGTGGTTGTGTGTTCTCTTCTTGTGACGTGTGTAGTTACAAAGGCGTGTGCGCCTAGGCATGTGTTGCCATTTGTCATGTCTTTATCCTTGAGTTGTTATTGTCCTTTGTGGTCTTGGGATGTGTTCCCGTGTTATCTTTGAGAGTGATGAGTCTTGAGTTGGTGTTTGCTCTTGGTTTTACACTTATATATATGTATTCCGTTTCGAAATGATTTTGTATATATATATCCTATCTATGTATGATACTTAACAGGTATTGGTGGGTTACCAGCATTATTCGCTGACCGGGCGTCGTCCCATGTTTATTTGTGTTCTTACAGGTGATGTCTAGACGAGAGCGGAGTCTAGTGCCCGATAGTATAGTACCTTTCCTGTGCTCTACGACCTGTGAGCCGATGTAGTGATAGACTCATGAGGTTTTGGGATAGTTGTGAACCATGCAGACTTTGCCGTAGCGTTTATCGTTGTTGGTAAACGTGGTGTGACACCCCATGTTTTGGATTTTTCGTTTATCCCGTTACCTTTTATCTTCCGTTGTGCTAGTGTTTTGTTGTGATATCTGCATGTGTTAAGGCTTTTTATATAGCATGTTTTGGGGGGGTGTTACAGCTCGGGTCTACCTATTATTGTGAACTGGCATTTTTGTGCCCAAATGCCTTAAGCCCAGAAATGTATTTATTTATTATATGTTATGTATGCTTTGTACCCAAGCTAGTCAAGCCCACATGTTTGTATAATATATGTACTATCATTATTTTGAGAGCCCAAAATAATGTGTATTTTCTATCAAGCCCTAAACCTATCCAAACCCAAGCTCAACCTAGTAAGTTAACCCTATCTATTGTGTGTATGTATGCACTATAGTAATCCCTTTTGATGAAGAAACCAAACAACTGCTTCGACTCCAGCTGCGCCTCTCCTCCTCTGACCGAACAACTTCATCTCTTCCCTTCTTCCCCTTCGGTGTTCCGGCGTGGGCAGAGCAGCGTGGTGGCGGAGTCCGGTGGTCGTCGTCGGCAAGTGGAGCAGCACGGTGGTGGTGGTCCATCAATGAGAAGTCTTCCTTTCCCTTGCTCCTCTCGATCAGTGCAGCTCCGGCGAGAACTCCGGGCAGTGCATCAACGGTGGTATCGGTCTGCTTCAAGTGGAGCAAATGACGGCGTGGTGTTTTCCTTCTCGGCGGTCTTCTTTCCTCCCCAGCAGAAGCAGCGGCGGCAGTTCAGAGTCTTTGCGGTGGTGATGCGTGACGGCGGCGTGACGGTGAAGCTCCGCCAACCGTATCACCGTTCCGGCGGTCTCCCTCTATTGCGTTTCCAGTGTGCGTGGCGGGTGGTGGAAACACCCGTGGTTCCATCCTCAGTTTCCCAGCATGAAGAAGACGAAGAAGAAGATTGGTGAGCCTCTGTTTCTTGTTGCTTGATGTTGTTAGTTGGGTTAAGTAGTTTTTATGTTAGGTAAGTTAATAAGTGGTTAATTAGTGTAGTAGGTTGAGGGGTGGTTATGTTGGTGGGTGGCTTAGGTTCGAACCATGTTAAGGTATTAAGCTTCTAATTACTAGTTTTTATTATATAGTTTATCTTGAGCTTCGCCATTATTATCTCTATCCCTTAATACTTGATTATGAGTTTAGTTACTAGTGCTTTAATGTTGTGATTAAATTTACAATAGGATGCCTAGTCTAGATGGTTAGACTTGTGGGTAATTTAGGGAGGCACTAGAGTCTAATTCCCTTTATGAGCTTAATTAGTTTTAATTAGTGCTTTTGTTAATAGTGAAGATCCGGTTTAATCCACAGGTTCCCGGTAGCTTGGCTTTTTGTATTTGAGCCTAAGTTGGCGTTGTTTTTGGATGTTAAGCGAATGAGGTAACCCATGCTTTACAAAATCTATTTTGCTTACCTATATGATGATTTATTGGATTCTACATGTGATTTTGCTATGAAATGTGAGTGTTATGCATTGTCTTGTGAAAATGCATATCTAGAGCTTGTTATTAGGGTTCATGTATGCCATTGCTTGGCTATTCCTTTGATTCAAGTCATTTTTTTTTGTATTTGGTGAGATTTTGGATGTTTTGGACTTGAATTTCAGCTTGATGTTGAAAATCCCCAAAGGGATATTTTGGTACAGGGTATTGTACCCGCGGGCAGAACGGCGGGTAGAGCTCCACCCGCCGCCCCACCCGCGGGGTACAAGGCTGGTGGGAGTTGGTTTCCGCGGGCGGAACCACGGGTGGGGGTCCACTCGTGGCCCCACCTGCGGGGTACAAAGTTAGCTTGTGCGGGGATTTGTTCCCCGTGATTCTTTTGACTCATTTTTGGTGTTTTGACTTCCCGATGTTCTTTTGTGGAACTATTTGAGTGTCTTCTTGATGTTTCGTATGTCTAGAACTATATGGTAGGATTCCATGTAGGTTTTGGTTTCTTGAATCGTGCTAAGTGTTCAACCTTGTGATTCGTGGAACCATGATGAGTCTTGTGTGTTCTTCGGAACTATGTTTGGTTTACCCGTTTGATAAGCATGCTAGTTCTGTGTTTAAATGCTAGCGTGTGTGGTTTGTCCTTTTCTATTGTGGATGATGACATGTGTTAATCATCGTTGTTGTCGGATTGTGATCCTTTCCTTGTTGAGTATGGTTTCATATCTTCGTTGAGATCCGTTGATTAATTCCTATGATGGTGTTGTGTGTGTGGCTGTACCTGGATTGCACGATTAATGGTATGGGACATTAGTCACCAAGGTACGGCAGTGGTCGTCGTGGTGGCCATGACGCGAATACGGAGTTTGTGACATGTGTGATGGGTTCACGTATTTCTTGGGAGACATGTGTTGCCATGTGTGTGATCGGTACCCTCGTGTACTATGAATTGGTGGAACTTGTTGGTGGTTTGTTGGTGGATGGGGACGACGGTCCTCGGAGGAATAAGGTTGGACTTGTATGTACAGGGGTCACAGAGGTAAAGGTTGGAACTAGACATAAGGTTGGGGGTAGCCATAAGGTTGGAACCGGGCATAAGGAAGGATTATGATTCGTGATGTGTGATGTCACGAAGGCATGTGTTACCGTTGTGTGTTCCTCTATTCGTGATGAGTGATGTCACGAAGGCATGTGTTGCCAATATGTGTCTTTATTCTTTTGTGTTGTGCATGTCGGGTGGTATTCTACTGAGTGATGGTAGAATACACCTTGAGCCTTACTTGTGTTGTCGTTGTTTACTTCTTGTTGTCTTGGGATGTGTTCCCTTATTCTTATTGAGAGTGATATAGAGTCTAGTGGTTGACTTCTATCCTTGGCTTTGAACTTATACATATAGTATCCCGTTTCAAAAATGATTTTGTATATACTATCTATGTATAATATTTAACATGTATCGGTGGGTTACCAGCATTATTCGCTGACAGGGCGTCATCCCATTTATCTATGTGCTTTTCAGGTCCCAAGTAGTGGCGAGCGCGATCTAATGATGGACATGCCGTCGGCCACTCGCCAGCCGTTGGTCAAAGCTGCCAGCCTAAAAATATAGGGTAAATACTAGGTGTCGCGCTTTAATATACAAGAGTTGGTGTGGTTTGGTAGGTTGAATTTTACATTTTATGTTAGAGGTCTCAGGTTCAACCCTTGTTGGCAACATCTTAACTTATTTTATAAAATCGTTGTCTTTGTAGTGTTCTTAAAAAACAACAATTGTTATATAAAATGTCTTGGTGGGTTGAGACTTGTATGTTATGTTAGAGGTCTTAAGTTCAACCTTTATTGGTAGTATTTTAACTCAACGTTTTATAAAACCGTTGTCTTTATACAATAATAATGCGCAAAGACAACGATTATATAAAATCGTTGTCTTAAAAAAAACGTGCAACGACAATAGTTTTATAAAATCCTTGTCGTTGTAGTATTGTGTATTCCAATGCTATTACAGACAACACATAAATGACAACGGTTGAATAAAACCGTTGCCTTTTAAAAAATACAAATGCGCAAAGACAACGGTTTTTTATAACCGTTGTCATTGTAGTGTTGTGTCTTCAAGTACGCTTAAAGACAACATATCAAAGACAACGGTTAAATTAAACCGTTGTTGTTATAGTGTTGTGTATTCAAGTGCTATTAAAGACAACACACAAATGACAACGGTCAAATAAAACCGTTGTCTTTAAAAAAATAATAATGCGCGAAGAACCATTGTCTTTGTAGTGTTGTGTATTCAAGTAAACTTAAAGACAACATATCAAAGACAACAGTTAAATAAAACCGTTGTCTTAAAAAAATAAAGAACGTGCAACAACAACGGTTTTATAAAACCGTTGTTAGTATAGCGTTGTGTATTCAAGTGCGACCGTAAGCTGAGGCTAGAGTTCCGTTTGGGGCTGTAGCCGCTGGGAACCCTTATCAAGAACAAAACGTAGGGAGGGACCGTGGACGGCTGGAGCTCCGGCAACAACATTTTCACAGGAATTTAAACGGCAAACATTTTCACAGGAATTTGAACGGCAATTACGAGGAAGCTTAGCTACGCAGCGCTGCTATATGGGTAGGCTACAGTGAGGAAGAGAGATAATGCATACTTGATCAGGTTTGTTCTTTTACATTCCGAGTTCATTTTTTTTTCTTTGGGGTTCTTTTTTTCCCATATCTATACTAAACTGCCCAAGGCTGTTAAGGAATATGTTGATTTGATTTCCTTGGATGTAAGTGGTTGATATTTGATTTCATTTTTTTCTTTAATTGGAAGAAATGTGATATCAATGAAGGTTTCTTTGCCTCGCGATAATGGCGGAGAGAAAGAGAACAGAGACGAGTTAGCAGGTGGAGAGCGGGAGATAGGAGGATCAGAGGTTGCTAACGCTGAGCATGAGGCCATTTGCAACGGAGAGAAAGAAGATCCGGAGGTAGAGGGCGGGGATGAGCACTGCTATAACACCCCGTGTTACGGCCTTCAATCCCGGATTAATTATTTAATTATTTCCTTTAATAATAATTAAAAAGGGATTTAATTTGGCTAGGATTCCCTTTAATTAATTAATGTGGTCCACCATGGATCGTGGACCCTTGCCTAAACTAGAGTCTTAAGCCTATTAGGAATAAAGTGAGTAAACCTTTTTACTAATCAGATTCTAATTAGGAGTCATAGACCTAATTATTTATTAGGAATGAAAAAAGTAGGCCTTTACTATTCAGATTATGATTAGGATTCCCTTTAATTAATTAATATGGTCCACTAGGGACCATGGACCCTTATCCCTAAACCAAGTCCTTAGTCCTATAAGGAATAGAATTAGTAAACACATACCATTCAGACCATAATCAGGACTCCTAGATATATATATATATATATATAAGGACATATGAGGCACCTAGAAGTCACACCACAATAAATATCACCACACAAGAATTCCCAAAGGACTCCCCACCACCAAGCCTAGGGAGATCAAACGGATGGAAATCTTAGGGAAGAACCTTAATAGCCAAGGGAGGATTAATTAAGGCTAAGAGGTAATCCATGTCTCAACAAAACCTATTTTCCTTGCTATAATTATCTTCTTTGGCTTCTTCTCTACGCTAGTGTCGTGATGAATCGTTTATAATATTGATGATATGATCTTGATAATTGATGGATAATTTTATGTGGGATCTTGATGATCTTGATGATGATAAGAGGTTCTTGATGATTATGTGATGTTCTTGATAAATCTTGATGTTTATTGTTGTTAAAAGATGAACTATGATCTTGATTATTTAAATATGATTAGAGCCCTAGGATGAATCGTGAAATTCATATTGTGGTATTCTTGATATATTTGGTTGGGAATTCGCATGTTCGGGTGTTAATTATGCTTCGAAATCATGATAGGATATGTGATATTTGATTCTTGCTTTTGATCCGTAAATTGTCTACGTGGTGTCATCAATTGCGTTTAAACATGATGTAACACCCCAGATTTTCAAGACATTTAAAACTTATAATAAAGGTAGAATCTTATTAAATCCCAATATATAAATACAAGCGTTCGGGGTGCTATGCCACACCTGGGCTAGAGAACCCAAGTGCACAGGCTAACTAACTAATATCCTCAAAGCGTAAATACGTAAACGTGGCACGCAGGCCAAAAGGGAAACTATCTACTTCTAAGTTCTAGCGCACTCCAGTGACTTAATCTTCTGTGCCTGAAAGCCAAATATATCTGTTCAGCGAGAGATGCTGGTAACCCACTCCAACGCGTTGAAATACAATACATATAGAGATATATATAGATATACGAAAACCATTTTGAGCATGAAGATATATCCTACGAACTCTAGCTTTAAAAACCGGGAATGACTCGACAGATAAGGCCAGACGCAAGCAACAGTTATAACGAGCATATGCAGTTCACAACAGATAAGGCAGATAAGGCAAAGCATAATCAATGATCATAACCCAACATGAACAATCCCCAATATAAATCTCATAGTCACATCCCCCAAGACACTCGTAATCACAACTCGTCCATGTCACAACACATAACACACTTTGTTGGCGCCACAGGACCAATCGCATGCCCATACATGAGGGTCAGCGCATATAGCTCTGACACAGCCCCGCAGCACCCTGCCCCGTATCGCAACACGGAGGGGTCGATCGCAACCGACCGATGAACCGCAGCTCATCATAGTGTTTGATCGCAACCAAACAGTGGACCGCAGCCCAAGAGAATGTCATCTGACCGCAGCCAGGAAAAAGGACGAACCGCAGCTCGTATAGAAACGTTTGATCGCAACCAAACGGTGGACCGCAGCCCAAGAGTATCAATCTGACCGCAGCCAGCTTCTAAACCGCAGCTCAGGATAACCAATCCGATCGCAACCGAATTGGGGTAACACACACACATAACACATAGCACGCACATGCAACCCATATTACACATTGGGAAGGGGGAGAAAGCGCATAACAAAACCTATGCGTGATCCATCACATACTAAGAATAGTCCTAAGGGGTTCATACTCCTTCCACCTAGGTCAAGGGGATACTAATTCAACTAGCATGCAATATAATAGACTCATAAACCTACGAACGGTACCCGAAACATCAACTAGACATAGGCACGATGAACAGAGTCCGTTGGGACACCACGGGGATCGGGGGAACATCAAACGGGGAAGCCGGGATCCCGAGATGGGATAATTTCTAGCGGGTAGCCGGTGGGTGGGGGCCACCCGCCGGCTGCCCGCCGGAAACTACTATTCCGGGCAGCGGGTCACCGGCGGGTAGCTGCCCGCCCGCCGGCTGCCCGCTGCCGGAGATACACTTTCCGGCCGTGGGTAAGTGGCGGGTCCCCTACCCCCCACTGACTCTTATCACACAATTTCGCCCTGGGATCCATTGTGGAACCCGAAACCATGCTTAGACACTTTACAACGCAATTAACGACAACACGTAGACAATTAACGGATCAAATACGAGAAACGAACGGCACATAACCTATCATGCTTTTCTAAACATAATCAACACCCAAACATGCGATTTCCCCACCCGATAACCCAAGAATAATATCATACGATACAACCTAGGGTTCTAATCACTTTTATATCAACAAGGATACGATTCGTCTTCTAATTGCAAGATTCGGTAAGGATAACACATAACCATCAAGAACTCCATATAATCATCAAGAACACCATAATTATCAAGAATCTCCCAATATCAAGATTATCAAGATCCCTCATGGGATCATCACATCAAACATCAATAATCATCATCATATCTCGCCAATCACAATAATATGGGGAAAACCCTAAGGGGGAATCATAGCTATGAAAATAGGTTTTGTTGAGACATGGGTTACCTCTTAGCCTTAATTAATTCCTTGGCTATGAAGGATCTTTCTTTAAGCTTTCTTGATTTCTTGATTTCTCCTAAGGGGATTCTTGGAACTCTTTGGGTGGTGAGAGATTATTGTGGTGGGGATTCTAGGTGCCTCCTAAGTTCCCTATTTATATATTTAAGACTCCTAGTTAGGGCCTGAATGGTATGGGTTTACTAATTCTATTCCTTATAGGGCTAGGGCTTGTTTTAGGGATAAGGGTCCATGGTCCATAGTGGACCATATTAATTAAAGAGGATCCTAATCATAATCTGAATAGCAAAAGGCCTACTTCCTTTATTCCTAACAGGCTTAAGATTCTTATTCGGGCAAGGGTCCACGGTTCATGGTGGACCTTACTAATTAATTAAAGGTAAACCTAACATAATTAAATCATATTTAATTATTATTAACGGGATTAATTAAATAATTAATCCGGGATTGAAGGCCGTAACACGGGGTGTTACACATGATTTCGGGCTCCACAAAGGATCCCGGGACGTTTATTGTGATAATAAGTCAGTGGGGGGTAGGTGGGGGTAGGGGAAACCCGCCACCTACCCGCTGCCCCATTCGGGCGTCGCCGGCGGGCAAGCGATTGCCCGCCGGGCACCCGCTGCCAGCGGGCAGCCGGCAGGTGGACCTCCACCCGCCGGCCACCCGCAGGTTTTCCCACATCAGGATGGTGGTTTCCTCCATTTGATGTTTCGCCGACCCTCGTGGTGTCCCAACGGACTCCGTTTATCGTGCCTAAAGTCTAGTTTGATGTTTCGGGTACCATTCGTAGGATAAATGAGTCTTATATATATATCGCATGCTAGTTGAATTGGTATCCCGTTGGCCTAGGTAAAAGAAGTATGAACCCCTTTGGATTATTCCTAGTATGTGGATGACCACGCATAGGTTTCATTATACGTTTTCTCCCCTTTCCCAATGTGTTAATATGGGTTGTATGTGCTTGCTATGTGTTATGTGTGCATGATACCCCAATTTGGTTGCGATCAAATTGGTTATTCCTGAGCTGCGGTTCAGAAGCTGGCTGCAGTAAGATTTACACTCTCGGGCTGCGGTCCACCGTTTGGTTGCGATCAAACGTTTTACACGAGCTGCGGTTCATATTCCTGGCTGCGGTCAGATGATCACTTTTGGGTTGCCGTCCACCGTTTGGTTGCGATCAAACGTTTTACATGAGTTGCGGTTCATATTCCTGGCTGCGGTCAAATGATCACTCTTGGGCTGCGGTCCACTGTTTGGTTGCGATTAAACATTATGATGAGTTGCGGTTCTTCGGTCGGTTGCGATCGACCCCTTCGTGTTGCGATACGAGGTAGGGTGCTGCGGGGCCGTGTCAGAGCTATATGCGCTGACCCTCATGTATGGGCATGCGATTGGTCTTGTGGCGCCAACAAAGTGTGCTTGTATGATGAGTTGAATGATGATATACATGAGATGAAGTGAATCCGTGACCATAGGATATATGCTAGTATCTTTACATGCTTGGTTACAACTGTTGAATGTGCCTATCCCATAGGATATATGCTAGTGTCTTTACATGCTTGGTTATAACTATTGAATGTGCTTGTCCCTATTTGTCGAGTCTATTCCGGTTTGAAACTAGAGTTACCTAAGATATATCTTCCTGCTTCAAAATGACTTTTCTTATATATATATATATATATATATATATATATATATATATATATATATATATATATATATATATATATATATATATACTTATACGGTATTTCAACGCGTTAGAGTGGGTTACCGGCATCATTCGCTGAACAGATATATTTGGCTTTCAGGTACAGCTGATTAGTTCCCAGAGCGCGCTAGAAGAGCTTGGAGTAGATAGATAGTTTTCCTTTTTGGCCTGCGTGCCACAATGATGTATCGAGGATAGTTAGTTAGTTTAGCCTGTGCATTTGAGTTCTCCAGCTCGGATGTGGCATAGCACCCCGTACTCTTATATTAAGAAATACTCTATGTTGGGATTTAATGAGAATTTACCTTTATTATACAAGTTCTAAAAGTTTCAAAATTTCGGGGTGTTACAACGGCAGCCGCAGTTGAGGAGCTGGTTTCTCCGGCTATGGAAAGTTAAATACACTCAGCATATAATCAATGACAAATTTGTGGATTCAGCTTCTGGTAACACTTAAGACCATGGTTCTTTAATTACTCTCTGTTCAGGACAAAACAGTTCATTTTTCTGTTTTGGTAACTAGGAAAAGCATTCCCAACCTTGGATCCCAGAACTGAAGAATGTATTGCACATGTAGCGGAGGGTGAAGTGGAAGATATAAACCGCGCTGTGGCAGCTGCTCGCAAGGCTTTGGAGACCGGTAGTATGCTGTCCGATATAAAAAAGAATAGTGGTATATATTTCTTCTTTGGTACCCCTAATGATTTCATTCTTTCCAAAATGCTATTTAGGAATACTGTAAAACTCTAATATAACTAGTAGTATTATAGTTCAATCTTTGTGAATAAAGATTTTTTCCTTTAAAACTAGTATTCCTAAATAGTTCAATCTCTCTGAATAAAGATTTTTCCTTTGCTGTTGATGCGTAGTATATTTGCGAACAAATAATTCTCGGAGTACGAGTTATCGATCCACAGG
Organism: Ipomoea nil; assembly: GCF_001879475.1. Classification (NCBI taxonomy): domain Eukaryota; kingdom Viridiplantae; phylum Streptophyta; class Magnoliopsida; order Solanales; family Convolvulaceae; genus Ipomoea; species Ipomoea nil. The sequence goes on from NW_017619008.1 coordinate 1,099,642, forward strand.
GAAGTGGTTGTATCAAGCACTAGTTACTAATTTATTCATTAGAGCTAATCCTGACAATTGTTTAGATGATGGATTTGCATAAAATAAATAAAATAAAACAGAGATTCAGGATTTTGAAAACAATTAGAGAGAAGATGAGATTCCTGGGATTCAAGTATTTAATCACCTAGTGCCAAATCTTAAGGGCAAAATTAAATGATGGGTTTAAAAAATGTGAGGATGCAATGTGGTATAGAGCTACTCTCGTAGTTACTAACACTAGTGAATTTCCATCTCGTGACTTAAACACCCAATAAAACAAGGTCAAGCATCATTAATTCCTAACTACTACCATCTCTCGATGCGCAATAATCAAGAATTAAATCCCCCTAATAAATTCCACTTTCTCAGGGTACAACACAAGTTAGGCTCAACTCTCGTTGGTGACACAAACGTACAAAGCAAACAAAACAAGTAACTATGACCATTAATTACAAGCATCAAACAATGTTATCACGATTGCAACACAAGTTTAAAACCCAAATAATAATATATTAAAGAATCTAAGAGCTCAGACACATAGGTTCATAAACACTTTAACCCAAGAATCTCTAAAGAATTTAGCCAAGCATGGCTAAATTATACATAGCAAATAATAATAAAGAATAACAAATCATCAAAAGAGTACAAGAATTAACCAGACGATTTTCTCAAATCTCCCTAGTCTTCTTCTGGATCCCCAAGACAACTTGTGGCTCTTGACTTCTCTCTTTCTTGTCTCCAAAGATCTCAGAATTCTGAATTATGGATTGTCTATTCTAAAATCTAAAAAATTGTCTCATTAAGATTGAGGAAGGTGAGATTTTATAGTAGGTACAAAGCTGGGACGGAATTAGAATTTTCCTAAATTAATTAAGAAATTGCCGAATGTTGAATTTGGAAAATGTGTCACCTTTGATTTTAGAAATTGCAGCGCCACCTTTTGTTTGAATTTGGAATTGAAAATTGAATTTGGAAGTTGAAGTTTGAAATTGGTAAATTGGAAACCGCGCCTTTTGATTTGTGGCTGCCTAATTTCTTCAGCTTTGCTCGACATGTCGAGACCTGTTGATCTCGATCACAAAACATTCTAGAAATTTTTGATGGCTCGACACGTCGAGTCCTCTGGGCCCCGAATTTATCCAAAATTGCTCCAAACTCATTCTTGAACTCCCCTTGCTCATATTTTTGACCTAAAATGGTTCAAAAACACTAACAAACACCGTAAAACATTCAAAACGAGTGTAAAACCCATATCCTAATGAGAATAGCAAGGAAAACGTGCATTAAATAAGCAAAATTAAAGAATTTAGTTACTGAGATGATTCAAAATAACTATAAAAACAAGCACAAATGTGATAACATTAGCTGTGTAGTACCATATAGAATCACTATGCTATTTGATCCATTTTGAAGGTGAAAATGTATTTATCTTTATCGTAAAATATAATTTTATGTTGTTTTTTTAATTTTATTGTTTGTGATTGATGTTTTTATCATTATTTGTTTCGATGTTTGTCTCTGTTAGAATAAGGTGTTATTATTGATTATTTCTCTTGTATTGTTTTAATATTATGTGGCTTAGATAGATTGACTTAGTTTAGCTATCTATTAGGATTAGTTAGACTGAGATATATTCTGTAATCCTGATGTCACGTAACAGTTAACGAAAACCTTTTCTCAATCTGGTATCAGACTAGGTTCTTCGCTCTCTCTCAAAACCTCCACCACAATTATCCCCCCTCCTTCCCGCACTCAAATCAACCATGTCATTCGCCAGATCCGATCGTACAGCGTCCGATGGCCAATCTCCGACAGCCGGTGGCTCGCTAGCCGGAGCGCACCACTACGTTACAATGAAACTCACGCTTAAAAATTTCCTTTTTTGGCGTATGTAGATTGTCTCCTTCCTCCGCGGCCAGGAGCTTCTTGGATTCGTGGATGGCAGCCTACCCTGCCCGCCGAAGCTAATCGCCGGAACTCCGGCCACTGACGACGCAGCGTCCAGCGCGGCTGCTCAGTCCGACGCTCCGAACCCGGCTTTCAAAGCCTGGGTACGGCAGGATCAGACCATCATCTCCCTCTTGGTCTCGTCGATGGCAGATGAGACGCTGCATCTTGCTCTTGGGAGGAGCACCTCGGCCGAGATATGGTCCTCCATTACCGGCGCGCTAGGTTCCTCAAGCCAGGTGAGATGCTTAAACTTATTGTCGCAGTTCCAGATGTTGAGGCAGGGAAACTCAACCACTGCAGATTACCTTGGCCGTGCCGGAATACTGGTGGAGTCCCTGATCCAGGCTGGCCGGCCACTCACCTTGATGGAGAAAAATCTATACATCATTCGTGGCCTTCGTCCGGAGCTCAAGACACTCGCCACAGCGCTCACTGCAACCGGCAATTTCGTAACGTTGTCTCATTTGTCTGATTACTTGCAGGCACATGAGTTTATTTTGGTGGATGACTATCCATCCATGGACGGCAGTGTGGTGCACACTGCCATGTATGCCGGCCAAGGTCGCGGGTCTCACAACTCCGGTTGTGGCTGGAATCACAATAGGGGCGGCGGTGGTCGATCGGGTAACGGCAGTGGTGGACGTGGACAAAATCGCGGAGGCGGTCGTGGTGGCCGTGGGAATCCACGGTGTCAAATTTGTAGGTCACACGGTCACACGGTCGTGTATTGTTTTAAGCGATACTCTACGCAGCCACCTGCTCAGGCGCATGTCGCCGTGTCTGGAGAAGCACCATCGTCATCAGCAACGCATACTCCGGATGGATGGTATCCCGACACCGGAGCCACTGCGCACGCAACTCCGGATGCATCAATGATAGGAAATTTCGAGGAGTACGGTGGGCCGGATGTGCTTCGTGTTGGCAATGGGGCAGGTTTGGCAATCTCACGAGTCGGTCACACGTCTATTCCATCCGAAACTAAAAATCTGAATTTAAATGATGTGTTACATGTCCCGCGTTTATCTGTCCCGTTGTTGTCTGTTCATAAATTTACTAATGACAACAACGTATTTTTCGAATTTCATAACAATTCTTTTTTTGTGAAGGATTCCACAACCAGGGAAGTGCTACTTAAGGGTTCTACTTCTGGCGGGTTGTACAAATTTCCACTGTTACGGACACAATATGCGTTCGTCAGTTCCTATGCAACACCTACCATTTGGCATAACAGGCTTGGACATCCGCACACTCAAGTATTAAATAAAATCCTGAAAAGCTGTCCTGTCACGGTCAATAAAAATACCACTCCAGCACTATGTGCATCGTGTCACCTGGGCAAGTCATCTCGATTCAAGCTAGATAGTGTTTCCCATTCTAGCGCAAATGTACTCGATTTAATTTTTACAGATATTTGGGGTCCTTCCCCTGAATTGTCTAGTAGTGGAAATCGTTACTTTTGCTTATTTGTAGACGACTTTTCCAAATTCTGCTGATTTTATCCATTAAGGATGAAATCAGATATATATAAAGTGTTTGAGTCGTTTTGAGTTTTGGTAGAGCGGCAGTTTTCGCGCTCTATCAAGTCCATTCAGTCCGATCTAGGGGGTGAATACCGCAAACTCCACACAACTTTTCAAACCTTAGGTATAAATCATCGCCAATCATGTGCCTATACGCATGAACAAAATGGCACTGTTGAACGCCGTGACAGGCATGTAGTCGAAACTGGTCTCGCATTACTTGCTGAAGGCAATGTCCCGCAACAATATTGGGACTACGCCTTTGAAACAACAATGTGCTTAATCAACTACTTACCATCATCAGCAATCAATTATGAAAGTCCCTACACTCGTTTATTCAAAGTCCCACCACCCTATAGCTTCTTACATGTCTTTGGGTGTCGGTGCTACCCACATCTCCGCCCATAGAATCGACACAAAATTGAGTACCGGTCTATTCCGTGTGTCTTCCTAGGTTACCCACCCTCCTTTAGGGGATATAGATGTGTTGACCTGGCAACCGGGAAAACCTATATTTGCCGCCATGTGCGTTTTGACGAGGCTAATTTTCCTTTTTCAGCAATAGGAGACTGTACACAAGTTACTGCGCCTCTAGAAGTCCCTTGGGCGGTAGCTCCCTTATGTCTACCGGCACCAAGTACTAGCCACGCAGTCTCGTCCAATACTGGCCTCTCTGAAAGTGAGCCTGTATCGCTAGCGAGGGCCCCCCCTCAGTTAGCAATTACTCAGACTGCTCCGGTAAGGGCTCGCAAACGGCGTGCACAACCTCAAAGTCGGGATCATGTTATGCGCCTATGTCACATGACTAAAGGCACGGCTGAGCCCTTCCATGCCTTGACGGCGGTTGCTGATCCTACTTGTTACTCCCAAGCTGTGGGACATCCCCACTGGCGTGAAGCCATGGATCAAGAGTTTAACGCTCTATTACATAATCAAACCTGGCGACTGGTCCCTCCGGAGCCTCACATGAATATCATCGGGTGTAAGTGGGTATTCCGAACAAAACGCACTGCAGATGGGTCGGTCGAACGATATAAGGCTCGGCTAGTAGCCAAAGGGTTCAATCAGGTGGCAGGAGAAGACTTCTTTGATACGTTCAGTCCGGTGGTGAAGCCAACCACGGTACGACTCTTGTTTTCTTTATCTGTAACCAACCAGTGGACTCTCCGACAATTGGACGTACACAACGCCTTTCTGAACGGACATTTAGCAAAGACTGTATACATGAAGCAACCACCGAGGTATGAGGACCCGTCCACACCCGGGCATGTTTGTCATGAGTTACGGTTTACGGATTTCTCCGTCTGCATCAACCGATATTCACGCGTATTCAGACTTTGATTGGGCTGGTTGTCCTGTGGATAGGAAAAGCACGAGTGGGTTTGCGGTCTACTTAGGTGACAACTTAATCTCCTGGCTCTCGAAGAAGCAGCGCACTGTGGCTAGATCCTCCACTGAGGCTGAGTACAAGGCGCTAGCAGATGTCTCCGCAGAGGTTTCTTGGGTTGTTTCGTTGCTACGAGAACTTGGGTTACACTCAGGGAAGCCAGCAACGCTCTGGTGTGATAATCTTGGGGCCACATATCTGTGCGCCAATCCGGTATTCCATGCTCGGACCAAACACGTGGAAATAGACTACAATTTTGTCCGTGACAAGGTGGCTTCCGGTGAGTTCCTTGTTAACTATGTCTCTACGACAGATCAGCTGGCAGATATCTTCACGAAGCCGTTACCTGCTCCGCGGTTTGCTGCTATGCGTGACAAGCTCAATGTTGTAGCTCTCCAACCTTGTGCTTGAGGGGGTGTGTTAGAATAAGGTGTTATTATTTATTATTTCTCTTGTATTGTTTTAATATTATGTGGCTTAGATAGATTGACTTAGTTTAGCTATCTATTAGGATTAGTTAGACTGAGATATATTTTGTAATCCTGATGTCACGTAACAGTTAACGAAAACCTTTTCTCAATCGTCTCTATCTCTTTTGTCAACCTTGAATGGTTTCAACATGGTTGCCAATCATTGTAGATGAGAATTTGCATGATGACATTTTAAAATTTGCAAGTAGTAGTAACCCCTAGAACAACTTGTATTGTATTACAAAATCTTGACTTGGTGGATACAAGAACATGCAAAATGAAGAATCTGAAAGGCTTATCTGGTGAATCAATCTCCAGTAGTGAAACCATGATCCTTGGCTCATTTGGCATCTTCAATATATATATATATATATATATATATATATATATATATATATATATATATATATATATATATATATATATATATATATATATATATATATATATGTTGGTCCCAAAAGAGGTAAGGTGAAAGTCTAGGGGGGGGGGGGGGGGGGTGAATAGACTTTCAAACTTTTTAGCACAGTAGCACAATTGCTAAGCCAGAGATAAACCAAAACTCTTAACTAGATTGTTAGAGTATGGTGCACAGCGGAAATTAATAAACGATACGGTGTGTGTGTAGATCGTGTCAAGATTATTCTCTTGAGAAGCAAGCAAGAGCAGTAAATAAAGAAAGCAGTAAAGAACACAAAGCAATTTATAGTGGTTCGCGAGGTGGTGTAATCCTCCTACTCCACTTGCTCTTTTCTCCAAGAGCCAATTCACTATATCCACCACTTCTTGGTTCCAAGATACAATGAATTTCGTGATTTAGTGCTTTGATCACCAAGCCCACACGAATCACGCCCAGTGACACCAACACTGTTGCTTCGGGTTTCACGTCGCCGCGTTACTTTCCCAGGATTTCACAACTCCGTGCTACTTTCCCCCCGTCTTCTACGATCCGGTAGAAACGTATCTTCCGTGATCTAGTGCTTTGATCACAAAGCCCGCACTAATCACACACAATGTCTTCCGACACTGCTGCTTCGGATCTCACAGCTCCGTGTGACAATCCAGGATTTCACAACTCCGTGTTACTTTCCTCTTTTCCCTTGTTTTGCTCAAAAACAAGTTTTGCCTTGATTCCAACTTTGAGACTCTGTAGATGATCTTCGATGGTGCGCTGAGTCTCTTGAAGTTGATGAAGATTTTAACACTCTTGGATATTTCTTTTGTAAGCTCTGTATCACTCTGAGTGTTTACCTCACAAAGAATATATCAATTTAAGCTCCTGAGATGGAAAGCTTTCTTTGAATCTTGTATGCTCTGTTTAGCTCTGTTCTTGCTCTATTGCGTTCTTGCTTCTTTTCTTCTGCTTTCCAAAGCTTCAATCTTCATCCTTTTATAGCTGGTAATGAGAATATTTCCGTTGGAGAGAAACGTTCTCATTTTTGAATTTCTCTTAGCTGTATAGCCTTTTGTCAGAGGATAAGATAACGTTGCAGATATGTCAGAGATTTCTCTGCAAGTTGAGCTTGAGGTTTTCGCAAAAATGGCGTCCCATAAATTTCCATCTGGTGTAGATCACGCCTCTTGGGATTTTTATCTTCAAAATATAATCTCCAATATAATCCCCTACTAGTTAGACTAGTATTTTTGCTTCTGCAACTTCGTCTTATATTTTCCTCTGTATTTCTCGTGTCTGGGTCTGTATACTGCAAGGAGCTTGTCTGGGTCTGTATACTGCAAGGAGCTTCTTAGGAATTTCTCGTGTCTGGGTCTGTATACTGCAAGGAGCTTCTTCTTATATTTCTCGTGCAAGGAGCTTCTTCTTATATTTCTCGTGTCGTGTCTGGGTCTGTAAAGGAGCTTCTTAGGAATTTCTCGTGTCTGGGTCTGTATACTGCAAGGAGCTTCTTCTTATATTTCTCGTGCAAGGAGCTTCTTCTTATATTTCTCGTGTCTGGGTTCTTATATTTCTCGTGCAAGGAGCTTCTTCTTATATTTCTCGTGTCTGGGTCTGTATTCTGTATACGTCTGGGTCTGTATACTGACCCTATATTTTCCTCTGTATTTCTCGTGACTTGGGAAATCTCTTCCCGGTGAAACTTCATCCCTTGCTATTTTGGGAAATGAAATCTCTATCCCTTGCTAGATTTGGGAAATCTCTTCCCGGTGAAACTTCATCCCTTGCTATTTTGGGAAATGAAATCTCTATCCCTTGCTAGATTTGTCAATTGAAATCTCATCCTTGGATACCAATTTGGGAAACATCCCTTACTTGTTTTGAACTTGCAATCTCATCCCTTGCAATTTATATCTCCAATACCATCGCCTCATACTTTATCTGATGGAATTAAACTTGGCTTCTTTAAAATATGTGAGATGTGAGATTCGAACCTATGACCTTGCATATAATATTTCAAGCTCCTACCATCTCGTCTGTATAACCTTTTGGCTATCTTCTTGTTTCACTTGGTGTACTCCTTTCTTTCCATAGATGCTTGATCTTCAAGATAGCTTCATGCAAACTTTAAGTCACGTTCTTTCTTCTTCGGGATTTCTTGAGGGATTTCTTCTTAAATATCATACGCATACATCTTCCTCTTTTGTTTTCCATTTTCTCTAGGCAAATTCTTGATTTTAGGCTTTATATCTTCTTCATCCATTTCCTCAACTAATGAATTTATTTTTCCCTTTCTTGATCCATGACTCGACTAGTCTAATAAAATAAAATTGGGGATCTACGATTTACAATATGGCATATCAAAATCTATTACAATTTATTCCTAACAATTTCCCCCCTTTTGATAATGCCATAACCTATACTCAAACATTGGCTTTAAATCTTTGAAAAATATTTTCATTTTTGCTCAATTTTATTTTGACAAAGCCAAGATGAGTTTGACAAAAATAATTCTAGGGAAAAGGAAAATACTTGTGAATTAATTTAGACAAGTCCTATACGCATCCTTGATTAATTTTTAACAATTTTTATCTTTTCAAATTTTTGCATGCGTTTAACAATTCTTGTCTTTTAATTTACGAACTAATACATGATAGCAAAAAATAAATCAAAACAGACTTAGATCAGACCATGGGAAATTTTTATTCATATTAGTTGATAGAGGAAATATTATTATAGCCAAAATCATTCCAAAATATAGATATTCAAAAACATCATATTTTTGAGGAGTTCATATCTGATTACCTTCTGGGTTTCTTGACTCCCATGTCAGCTTTCAATATATCCTTGATATGTTCTCTCATCTTGCAGATATCGTTTTTGAACTTTTCACATTCAAATCTCTTAGTCACATTTCCAGCCATGTAATGTCCAAAGGCCTCTTTAATATTGGTGCCCGAAAGAGCTCCGGCTTCCCACCAAATTATGCATTCTTCAAAGCTTCTTTGGAATCCCAAACTTTCACCATTATTGTTGGTATAGTCTCTGAGCTCATACCACATCTCGGTTTGCTTTCTTTTTGCTTCTTCTTCCTTATTCTTCTCAGATATCCATTGAGCTTGATCAGCTTTGGGCCATCTTTTCACCATACTTGGCACATTCTCGGATGTCCAAATTTTCTGTAGTGTTATGGTTCCTTTTGAGCATTCGAACCAATTTCGAGTTTCAGCAACTTTCGATGAGCGTGATCCAAGACTCGGATTTGCAAATTGAGCGAAACCAACTTGGGATTGTTGACCACGTCCTCGTCCACGACCTTTCGTTGGTGCGGCGGTCAAAACTGGCTGTTGCGGTTGACTTCTAAGGATGAATTCATGTTGTTGTAAAGCCAGATGATTGAGAATTTCTTCCCCCCTTATGGCATTATCAATCAAAAAGCCAAGGGATTTAGAATCTTGTTCTTGATTGGCTTTAACAAGCTTGACTCCATCATGTGTTTTGAGAGAAACATCCTGCAAATCAGATATTTTGTTAGCCATAGAGGATAATTCGACCTCAAGGTGATTTATCCTTGTCTCTTGGTCTTGTATGGCCTTTATTTGTCTCATATGTCTTTCATTGTTGATCTTCTCGGTAGCTTCTCGTTCCTTCTTCATCAATTGGATTATCTCCAATAATCCTTCGGTGAGATCTCCTTTTAGATGTCTTTCGGCTCTGTCTATCTTTGTTTGCAGAGCGTTTTGATGTTCCAATAGCTCCTTCAAATTTGTTCGTGTGTCCTCAAAGTGTTGCAAAGAGAGATGTCCTTGCTCGGTAAGAGTTGTTCCAATCTTTTGACACACAACATCACTTGATTCTGTGACTTTTGCAAAAAGTGATGTTAACAAATCATCTTCATCTTCTTCTCGGGTTCGGCTTCTACTCATGTTCAGAGAGTGTAGACTTTTGAACAAATTTCTTCGTGGATCACCAAGAACTGGATTTTCAACAAGCTGCAAATTTTTTTCTGGTGATTCGGCTTCTTCAAGATGGTTTCCAGTTTCTTCTTCAATAATCTCTGTTCTTGAAATAATCTCTGTATTTAAATTGACTTCTTCCAGAGAGTTATTTTGAAGAGACATCAAACAGAGGTGTTATTGTGCACTGGCGCTTCATATAAGTATTCCCCCCCCCCCCCCAATTGATGGTCTGATTTCACCATCAATTTGGTCTCTTAATCCATCCCTTGTAGGGTCCATTGCATTTATATCAATGTTGGTGGGAGTCACATTTGATATCAAAAGTTCAGCACAGTGAACTCTGATAGGAATAGATTCATGCGTTTCAGAAGCTGAAATTGGTACCTCTACAAGTGTACTTCCTTCATTCGCCCTTTCACCAAAATTTTCAAGAAAATCATTGGCTATATTAATTGAAGTATCACCTGGATGATGATGAGTGTCAGTCAACGATCTGTGTAGAGCAATCTGTAGCCTCATTTCATTCTCTTTTTCAATATCATTTGAAGAGACTTGATTGGCATCTTCTTGAGTTGCTGCGGCCACTCCCTTTCCTTTACTGTTCTTTTCTTGAAGCTTCAGTCTATAAACTTGATTTGCATCCATGTTTAGTGCTTCAAGCATTGAGTTAGTTCCTAGCCAATCAAAGGCTAATTATTCACTTTGTATCAACTCTGAATCAACTTTGGAGATAAAAGAGTGATATCTTTCAAGTCTCCATTCCTTCCATGCTTGAACTTGGTTTAATTCCTTCATCAGTTCTGGATCATCTCGAGTTTGTGTTTTGTCGAACACAATGGGTTCAAAATTAGCTTCAACTGCAGATTGATTCGAGATTCTCCTTTGCAAGTCATTGGAGATTTGCACTTCAACTCCTGCAAACTCCATTGGAGTGGTATCTTCTTCCGTTGGCATCTCGGGTATCTCAACTTCATGAGCTTCAGACTCTGCCACTTCCTGAAATGGAATAAGTGCTATAGCGGAGCTTACGGCTTCTTGATCTCTGTTGCTTGGGTTGCTAGAACCCATGTGTGCACTTGCTGCAGATTGAGTTTTACTGTTTCTTTTTCGAGAGCTTTGAGGTGTGCTTGTAGAACCACCTCCTTCTGATCCTTTTCTTCGATTTGTTTTCTTGCCATAATCAGGTCCAAATTTTCTGAAGAGTGTTCTGTAGATTCCAACATTTTTGTGTCTTCTAAGAGGCACATTCTTCTTTCTCAGAATTTCTCCAACAATAAGTTCATACCCAACTTTATGCAAAAAGTGATTTCCTTCAAGTGGTCTGCCATGAGGTTTTGCACTGTTCACAAAGAATAATAGGCGATTGAAGATGTATTTTGCCCAATTAAATTTTATTCCTTGCATGATTCCGTTCATCAGACTCACGGATGTTCCAGATAAATCGTCCACACTTCCAAGCTTATTGTCCAGAATATTGTACATCATCTCTATGAGCATATCATATTCCGGTTTTAGCACGTTCTTTGGCTTGGTTGAGTCGTGAATCACATGTGCTTTTGGACCACGAATTTCGTTCCAGAAGGATTGAGCATCATAATGGTGAGCTTCTGGCATTAGCTCCGAACCAGGAAATTTGAAGCACTCCTTGATGTCTTTTTCACAAATTTGAACATCTGTTCTTCCAACTTTAAAGTGAATCACGTTGTTCTTCACAGTAGCATACAAATAGAACTCGGTCACATCAGTTTCAAAAACTCCAACATATTTGTAGGTGAAGAAGTCGTATAGTCCACAATCCTTCAAAGCATTGAGAATCTTCTTTGCTATTTCCTTGTCGGCTGCTCCAATCATAAAGAACTCCGGATTGAGTGTCATCCCATCAATCAACAGTTGTTGTAGAGTAAGCAGATTTTTGGGTTGCATGGCTTTGGTTCCAGACATGGTGTTCGCCAGTGAGATTGAGAGCTTGAGAGAGAGAGATTTCTGATCTTGATAGAACTGGAAAATTTCGTCTGAGAGGAATACGAAGAGTTTCGTATGGTTTAAGATTATAGAAGAGGTATAAATCTCAGATAGAAATCTCAATTGAGACCCTTAGAATAGGTGTGGTGACAAGGCACTTTTAGAGGTGGAGGTGTCTTTTAGTTAAGGTGTTATTGGGAGAGAGAAAAAGGTTATCATTAGCAGACAAGGGCATTAAATGCCTCACAGTCTCTTAGGTACTCTATATACGTAAGGTGTATAGAGTAAGATGATTATGAATGGACACCTCTGATTATTTTTGAAGATTTGAGAGAGAGGTTGGATTTGGGAGGAGATTTACGAGAGAGAGGATCTGATTTTGTGAGAGAGGGTGAGATTTTTGTGGGATTTAATTTATGGGTGGAAGTTTAAGAGGTATAGGTTTGAAAGGTAAAGAGTTTTTATGGGATTGGGTTTTATGGGGTAGAGGTTTAAAGGGTGGAGGTTTTCAATCGAATCTGATCTCTTCCTTTTTCATCTCAAAAACACTTTCACGTTAGATGTATCATATAAAATCACATAAATATAATCACACAAATTACACATAATTTCGGAAATCACACATATAATTTCGAAACATATATGGATAATTTTTTTTTTTAAAAAAAAAGCAATTAAATCAAATCCATATATAAACATGTATAAGCACGGTAATCTCCTAATCAAAATAAACACAAATTTAGAAAATTAGACAAATTTCAATTAATCACCAAAAATACATAAACACACATACGGTAGTTTCTAAAACACACAATTGTAAGCACAATCAAATATTTAGAAACTAACAAATTACTTTAGATACCAATTAAAATAAACTAATTAAAAACACTTAGCAATTAACACACATATTGGTACGGCAATTTTAACATAAGCAAATATTCATAACACACGTATTATGCCATAGCTATAATTAAAACACATAATCATGCGATTAAATCAAATAAACATAGATTTTCGAAAAAGAATTGCATGGCACATATTTTCACGTTAAATTTCACATGCAATTTTACAAATAGATACTAAACACATAACACTAAATTATCTATGCAATTTTCGAACAAATATATGAACGTACGTATAAAAAAAAAATTATTTGAGCACAAGTATCAAATTTAAATCAAGAGATTAAGTCCAGTGATACTTAGCTCATTTCAAGCATTCCCAATTCATGCCTTAAAGTAGAAAATCTCATTTCGCATAAAGGCTTCGTGAGAATATCTGCAACTTGATTCTCCGTAGGGATATACTCAATTTTTAGATCTTTCTTTTCAACATGATCCCTTATGAAATGATGTCGTATGTCGATATATTTGGTTCTTGAGTGAAGCACTGGATTGTGGGTGATAGCGATTGCACTTGTATTGTCACAAAATATGCTAACATCGTCACAATTCACTCCATAATCCTTCAACTATTGCTTCATCCACAAAATTTGAGCACAACAACTTCCTAAAATCCTGAAATTTAATACTTGAGGACTAGTATTTGACTAGTCAATCCCAAAGTCAAACTTGTACCTTGAGCTTTGAAGGGAATTCCCTTGTTCCTTACATTTCCTAATGTTAGTAAGGGCATTCTTGACCTTACACATAGTGTTAGTATTGTAACCTAACCTAGTAGACATCTTCATTCTATCCCTTACACTTTCTAAAAGTTTAGCTCTACCTTCTCTTTAAAAAGGTGAGTAGTTTTTCCTCCAAGCTAAGTTGAGACCTTGCAAGACTTCAAGAGTTGCTTCTAAGATTCAACCTTTCACCTATTTGGGCACCTAGGAGGGTAATATCTAAGTCCATCTTGTATTTTTGGTTTTATCTTAGGTGTCTTTTCTTAAAGGTAGGATCTTTATGATCTTTTGGTTTGTTCTTGAAGTGGGTTTGGAAAGTGAGCCTTGTGAGGAGCTTGTTGAGGTGTAAAGTGAAGTCTTTTAGTCTACAAGAGGTAACCCCCATGTGAGGGTTTATGCATTTGTCTTGTGCAAATGCATATCTAGAGCTTGTGTTTAGGGTTCTTTTGTGCCATTGCTTGGCATTTCCTATGATTCAAGTCATTTTGTTGTATTGGGTGAGATTTAACATGTTTTGGACTTGAATTTGAGTTTGGAGATAAAATTCGCGAAGTGTGTTTTGTGGTACAGGACATGTACCCGCGGGCGGAACGGCGAGCGGGGCACCACCCGTCGCCCCACACGCAGGTACGGACCTTGTGGGAATGTGTTCCCGCGGGCGGAACCACGGGTGGGGCACTACCCGTGGGTCCACCCGCGGGTACACAAGTGGAGTTGTTTGGGGATTTGTTCCCTGTGATTCTATTTACTCGGTATTTGGTTTTTTGACTTCCCGATGCTCTGTTGTGGAACTATTTGAGTGTCTTCTTGATGTTTCGTATGTCTAGAACTATATGGTAGGTATCCATGTAGGACTTTGGTGTCTTGAATCGTGCTAAGTGTTCAACATTGTGCTTCGTTGAACCGTGATGAGTCTTGTGTGTTCTTCGGAACTACGTTTGGTTTACCCATTTGATAAGCATGCTAGTTTGGTGTTTAAATTCTAGCGTGAGTGTTGTTTGTACCTTCGGTTTGGTTGATGATAACTTGTGTTATTCATCGTTGTTGTTGTTGGGCTGTGACCCATTCCTTGATTGAGTATGTTTCATGCCTTCGTTGCGATCCGTTGATTGATTCTTGTTGAGGTGTGATGCGTGTGTGGCTTTACCTGGATTGCACGATTAGTGGTATGGGACACTAATCACCAAGGTATTGCAGCGGTCCTCGTGGTGGCACTGACGTTATCATAGAGCTATGGCCTTTGTGTAAGGTTCACGTGATTATTACTGGGATAACATGTGTTATCCAGGGCATGTGTTGCCATGTGTGTGTACGGTACCTCGTGTACTATGAAATCGGTGGTTTTGTTGGAGGACTATTGGAGGGGGAACGACGGTTCCCGGGGGAATAAGGTTGGACTTGGTGTACAGGGGTCCTGGAGGTAAAGGTTGGAACTAGATATAAGGTTGGGGTAGCCATAAGGTTGGAACAGGGTATAAGGAAGGCATATCAACTCGTGATGTGTGATGTCACGAGGGCTTGTTAGCCGTGGTTGTGTGTTCTTGGGATGTGTTCCCGTGTTATCTTTGAGAGTGATGAGTCTTGAGTTGGTGTTTGCTCTTGGTTTTACACTTATATATATGTATTCCGTTTCGAAATGATTTTGTATATATATATCCTATCTATGTATGATACTTAACAGGTATTGGAGGGTTACCAGCATTATTCGCTGACCGGGCGTCATCCCATGTTTATTTGTGTTCTTACAGGTGATGTCTAGACGAGAGCGGAGTCTAGTGCCCGATAGTATAGTACCTTTCCTGTGCTCTACGACCTGTGAGCCGATGTAGTGATAGACTCATGAGGTTTTGGGATAGTTGTGAACCATGCAGACTTTGCCGTAGCGTTTATCATTGTTGGTAAACGTGGCGTGACACCCCATGTTTTGGATTTTTCGTTTATCCAGTTACCTTTTATCTTCCGTTGTGCTAGTGTTTTGTTGTGATATCTGCATGTGTTAAGGCTTTTTATATAGCATGTTTTGGGGAGGTGTTACAGCTCGGGTCTACCTATTATTGTGAACTGGCATTTTTGTGCCCAAATGCCTTAAGCCCAAAAATGTATTTATTTATTATATGTTATGTATGCTTTGTACCCAAGCTAGTCAAGCCCACATGTTTGTATAATATATGTACTATCATTATTTTGAGAGCCCAAAATAATGTGTATTTTCTATCAAGCCCTAAACCTATCCAAACCCAAGCTCAACCTAGTAAGTTAACCCTATCTATTGTGTGTATGTATGCACTATAGCAATCCCTTTTGATGAAGAAACCAAACACCTGCTTCGACTCATCAGATGCGCCTCTCCTCCTCTGACCGAACAACTTCATCTCTTCCCTTCTTCCCCTTTGGTGTTCCGGCGTGGGCAGAGCAGCGTGGTGGCGGAGTCCGGTGGTCGTCGTCGGCAAGTAGAGCAGCGCGGTGGTGGTGTTCCATCAACGAGAAGTCTTCCTTTCCCTCGCTCCTCTCGATCAGTGCAGCTCCGGCGAGAACTCCGGGCAGTGCATCAACGGTGGTATCAGTCTGCTTCAAGTGGAGCAAATGACGGCGTGGTGTTTTCCTACTCGGCGGTCTTCTTTCCTCCCCGGCTGAAGCAGCGGCGGCAGTTTGGAGTCTTTGCGGTGGTGATGCGTGACGGCGGGGTGATGGTGAAGCTCCGCCGACCGTATCACCGTTCCGGCGGTCTCCCTCTCTTGCGTTTCCAGTGTGCGTGGCGGGTGGTGGAAACACCCGTGGTTCCACCCTCAGTTTCCCAGCATGAAGAAGACGAAGAAGAAGATTGGTGAGCCTCTGTTTCTTGTTGCTTGATGTTGTTAGTTGGGTTAAGTAGTTTTTATGTTAGGTAAGTTAATAAGTGGTTAATTAGTGTAGTAGGTTGAGAGGTGGTTATGTTGGTGGGTCGCTTAGGTTCGAACCATGTTAAGGTATTAAGCTTCTAATTGCTAGTTTTTATTATATAGTTTATCTTGAGCTTGGCCATTAGTTTATTTACTAGTATTGTTGCTTAAGTTTTTAATAGGATGGTTAGTTTAGTGGTAAGATGGGTGGTTGTATTAGTGAGTAGCTAGGGTTTGATTCCCATGAATGTTTAAGTTTTAATTATTATCTCTATCCCTTAATACTTGGTTATGAATTTAGTTACTAGTGCTTTAATGTTGTGATTAAATTTACAATAGGATGCCTAGTCTAGATGGTTAGACTTGTGGGTAATTTAGGGAGGAATTAGAGTCTAATTCCCTTTATGAGCTTAATTAGTTTTAATTAGTGCTTTTGTTAATAGTGAAGATCCGGTTTAATCCACAGATTCCCGGTAGCTTGGCTTTTTGTATTTGAGCCTAAGTTGGCGTTGTTTTTGGATGTTAAGCGAATGAGGTAACCCATGCTTTACAAAATCTATTTTGCTTACCTATATGATGATTTATTGGATTCTACATGTGATTTTGCTATGAAATGTGAGTGTTATGCATTGTCTTGTGAAAATGCATATCTAGAGCTTGTTATTAGGGTTCATGTATGCCATTGCTTGGCTATTCCTTTGATTCAAGTCATTTTTTTTTGTATTTGGTGAGATTTTGGATGTTTTGGACTTGAATTTCAGCTTGATGTTGAAAATCCCCAAAGGGATATTTTGGTACAGGGTATTGTACCCGCGGGCAAAACGGCGTGTAGAGCTCCACCCGCCGCCCCACCCGCGGGGTACAAGGCCGGTGGGAGTTGGTTTCCGTGGGCGGAACCACGGGTGGGGGTCCACTCGTGGCCCCACCTGCGGGGTACAATGTTAGCTTGTGCGGGAATTTGTTCCCCGTGATTTTTTTGACTCATTTTTGGTGTTTTGACTTCCCGATGTTCTTTTGTGGAACTATTTGAGTGTCTTCTTGATGTTTCATATGTCTAGAACTATATGGTAGGATTCCGTGTAGGTTTTGGTTTCTTGAATCGTGCTAAGTGTTCAACCTTGTGATTCGTTGAACCATGATGAGTCTTGTGTGTTCTTCGGAACTAGGTTTGGTTTACCCGTTTGATAAGCATGCTAGTTCTGTGTTTAAATGCTAGCGTGTGTGGTTTGTCCTTTTCTATTGTGGATGATGACATGTGTTAATCATCGTTGTTGTCGGGTTGTGATATTTTCCTTGTTGAGTATGGTTTCATATCTTCGTTGAGATCCGTTGATTAATTCCTATGATGGTGTTGTGTGTGTGGCTATACTTGGATTGCACGATTAATGGTATGGGACATTAGTCACCAAGGTACGGCAGTGGTCCTCGTGGTGGCTATGACGCGAATATGGAGTTTGTGACCTGTGTGATGGGTTCACGTATTTCTTGGGAGACATGTGTTGCCATGTGTGTGATCGGTACCCTCGTGTACTATGAATTGGTGGAACTTGTTGGTGGTTTGTTGGTGGATGGGGACGACGGTCCTCGGAGGAATAAGGTTGGACTTGTATGTACAGGGGTCACAGAGGTAAAGGTTGGAACTAGACATAAGGTTGGGGGTAGCCATAAGGTTGGAACCGGGCATAAGGAAGGATTATGATTCGTGATGTGTGATGTCACGAAGGCATGTGTTACCGTTGTGCGTTCCTCTATTCGTGATGAGTGATGTCACGAAGGCATGTGTTGCCAATATGTGTCTTTATTCTCTTGTGTTGTGCATCTCGGGTGGTATTCTACTGAGTGATGGTAGAATACACCTTGAGCATTACTTATGTTGTCATTGTTTACTTCTTGTTGTCTTGGGATGTGTTCCCTTATTCTTATTGAGAGTGATATAGAGTCTAGTGGTTGATTTCTATCCTTGGCTTTGAACTTATACATATAGTATCCCGTTTCAAAAATGATTTTGTATATACTATCTATGTATAATATTTAACATGTATTGGTGGGTTACCAGCATTATTCGCTGACAGGGCGTCGTCCCATTTATCTATGTGCTTTTCAGGTCCCAAGTAGTGGCGAGCGCGATATAATGATGGATAGTGTAGTTCCCCGGACATTATTAGCTGTGTTTTGGGCCTGTGAGCCTTTTATGTCAAACAATATATTGTTGTTGTTTTATCCTTGTCCCTGGTTATACTGATTATGTGGATGGTTTTCTCGCATGTGCGTTCACCTTAGCGTGGACGTGGCATAACATTCCTCGTTTTCCAGTTTATATAGTTAGACTTCCGCTGTGTATGCTTATATTGTGGTTAGATATCTTGCATGTTTAAGTTTAAATTGGCATGGAAATCGGGGGTGTTACATGTAGTGCTCGGATGATGCCCCCTTAAAGGGAAGGAAGAGTGCATATAGTGTAGATGGTCTTTCGAATTGTTGACATGTGTACCACATCAACTAGTATTCCATATCCATCCTCCACGTGTCCCATGGATGCCAAAAGGATCAATTACCAACCTATAGCTAACCTTGTTAGTCATGCGCTAGGGAATGGCGCACCACCCCCACCCTGCCACGCCATGGCCTGAGGTGGCCATCTGGACATGCCGTCGGCCACTCGCCAGCCGTTGGTCAAAGCTGCCAGCCTAAAAATATAGGGTAAATACTAGGTGTCGCGCTTTAATATACAAGAGTTGGTGTGGTTTGGTAGGTTGAATTTTACATTTTATGTTAGAGGTCTCAGGTTCAACCCTTGTTGGCAACATCTTAACTTATTTTATAAAATCGTTGTCTTTGTAGTGTTCTTAAAAAACAACAATTGTTATATAAAATGTCTTGGTGGGTTGAGACATGTATGTTATGTTAGAGGTCTTAAGTTCAACCTTTATTGGTAGTATTTTAACTCAACGTTTTATAAAACCGTTGTCTTTATACAATAATAATGCGCAAAGACAACGATTATATAAAATCGTTGTCTTAAAAAAAACGTGCAACGACAATAGTTTTATAAAATCCTTGTCGTTGTAGTATTGTGTATTCCAATGCTATTACAGACAACACATAAATGACAACGGTTGAATAAAACCGTTGCCTTTTAAAAAATACAAATGCGCAAAGACAACGGTTTTTTATAACCGTTGTCATTGTAGTGTTGTGTCTTCAAGTACGCTTAAAGACAACATATCAAAGACAACGGTTAAATTAAACCGTTGTTGTTATAGTGTTGTGTATTCAAGTGCTATTAAAGACAACACACAAATGACAACGGTCAAATAAAACCGTTGTCTTTAAAAAAATAATAATGCGCAAAGAACCATTGTCTTTGTAGTGTTGTGTATTCAAGTAAACTTAAAGACAACATATCAAAGACAACAGTTAAATAAAACCGTTGTCTTAAAAAAATAAAGAACGTGCAACAACAACGGTTTTATAAAACCATTGTTAGTATAGCGTTGTGTATTCAAGTGCGACCGTAAGCTGAGGCTAGAGTTCCGTTTGGGGCTGTAGCCGCTGGGAACCCTTATCAAGAACAAAACGTAGGGAGGGACCGTGGACGGCTGGAGCTCCGGCAACAACATTTTCACAGGAATTTAAACGGCAAACATTTTCACAGGAATTTGAACGGCAATTACGAGGAAGCTTAGCTATGCAGCGCTGCTATATGGGTAGGCTACAGTGAGGAAGAGAGATAATGCATACTTGATCAGGTTTGTTCTTTTACATTCCGAGTTCATTTTTTTTTTCTTTGGGGTTCTTTTTTTCCCATATCTATACTAAACTGCCCAAGGCTGTTAAGGAATATGTTGATTTGACTTCCTTGGATGTAAGTGGTTGATATTTGATTTCATTTTTTTCTTTAATTGGAAGAAATGTGATATCAATGAAGGTTTCTTTGCCTCGCGATAATGGCGGAGAGAAAGAGAACAGAGACGAGTTAGCAAGTGGAGAGCGGGAGCTAGGAGGATCAGAGGTTGCTAACGCTGAGCATGAGGCCATTTGCAACGGAGAGAAAGAAGATCCGGAGGTAGAGGGCGGGGATGAGCACTGTTGTAACACCCCGTGTTACGGCCTTCAATCCCGGATTAATTATTTAATTATTTCCTTAATAATAATTAAAAAGGGATTTAATTTGGCTAGGATTCCCTTTAATTAATTAATGTGGTCCACCATGGATCGTGGACCCTTGCCTAAACTAGAGTCTTAAGCCTATTAGGAATAAAGTGAGTAAACCTTTTTATTTATTAGGAATGAAGAAAGTAGGCCTTTACTATTCAGATTATGATTCGGATTCCCTTTAATTAATTAATATGGTCCACTAGGGACCATGGACCCTTATCCCTAAACCAAGTCCTTAGTCCTATAAGGAATAGAATTAGTAAACACATACCATTCAGACCATAATCGGGACTCCTAGATATATATATAAGGACATAGGAGGCACCTAGAAGTCACACCACAATAAATATCACCACACAAGAATTCCCAAAGGACTCCCCACCACCAAGCCTAGGGAGATCAAACGGATGGAAATCTTAGGGAAGAACCTTAATAGCCAAGGGAGGATTAATTAAGGCTAAGAGGTAATCCATGTCTCAACAAAACCTATTTTCCTTGCTATAATTATCTTCTTTGGCTTTTTCTCTACGCTAGTGTTGTGATGAATCGTTTATAATATTGATGATATGATCTTGATAATTGATGGATAATTTTATGTGGGATCTTGATGATCTTGATGATGATAAGAGGTTCTTGATGATTATGTGATGTTCTTGATAAATCTTGATGTTTCTTGTTGTTAAAAGATGAACTATGATCTTGATTATTTAAATATGATTAGAGCCCTAGGATGAATCGTGAAATTCATATTGTGGTATTCTTGATATATTTGGGTGGGAATTCGCATGTTCGGGTGTTAATTATGCTTCGAAATCATGATAGGATATGTGATATTTGATTCTTGCTTTTGATCCGTAAATTGTCTACGTGGTGTCATCAATTGCGTTTAAACATGATTTCGGGCTCCACAAAGGAACCCGGGACGTTTATTGTGATAATAAGTCAGTGGGGGGTAGGTGGGGTAGGGGAAACCCGCCACCTACCCGCTGCCCCATTCGGGCGTCGCCGGCGGGCAAGCGATTGCCCGCCGGGCACCCGCTGCCCGATTTCTCGCTGCCAGCGGGCAGCCGGCAGGTGGACCTCCACCCGCCGGCCACCCGCTGGTTTTCCCACATCAGGATGGTGGTTTCCTCCATTTGATGTTTCCCCGACCCTCGTGGTGTCCCAACGGACTCCGTTTATCGTGCCTAAAGTCTAGTTTGATGTTTCGGGTACCATTCGTAGGATAAATGAGTCTTATATATATATCGCATGCTAGTTGAATTGGTATCCCGTTGGCCTAGGTAAAAGAAGTATGAACCCCTTAGGATTATTCCTAGTATGTGGATGACCACGCATAGGTTTCATTATACGTTTTCTCCCCTTTCCCAATGTGTTAATATGGGTTGTATGTGCTTGCTATGTGTTATGTGTGCATGATACTCCAATTTGGTTGCGATCAAATTGGTTATTCCTGAGCTGCGGTTCAGAAGCTGGCTGCGGTCAGATTTACACTCTCGGGCTGCGGTCCACCGTTTGGTTGCGATCAAACGTTTTACATGAGCTGCGGTTCATATTCCTGGCTGCGATCAGATGATCACTTTTGGGATGCCGTCCACCGTTTGGTTGCGATCAAACGTTTTTCATGAGTTGCGGTTCATATTCCTGGCTACGGTCAAATGATCACTCTTGGGCTGCGGTCCACTGTTTGGTTGCAATCAAACATTATGATGAGCTGCGGTTCATCGGTCGGTTGCGATCGACCCCTTCGTGTTGCGATACGAGGCAGGGTGCTGCGGGGCCGTGTCAGAGCTATATGCGCTGACCCTCATGTATGGGCATGCGATTGGTCCTGTGGCGCCAACAAAGTGTGCTTGTATGATGAGTTGAATGATGATATACATGAGATGAAGTGAATCCGTGACCATAGGATATATGCTAGTATCTTTACATGCTTGGTTACAACTGTTGAATGTGCCTATCCCATAGGATATATGCTAGTGTCTTTACATGCTTGGTTATAACTATTGAATGTGCTTGTCCCTATTTGTCGAGTCTATTCCGGTTTTGAAACTAGAGTTTCCTAAGATATATCTTCCTGCTTCAAAATGACTTTTCTTTTATATATATATATATATATATATATATATATATATATATATATATATATATATATATATATATATATATATATATATATACTTATACGGTATTTCAACGCGTTAGAGTGGGTTACCGGCATCATTCGCTGAACAGATATATTTGGCTTTCAGGTACAGCTGATTAGTTCCCAGAGCGCGCTAGAAGAGCTTGGAGTAGATAGATAGTTTTCCTTTTTGGCCTGCGTGCCAATATGATGTATCGAGGATAGTTAGTTAGTTTAGCCTGTGCATCTGAGTTCTCCAGCTCAGATGTGGCATAGCACCTCGTACTCTTATGTTAAGAAATACTCTATGTTGAGATTTAATGAGAATTTACCTTTATTATACAAGTTCTAAAAGTTTCAAAATTTCGGGGTGTTACAACTGCAGCCGCAGTTGAGGAGCTGGTTTCTCCGGCTATGGAAAGTTAAATACACTCAGCATATAATCAATGACAAATTTGTGGATTCAGCTTCTGATTACACTTAAGACCATGGTTCTTTAATTACTCTTTGTTCAGGACAAAACAGTTCATTTTTCAGTTTTGGTGACTAGGAAAAGCTTTCCCAACCTTGGATCCCAGAACTGAAGAATGTATTGCACATGTAGCAGAGGGTGAAGTGGAAGATATAAACCGCGCTGTGGCAGCTGCTCGCAAGGCTTTGGAGACCGGTAGTATGCTGTCCGATATAAAAAAGAATAGTGGTATATATTTCTTCTTTGGTACCCCTAATGATTTCATTCTTTCCAAAATGCTATTTAGGAATACTGTAAAACTCTAATATAACTAGTAGTATTATAGTTCAATCTTTGTGAATAAAGATTTTTTCCTTTAAAACTGGTATTCCTAAATAGTTCAATCTCTCTGAATAAAGATTTTTCCTTTGCTGTTGTATATTTGCAAACAAATAATTCTCGGAGTACGAGTTATCGATCCACAGGGAAGTGGTTGTATCAAGCACTAGTTACTAATTTATTCATTAGAGCTAATCCTGACAATTGTTTAGATGATGGATTTCCATAAAATAAATAAAATAAAACAGAGATTCAGGATTTTGAAAACAATTAGAGAGAAGTTGAGATTCCTGGGATTCAAGTATTTAATCACCTAGTGCCAAATCTTAAGGGCAAAATTAAATTATGGGTTTAACAAATGTGAGGATGCAAGGTGGTATAGAGCTACTCTCGTAGTTACTAACACTAGTGAATTTCCACTCTCGTGACTTAAACACCCAATAAAACAAGGTCAAGCATCATTAATTCCTAACTACTACCATCTCTCGATGCGCAATAATCAAGAATTAAATCCCCCTAATAAATTCCCCTTTCTAAAGGTACAACACAAGTTATGCTCAACTCTCGTTGGTGACACAAACGTACAAAGCAAACAAAACAAGTAACTATGGCCATTAATTACAAGCATCAAACAATGTTATCACGATTGCAACACAAGTTTAAAACCCAAATAATAATATATTAAAGAATCTAAGAGCTCAGACACATAGGTTCATAAACACTTTAACCCAAGAATCTCTAAAGAATTTAGCCAAGCATGGCTAAATTATACATAGCAAATAATAATAAAGAATAACAAATCATCAAAAGAGTACAAGAATTAACCAGACGATTTTCTCAAATCTCCCTAGTCTTCTTCTGGATCCCCAAGACAACTTGTGGCTCTTGACTTCTCTCTTTCTTGTCTCCAAAGATCTCAGAATTCTGAATTATGGATTGTCTATTCTAAAATCTAAAAAATTGTCTCATTAAGATTGAGGAAGGTGAGATTTTATAGTAGGTACAAAGCTGGGACGGAATTAGAATTTTCCTAAATTAATTAAGAAATTGCCGAATGTTGAATTTGGAAAATGTGTCACCATTGATTTTAGAAATTGCAGCGCCGCCTTTTGTTTGAATTTGGAATTGAAAATTGAATTTGGAAGTTGAAGTTTGAAATTGGTATATTGGAAACCGCGCCTTTTGATTTGTGGCTGCCTAATTTCTTCAGCATTGCTCGACGTGTCGAGACCTGTTGATCTCGATCACAAAACATTCTAGAAATTTTTGATGGCTCGACACGTCGAGTCCTCTGGGCCCCGAATTTATCCAAAATTGCTCCAAACTCATTCTTGAACTCCCCTTGCTTATATTTTTAACCTAAAATGGTTCAAAAACACTAACAAACACCGTAAAACATTCAAAACGAGTGTAAAACCATATCCTAATGAGAATAGCAAGGAAAACGTGCATTAAATAAGCAAAATTAAAGAATTTAGTTACTGAGATGATTCAAAATAACTATAAAAACAAGCACAAATGTGATAACATCAGCTGTGTAGTACCATATAGAATCACTATGCTATTTGATCCATTTTGAAGGTGAAAATGTATTTATCTTTATCGTAAAATATAATTTTATGTTGTTTTTTTAATTTTATTGTTTGTGATTGATGTTTTTATCATTATTTGTTTCGATGTTTGTCTCTGTTAGAATAAGGTGTTATTATTTATTATTTCTCTTGTATTGTTTTAATATTATGTGGCTTAGATAGATTGACTTAGTTTAGCTATCTATTAAGATCAGTTAGACTGAGATATATTCTGTAATCCTGATGTCACGTAACAGTTAACGAAAACCTTTTCTCAATCTGGTATCAGACTAGGTTCTTCGCTCTCTCTCAAAACCTCCACCACAATTATCCCCCCTCCTTCCCGCACTCAAATCAACCATGTCCTCCGCCGGATCCAATCGTACAGCGTCCGATGGCCAATCTCCGGCAGCCGGTGGCTCGCTAACCGGAGCGCACCACAACGTTACAATGAAACTCACGCTTAAAAATTTCCTTTTTTGGCGTATGTAGATTGTCTCCTTCCTCTGCGGCCAGGATCTTCTTGGATTCGTGGATTGGAGCCTACCCTGCCCGCCGGAGCTAATCGCCAGAACTCCGGCCACTGACGACGCAGCGTCCAGCGCGGCTGCTCAGTCCGACGCTCCGAACCCGGCTTTCAAAGCCTGGGTACGGCAGGATCAGACCATCATCTCCCTCTTGGTCTCGTCGATGGTAGATGAGAGGCTGCATCTTGCTCTTGGGAGGAGCACCTCGGCCGAGATATGGTCCTCCATTACCGGCGCTCTAGGTTCCTCAAGCCAGGTGAGATTCTTAAACTTATTGTTGCAGTTCCAGATGTTGAGGCAGGGAAACTCAACCACTGCAGATTACCTTGGCCGTGCCGGAGTACTGGTGGAGTCCCTGATCCAGGCTGGCCGGCCACTCACCTTGATGGAGAAAAATCTATACATCATTCGTGGCCTTCGTCCGGAGCTCAAGACACTCGACACAGCGCTCACTGCAACCGGCAATTCTGTAACGTTGTCTCATTTGTCTGATTACTTGCAGGCACATGAGTTTATTTTGGTGGATGACTATCCATCCGTGGACGGCAGTGTGGTGCACACTGCCATGTATGCCGGCCAAGGTCGCGGGTCTCACAACTCCGGTTGTGGCCGGAATCACAACAGGGGCGGCGGTGGTCGATCGGGTAACGGCAGTGGCGGACGTGGACAAAATCGCGGAGGCGGTCGTGGTGGCCGTGGGAATCCACGGTGTCAAATTTGTAGGTCGCACGGTCACACGGTCGTGTATTGTTTTAAGCGATACTCTACGCAGCCACCTGCTCAGGCGCATGTCGCCGTGTCTGGAGAAGCACCATCGTCATCAGCAACGCATACTCCGGGTGGATGGCATCCCGACACCGAAGCCACTGCGCACGCAACTCCGGATGCATCAATGATAGGAAATTTCGAGGAGTACGGTGGGCCGGATGTGCTTCGTGTTGGCAATGGGGCAGGTTTGGCAATCTCACGAGTCGGTCACATGTCTATTCCATCCGAAACTAAAAATCTTTATTTAAATGATGTGTTACATGTCCCGCGTTTATCTGTCCCGTTGTTGTCTGTTCATAAATTTACTAATGACAACAACGTATTTTTCGAATTTCATAACAATTCTTTTTTTGTGAAGGATTCCACAACCAGGGAAGTGCTACTTAAGGGCTCTACTTCTGGCGGGTTGTACAAATTTCCACTGTTACGGACACAATATGCGTTCGTCAGTTCCTATGCAACACCTACCATTTGGCATAACAGGCTTGGACACCCGCACACTCAAGTATTAAATAAAATCCTAAAAAGCTGTCCTGTCACGGTCAATAAAAATACCACTCCAGCACTATGTGCATCGTGTCACCTGGGCAAGTCATCTCGATTCAAGCTAGATAGTGTTTCCCATTCTAGCGCAAATGTACTCGATTTAATTTTTACAGATATTTGGGGTCCTTCCCCTGAATTGTCTAGTAGTGGAAATCGTTACTTTTGCTTATTTGTAGACGACTTTTCCAAATTCTGCTGATTTTATCCA
The DNA here is from genome assembly GCF_001879475.1 of Ipomoea nil. Taxonomy (NCBI): domain Eukaryota; kingdom Viridiplantae; phylum Streptophyta; class Magnoliopsida; order Solanales; family Convolvulaceae; genus Ipomoea; species Ipomoea nil. The sequence continues at coordinate 1,126,501 of NW_017619008.1, forward strand.
TTAAGGATGAAATCAGATATATATAAAGTGTTTGAGTCGTTTCGAGTTTTGGTAGAGCGGCAGTTTTCGCGCTCTATCAAGTCCATTCAGTCCGATCTAGGGGGTGAATACCGCAAACTCCACACAACTTTTCAAACCTTAGGTATAAATCATCGCCAATCATGTGCCTATACGCATGAACAAAATGGCACTGTTGAACGCCGTAACAGGCATGTAGTCGAAACTGGTCTCGCATTACTTGCTGAAGGCAATGTCCCGCAACAATATTGGGACTACGCCTTTGAAACAGCAATGTGCTTAATCAACTACTTACCATCATCAGCAATCAATTATGAAAGTCCCTACACTCGTTTATTCAAAGTCCCACCACCCTATAGCTTCTTACGTCTCTTTGGGTGTCGGTGTTACCCACATCTCCGCCCATAGAATCGACACAAAATTGAGTACCGGTCTATTCCGTGTGTCTTCCTAGGTTTCCCACCCTCCTTTAGGGGATATAGATGTGTTAACCTGGCAACCGGGAAAACCTATATTTGCCGCCATGTGCGTTTTGACGAGGCTAATTTTCCTTTTGCAGCAATAGGAGACTGTACACAAGTTACTGCGCCTCCAGAAGTCCCTTGGGCGGTAGCTCCCTTATGTCTACCGACACCAAGTACTAGCCACGCAGTCCCGTCCAATACTGGCCTCTCTGAAAGTGAGCCTGTACCGCTAGCGAGGGCTCCCCCCCCCCCCCCTCAGTTAGCAATTACTCAAACTGCTCCGGTAAGGGCTCGCAAACGGCGTGCACAACCTCAAAGTCGGGATCATGTTATGCGCCTACGTCACATGACTAAAGGCACGGCTGAGCCCTTCCATGCCTTGACGGCGGTTGCTGATCCTACTTGTTACTCCCAAGCTGTGGGACATCCCCACTGGCGTGAAGCCATGGATCAAGAGTTTAATGCTCTATTACATAATCAAACCTGGCGACTGGTCCCTCCGGAGCCTCACATGAATATCATCGGGTGTAAGTGGGTATTCCGAACAAAACGCACTGCAGATGGGTCGGTCGAACGGTATAAGGCTCGGCTAGTAGCCAAAGGGTTCAATCAGGTGGCAGGAGAAGACTTCTTTGATACGTTCAGTCCGGTGGTGAAGCCAACCACGGTACGACTCTTGTTTTCTTTAGATGTAACCAACCAGTGGACTCTCCGACAATTGGACGTACACAACGCCTTTCTGAACGGACATTTAGCAGAGACTGTATACATGAAGCAACCACCGGGGTATGAGGATCCGTCCACACCCGGGCATGTTTGTCATGAGTTACGGTTTACGGATTTCTCCGTCTGCATCAACCGATATTCACGCGTATTCAGACTTTGATTGGGCTGGTTGTCCTGTGGATAGGAAAAGCACGAGTGGGTTTGCGGTCTACTTAGGTGACAACTTAATCTCCTGGCTCTCAAAGAAGCAATGCACTGTGGGTAGATCCTCCACTGAGGCTGAATACAAGGCACTAGCAGATGTCTCCGCAGAGCTTACTTGGGTTGTTTCGTTGCTACGAGAACTTGGGTTACACTCAGGGAAGCCAGCAACGCTCTGGTGTGACAATCTTGGGGCCACATATCTGTGCGCCAATCCGGTATTCCATGCTCGGACCAAACACGTGGAAATAGACTACAATTTTGTCCGTGACAAGGTGGCTTCCGGTGAGTTCCTTGTTAACTATGTCTCTACGACAGATCAGCTGGCAGATATCTTCACGAAGCCGTTACCTGCTCCGTGGTTTGCTGCTATGCGTGACAAGCTCAATGTTGTAGCTCTCCAACCTTGTGCTTGAGGGGGTGTGTTAGAATAAGGTGTTATTATTTATTATTTCTCTTGTATTGTTTTAATATTATGTGGCTTAGATAGATTGACTTAGTTTAGCTATCTATTAGGATTAGTTAGACTGAGATATATTCTGTAATTCCTTATGTCACGTAACAGTTAACGAAAACCTTTTCTCAATCGTCTCTATCTCTTTTGTCAACCTTGAATGGTTTCAACATGGTTGCCAATCATTGTAGATGAGAATTTGCATGATGACATTTTAAAATTTGCAAGTAGTAGTAACCCCTAGAACAACTTGTATTGTATTACAAAATCTTGACTTGGTGGATACAAGAACATGCAAAATGAAGAATCTGAAAGGCTAATCTGGTGAATCAATCTCCAGTAGTGAAACCATGATCCTTGGCTCATTTGGCATCTTCAATATATATATATATATATATATATATATATATATATATATATATATATATATATGTTGGTCCCAAAAGAGGTAAGGTGAAAGTCTAGGGGGGGGGGGGGGGGGTGAATAGACTTTCAAACTTTTTAGCACAGTACCACAATTGCTAAGCCAGAGATAAACCAAAACTCTTAACTAGATTGTTAGAGTATGGTGCACAGCGGAAATTAATAAACGATACGGTGTGTGTGTAGATCGTGTCAAGATTATTCTCGTGAGAAGCAAGCAAGAGCAGTAAATAAAGAAAGCAGTAAAGAACACAAGGCAATTTATAGTGGTTCGCGAGGTGGTGTAATCCTCCTACTCCACTTGCTCTTTTCTCCAAGAGCCAATTCACTATATCCACCACTTCTTGGTTCCAAGATACAATGAATTCCGTGATCTAGTGCTTTGATCACCAAGCCCACACTAATCACGCCCAGTGACACCAACACTGTTGCTTCGGGTTTCACGTCACCGCGTTACTTTCCCAGGATTTCACAACTCCGTGCTTGTAACACCCCGTGTTACGGCCCCTAAAACCATTTAATTAATTAATCAATAGCCCAAGAGAAAGAATAAATCATAATGATTAATTAGGGAAAAAGGCCCACCATAGTCCATGGGCCCTCATATATAAACCCAACCCCTAAACCCAATCCTTAGTTCCAAAAGGAATAGAATTAGCGAGCCTATAATATTAGTTCCTAATTAGGACTCCTAAATATATAAATAGGGGACTTAGGAGGCACCTAGAACTTCCCACAAAAATAACGCCCCACCACCCCAAAAGAGCTCCAAGAATCCCCTTAGGAGAAATCAAGAAAGCAAGGAAGCTTAAAGAAAGATCCTTCATAGCCAAGGAATTAATTAAGGCTAAGAGGTAACCCATGTCTCAACAAAACCTATTTTTATAGTTATGATTTCCCCTTAGAGTTTCCCCTTATTATTGTGTTTTAATGATTGGTAGTGATTATTATTGATGTTGATGTGATGATCCCATGAGGGATCTTGATAATCTTGATGTTGGGAGATTCTTGATAATTATGGTGTTCTTGATGACTATATGGGGATCTTGATAATTATATGGAATTCTTGATGATTATGTGATGTTCTTGATGGTTGGATGTTATTCTTGATGCTTATGTGTTATTCTTACCGAATCTTGTAATTATAAGGCAAATCGTATTCCTGTTGATGTAAAAGTGACTAGAACCCTAGGTTGTATCGCATGATTTATCGGGAGTGGAAATCGCATGTTTGGGTGTTGATTATGTTTAGAAAAGCATGATAGGTTATGTGTCGTTCGTTTCTCGTATTTGATCCGTTAATTGTCTACGAGTTGTCGTTAATTGCGTTGAAAAGTGTCTAAGCATGGTTTCGGGTTCCACAACGGTTCCCGGGGCGAAAAGTGATGAAAAGAGTCAGTGGGGGGTAGGTGGGGGGTAGGGGACCCACCACCTACCCATGGCCGTAAAACACCGCCCGGCAGCGGGTGGCCGGCGGGCGGGCAGCTGCCCGCCGGCGACCCGCTGCCCGGAACAGTAGAATCCGGCGGGCAGCCGGCGGGTGGCCCCCACCCACCGGCTACCCGCTGGAAAATTGTCCCACCCGGGACCCCGGCTTCCCTGTTTGATGTTCCCCGTTCCCCGTGGTGTCCCAACGGACTCCGTTTATCATGCCTATGTCTAGTTTGATGTTTCGGGTACCGTTCGTAGGTTTATGAGTCTATTATATTGCACGCTAGTTGAATTGGTATCCCGTTGACCTAGGTGGAAGAAGTATGAACCCCTTAGGACTATTCTTAGTAAGTGATGGATCACGCATGGGTTTTGTTATACGTTTTCTCCCCCTTCCTAATGTGTAATGTGGGTTGCATGTGCTTGCTATGTGTTATGTGTGTGCTACCCCAATTCGGTTGCGATCGGATTGGTTATCCTGAGCTGCGGTTCAGAAGCTGGCTGCGGTCAGATTGATACTCTTGGGCTGCGGTCCACCGTTTGGTTGCGATCAAACGTTTCTATACGAGCTGCGGTTCGTCCTTTTTCCTGGCTGCGGTCAGATGACATTGTCTTGGGCTGCGGTCCACTGTTTGGTTGCGATCAAACACTATGATGAGCTGCGGTTCATCGGTCGGTTGCGATCGACCCCTCCGTGTTGCGATACGGGGCAGGGTGCTGCGGGGCCGTGTCAGAGCTATATGCACTGACCCTCATGTATGGGCATGCGATTGGTCCTGTGGCGCCAACAAAGTGTGTTATGTGTGGTGACATGGACGAGTTGTGATTACGAGTGTCTTGGGAGATGTGACTATGGGATTTATATTGGGGATTGTTCATGTTGGGTTACGATCATTGTTTATGCTTTGCCTTATCTGCCTTATCTGTTGTGAACTGCATATGCTCGTTATAACTGTTGCTTGTGTCTGGCCTTATCTGTCGAGTCATTCCCGGTTTTAAAGCTAGAGTTCGTAGGATATATCTTCATGCTCAAAATGGTTTTCGTATATCTATATATATCTCTATATGTATTGTATTTCGACGCGTTGGAGTGGGTTACCAGCATCTCTCGCTGAACAGATATATTTGGCTTTCAGGCACAGAGGACTAGAGCACTGGAGCGCGCTAGAACTGGAGCGTAGAAGTAGAGTAGTTTCCCTTTCGGCCTGCGTGCCATATTATGCATTGTGTTTCAATGGATATTAGTTAGACAGCCTGTGCACCTGGGTTCTCTAGCCCAGGTGTGGCATAGCACCCCGTACACTTATGATATACTTTGGGATGTAATGAGATATTACCTTTATTATATAAGCTTAAAATGTCTTGAAAATCTGGGGTTTTACAGTGCTACTTTCCCCCCGTCTTCTACGATCCGGTAGAAACGTATCTTCCGTGATCTAGTGCTTTGATCACAAAGCCCGCACTAATCACACCCAATGTCTTCCGACACTGCTGCTTCGGATCTCACAGCTCCGTGTGACAATCCAGGATTTCACAACTCCGTGTTACTTTCCTCTTTTCCCTTGTTTTGCTCAAAAACAAGTTTTGCCTTGATTCCAACTTTGAGACTCTGTAGATGATCTTCGATGGTGTGCTGAGTCTCTTGAAGTTGATGAAGATTTTAACACTCTTGGATATTTCTTTTGTAAGCTCTGTATCACTCTGAGTGTTTACCTCACAAAGAATATATCAATTTAAGCTCCTGAGATGGAAAGCTTTCTTTGAATCTTGTATGCTCTATTTAGCTCTGTTCTTGCTCTATTGCGTTCTTGCTTCTTTTCTTCTGCTTTCCAAAGCTTCAATCTTCATCCTTTTATAGCTGGTAATGAGAATATTTCCGTTGGAGAGAAACGTTCTCATTTTTGAATTTCTCTTAGTGGTATAGCCTTTTGTCAGAGGATAAGATAACGTTGCAGATATGTCAGAGATTTCTCTGCAAGTTGAGCTTGAGGTTTTCGCAAAAATGGCGTCCCATAAATCTCCATCTGGTGTAGATCACGCCTCTTGGGATTTTTATCTTCAAAATATAATCTCCAATATAATCCCTTACTAGTTAGACCCTAGTTAGACCTTCTTATATTTCTCGTGTCTGGGTCTGTATACTGCAAGCAGCTTCTTCTTATATTTTCCTCTGTATCCAGACTTCATCTCTTCAATTGACTTGGGAAATCTCTTCCCGGTGAAACTTCATCCCTTGCTATTTTGGGAAATGAAATCTCTATCCCTTGCTAGATTTGTCAATTGAAATCTCATCCTTTACTTGTTTTGGACTTGCAATCTCATCCCTTGCAATTTATATCGCCAATTGGATACCAATTTAGGAAACATCCCTTACTTGTTTTGGACTTGCAATCTCATCCCTAATTGGATACCAATTTGGGAAACTTCATCCCTTCACTTGTAAACTTCATCCCTTAGTCAATTTGGAAATCTCATCCTCTTTGACTTTGCAAATTGCATCCCAAACCATCGCCTCATACTTTATCTGATGGAATTAAACTTGGCTTCTTTAAAATATGTGGGATGTGAGATTCGAACCTGATGCAATTAAACTTGGCTTCTTTAAAAGATGTGGGATGTGAGATTTGAACCTATGACCTTACATATAATGTTTTAAGCTCTTACCATCTCGTCTGTATAACCTTTTGGTTATCTTCTTGTTTCACTTGGTGTACTCCTTTCTTTCCATAGATGCTTGATCTTCAAGATAGCTTCATGCAAACTTTAAGTCACGTTCTTTCTTCTTCGGGATTTCTTCTTGAATATCATATGCATACATCTTCCTCTTTTGTTTGCCATTTTCTCTAGGCAAATTCTTGATTTTAGGCTTTATATCTTCTTCATCCATTTCCTCAACTAATGAATTTATTTTTCCCTTTCTTGATCTATGACTCTTCTAGTCTAATAAAATAAAATTGGGGATCTACGATTTACAATATGGCATATCAAAATCTATTACAATTTATTCCTAACAATTTCTCCCCTTTTGATAATGCCATAACCTATACTCAAACATTGGCTTTAAATCTTTGAAAAATATTTTCATTTTTGCTCAATTTTATTTTGACAAAGCCAAGATGAGTTTGACAAAAATAATTCTAGGGAAAAGGAAAATACTTGTGAATTAATTTAGACAAGTCCTATACGCATCCTTGATTAATTTTTAATCAATTTTTATCTTTTCAATTTTTTGCATGCGTTTAACAATTCTTGTCTTTTAATTCACGAACTAATACATGATAGCAAAAAATAAATCAAAACAGACTTAGATCAGACCATGGGAAATTTTTATTCATATTAGTTGATAGAGGAAATATTATTATAGCCAAAATCATTCCAAAATATAGATATTCAAAAACATCATATTTTTGAGGAGTTCATATCTGATTACCTTCTGGGTTTCTTGACTCCCATGTCAGCTTTCAATATATCCTTGATATGTTCTCTCATCTTGCAGATATCGTTTTTGAACTTTTCACATTCAAATCTCTTAGTCACATTTCCAGCCATGTAATGTCCAAAGGCCTCTTTAATATTGGTGCCCGGAAGAGCTCCGGCTTCCCACCAAATTATGCATTCTTCAAAGCTTCTTTGGAATCCCAAACTTTCACCATTATTGTTGGTATAGTCTCTGAGCTCATACCACATCTCGGTTTGCTTCCTTTTTGCTTCTTCTTCCTTATTCTTCTCAGATATCCATTGAGCTTGATCAGCTTTGAGCCATCTTTTCACCATACTTGGCACATTCTCGGATGTCCAAATTTTCTGTAGTGTTATAGTTCCTTTTGAGCATTCGAACCAATTTTGAGTTTCAGCAACTTTCGATGAGCGTGATCCAAGACTCGGATTTGCAAATTGAGCGAAACCAACTTGGGATTGTTGACCACGTCCTCGTCCACGACCTTTCGTTGGTGCGGCGGTCAAAACTGGCTGTTGCGGTTGACTTCCAATGATGAATTCATGTTGTTGTAAAGCCAGATGATTGAGAATTTCTTCCCCCCTTATGGCATTATCAATCAAAAAGCCAAGGGATTTAGAATCTTGTTCTTGATTGGCTTTAACAAGCTTGACTCCATCATGTGTTTTGAGAGAAACATCCTGCAAATCAGATATTTTGTTAGCCATAGAGGATAATTCTACCTCAAGGTGATTTATCCTTGTCTCTTGGTCTTGTATGGCCTTTATTTGTCTCATATGTCTTTCATTGTTGATCTTCTCGGTAGCTTCTCGTTCCTTCTTCATCAGTTGGATTATCTCCAATAATCCTTCGGTGAGATCTCCTTTCAGATGTCTTTCGGCTCTGTCTATCTTTGTTTGCAGAGCGTTTTGATGTTCCAATAGCTCCTTCAAATTTGTTCGTGTGTCCTCAAAGTGTTGCAAAGAGAGATGTCCTTGCTCGGTAAGAGTTGTTCCAATCTTTTGACACACAACATCACTTGATTCTGTGACTTTTGCTAAAAGTGATGTTAACAAATCATCTTCATCTTCTTCTCGGGTTCGGCTTCTACTCATGTTCAGAGAGTGTAGACTTTTGAACAAATTTCTTCGTGGATCACCAAGAACTGGATTTTCAACAAGCTGCAAATTTTCTTCTGGTGATTCGGCTTCTTCAAGATGGTTTCCAGTTTCTTCTTCAATAATCTCTGTTCTTGAAATAATCTCTGTATTTAAATTGACTTCTTCCAGACAGTTATTTTGAAGAGACATCACAGAGGTGTTATTGTGCACTGGCGCTTCATATAAGTATTCCCCCCCCCCCCCCCCCCCGCCCCCCAATTGATGGTCTGATTTCACCATCAATTTGGTCTCTTAATCCATCCCTTGTAGGGTCCATTTCATTTATATCAATGTTGGTGGGAGTCACATTTGATATCAAAAGTTCAGCACATTGAACTCTGATAGGAATATATTCATGCGTTTCAGAAGCTGAAATTGGTACCTCTACAAGTGTACTTCCTTCATTCGCCCTTTCACCAAAATTTGCAAGAAAATCATTGGCTATATTAATTGAAGTATCACATGGATGATGATGAGTGTCAGTCAACGATCTGTGTAGAGCAATCTGTAACCTCATTTCATTCTCTTTTTCAATATCATTTGAAGAGACTTGATTGGCATCTTCTTGAGTTGCTGCGGCCACTCCATTTCCTTTACTGTTCTTTTCTTGAAGCTTCAGTCTATAAACTTGATTTGCATCCATGTTTAGTGCTTCAAGCATTGAGTTAGTTCCTAGCCAATCAAAGGCTAATTCTTCACTTTGTATCAACTCTGAATCAACTTTGGAGATAAAAGAGTGATATCTTTCAGGTCTCCATTCCTTCCATGCTTGAACTTGGTTTAATTCCTTCATCAGTTCTGGATCATCTCGAGTTTGTGTTTTGTCGAACACAATGGGTTCAACATTAGCTTCAACTGCAGATTGATTCGAGATTCTCCTTTGCAAGTCATTGGAGACTTGCACTTCAACTCCTGCAAACTCCATTCGAGTGGTATCTTCTTCCGTTGGCATCTCGAGTATCTCAACTTCATGAGCTTCAGACTCTGCCACTTCCTGAAATGGAATAAGTGCTATAGTCGAGCTTACGGCTTCTTGATCTCTGGTGCTTGGGTTGCTAGAACCCATGTGTGCACTTGCTGCAGATTGAGTTTTACTGTTTCTTTTTCGAGAGCTTTGAGGTGTGCTTGTAGAACCACCTCCTTCTGATCCTTTTCTTCGATTTGTTTTCTTGCCATAGTCAGGTCCAAATTTTCTGAAGAGTGTTCTGTAGATTCCAACATTTTTGTGTCTTCTAAGAGGCACATTCTTCTTTCTCAGAATTTCTCCAACAATAAGTCCATACCCAACTTTGTGCAAAAAGTGATTTCCTTCAAGTGGTCTGCCATGAGGTTTTGCACTGTTCACAAAGAATAATAGGCGATTGAAGATGTATTTTGCCCAGTTAAATTTTATTCCTTGCATGATTCCGTTCATCAGACTCACGGATGTTCCAGATAAATCGTCCACACTTCCAAGCTTATTGTCCAGAATCTTGTACATCATCTCTATGAGCATATCATATTCCGGTTTCAGCACATTCTTTGGCTTGGTTGAGTCGTGAATCACAGGTGCTTTTGGACCACGAATTTCGTTCCAGAAGGATTGAGCATCATAATGGTGAGCTTCTGACATTAGCTCCGAATCAGGAAATTTGAAGCACTCCTTGATGTCTTTTTCACAAATTTGAACATCAGTTCTTCCAACTTTAGAGTGAATCACGTTGTTCTTCACAGTAGCATACAAATAGAACTCGGTCACATCAGTTTCAAAAACTCCAACATATTTGTAGGTGAAGAAGTCGTATAGTCCACAATCCTTCAAAGCATTGAGAATCTTCTTTGTTATTTCCTTGTCGGCTGCTCCAATCATAAAGAACTCCGGATTGAGTGTCATCCCATCAATCAACTGTTGTTGTAGAGTAAGCAGATTTTTGGGTTGCATGGCTTTGGTTCCAGACATGGTGTTCGCCGGTGAGATTGAGAGCTTGAGAGAGAGAGATTTCTGATCTTGATAGAACTGGAAAATTTCGTCTGAGAGGAATACGAAGAGTTTCGTATGGTTTAAGATTATAGAAGAGGTATAAATCTCAGATAGAAATCTCAATTGAGACCCTTAGAATAGGTGTGGTGACAAGGCACTTTTAGAGGTGGAGGTGTCTTTTAGTTAAGGTGTTATTGGGAGAGAGAAAAAGGTTATCATTAGCAGACAAGGGCATTAAATGCCTCACAGTCTCTTAGGTACTCTATATACGTAAGGTGTATAGAGTAAGATGATTATGAATGGACACCTCTGATTATTTTTGAAGATTTGAGAGAGAGGTTGGATTTGGGAGGAGATTTACGAGAGAGAGGATCTGATTTTGTGAGAGAGGGTGAGATTTTTGTGGGATTTAATTTATGGGTGGAAGTTTAAGAGGTATAGGTTTGAAAGGTGAAGAGTTTTGATGGGATTGGGTTTTATGGGGTAGAGGTTTTAAGGGTGGAGGTTTTCAATCCAATCTGAACTCTTCCTTTTTCATCTCAAAAACACTTTCACGTTAGATGTATCATATAAAATCACATAAATATAATCACACAAATTACACATAATTTCGGAAATCACACATATAATTTCGAAACATATATGGATATTTTTTTTAAAAAAAAAAAAAAAGCAATTAAATCAAATCCATATATAAACATGTATAAGCACGGTAATCTCCTAATCAAAATAAACACAAATTTAGAAAATTAGACAAATTTCAATTAATCACCAAAAATACATAAACACACATACGATAGTTTCTAAAACACACAATTGTAAGCACAATCAAATATTTAGAAACTAACAAATTACTTTAGATACCAATTAAAATAAACTAATTAAAAACACTTAGCAATTAACACACATATTGGTACGGCAATTTTAACATAAGCAAATATTCATAACACACGTATTATGCCATAGCTATAATTAAAACACATAATCATGCGATTAAATCAAATAAACATAGATTTTCGAAAAAGAATTGCATGGCACATATTTTCACGTTAAATTTCACATGCAATTTTACAAATAGATACTAAACACATAACACTAAATTATCTATGCAATTTTCGAACAAATATATGAACGTACGTATAAAAAAATTTATTTGAGCACAAGTATCAAATTTAAATCAAGAGATTAAGTCCAGTGATACTTAGCTCATTTCAAGCATTCCCAATTCATGCCTTAAAGTAGAAAATCTCATTTCGCATAAAGGCTTCGTGAGAATATCTGCAACTTGATTCTTCGTAGGGATATACTCAATTTTTAGATCTTTCTTTTCAACATGATCCCTTATGAAATGATGTCGTATGTCGATATGTTTGGTTCTTGAGTGAAGCACTGGATTGTGGGTGATAGCGATTGCACTTGTATTGTCACAAAATATGCTAACATCGTCACAATTCACTCCATAATCCTTCAATTGTTGCTTCATCCACAAAATTTGAGCACAACAACTTCCTGCAGCAATATATTCGGCCTCGGCGGTACTAGTTGCGATGGAATTTTGGTTTTTGCTAAACCAAGAAAATGGCCTTCCTCCCAAGAATTGACACGTTCCGGAGGTGCTTTTTCTGTCTATTTTATAACCTGCAAAATCCGCATCTGAAAAACCAGTTAGCGTAAAATCTGTATCTTTAGGATACCACAATCCAACATTGATTGTGCCCTTCAAGTATCTTATGATTTTCTTTGTTGCAGTGAGGTGGCTTTCTTTTTGATTTGCTTGGAATCTTGCACACACTCCCACAGCATAAGAAATGTCCGGCCTGCTTGCAGTGAGGTATAGTAGTGAACCAATCATTCCTCTATATTTCGTTTGTTCGACATCTTTTCCATCTTCATCTTTGTCTAGCCTTATTGATGTACTCATTGGAATTTTGATCGATGATTTACCATCAAGGCAAACTTCTTTATCAAGTCGCGGGTGTACTTTGCTAGATTGATGAATATTCCTTCATTCAATTGTTTGACTTGTAAGCCCAAGAAATAATTCAATTCACCCATCATGCTCATTTCGAATTTATTCTGCATAAGCTTCGAAAATTTCTCACACAAAGAATTGTTAGTGCTTCCAAAAAATAATATCATCAACATATATTTGCACTAATAAAATATGATCACCATCTTGAATTCTAAAGAGAGTTTTGTCAACAAGGCCTTTGGTGAATCCACAGCTTATCAAGAACATTGACAAGGTATCATACCAAGCTCTAGGTGCTTGTTTCAACCCATACAATGCCTTTTTAAGTTTGTAGATTTTATCACCTTCGCCTTTTACCTCAAAACCTGGGGATTGTTCGACATAAACTTCTTCTTCGAGTAGTCCATTCAAGAATGCGCTTTTCACGTCCATTTGATAAATAGTGAAATCTTTGTGTGCGGCGTAGGCTAAGAAAATCCTTATAGCTTCGAGTCTGGCTACCGGTGCAAAGGTTTCATCAAAATCTATTCCTTCTTCTTGAGAGTATCCTTTTGCAACGAGCCTTGCTTTATTCCTAACGATCACGCCTTCTTCGTTTGCTTTGTTCCGGAAGACCCATTTAGTTCCTACAACATTGTGGTTCATTGGTCTTGGAACAAGTTCCCAAACGTCATTTCTTTTGAATTGATCGAGTTCCTCTTGCATGGCGTCAATCCAACTTGGATCATTTAGAGCTTCGTCCACTTCTTTTGGTTCAATCTGAGATAGATAACATGTGAACAATGCTTCCATGGTAGATGATCTTGTTTTCACGCCATCTCGAACATTTCCGATCACTAATTCTGGTGGGTGATTTTTGAGCCATCTTAAGTCTGGTTCAAAAGGGTGAATGGTGCTGGGTGGATTCACTGGTTGAGAAGAGGTAGCACTGGTTCGAATTTCTGCTTTATTTTCTAGATTTCCAACTTCTCCAGTAATTGCATCCAAGGGCTGATTTGCAATTTCCACTTCAACTGCATCCCTGAGTTGATTTGCAATTTCAATACCAATTGCATCCCGCACTTCATTTCTTACTGGATGAGAGATGAGATTTTCTAGAGAATTAATTTCCAACTCATCCATTCCCTGCAAAATATTTTCTTCACACGTATCATCAGTATCACAAAAATCAATATGACACTTGTTACCATTTTGTTCAATATTTTCGCCATTTTCGTCTAGAGCATCAATATTGACGTGTGATTTTTCATCAAATACCACGTGTATGGATTCTTCAACACTCTGAATGCTTTGCTGGTAGTCGAATATCCTAGAAAAATTCCTTCATCTGCATGCTCATCAAAAGCTTTTAGATGCAATTTATCATTAATATGAATAAAGCACTTGCATCCAAAAATATGAAAATAACCAATATTTGGTTTTCTCCCTTTATATATCTCATATGGCGTTTTGTTATACTGCTTATGGATCATGCTTCGATTTTGCGTTTAGCATGCAGTATTGATAGCTTCCGCCCAATATTGTTTCGGGAGACCGGCTGCACTAATCATCACTTGTGCGGCTTCTTTAAGCGTCCAGTTTCTTCTTTCGGCAACACCGTTTTGTTGTGGTGTTCTAGCGGCAGATAATTGATGAGAAATTCCATGTGAATTGCAAAAAGCTTGTATAACTCCATTCACGAACTCGGTTCCACGATCGGTTCAGATTTTTGATATTTGCAATTCTTTCTCATTTTGTAGTTGCTTCAACAGCTTCGGCAACACTTGTTCAACTTCACTTTTCTTCTTGAGAAACACGGTCCAAGTGTACCTGGAAAAATCATCAACAACAACAAGAGTATATTTCTTACCACTTACACTTATTGGATCAACCGGTCCAAATAAGTCCATGTGTAACAAGCTTAGCGGTCTTGATGTTGATTCATGCGTCTTAGACTTGAATGATGATTTGATTTGCTTTCCGCGTTGGCATGCATCACACACTTGGTCCTTCTTGAAGATAATACTTGGTAGACCTTCAACTAGATTTTTCTTTGCAAGCTGATTGATAGTCTTGAAGTTTAAATGGTTGAGCTTTTTGTGCCATTCCCAATTTGCTTCATTCGAATTTCTGGCCATTAAGCATACTGAATCTTTGCTTGTGCTTGACAAACATATTTTTACACTTTAATTTATATAGGTTTTTATAATATATTTATATTTATTGTTTGTTATTATATTTTATTTGTAATGTTTTTAGAGCTCAAGAGTTAAGTAGTTAAAATAAATGTTTTACTTTAATTTTGGGCTTAGTGTTGGGTTTTATGTTTATTTGCTTTTCAAGGGCCCATTTCCTTAATTACATAGTGAATTCAAAGCCCAAGACATAAGTCTTAAACTTTAATAATTTAAAAAAAAAAAAAGAGAACTTTTGTTTGTTGTTATGTTCCTAAGCAGCACGTACAATACGAAGGCAACGGCAGAAAATCTCGTCGACCAATTTATGCGACAGCGTGCGGCATCTCCTGCGGAAGACTTCGTCGCTTGGTGGAGAAAAATTAGGAAAATGAGTGGTAGAAAATAGCCTAGGTCCATTTTGGAAAGTTATAAATAGTGGAAGATTTCTATTCTAAAATGTTCATTATTCCCCTCTCGATTATTCTGTAAAGTTGTTATCAATGTCCATTCATTGCTAATTTCTTTAGCTTGGTTTAGTGAATTGAAGCCCCGGAATTGATTATGCTGTAAGATTATTTATTTATTTTTATTATATAATTTTTATGCATTTGAGTATTAAATATTCTTCTAAGTTATTTGAATAGTTGTATCATTTAATTGCTAGGGAGGCCTACTAGTTATTTACTTGATATAATTATTTGCTATATTAGATAATGTTGTGCTACAAATTATCCTAATATTCAGTAGCAACTGGGTTAATTATTGACGACTTAGTGATAATTGGACTCGGGTAGAATATTTTCCTAAATTAAATGCAACCGCTTGTGCTTGTGTTATTTAGTTTGTCGGTTTTCCTAGTTCCTATTGCTGCTATTAAATTAAATCTATAGCGCTTGTCTTAGGTTATTTAGTAGTTAGGGGTAATTAAACCGCGTGTGCTTTAGTTACCTACAACTAAGGGAAAACGGAAATGAAATAATTTCACGACAAATATTCAATTGCATATTAATTGCTTTATGAATCAATGATTAGTGTTATATTCCGGTGGTGGATCTTTACTAACCAAGGTCTCCTATTATAAGTGTTTTCGATATATTATTTTCATTGCTTTATTCGTTCAATTAAATTTCTTGTTTATTTAAATTCTCTTTTATTTTATCTTTATTCTCGATATATTCCAAACCCCCCTACCTTTAATTTGAGCACAAAAGTTAAACTAGTTACTCCTCGTGGGATCGATCCTTACTCCCGCTACTACGTTTGTAAGGTTTTAATTTGGAAGCCTATGACAGCTCACCAAATTTTGGCGCCGTTGCCAGGGAGATTTTCTAGCTTATTTTGTGTTTATTTATTTATTTATTTATTTATTTCGTTATTTGTTTAATTGTTTTTCATTTGTCCCAAAAAAAATTAAAAAATCTTTTCTTTCGTTACTTTTACATAATTGTTGCACTATCTTTAACGGTTTATGCCTATAACTCGATCTGCTAGCAAAGAAGTCTTGCCATACAATCCAGAAATTGAAAGAACTGTACGCAGGTGGAGGAAACAAGCTTCGAGAAAATTGAAGTTTAGTGATCTGGCTACCGATTCTACCAATTCTGATTTAGAAGAGGAACCCATGGCTCAAAATCAGACCTTAAAAGAGCTCGGAGCTCCAAATTTAGATCACCAACCTTTATGCATCACTTTCCCTGCTCTGGATGCTAATGTCCAATTTGAATTAAAATCTGGATTAATTCATCTTTTGCCTTCTTTTCATGGACTTACAGGTGAAGACCCTCACAAGCACTTGAAGAAATTCCATGTGGTGTGTTCAAGTATGAAACCCACAAGGGTTACTGAAGAACAAATCAAGTTGAGAGCCATCCCATTTTCTTTGAAAGATTCAGCGAAGGATTGGCTATATTATTTACCTTCCGGAAGCATCACCACATGGAATAACTTAAACACACTATTCCTTGAAAAATATTTCCCAGCTTCAAGGGCGGCCAACATTAGAAAGGAAATTTGTGGTATAAGGCAAAACAATGGAGTCATTATATGAATATTGGGAGCGTTTCAAAATGCTTTGTGCAAGCTGCCCACACCATCAAATCAGTGAGCAATTACTCATTCAGTACTTTTATGAAGGACTTTTTCCAATGGATAGAAGCATGATCGATGCTGCAAGCTGTGGTGCTTTAGTTGACAAGACACCGGACGCTGCAAGAACTCTAATTGCAAACATGGCTGCAAATTCTCAACAGTTTGGCAATAGAATAGTCCAACCGTCTAAGCAAGTGAATGAGGTAAATATTTCTGCCCTTGAACAACAAATTTCTGGTTTAACTACTCTTGTCCATCAATTAGCAGTAGGAAATATGCAAACTATTAAAGCATGTGGAATTTGCTCGGTAGTTGGGCATCAAACTGATGCCTGCCCAACTCTTCAAGAAGAACCTATTGAACAAGTCAACATGGCTGGAGGTTTTCCTGGACAACCTCAAGGTAAGTATGATCCATTTTCCAATACATATAATCCTGGATGGAGGGATCACCCAAACTTTAGCTATGGGAACTCACAAGGGAACCAGTTTGTTCAGAATCGTGCCAATTTTCAGCAGTACAGACAACCATTTCCTTCAAGACAACAACCAACCCAAAGCTCTAGCCCAGGTATGAATCTAGAAGATATTGTTAAATCTCTTGCTACTAACACTTTGCAGTTTCAACAAGAAACACAAATATTCCAACAAGAGACAAGAGCTAGTATTCAAGAAACAAAGGCTAGTATTCAAAACTTGGAAAGACAAATGGGCCAACTAGCAACTACGGTTAGTCGGTTGGAAGCACAGAGCTCTGGCAAACTACCCTCTCAAACAATTGTTAATCCTAAAGAGAATGTAAGTGCAATTAATGTTGAAAGTATGTCGCTGGAAATGAATGTTCATTTGAATAAGGAAATAAGTGCAGGAATCATTGCCAACAATAAAGAGAAGTCCCAAGGTAAGCTTTCTTCTTTTTCTGATTATGAACCAGTACCCCCATTTCCTCAAGCTCTTTTAGAACCAATAAGAGGAAACTCAAATAATGATCTATATGAGACCTTTCGTGAATGTGATGCTAATAAACCACTTTTAGATTCTATGGAAAAAGTACCTCGCTATGCAAATTTTCTAAAAGAGGTATGCACTATGAAAAAGAAACGAAATAATAAAAGAATTAAGGAAGCGAAAGTGCAAGAGAATGTCTCTATGGCTAGTCAAAGCAATCTTCCTGAAAAGTGCAAAGACCCAGCTATGTTTACTATTCCATGCATGATAAGTGGGGTGAAATTTGAAAATGCTATGTTAGATTTAGGAGCTTCTATTAATGTCATGCCATATTCTGTTTATGCTTCTTTAAATCTTGGACCCCTGAATAAATCTAGTATAATAATTCAATTGGCTGATGGATCTACTACATATCCTAGGGGTGTGATTGAGGATTTGATTGTTGACGTTGATAACTTGGTTTTTCTTGCTGATTTTTATGTGCTTGATATGAAAAATAATAATCATATTTTGTTAGGAAGGCCATTCTTAAAAACTGCAAAAACAAAAATTGATATTCATAGTGGTATGCTTACTATGGAGTCTAATGGTAAACTTGTGACTTTTAATATTTATGATACCATGAAATCTCCTAGTGATGATAATTTTGCAATTTTTGTTGATTCTTTGAACTTTGTTACATTTGATGAATTTGCTTCGAATGAAAAAGAAAGAAATAATAAATCATCTTTGAGTACTAATCTGCATGAAGGGACTGTTTCTTTGAATACTCATAATCATCGAAGGTACTCAAAAAGACGATGGAAATTTAAAGAAATATCATAAGTCGAGCGAACTACGATAAACAAAGGCGCTGCTTGGGAGGCAACCTAAGGTGTGTTTGTTCCATTTTTTTTCTTTTATTCCATTTCCCATTCAATAACCCTTTTTCTGTGCTTTTTTTTTGTTCAACATTGGGGACAATGTTGATAATAAGTGTGGGGGAGGGAATTTAGTTTTATTATTTGTTTGCATATGTCAAAATTTTCAAAAATTTTCACAAATATTTTACTAGTATTTTATGCAAAATAAGTATTATTTTGGAAAAAATTATTTTATTTTTCCTTTATTGGAATTCATAACATGATTGAATAAATAGTTTGGCAAATTGTGACTAGTTTGTTAACATTTCTTGTTTGATATGTAGTGGCTATATTAAGTAAGCAATAAACCTGTGAGTGTTTTGAGCCATTGACTGACACTTCGGTCTTATTTTCTTTCTATTGTGAGATTTCTTCCATAATTTTGTTTCTCTAGAACTTGCCTTGATTCTCTTTTAAAGCTAATTAGACCATGCATGATTCAAGTGTGATTAAGGCCATTATTTGATCTTGAGCCTCACTAGCCAAATAACCGGTTTGTCCTATGATTTATTTCCCCTTGTTAACCACGCACTTTGAGCTTTATGGCCATTCTTTTCTTTATTTTGAACCACATTACAAGCCTTTTATATCTAAAAATAATGCCTTCACCCAGCTGAATAACTAGTGGAGCAAATTCTAGATTATGCTTGAAATCTACGTGAGTTGTGAAGAATAAGTGTGGGGGAGATCACTTTTGTTAATATGATTGAGAGTGAGGCGGGTTGTATCTTCATTGCCAATTTGTCGTTGGTCTTCTATGAAAAAGAAAATGAAGACAGTTCATGATTCAAAAAAAAAAAAAAAAGTATGGAAATTTGAAATAATGAAATGAAAAAAATGGAGAATATATGTTCGAAAAAAAAAAAAAAGATGTTGCTGAAAATTTATATGAAAAATGAGAAAGAATCAGCAGTTTCTTCTGAGTCTGAAGTTACCTCTAAATAAATGAAGCAAGGGGAATTTCTGGTAATATTGAAGAAGTCTTTATTTTTGAGAATGATAGTTGAAGTGTCAATGAGAAATGCTTTGAATGGAAATTGAGGGTGTTAGATTACTTGTACTTATTTGCTCCTCTAGTTTGAAGCTTTTGTTTAAACTACTTTCCTAAATATTCCCTACCTTAACCCTAGCCCCATTGCAACCTGTGGAAAGTCCTTATGATTTGTGTCATGCATGACTCTTGTAGTGGTGATTGAGAAGATATGCAAGCCTATGGTAGAGCAATTTTATAGGAATGAACTTGAGTGAAATTAATACCCATCAAACACTTGAGTGATGAGTGATATCCCTGTGATGGCTTACTTATTTAGTTCTCTCAATTTTCAGACAGGGGTGCTACCTTATTAATTGCAGTGTGCTTCAGATTGTTGTTCATGATGTGTTACGAGTTTTGGAAATTTCTTTTTGATTTACTTCGCAAATAATATTTTTTTGCTTGAGGACAAGCAAACGTTCTAGTGTGGGGGAATTTGACAAACATATTTTTACACTTTAATTTATATAGGTTTTTATAATATATTTATATTTATTGTTTGTTATTATATTTTATTTGTAATGTTTTTAGAGCTCAAGAGTTAAGTAGTTAAAATAAATGTTTTACTTTAATTTTGAGCTTAGTATTGGGTTTTATGTTTATTTGCTTTTCAAGGGCCCATTTCCTTAATTACTTAGTGAATTCAAAGCCCAAGACATAAGTCTTAAACTTTAATAATTAAAAAAAAAAAAAAGAGAATTTTTGTTTGTTGTTATGTTCCTAAGCAGCACGTACAATACGAAGGCAACGGCAGAAAATCTCGTCGACCAATTTATGCGACAGCGTGCGGCATCTCCTGCGGAAGACTTCGTCGCTTGGTGGAGAAAAATTAGGAAAATGAGTGGTAGAAAATAGCCTAGGTCCATTTTGGAAAGTTATAAATAGTGGAAGATTTCTATTCTAAAACGTTCATTCTTCCCCTCTCGATTATTCTGTAAAGTTGTTATCAATGTCCATTCATTGCTAATTTCTTTAGCTTGATTTAGTGAATTGAAGTCCCGGAATTGATTATGCTGTAAGATTATTTATTTATTTTTATTATATAATTTTTATGCATTTGGGTATTAAATATTCTTCTAAGTTATTTGAATAGTTGTATCATTTAATTGCTAGGGAGGCCTACTAGTTATTTACTTGATATAATTATTTGCTATATTAGATAATGTTGTGCTACAAATTATCCTAATATTCAGTAGCAACTAGGTTAATTATTGACGGCTTAGTGATAATTGGACTCGGGTAGAATATTTTCCTAAATTAAATGCAACCGCTTGTGCTTGTGTTATTTAGTTTGTCGATTTTCCTAGTTCCTATTGCTGCTATTAAATTAAATCTATAGCGCTTGTCTTAGGTTATTTAGTAGTTAGGGGTAATTAAACCGCGTGTGCTTTAGTTACCTACAACTAAGGGAAAACGGAAATGAAATAATTTCACGACAAATATTCAATTGCATACTAATTGCTTTATGAATCAATGATCAGTGTTATATTCCGGTGGTGGATCTTTACTAACCAAGGTCTCCTATTATAAGTGTTTTCGATATATTATTTTCATTGCTTTATTCGTTCAATTAAATTTCTTGTTTATTTAAATTCTCTTTTATTTTATCTTTATTCTCGATATATTCCAAACCCCCCTACCTTTAATTTGAGCACAAAAGTTAAACTAGTTACTCCTCGTGGGATCGATCCTTACTCCCGCTACTACGTTTGTAAGGCTTTAATTTGGAAGCCTACGACAGCTCACCAGTGCTCCAATCAACAACATACATATTCTTTCGCATTTTTCCAGTGAGCACAACTTCATTTGAGAGCTCATTTTTTATTAGGCAATTATCTTTGGAAAATTCCACAAGATAGCCTTTATCACAAAATTGACTAGTGCTCAACAAATTGAATTTTAGGCCTTCAACAAATGAAACATCTTCGATCTTTAAACCATTTCTTTCAATTGTGCCAACTCCTTTTGTAGTTCCATAATTTTGATTTCCTCCAAATATAACTTTTGGTCCATCGATTTTCTTGAAATTCACTAGACAAGATTTATTTCTAGTCATGTGGCGTGAGCAACCACTGTCGATGTACCAAACATCCTACAAAAAAGATTAGTTGGTTTTAGGTACCCATACTTGCTTGGGTCCTTTGCTGTTAGTAATTTTTGGTAACCAAACCCACCTAGATCCTATTGAATTAAGATAAGGCGGTTTGTAACCATTTGAAACACGATAATCATAATTAACTTTTGAAAACATTTTTGGCGCCGGATTTTGAAAAACATTTTTAAACTTAGGCACCTGGGAAGAGGATTGTTGCTTTGGTCTATAAGAAGCATTAAAACAAGATTTACACAGCCAATCCTTTTGAGTGGAATAAAATCTTCCATCTCTATTTCTAGAAAAGCTTCCCTCTTTTCTAAAAATTCTTTTTGCACTTGAATCTTTAGCATATCTTTGCTTGAAGAATTTTTGTTGCTTTGCCGTAGTATTGAACTGTTTCGGCCTTTCAACATTCAACTTTGCTTTGTCATGATAGCCAAGTCCTTGTCTCATTGTGTTATACTGACTTTTAACAAATTTTACCACTTGCACTTTATTGGTTAAAGGAGTAGTAGAATTAGTCAGTTTCGGAGGGGTTTGAGAACATGTGGAGTCATAACCGATTCCGGTTCTATCTCCTGATGGCTTTTGCATGTTTACCATTTTATCCATAATTTTGGACGAATTAGTAAACGTAGCAATGGTAGCTCGAAGGTTATGTTCTCTAACCTCTCTTGATTTACACTCTTCTTGAAGTTGAATATTTTCACTCTTCAAGTTACTCACTTCAAGTAAAGCATCTTGCAATTTTTTATTCATCTCTTCTTTTTCAAGAATTAGAATATTATTGCGCTCCTTGAGTTGAGGATGAGTGAGCATAATCTCTTGACAATCTCGCATTAGACTGCCAATAGATTCACGAGAAAAAGAGGAATTAACAGAATTGAAAGAATTAGATGTTACCTCTTCTTCCTCTGCTCCAAGAGCCATAAAGCACTCTTCACTTGAACTCAACTCAATTGACTTACATACTAGAGTCGTGTCATCTTCCGAACTTGAGCTTTCATCACTTGATGACAATCCATTCGACTCATCATTTTCATTTGGTTCATTGCTAACGAGAGCTTTTCTTTTGTCGCGCTTGAACCTTCGATCTTTGCTTTCGGATTAATTCGGTGTAGATTCAACATTTATGCCTTGATACTTGCTAACAATCGGATATGGACAATTTATTTTGAAATGTCCGGGTTTGCGGCAATTGTAGCATAAATTGTTGTTTTCTTCGACTTTCTCTTCTTGTGTCGTGCGAGAGACATATTTTCCACGAGCAGAATTTTTGTTGTCTCCTTTTCGCATAAACCTTTTGAATTTTCTAACAAAAAGAGCAAATTGTTCGTCAGTTATAAAATCAATATTATCTACTGACCTGGAGGTTGATGGTTGTTCGGCCATTAGAGCTGGATTTCGAATTTCATGAACATCATCATCTTTGGTCTTCATTTCGAACTCATATGCTTTAAGATCACTAAATAATTTGTCGGTTGACAATATTCTTAGATCTCGGTGATCTCGCATAGCCGTAACTTTCATGTCCCATGTAGATGGTAAGCCTCATAGAACTTTGAGATTAATTTCCTTTTGGCTAATATTTTTGCCAAGGTCATTAATTTCTCCAAGGATTTTGATCATTCGAGCTTCCATATCAACAATGGATTCATTTGAGAGCATTTTGAAGTCCTCGAACTTCTTCATAGCAATAGTGAGCTTGTTATCTTTTTCTTGTACATCTCCTTCTCCGATCTTGATGAGAGTATCCCAAATTTCTTTTGCACTTGTACATTTTCGAACCTTTGGGAATATTGTATCATCAATGGCTTTGAACAGAATATCTTTGGCAAAGTTGTCAAGATTGTTCCTCTTTCTATCATCCGATGTCCATTCCGGTTTTGGCTTAGGTACAAATTGTTGAGCATCCGGTGATAGAAGAAAAGCCATGTTTACTTTCAATATTTCGATCGGGCCAGTGGAAATAACTTCCCACATTTCATCGTGTAAAGCTGATAGATGAACCTGCATACGAACTTTCCAATCATCAAATTTATCAAGCGAGAATAATAGATTTTGAGCTAAATCTTTATTCATCTTCTCGGTGGATACAAGAGACAAATAATCCAATTTACACACGTTGGGTAAGATGGATCTGCCTAGCAGTCAGAAACAAGGCTGACCCAAATAGACAACCTGCTCTTGATACTAATTGACTCAAATAGGCTACAGGCCTTGATACCAATTGTTAGTATCGATTAGAGACAAATTCTTACTCGGATAGGCACCGGCACTGATACCAATTGTTGGTCTCAAAAGAGGTAAGGTGAAAGTCTAGAGGGGGGGGTGAATAGACTTTCAAACTTTTTAGCACAGTACCACAATTGCTAAGCCAGAGATAAACCAAAACTCTTAACTAGATTGTTAGAGTATGGTGCACAGCGGAAATTAATAAACGATACGGTGTGTGTGTAGATCGTGTCAAGATTATTCTCGTGAGAAGCAAGCAAGAGCAGTAAGTAAAGAAAGCAGTAAAGAACACAAGGCAATTTATAGTGGTTCGCGAGGTGGTGTAATCCTCCTACTCCACTTGCTCTTTTCTCCAAGAGCCAATTCACTATATCCACCACTTCTTGGTTCCAAGATACAATGAATTCTGTGATCTAGTGCTTTGATCACCAAGCCCACACTAATCACGCCCAGTGACACCAACACTGCTGTTTCGGGTTTCACGTCGCCACGTTACTTTCCCAGGATTTCACAACTCCGTGCTACTTTCCCCCCGTCTTCTACGATCCGGTAGAAACGTATCTTCCGTGATCTAGTGCTTTGATCACAAAGCCCGCACTAATCACGCCCAATGTCTTCCGACACTGCTGCTTCGGATCTCACAGCTCCGTGTGACAATCCAGGATTTCACAACTCCGTGTTACTTTCCTCTTTTCCCTTGTTTTGCTCAAAAACAAGTTTTGCCTTGATTCCAACTTTGAGACTCTGTAGATGATCTTCGATGGTGCGCTGAGTCTCTTGAAGTTGATGAAGATTTTAACACTCTTGGATATTTCTTTTGTAAGCTCTGTATCACTCTGAGTGTTTACCTCACAAAGAATATATCAATTTAAGCTCCTGAGATGGAAAGCTTTCTTTGAATCTTGTGTGCTCTGTTCTTGCTCTATTGCGTTCTTGCTTCTTTTCTTCTGCTTTCCAAAGCTTCAATCTTCATCCTTTTATAGCTGGTAATGAGAATATTTCTGTTGGAGAGAAACGTTCTCATTTTTGAATTTCTCTTAGCTGTATAGCCTTTTGTCAGAGGATAAGATAACGTTGTGAATTTCTCTTAGCTGTATAGCCTTTTGTCAGAGGATAAGATAACGTTGCAGATATGTCAGAGATTTCTCTGCAAGTTGAGCTCTAGGTTTTCGCAAAAATGGCGTCCCATAAATCTCCATCTGGTGTAGCCTTTTGTCAGAGGATAAGATAACGTTGTGAATTTCTCTTAGCTGTATAGCCTTTTGTCAGAGGATAAGATAACGTTGCAGATATGTCAGAGATTTCTCTGCAAGTTGAGCTTGAGGTTTTCGCAAAAATGGCGTCCCATAAATCTCCATCTGGTGTAGATCACGCCTCTTGGGATTTTTATCTTCAAAATATAATCCCCTTACTAGTCTCCAGACTTGGGAAACCATCGCCTCATACTTTATCTGATGGAATTAAACTTTAAACTTGGCTTCTTTAAAGTATGTCATGTGGGATGTGAGATTCGAACTTGTGACCTTACACATAATATTTCAAGCTTCTACCATCTCATCCGTACAACTTTTTAGTTATTTTCTTGTTTCACTTGGTGTACTCCTTTCTTTCCATAGATGCTTGATCTTCAAGATAGCTTCATGCAAACTTTAAGTCACGTTCTTTCTTCTTCGGGATTTCTTCTTGAATATCATACGCATACATCTTCCTCTTTTGTTTGCCATTTTCTCTAGGCAAATTCTTGATTTTAGGCTTTATATCTTCTTCATCCATTTCCTCAACTAATGAATTTATTTTTCCCTTTCTTGATCTATGACTCGACTAGTCTAATAAAATAAAATTAGGGATTTACGATTTACAATATGGCATATCAAAATCTATTACAATTTATTCCTAACAATATATATATATATATATATATATATATATATATATATATATATATATATTAATTGGATTCAAAACTCCTATAACAAGTTGTTTGTATATTATATTTATTAATTACTTGCCTTAGTTTTGTTGCATGAGTAAGTTTTGAATAGTTTTGTTGTTGCATGAGTAAGTTTTTAATTTACCATGTTAACCTATTTTTAAGAATAATGTTTATTATTCTTTTTTTTTTTTTGAGTTTTTAAAGTGAAGGATCTTGGGTGTATGTTTAGTGAAGAAAGTGACCCTTTGGAATAAGAAAATTGTATTGATGAGTTTACATTGGGCGAATTAACAACTATCATATTCTGTTTAATTTTATTGTGATGAAGATGGTATAAATGAGTTTTTTTTTTTTTTAAGATGAGTTTAGACAATTGAAGATTGTATAAGATGTTTTTAATAATTTTTAATTTTAAATACATTGTATTAAAAATTTATTATTTTAGCTAATTACCCATTTTAAATAGTAATTCTTATTTAATTGTAAATATCTATATTCATATTTTTTTAATATCAAATCAACATACTTATTAAATAACAAAACTATATATAAGAATGGATAAATCTCAGTTGGGCTATTGAGTCACTGTGATTTACATTCTCTCAAATACTCTATTAGGTAGGGTGTAGGGGCTATTTGGGTTGGGGATTCGACTTTTTGGGAAAAAAATAAATCTCATATCTCCTTTTTATATATGAAATTTAATAACATTAATAATTTTTAATTACATAGCATAATTTAAATATTTCAAATTTCAAAGAAAACAATTCCAGTTATTAATGCTTTCATATGCAATGACTATCAACGAGAGTTAATGACAAACACTCTCAAATATTGGATTATTATTGAAGAAATCGGTTTTTGTCCATGATCAATTATATGTTGCTACATCTAGAGTTAACAATTCCGAGGGTCTTAAGATATGGGGGTCTTAAAATATTGATTTGTAGTGACTTGGATTGGATTTATATTTCCTACTAATGTGATTTACCAAGAAGTTTTTAATAATTTATATTTTTAAATAAATCTTACTCAAGTCTTAATAATGTTTATTATTTTAACTAATTAGTCAAGTGAAATCTCAATCTTTAATTGAATTTCATATATATATATATATATATATATATATATATATATATATATATATATATAAAATCGTAACTATTCAACATAGTTATTACATAAAAAAATTTATAAATGAATAAAGCTTTCATATTTAAAATTGTAAGATATATTAAATACAATATATTTAATATAATATATATATTAAATATAATATAATATATCTATAATATATATTAAATATAATATATCTATATATTATATTTATATAATATATATATTAAATATAATATATCTATATATTATATTTATATATTGAGGAGAGAGAGAGGAATGAATGTGATTTTATTTGATGAATAAACTAATTGAATACATCCTATTTATACTAAAGAACAAAGCTAAAATTTAGGGAGTAAAGCCCATGATTCCATGTACTTCATTTCCACATATTTCTGCACATACACTCACGTTCACATTCACACACCTCACATTTCATTTTAATATTGACTTGGTTTAATTAGTAATAATATTACTAATATTATTATAACATTGCCTCCTTTAAACCAAGTTGGATATATTGGTCATCCCAATTTCCTTCTTCAATTTGATAAATGTCTCTGTCTTCAGCGGCTTCGTAAAGATATCTGCAACTTGACATTCACTTGAACAATACTCTATGTTGATTTGCTTTTCAGCAACCAACTCTCTGATTTTGTGATACTTGATATCAATGTGTTTGGTACGACCATGAAAGACTGGATTTTTGGACAACGAAATTGCTGACTTGTTGTCACAAAAAATAGTCGTAGGTGCTTCCTGCTCGTGTTGTAAGAACTCCAAAATTCTCCTCAGCCAAACTGCTTGAGTAGCACAGTTTGCTGCTGCAATATATTCTGCTTCTACGGTTGAAAGTGCTAAAATCTGCTGCTTCTTTGAAGACCAAGAAAATATGGCTGAACCAAGATAGAAGGCATATCCTGATGTGCTTTTTCTGGTCTCAACATCTCCAGACCAATCACTGTCTGTGTACCCAACAAGTTCCACAGTTTCATTAGTAGAGTAACAAATTCCATCATTACTTGTACCTTTGACATATCTCAGAATTCGCTTTGCTGCAGCCCAATGTGATTCTTTTGGTTCCTCTATGAATCTTCTAAGTATTCCAACTCCAAAAGAAATATCTGGCCTTGTTGCCACCAGATACCTCAAACTCCCAATTAAGCTTTTATAAGATGTAACATTCACATTCTTACCACACTCATCTTTGGACACCTTTAACTTTTCAGCTACCGGAGTTGAAGCTGGTTTGTAGTTTTCCATTTTGAACTTTTTCAAAATATCAGCAGCATACTTCTTTTGTGAAATAAAGATTCCACCATCCATCTGAACAACCCCAAGGCCAAGAAAGTAAGACATAAGGCCCATATCGGTCATTTCAAACCTCTTAATGAGTGCCTCCCTGAATTCTGAGATTAACTTCAAGTTATTTCCAGTAAAAACCAGATCATCAACATACAGACAGAGTAGAACAATATCACCAGAATTTGTGCATTTGACATACAAAGTGTGCTCATGAGGACATCTCATAAAACCACTTTCAACAAAATATGAGTCAATGCAACCATACCATGCCCTAGGCGCTTGCTTTAAGCCATACAAGGCTTTTCTCAACCTGTACACTTTATTTTCCTCCCCTTTCTTCAGAAATCCCGCAGGTTGCTCAACATATATTTCTTCTTCAAGAAAACCATTCAAAAAAACAGACTTGACATCCATTTGATGCAATTTCCAATTATTTTGAGCAGCAAGAGAAATAACCATTCGAACTGTATCAAGTCTACTTACAGGAGCAAAAACCTCAAAATAATCAATACCTGGTTTTTGCTTGTAACCCTTTGCTACTAACTGTGTCTTAAAACGGTCAATTTCTCCATTTGACTTGTACTTCGTTCTGTAAACCCACTTCACTCCAATTGGCTTCTTTCCAGGAGGTAAATCTGTTAACTCCCAGGTACCATTCTTTTGAATGGCACGGATCTCCTCATCCATCGCCTTAAGCCAATGAGTTTCTGTAGCAACCTCCTCAAAAGTTAAAGGATCACAATCTGCAAAGAGAGCAAATTGAACAATCTCTTCATCAGACAGGTCATTATCATGACCCAAAACATAATCTTGCAAGCAAGCTGGTAAGTGGCACTCGCGCTGAGATCGCCGAACTGATGATTCTGGCTGTGAAGGAGACTGGACATTATCTGGAATCGGTTGTTCATCAACAATATTTTCAACAACAGGAATAACAACTGAACTTTCATCTTTAGCTAACCAATCCCAGGCACCATATTCATCAAAAGTGACATCACGACTTACAACAACCTTCTTAGTTTCAGGATTGTATAGTTTATAAGCCTTTGAAGCGTCACTTTAACCAATGAATATGCACTTCTCACCTTTATCATCCAACTTCATTCTCAATGGATCCGGCACGTGGGCATATGCCAAACATCCAAAAACCTTGAGATATTTGATAGAGGGTTTTCTCCCACTCCAAGCTTCTTCGGGCGTCTTATCACGGACACTCTTAGTTGGACACCTATTCAACACATGGACAGCACAAGCAACAGCTTCTGCCCAAAAAGGTTTAGGCAGATCCTTGGATTTCAACATGCACCTCACCATATCCATGATAGACCTATTCTTCCTCTTAGCCACTCCGTTTTGTTGTGGAGTGTATCTAGTTGTCATCTGGTGTTGGATACCCTTCTTCTTCAGAAAATCATCACAGGCAATATATTCTGTACCTCTATCAGTTCTCAAGATTTTTACTTCATAACCACTTTGCTTTTCAACAAAAGCCTTAATTTGTTTGAAAACATCACATGCTTCAGACTTTTGCTTCAGAAAGTAAACCCATGTTTTCCTATTGAAATCATCAATGAAAGTAATAAAGTACTTACAACCTCCATGTGAGGGAACCTCCAACGAACATAGGTCTGAGTGAATAATCTCCAACTGTTTTGTAGCTCTCCTTGACTTGCCCACGGGAAAGGGATCTCTATGCTTCTTCCCAATCACACAAATCTCACAGATACGATCAGGGACATTCACAACAGGTAAATCAGAAACAAGTTCCTTTCTCGCAAGATAGTTTAATCCAGAGAAATGGAAATGCCCAAATCGCATATGCCATAACCAATTATCATCACAAACTTCATAATTAAAGCAAGCAAGGAGAGTATGCTTAATTTTCAAAGGAAATAGTCGATTTTGGGACATATTTACCTTTGCAATCAAAACTCCTTTAGCATCTGCAATGGTACAACACCCCTGAGCAATATGTATCTTATATCCTTTTTCTGACAACTGACCCATACTCAACAAATTTTGGTGTAGTTCAGGAACATAGAACACATCGGATATAAAATTGTGAGTACCATCCTTCAACTGAATAGAGATTTTACCTTTTCCCAAAATTGGCACTTTTGACTTGTTGCCAAATGTCACTTCAGACCGGACTGATTCATCCAGTTCAGAAAACAATTCTTTCTTCCCACACATATGGTTACTACACCAGTATCCAAGAACCATATGTTCTTATCTGCAGAAAAACTATCGCTGGCTAAAAGTAAAGTTTCAGAACTCTCACCAGACTTTTCAGCAGTGTTTTCAGCAATGTTTGCTTGATTTCCACGATTGTTGTCATCATTATACCAACAATCTGCAATCTTGTGCCCATACTTGCCACAATTGTAGCAATGAAATGGAAATTTACCTTGTTTGGTATTACCTCCACCTCTTCCTTGGTTGGAGTTACTACGTCCTCCTCCTTGGTTGAAGTTACCACGACCTCTTCCACTAGAACCTCCTCTTCCTCTTCCACGACCTCTACCAGATCCTCCACCTCTTTGATTAGTGCCAGCCACATTAAGGGTGACTTGACTCTTCAAAGCTTCTTCTGCTAGTGGTTCCGATTTTGACGCAATTCTGTCAATATGACTTTCTACCATACCTTTCAGCTCTGCAATTGATAAGAGCTCGGTTTTGTGTGACTCTGTTATTGAAGCCACCACATGGTCATACTTCATCGGCATAGTTCGAAGAACTTTTTCAACCACTGCACCATCTTCAATTGTATCTCCATATAACCTCATCTTATTCACCATATCAATAAGACGAGTGAAATACATATTTACTGTTTCTGTAGAGGTCATCTCACAATTATCGTACAACCTTCTCAACGACTGCAACTTAGACTTCTGTGCCCAATCGACTCCTTTGTGTGACACCTTTAAGATGTCCCAAGCTTGTTTTGCTGTTTGAGCACGAGCTAATTGCCCAAAAATGGAATAATGAACACCTTGGTGAATCTGACCCAAGGCCAATTTATCTCGTCGTATAGCGGCTGCATCAGCTCCTTCGGGTAGACCGGGATCAACAAAGCTCCAAAGATTTTGAGCTTGCAAATGTGTGGACATCATAATTTGTCAATAATTGTAATCGAGTTTCCCGTCCAATTTGGGACCCGACCATACAATATTAAAATTTGTAGCCATATTTCACTACGAACAATATCTCGGGGTTGAAAGGTTGACTGGCTCTGATACCAAATGTAAGATATATTAAATACAATATATTTAATATAATATATATATTAAATATAATATAATATATCTATAATATATATTAAATATAATATATCTATATATTATATTTATATATTGAGAAGAGAGAGAGAGGAATGAATGTGATTTTATTTGATGAATAAACTGATTGAATACATCCTATTTATACTAAAGAACAAAGCTAAAATTTAGGGAGTAAAGCCCATGATTCCATGTACTTCATTTCCACATATTTCTGCACATACACCCACGTTCACATTCACACACCTCACATTTCATTTTAATATTGACTTGGTTTAATTAGTAATAATATTACTAATATTATTATAACAGAAATTTATTTACAATACTAATTTTAGTATTATAAAATAACTTCAATATTTAAAGCTTTCATATACTAATGTTGTTTACAAAGAGATTTTTAGTAATGTGTAGTTTTTTTTTTTTTTTAATTCAAACATTACGTTTGTTACTCAACATACATGTTTATCTAATTTAGACTACATGATTAGTATTTTTTTTTTTAAAATGACTACATGATTAGTATAATTTAACTATTTTTATATTATTCTATTTTTTAAAATTATGTATGTTTTTATATGATGTCATGGACAATATGTAAGATTTATTCGTAATAAAATGTAACTCTATTATATATGGCCGTGCATCGCACGGGACAATATCTAGTTCTTATAATATTCAAATCCTATCATTGTCCATTCTCAAGATTTGAGTGGGGTGTATATTTAATATTTTCTAATCGTCGTCTCTCAAGATTTTATAAATAGGATTTTTTTTCATACGGAAAGTTTAATTTTTGGATCATTTTCACTTCAGATTAAAGTTTATGGTCAAAGCATATTTTACCCATTAAACCCATTTGACAATGCAATCTGATTACAATGAATTATGAATTCAATAAGGATACTTATTTGGTTATGTACTATGGAGACAAAAACAATTCATGGCCGAAAAAATAATACGGAATATATGAAAAAGAAATGTTTATTACAAATCAAATCTGTATATAGTGGGAAAATATATAATCATGTAAAATATTGAATCTCACAAAGAAGTCATAAATTGTAAACCTTAGAAATGGTCTAATCTAATAAAAGAAAGCTAAGGCAACCGACAAAAAAGTGAGTGGCAAGGCCGCAATAGCCATAGAAGGTGCGGCGGTGCTAGGCGGCGGCGGAGAATCTACGGAAGGGACAGATGGGGTGGTGGGTGCAGGGCCAGAGGATGGCGGGGAGGCAGGAGTGGCCGCTGGGGTTGATGCTGGAGCCCTAGGAGAAGGCACCGGTGCGGGGGTGGCACGCGGTGGAGAGGCGGCGGCGGATGGCTGAGTTGCCGGAGCAGTTGAAGCGGCGGCGGAGACATTTATAGCCAACTTTTGGCCAATTCCACAGTGGCCTGGAAAGGAGCAGATGTAATAGTGCTGGCCAGCAGTTGTGAGGGTTATATTTGCTGGGCCATTAGTGTTCTGAGAAATTGGGTTTGTGGCATTGCATCCATCAAAACCAGCCCTCGATACTTGAGTCACGTCATGGGCTCCTGTGGGGAATCTAAAAACTGCATGTGAAACAAGAGAAGTTTAGTCGTCAAAAGCAACTGAAAGCTAGCTAGATGAAAATTAGTTTGTTGTGTTCTTGCTTACCAAGAATATCGCCGACGGTGAAGGTGTTCCGGCTAGCCCAGGTGGAGTATGTGGAGGCGCCGCCGTTGGTGGGAATAGTCCAGCCGGTGGTATCACCCACAACATGGGTGGTTTGTGCAGATGATCCATGCAACATGGCAGCAGTTGCAACCAATGTTATAACCAAAGCCATGCTCAACTTGTTTGCCATTTCTGCCACCAAATTGTGTTTAATTTTCAAAAATATGGTCGCAGGTCTCTCTCTCTCTCTCTCTGAATCTCTGATGAGCTCTCTCTTCTCTCTCTTTATATATATATATATATGTGTGTGTGTTTGATTCTTGATTCTTTATGTGAAGTGATAAAGAAGAGGTGTGGTGAAGATGATGGTGGTGGTGGCAATGTCATGAACTAAAGTTTGTATTTATACAGTAGAGGACGTGCCATTTCTAGGTGTCCTGTTAAAAAATCTTGAACTGGCTTCTCAAAAAAAAAAAAAAAAAAAACTGTAAATTAAACAAAAATAATTGAATTGCGAGAGTCAGGCGTGGTGTGCTTACCAATCTGATCAAAGCGTTGAAAGGGTTAATGTGAAAGGGGTTGGAGGGCCCTGATTGGCTGTGATTGAGATTTCGAGAACTTTTGACCGCCGCATCCGCGTGAAGCCTTCTACTGTTGCGAAACCCAGTAACCCTGGCAAATTATGCTGTGCATCCGTGCATACGGATGCAAAAACCACGTCGTAAATAAAAAATCAGATTTGATTTCCAGTAACAACATATGAACTAAAATTCTATAATCAATGAACTATAATTCCATAATCGATGAACTATAATTTCATAATCTAATCTATGAACTAAAAATTCCAGAATGAATGAAATAAAATTCCATAATCTATAAACTAAAATTTCAGAATCGATGAACTACAATTTCATAATCGATGAACTATAATTCCATAATGAGTAAAAGACATTTTTGGTCCTAGACTTATAGTGGCTTGGACAATTTTAGTCCTTTATAAAAAAATTTGTCATTTTATGGACAGAGTTATTGTGGCGAGGACATTTTTGGTCCTCCGTCTATATTTTTGTTAGATAACCGTCTGAGAGAGGGGTAATTACGTCAATTTAGGCTATCTCCTTCTATCTATTATATCTATGTGTGTTTTGTTTTCTTCTCGGTCATAATTCGAAGGAGTCGGAGAGTCCAAGTTACAGTAAAGATATGGTTGTGGGCAGAGCATTTCGTAGTGCAAAACTACAAATAAATGAGGGTCAGAGTAAAGGCATGGTTGTGGGACCAAAATCGTCCATCTCACAATAAAGAGATAGCCTAAATTGACGTAATTGCCCCTCTCATACGGTTATCTAATAGAAATATAGACGGAGGACCAAAAATGTCCTCGCCACAATAACTCTGTCCATAAAATGGTAAATTTTTTTGTAAAGGACTAAAATTGTCCAAGCCACTATAAGTCTAGAACCAAAAATGTCTTTTACTCTTCCATAATCAATGAACTAAATTCCATAATCTATGAACTAAAATTCCAGAATGAATGAACAATATAATGTTGTTGCTGGAAATTTTTTTTAAAGGGGAGACGCGCGTTTTTTAATAAAACGACGTCGTTTTGGCATCCGTATGGTGCATGCATGGTGCATACGGATGCACAGCATAACTATTAGTAACCCCTTTGACCTTTGAGCCAAGAACCGTTGACTAGGTCCTTAGTCAATAGCCCAACAAGCTCATTCGAAATTGGATATGTGTTGAAATGGCAAAATTATTACAATTGTTTGGACCACGGTTCAAACGACGTTGTTTTGGTGTTTAAAAATAAAATTTTTGCTCCATACACGTGTTAGAATAATAAAATTTTTGGATGAGATAATGTATTTTATGAGTTATAATAATGTACTTTATGTGTTAGAATAACGTATTTTATGAGTTAGAATAATATACCTTATATGTTAACCTCATTATTGGTGCTCAAATTGAAAGGGCTAATTGTGGAGCGTCAATTTAGTGTTTGTTTAGAAACTAGGAAAATGATTCCCGAAAGTCATTTTTCAAATTATTTTGTGTTGGGTATTCAATGAAAATAACATCAAAAAGGAAAATATTCATTCTGATCAAATAATAAAGATTTATTATTTGACACCAAATAATGAATCTTTAGTACTCAAATAATGAACATTCAAAAATTGAACATCTACATCATTAAAAATGTACATGGTCAATGGTTCACATTACATGATAAATCATGGTTTATGGTATAGTGATTGTTTGGAACAATGAACATTTTGGGATGAAATAATATATTTATGAGTTAGAATAATGTACTTTATATGTGCCAGAATAATGTATTGTATTTTATGAAACTTCTGGGGTAAGATAATGTATTGTATTTTATGAGTTAGAATAATGTACCTTTTGTGTTAGAATAATGTATTTTATAAGTTAGAATAATGTACTTTATGTGTTAACGTTATTATTGGTGCTCAAATTGAAAGGGGTGGTTGTGGAGCGTCAATTTAGTGTTTGCCGACGCCAAGCCATCAACTGCTCAACCGAATGTTTTTGAGACCGAGGACGCAACACCACCAATTGTCGATGAGTCAACCCGATTGGTTGAGGAGGTAACAAATCAGATGCAAATTGTTCTTTATCGCCGAGTGGACGACATAGCCGAGTCGATACAAGCTCAATTTATTTCTACTCGAGAGGCTGTAAAATCGAGTAGAAAGACTCTTGTCATCGAGATACCGAGTAGTCCATCATCCCCTCGAGAGGTTGAAGAATCGAGGGAGGACTTGACTCGAGGAAGAGTAGAAGGCTGCCAACCAACAATCACACCCACTCAAGAGGCAGAGGTACCGAGGGGTGAAGGCGAGTCATCAACCACTCGTGCAACACAACTGAACCCAGTTCATGTTGAAGGGTTCGTCTATGGACCAAGTTCTAGCTCAACCAATTGTGGAAGCTAGGAAGCACCACTAGGGGCGAGCTTAGAGAACTTAATTTATGTGAGTGTTAGACACAAGAAAACGCTAACTCATGCTCCGAGGCCCATGGGATATGTTCCAGTTCTTTTGCAAGCTCTCCAGACCATGGCCAAGGACCAGAAGCAGCTATTCAAGAAGCTGATCTGAGGAAGGCAGTCTGCAACACTCGGAATGTTGCTGATAAGACGAAGGCCCACGTGGTTAAGGAAGCTGATGCGGCCCGTTGCTTCGTCGAGACTCAAAGCCAACCCAGGAGACCCTCTTCTCGAGCTGATCAAGCTTTCAGAGATGCAGTGATGGAATCACTAAGCAGCTCTGAGAAGGTGATGACCTCTATGCAAGCAGCAATGGACAAGATCCTGAGTAGTTTAACCAATTTGTGGAAAGGCCAATACGATATCAAGGACATCCAGAAGGTCATCAAGGAAGGTCAGTTCAGCTTGAAGGAACGAGTTGACCTTGCGTGCGAGAAGTCAGAAGACTGTCACGATAGTCAATTTGTCCTTGGGGACAATCAGGTCATTACGATCAACGAGTTGAGGGAGCTATCTGACTTTATTCATTCTCTGTCGAGTGCACCAGCAGACCATCCCTCGGATGATTCCGAAAAGGGGGAAGCAAGTGGAGCTTAAGTTGATTTTTCCTCCACCGGCCCATCCTCTCGCCCCCCATCTTCTCGTGTGATCCAACCATACATGACATCGGGCAGGCAGCAAAGCCACAACAGTTCTAGGCACCAAACTTCCTCTAGAGTCAAAATTACTATTGATGCGGAAGGGAGAGAAGTTCCTTATCAGCCCTACATGGATGGAAGTGGTGATCTGAAAGGTTTAGAGGCTTTAGCATTCCACCCTTCATGAAGCATTGGAGAATAGTGAGCGAAAGCAGAACTATTTGATTCCTATGAACAAGAAGATCGTGGTTGAGAAAGCTGTCGAATATGCAAGAAAATTCAAGACAAGGTTCGATTCTTTCAAGAAGGTATTGAGCACAGATTCGAATCATGTATAGATTGCTTCTACCCCAATATTTGTTAAACTTATGGGGCATCTTTTAGCAAATTATGGTCCACACAATGTTGTGTGGACCATAACAAAAAGTACATTTTTAATATACTAAATGTACATTATTTGTGTACTGAATGTACATTATACAATATAATGTACACTCAATACACAAATAATGTACATCCCCTGAATACAATGTACATTTTTAATATATTAAAAGTACATTACTTTTGTACTGAATGTACATTATTTTACACTATACAAAATATGGTCCACACAATAATGATTGGCATCTTTTGGGCCATGTCTTACTTGATTTTTTTTTTTTTTAATATTTATAAGGGCCTGCTTAGAATTATATAGGCAAATTATATCGTGCATCGCGGTGCATAATCGATTATGCACCGCGTATCAAAACGACGTCGTTTTGTTTAATGAAAAGAAACGACATCCGTTTCCCGCCGTTCCGCACCCTTCCGCAAAAAGTAACTCTATTATTCAGTTTCAATTTGTATACACTGCAGTTTCGTTTCAACACAACTACAGTTTCATGATCATTTTGATATAATTACAGCTTCATTGTACAATATACACTCAAATATGTGAAATGTTATTCAGTTCATTTTATATACACATTAGTTTCATTTCACCACAACTATCGTATCATTTTGATAACTGCAGTTTCATTTGATAATATAAAAATAAAACGTGAGGCAGTGTCGGTTTAGATATACTATAGCGTCAGTTGGTAATTAACATAAAAAAAATGCGCGCTCCGTTAAAACTAATGGCGCGCCGTTTCTTTACTTGAAGAAACGGCGCCTCTTTGACCGTGGTCCACGATATAACGACTGAAACTATATATATATATATATATATATATATATATATATATATATATATATAAGTGTAAATGAATCTTATACCCTTCATTTATGTCCGTTTTTTCCGTTAAGTTTTTTTTTTTTTTATACATTATACTATAAAAGTTGTACTTTACAATATTTTGGACAAACATACCCTTACCATTATAACTTCCGTTATTTTTTCCACTATTTTTACCATGCACATGCATCTATCATATATTTTATTATTATCTTCTTCAATAATAATAATAATAATAATAATAATAATAATAATAATAATAATAATAATAATAATAATCACAATAATAATAATAATAATAATAATAATAATAATAATAATAAGATATATACACTATATATTGGAGTTATGTGTTTGTTATTTTTTAAAATATAAATATCAAATTTATAAAAATACTTTACATTATTATTATTGATAGGTACCCCAAATAAGTCGCCTGGGCAAGAGACCAGATAAGGGAGCCGAGCCGGAGCTGACCGGGGGGAAAGAAGAAACTGCTAAGAACCTCCCGGTCATGAAAACAGACGCCCCCGAAATCCACTATGCACTTATCAAGCAGTTGGCCTGCCAGCCGGCGCGTCCCCATCCGGGCCCTAGGAGACAATGCCGATGGGCGATCAGTCACGATGGTCGGTGTGTGTCCCTGATCCCGAGCCTCATAAGACCGGGATGGGCGATAGGTCATGCGGGCGGTGTGTCCTCAGCTGCACAACACCCCGGGACCCGGACTGGCGACTAGGCTGGCCAAGAGGGATGCTCCTACCCGGAGGTAGAAACCCAAGAAGGCGTCCTCATGCGGTCGGGACAGCTCCCGACCGGGTACACACCTCGAAACGCGTATCAGCAGATTCTCCAGAAGCAATCTTTGTTCAGATTAGGTAGTTTCCATAATTTGCTTAGATAGGAAAGGTCGGGAATCGACGGTTGCATCAGCCCATACGTCAGCCCTTCTTACCCTTGACCTTGGCTAGATGTCAGTCCTACTTACCATGTATAGATTTGATATTCGTGTATAAATATTCCCATGGGATCTCCATGGCGGGGGACGAAACCCTCTCTCTTGGGGAGTGGCATATTTTGAAGGGCAACACCCTAAAGAAATAACAGCAGTTATTCTCTAAAATTATCTTTATTTTATTACTTTCTTTACACTCACAAATATAGTTATCCGGTAGTGTTGGCCTGCCGGGCAGCCATCAACGCTATGAAAATCAACATTGGCGCCGTTCGTGGGGATCGAAACTAAAGGTCCCGTTCTCAAGCTTACCGATGGCACGAACGAGGCATAGCAATCGCAACACCGGTCCTAACGTCGCTGCCCTACCGGCTAATGGGCATGTGGCGGTTGTCGCGAACCCGACTGAACATCCCGTCGGCAGCCGTGCATCCGTTGGCGACCTAAGGGGAGCAACTAAATCGCCACGCCTCCGGGTGGCAGTTAGCTGCACGTACCGTGCGTACTGTCGCGCTGAACCCAGATCCGTCGAGAGAAAACCCGCCACCACCTATCGATCAGGCTCAACTCAACTTCGCAGAGTTGTTGGGGCAGGCCTTCGAAGCATATGTGCGTGAAGAATGCAACGAGGAAACGTTGCGGATTGAAAAGAATCTCTTGGAAGAAAGACGGGATGTGGCCTATGCTCGGATGGTTGAGTACAAGCAGGCCGTCAAGCGCTATCAAGACATAAGAGCCAAGGTTCGATACCTCCAGATAGGAGACTTGGTGCTAAGTGAAAGGACGGCCAGCCAACCCACTGAAGGAAGAAAGATGGCGGTTAAATAGGATGGGCCGTACCGGGAGGCGAGTGAGGTTTACCCGGGCACCTACCGGTTAGAGACTATGGAGGGAGAGCCCGTGTAAAGAACTTAGAACGCTCATCACGTCAAGAAATTCTACTAGTGACCGTTCGGTCACCCTCCTTTTCTAGTTTTGTTTTCGATTAGTTCATTGTAGGCACCTAGCTACCATTAGTTCGTGAATTACACACCAGTCGGTTAATAATAAAGTTCAATTATTTCGACAACGAGATTCTTCTCAAGATCTGATCACCTTCTCTCTGCGAGGATGACTAATACCGCATGCGTAGGTGAAGGCGGCCACACCGCGTGGAAGATCACCTCCTCTTTACGAGTATGGCTGATACCACCGGCTCAGGCGAAGGAGGCCACGCCGCGAGGAAGATCACCTCCTCTCTAACAGGATAACTTATACCATCTGCTCAGGCGAAGGCGGCCATGCCGCGAGGAAGATCACCTCATCTCTGCGAGGAAGGCTGATACCGCAAGCGAAGGCAGCCACGCCGCGAGGAAGATCACCACCTCTTTGCGAGGATGGCTGATACTGCTTGCTCAGGCGAAGGTGGCTACGCCACGAGGAAGAATACCTCTTCTCTACGAGGATGGCTGATACCGCCTGCTCAGGCGAAGGCGGCCACGCCGCGAGGAAGATCACCTCCTCTCTACGAGGATGGCTGCAACACCGCGAGGAATATCACCTCGTCTCTGCGAGGACGGCTGATACCGCCTGCTCAAGAGAAGGCGGCCACGCCGAGAGGAAGATCACCTCCTCTCTGCGAGGAAGGCTGATACTGCTTCCTTAGGCGAAGGTGGCCACGCCGTGAGGAGGATCATCTCCTCTCTGCGAGGATAGCTGATACCGCATGCTCAAGCGAAATCGGCGACGCCGCGAGGAAGATCACCTACTCTCTACGAGGATGGCTAATACCGTCTGCTTAGGCGAAGGCGGCAATGCCGCGAGGAAGATCACCTCCTCTCTGCGAGGACGACTGATACCGCCTGCTCAGGCGAAGGCGACCACGCCGCGAGTATGATAACCTCCTCTCTGCGACGATGGTTGCCACACCACGAGGAAGATCACCTCCTCTCTACGAGGACCGCTGATACCACCTGCTCAAGCGAAGGAGGCCACGCTGCGAGGAAGATCACCTCCTCTCTGCGAGGATGGCTGATACAGCCTGCTCAGACGAAGGCGGCCACGCCGTGAGGAAGATCACCTCCTCTCTGCGAGGACGGCTGATACCGCATGCTCAGGAGAAAGCGGCGGCGCCGCGAGGAAGATCACCTACTCTCTACGAGGATGGCTGATACCGCTTGCTTAGGCGAAGGCGGCAACGCCTTGAGGAAGATCATCTCCTCTCTGCGAGGACGGCTAATACCGCCTGCTTAGGCGAAGGCGGCCACTTCGCGAGGAAGATCACCACCTCTCTGCGAGGATGGCTGATATCGCCTGCTCAGGCGAAGGAGGCTACACCGCGAGGAAGATCACCTCCTCTCTGCGAGGATGGCTGATACCGCCTGCATAGGTGAAGGCATCCACGGCGCGAGGAAGATCTCCTCCTCTCTGCAAGGATGGCTGATACCGCCTGCTTAGACAAAGGCGGCCACGCCGCGAGGAAGATCACCTCCTCTTTGCGAGGGTGGCTGATACCGCCTGCTCAGGCGAAGGCGGCTACGCCGCGAGGAAGATCACTTCCTCTCTACGATGATTGCTGATACCACCTGCTCAGACGAAGGTGAGCACGCCGCGAGGAAGACCTCCTCCTCTCTGCGAGGATGGCTGATACCGCCTGCTCAGGCGAATGCGGCAACACCGCGAGGAAGATCACCTCCTCTCTACGAGGATGGCTGATACCGCCTGCTCAGGCGATGTCAGCCACACCGCGAGGAAGATCACCTCCTCTCTGTGAGGATGGCTGATA
This sequence comes from Ipomoea nil, assembly GCF_001879475.1. NCBI lineage: Eukaryota > Viridiplantae > Streptophyta > Magnoliopsida > Solanales > Convolvulaceae > Ipomoea > Ipomoea nil. Next base: position 1,168,071 of record NW_017619008.1, read on the forward strand.
CCGCCTGCTTAGACAAAGGCGGCCACGCTGCGAGGAAGATCACCTCCTCTCTGCGAGGATGGCTGATACCGCCTGCTCAGGCGAAGGCGGCCACGCCGCGGGAAGGTTCCTGGGGGGCTCGGAGGCAGCCAACATCGCCCACTGAGGGACTTGGCGGTTTAGAGGTTCCTTGGGGGCTCGTAGGTAGCCAGCCTCGCCTACTGGGGGACTTGGCAGTTTTGAGACGTTCCTTGGGGGCTCGCAGGCAGCCAACCTCGCCCATTGAGGGACTTGGCAGTTTGGAGGTTCCTCGGGGGGCTCGTAGGCAGCCAACCTTGCCTACTGAGGGACTTGGCAATTGAGAGGTTCCTTAGGGGCTCGTAGGTAGCCGGCCTCGCCCGCTGAGGGACTTAGCAAATTCTCGAATGATTGTTCGATGTTGATGGACGGTGAGCAGTGCGCGCACACACAATAAATAGGCCGGAAGATAAAGAAAGCAGTTGGTGAACAAAAGCCCGGTGGGCGAGAAATGCATTCAATGGGGCCCTGAAGAACAGACTACATTCAAAAAATAGAGAAAACGAGAGATGAACAGCTATTCTATTCGAAGTTTACCCTCCCAGCTCGTCTGACGGGAACGTTTTCCTAATGAGCTCGGGCTTCAATATGAGAAACGTGACAAAGGCACATAATCTGGTCGCGTCTTCCTGCAAGTTCGCACGGCCAAACGAAAACTGGGGGGACATCCACCCTCTCCGTGATGGATAACGGTAGAGGGGTTGCCAGAGTCTGATATACTTTCCGGCCTACCCCCTTGCTAGGGAGAGATGTTGGATCTTCTACAAAAGGAGGAGCACCCCCGGCGCTGGCTCCATTAAAGGAGCGCCCCTCAGACTCTACACAAGCATATGAAACCGTATCTTGGCACGGCGGTGGTCGCACCACAATGGTCGAAAGGGCAGGACTCGTAGGCCGTCAGCCTCGGCCACTGAGGGACTCGACAGTTTATAAGGATCATCAGAGGTGCGCGGCAGTCAGCTCGCCGGAGGGGACGACACCCTAACGCGGGAGAACAAGGAATACAGACTGCCAAGGGACGAGCCGGAGAAAAGGAGGCGTGAGAGTGAGGAGCGCAAGAAAGATTGGGGGTATTTATAAGGACGAAGAGGCGAAGAGAGCGTGACACCTATCTCTAGCCCGAAGGACGTGATCGTTGACGTGACACTTGAGATGACGGCTACGAGAAGGCAAGCACCGGCGGAATCAGCGGAATAGCCATCATTATGCCTATAGCGACTGTACCGCTCCCAGAACCAGTTGGAAAAAATGGGACCAGCCTGGGACTCACCCGGGAGCTCAACAAAATCCAGACAGACTGATAAGCCAGGTGGCCAAGACATCTTTCGGGAACTTGTGCTTTCTGTTATTTACTTTTTCAGGTTAACGGCTCACCTAAAACCTAAAAAAGTGAGGGACTGGTGATAGATACCCCAAATTAGCCGCCTGGGCAGGAAACCAGATAAGGGAGCCGAGCCGGAGCTAACTAAGGGGGAAAGAGGAAACTGCTAAGAACCTCTCGGTCATGATAACGGACGTCCCCGAAGTCTACTATGCACTTATCAAGCAGTCGGCCTGCCAGCCGGCGCGTCCCCAAGCAGGCCCTAGGATTATGTTAGTCAACTGATCAACTAAAAATTCTAAAATTGCATATATCTTTCAAAATATGATTGATGTATTCTATAAAATATATCTTCCTTCACATGTATATAAATTTTATTAGGTAAAGAAAAGTGAATGCAAAAAAATAGTAGTCCATATTATGTTTAAATCAATTAGAGCAACTGCAAGGAATATATATAAAATGGAGTTGAAAGTGGAAATAGATGTAGTATTACTCATATCTTTCTAGTCTACACTAATTTTAAGAAAAAAAACAAAGAAAAATAAAAAGAAAAAAACAAAATGCAACACGTTTTTCCAAGTCAATTCTTGCACTCATTTGCTAAGAGTTTTACTACATGTACTCACAAATCTTATTCTCTCCAAGTTACTCTCTAATGTGGTGGACCCTAATAAGGTACTTTTTCCTTGTGAAACTTAATACAAGTGTCTACATCAAGATTTTTATGTGTGGGAGTAAATATTGAGAGTTAAAAATAGGAGTACATAGCATTTTCTATTTGCTAAACAATCTTTTCAGGAAGGGGATTACACATATAATTATAATTTATAGTCAAATTAGATCATAATATTTAAATAGTTATTAATATTATTTTAATACCCAGTCCAATAACAGTCTATGATCAAGATATGAGTAGGATGTAAGCTTCACTTCCGATTAAAGTTTATCGTTAAAGCGTATTTTACCAATCGTTATACCATACACTATGTTGCACATAGGACTGTGCACCTATCTATAAAATGGTGCCGTATTGAAATATTGCCGTTAGTGGGAATTGACGAGACGGACACCTCTCCGTCCGTCCAATCAACTTTTTTTTTTAATTAAATATATATCATGCCTTTCTTCTTCCCAAAGTCTCCACTTTCAAGCATTCAAAAAATCAAAAACACAGAGCACCATTTTCCGCGAAAAAGAGCAAAACCCGCCAAGTAAGAAACCTTCATCACATTCCTCTGCCAGAGCAATAATACACCAGCGCGAAAAAAGGTGTGTCTAGACACATTTTTCGATTGGAGATTGAACTACCTATAAAGAAATTTGAAAAATAACACCTAAATTCAGTACATATCTCCTGAAATATAATATATGAACATTTGCATAAACAATCAGCATTACTAATCAATCTCGTTTATAACTAGGGTTGCATAAAACTATAAGCATGAAATCTACACATGCATGATATTACTAGATTATGTGCATAATCTTAGGGTTTTATGTGTATCCTTCTATGCAATCTATGTGTATACACATCAGCATATATAACAACTGGGGTTACATATTACTTAGACTTGTGTTTATTCTAATATAAGATTATGTACATTAATGTTTTCAGTTGCTATACCTCATCATACATAACGACCATTCTTATACTCAAAATTATGTGTATTCTGATTATAAATTATGTGTATTATATACTTTATAACATTATGTACATTATACATTTGCACCTCTGTAAAATTCTCAATCCCAATCTAGTGCATGTCTGGTGTTAAAATTAGTGTTACCTATTACTTAGGCATGTGTTTATGTGTATTATGTTATTACAGCAATGTCAACCACTACCACCACTAATCCCCGGAGGTCTCCAAGAAATAAAAATATTGCACCTACATCAACACCTCCAAGTTGTCTCTAAAGGGCAACCAAGTGTTTGAACTATGGGTTTTTGTTCGTTGCATCACCCTCTATAAACGTTTGATGGCCTTTGGGGATACTAAGGGTTGTATGTACATCATCATCTCCTAGAAGGAGCTCTTCCTCTTCTATATGGATCCAGCATCTACCAACATCAAACCTTTCAAGAAGGTATCTTAGAAGTTCACCATCATAGGAAGAAACTGTTGCACTTAGGAGGGATCCAAATCCTATATCTCGAACAGCTTGGTGCTGTTCCGAGCTCAAACTGCTCACAAGGGCACAGAGTTGCTTTGGGGAGGTTCTTACACCCAAGTAGACTTTGTGTTTTGGTTCTTTGTCCTTTCCCTTTTCTTTATTTCTCATCATCTTGGGTGTTCTTTTAGGTTGGGCAGTTGTAGGGGTGTGGGTTATCTTTGATTTCTTGGCAGCAGGCTGCTTGGGATCATTCTTGTTATTTGTTCTGATTTCAACATTTACTGGTTCAGATTCTGTTTCAGCACCTTTTGATGTAGTGGCAGTATTTCTCCCTCGTTTACGCTCTCGGGCAATTTCTCGTAGCGTAGGATCACGTATTTTAAAGCTTATCAATTACCGACACCTAAAGTGTCATTACTAGTGTACTTCTCCGAGGTAGAAAGGGTAGCTATGTCTGGAGTTGCATGATTTGTGGCTCCAGTGTCCGAAACCCAAGTATGAGAATTTGACAAGGTTTAGCACCCAAACCATTCTGAAACACCAAATTAGCCTAAGAACCCAGAGCCCCTGAATAGCGCCGAAAACAGCTGACTCCCGTGTGATCGAAACTTTACAAATTTGACACTGATCATCAAAGCGAAGAAAACAACTGATTCCCGAGTGACCGAAACCATTACAAATTTGACACCGTTCATTATGGCGCCAAATTAAAAACAATTGACTCCCGTGTGACCGAAACCATCACGAATTTGACACTAAACATTAAAGCCACGTCTACCACGCTACTGACCTCGATGCGGATTGCCACTGCCCCATTGCTGCTCATAATAATCAGTTGAACTGCCTCGCTGTTGGCCGTAAAAAGTCCTAGATCCACCGCTTCGCATGAGTTCAGAAATTTGTTTGCTGAAATTTATCCTTTTCAAACAATATTATGAGATTTCTTTCTATAAGTCACTTTTGCAATTCAAATATGTTGCTGCAGTCACCGCCAGAATGTTCTTTCTCAAACCACACATAGACTTTGCAATTAAAGCAAATTTGTTTGCAATTTGTTATGAAACTGGAGACGAAGTTGCTACTGCGAAGCACAAACCGGAGCAGGCACGGATGAATCTAATTATTAACAGAGGGAAGTTTAAACCCTAGCTAACTGATACTAGATGAGAACTTAATGAATTGTATTAAGTAATGTAATTACAAATGTACAGATCACATGTATATATAAAGAGAGAGTCTTAGGGAGACTAGGATAGGGAATCATAATCTAACTCAAATACATAGAGTCCTAATAGGTATACTCGGTGATAGAACTTTCCCAAGCACCAAAGAAATGTTCAAAATACTCCTTCAAGTATCTTCTATTTACAAAGAAAACAAACTATCATCCACTATAGTTGATCACTTTACATGGTTACAATAGAGGAAGAGGTCGAGGAAGTAACCAAGGTGGCTGAGGTAGAAGACGAAATTCATCAACTTATTTTTGTGATTTTTTTAACAAACAAGGACACACTTGTGAGGTCTGTTGGAAACACCATGGGAAACCAATTGTGGTTAATGTTTCTTAATCTATATCTAGAAATCCAAATATTGAGAATTCAAATACACATGCTATCTCAAAGGCCGAGTATGCAGAGTTCTTGCAATCAAATGATGCTAAAACAACCATTTCTCTTGACATCTCTCATACTGCTCTTGCTTCAAAATCAAACTCAGTTTGAGTCTTAGACTCTGGAGCCATTGATCACATATCTGATAATCTTTCCTTTTTCTCCCAAATTGACTTCTCAGACTCTCTTCCATATGTTACCTTTGGTAATGGATCAAAAGGAAAAGCTAAAGGAATTGGAAAAGTCACCATTCATTCTTTCTCTTTATCCAATATCCTTTACATTTCCTGTTGTCTTTTCAATTTGATTTCAATTCATCGCCTTACTCACTTTCTTAATTATTTTGCTACCTTTTCTTCTAATTATGCGATTATTCATGGTCGACAGACGAGGAAGGTGATTGGTTTGGGATAAGAATCACGATGACTCTACCAATGTTCTACTAATACCAAAACAAATTCAGGGCCGACAAACAAGGAAGACGATTGGTACGGGATATGAATCACAAGAACTCTACCAATGTTCTATTAATACCAAAACAACTTGCGTTGCTTATGTTTCACCTTTCCTTAACCATTGTCACCTAGGGCATCCTAACTGCTGGATCAAAGTGATGTAATATACTTATTTCCAAGTGGGTCACTTATCATGTGGTTGTTGTAAGTTAAGCACGCTTAACCATTCTTTGGCTATCTGGTTGTCATATCCTACTTAAAACCAATTGGTGATAAGTAGGTGAACATTAACTATTTAACCACTTCCCTTCATGGTAAGCCACAATGCCACTTCTCGAATCGAGCAAGGGTTGAACTTAGTCAACCCGACCAACACCGAACAATCCCTCTCCCAACACCTGCCGGAACCTTTGATCACCAAGACTAGTTGCGTAGCATGCTTGACTCTGTCTTTAGCTTCCGCGCCCACTAATCCCCCTCTGGACTAAATTTGGCCCATCCTATAGCTATATCCCATCCAAAATTGGACTCGGCTTTCGCCTTGCATTGATTCAAACCCGTGACCTCGGCTCTGATACAAATTGATGGATCTTAGCGCTGCACTATACTTATTTCCTAGTGGGTCACCCATCATATGCCTATTGTATGTCAAACACGCTTAATCACAGAGTTCTTTTGGCTATTTGGTTGTCATATCCTACTTAAAATATATTAGTGATAAGTAAGTAGGCATTAACCATTTAACCACATTCCTCCATGTTAAGCCACAGTGTCACGTCTCGAATCAAGTTAGGGCTTAACTCGGTCAACCCGGCAGACACCCAACACTAACATCAATAAATTACAACAACTTTTCCTTGGTTTATCAAATTTAAAGGCTATGGAATGTGAATCATGTTAACTCGGGAAACACTCAAGAGAATCATATCCAAGTAGAGTGAATAGGAGATACAATACCACATTTTCTTTAGTTCACTCCTATGTTTTGGGACCATGCAAAGTTTCAACTACTTTGGGGTTCTTGTATTTTGCTGTCTTCATTAATAATTTCTCTCAGTGTACTTGGGTCATTTTAATAAAAAAAAATTTGAATTATTTGATGTGTTTCAAAAATTATACAATGAAATTGTGAATCAATTTAGGGTATCTCTCAAAATCTTACATAATGATAATGCAAGAGAGTATTTTTCTGACACTTTCACTTCTTTCTTTTCCTCACATGGAATACTTCATAATTCGTCATGTGCTAAAACTCCTCAACAAAATGGTGTTGCTGAATGGAAGATTCGACAACTTGTTGACACAACCCGTACTTTGCATTTTCATAACAAGGTTTCTAAGAAATTTTGGGGGGATGCTATACTTCACTTTTGATATTTCATAAATCTAATTGCTTCTTTTATTTTGCAAGGAAAAAATCCTCATAATATCTTACTCCCAATGGAACCTCTTTACAAGCTTCCGTTGTGGATCTTTGGGTGTATTTTCTTCATTCATGATACTTCCCCAAGGCGTGACAAGCTTGATTCCAAGGAAATAAAATGTGTATTCATTGACTGTTTTTGGCTTAGATTGGAATCTTGCAAACACTCATATAGAGTATGAAATGTCAGGTCTACTTGTTGTAACATGTTAGTGTTTTAAGTCTAAAACCCAACTTGTAATTAGCTGAATTATTATGGCAAAATTAGATAGGTTTTAGTTTAGGTTTCTGTCAAAGTTTAAAGAGAAGACCTAATCGATCAGACGCTACATCAGAGCGTTTGAAATCAATCCGTTAGACTTCAATCGACTTATTCGTGATGATCTGGCAGAGCATTTACTACTTGAAGTGTCTTTACAAGAAAGTCCTTATTCTCATATACATCTCAAAGGATAAGACAGTAATCTCTTACAAAGACATTCAATTAAGATTACTAGTCTACCGATTGAGTCAGAGTAGTATATATAAGAAAGATGATTCAAGATTGATAACAACTCTACTACGAAGTATTCTGGACTTGAATCTCTAACTTTCTATCCGCATACTTTACAAGATACTAATCAACATACTGATGCAACTGAAGATTAACCCCGGATGATAATGATAACGAAGATGGTCTATCTCAACCTCTGTCTGATAAGACTGGAAGGAATAAATCCACCATAATAGAGAAGAATCATCCATCTATTATTGGAGATCCATCAGCTAGCATAAGGACTCGAAGCAAACTAAGAGGAAATCTAGTGGAACTTGTTGGATATTCTTGTTATACATCAAAGATAGGTCTAACGAATGTCAAAGAAGCTGTGACAACCCAAAATTTAATTTTATAAATTCGGTTTTAAGAAATTCCAAAATAGCCATTTTCACTCTATCAAAATTTTTACGATAAAATCAGTGTTTGAATAAATTATTTTGAGCCACTTTTAAATAAATTCAACACCGGGACTTATTTTAATTCTAAAATCCTAAGTTCTCGGGTACATTGCGTACCAAGTTTTTGAACCAAAAGTCAATCTGAGTGAAACCGGGAGAAATATGAGAAACCTAACCTAAGTGGTTGTCTAGAAATCATTTTTGGAAAAATGCATTTTGACCCCAAAACTATTTTAAACTATGATACTAGACCTTGGTTCATGTAGCATGGTAGACCACAAAAATCCATGTGTCTGATACCTTATAGAATCAACCAAATTTACCATTTTGCCACCAACCAATCATTGATAAGCTACCTAGGGGTTTGCACCCTATTTATACTCCACTATTCCCTTGCCTTCATCTGATTCCCTCTCATTTGCCTCTCCATTTTCTGAGCTCTGTAGAAGAAAGAAAGCAAAGGCAGTAAGTTTCAATCCCACCCTTCATTCATCTTCTTCCTTAAGGTTCTCACCTCTTTACTTCTATTCCTTGAATTTTCCTTCTCAAAGCTTTGTTCTGTGACTTGTTTGAGGGGTTTAGGTGGTGAAGGTGGTGCTAGGTAGGTAGAGAGAAAAAGGCTGAGATCCACACAAGAAGAGGAAACACCAAAGGTATAACCCATGGTCTCCCACCTCTTTTTATAAACTCTGTGAAATCAAGATGAATGTTGAAATGTGTAGAAATGCTAGATTATTGATGTGGTTGAGCTATTAAGTGATCTATTATTGATCTATGATGTGTTGTTGAGGATTTGGGAGTGTTGGTTTGCTCTATGATTTATTGCAGGTGAAGAAGAACCCCACTAGTGCACAGACAATGTGCACTAGGTGGAGTCACAGAGCTAGCGAACGGCCCTAGGCAGGGACCGTTGGCAAGCCCTGTGGAGTAACAGTCCCAGGGGACGGACCATGGAGTGGTCTGCCGCCCAGGGTCGCCGCTTGGCGGATCCAAGCGACGGGGCCCCTTAAGCCCCGCCACAAGCCCCGCTAGGCCAAACCAGTGCAGTGGCCGGGCCTTTCGTGGCTCAGCTACGTGTCGTTTGGACCAGGACTCGCGGGCCCTTGAGGCTCGGACACTCGGGATCGTCATGACGCACTAGTAGAATTTGACTTCATTGAATTTGGATTTGAAATGAACAAATTACAGTAGCTTTTGTGCTTGAGTTTTGCCATTGATATGCACTATGTAGAAATTACAGGGAAGGAAAAATGTGAAGTGTTTAGACTTAACTTTTTAAATGAGAAGCATTACAATTATTTGATTGTTGGATTAAGGAGCATGATCATTATTTGCCACGTTTGCTTGATTAGCATGTTTAAATAACCATTGTGAGTTATTGTGAATTTTGTCAGGAATATGAGATATTTGATTGTACAGTGCATGAATTTATTTGTCCAGTAAAGTGAAATATTAGAGCATGATATCCATTTTGAGTTTAAAGAGCATGATCAATATTTGCTAAGTGTTTGCTAAGAAGTTTTGCTAAGTATTAAAGTGATAAGCATGAAGTAGCATATTGTTTGCTTGACTTATAGCCAAAGAGAATTTGAGATATTCTTTATAGTAAAGAGCATGTTTAGCATATCATGAACTAAAGTGCATAAGTGGCTTAAAGTAAGCCTAAGTATTCTTTCAAAAACCTATATCTATTTTGGAAAATCATCATCCAGATGCATTGAGAAGTTGCATGATAATTTGATTTCCAATTTGTGAGAAAAGAGAAGTTGTTGAGAAGCTATGTGCATAAGTCTACATAAGTAAAGTTGTTGCATGAGAATGAAATGCATTAGTTATATCTATATGTATCTAGTGTGAGTAATCCGAGATTTTGGAAGACCGTTAGGACTATGCAAGCCGATAGATTTTAGAAGTAACGAGGTCGATATTCCCTAGTTACTAGATTGGATACTTCATGTCGGGCTTGGAATCCTGGTTAGGGGGTGTGCACACTAAAAGTACGATACCTGATTCCACAGAGAAAGCAAGCAAGAAAGAAAGATTAAGAACCAAGAGGGTGGTTCTCTAGGCTAGTTGAGTATTAAGCCGGCTAGACTGTCGAGCCTGTATAGGTCATTTCACGAGTCGTGAAGGTCCTGCCTCCCCCACGACTTAGAGGTTCCGTTGATACGGATGTGGCGGATGCACGAGATTGCACCGTACGCTAGGGCTTCACTACGACGGAGTACCTGCCTCGCACAAGAAGAGAAACGAGAAGTATGAGAAAGAAGAGAAAAGTGAGTCAATGTGACTCAACAGAAAGAAATAAAGAAAGCAAGTCAATGTGACTCAACAGAAAGAAAGAAAGAAAGCAAGTCAATGTGACTTGAGAGAAAGCAAGAAAGAAAGAAGAACGCGAGTCAAGAGACTCAAGTTAAAGAAGAGAAAAGCGAGTCGTTGCGACTCTAAGAAACCTCCATAGAAAAAGTATTTCTTTTTAAGAGAAAGAGTGTATATGTATATCTATCTATACATATACTAAAGCATCACGTTCATGTTATTGCATGATTAAATGATTTGCACGTGTTGTATGAAAGTAGGATAAGAATCATGACATTATATCGTCTTACATTCGTATATGATAGTATGAGATTTCTTATTGAGTATATGATAACATGAGATTGCTTATTGAGTATATGATAGCATGAGATTGCTTATTGAGTTATATGATAGCATGAGATTGCTTATTGAGTATATGATAGCATGAGATTGCTTATTGAGTATATGATAGCATGAGATTGCTTGTTGAGTATATGATATCATGAGATTGCTTATTGAGTATATGATAGCATGAGATTTCCTATTGAATTATGTGATAGCATGAGATTGCATATTGAGTATATGATAGCATGAGGTTGCTTATTGAGTATATGATAGCATGAGATTGCTTATTGAATTACGTGATAGCATGAGATTGCTTATTGAGTATATGATAGCATGAGATTGCTTATTGAGTATATGATAGCATGAGATTACTTATTGAGTATATGATAGCATGAGATTGCTTATTGAGATATATGATGATATGAGATTGTTGTTGAGATATATGTTAGTATGAGATTGCTTGTTAAAGCTTAAGTATATTATTAACCATCAGTTTGAGCATGATTAGTTTATATCGCCATGATAAGATATATATGTGAAAGCATGAGATTGTAGATGATCTAAATGATTGAGAAAGTATCATATTTGATATTTAGGTTGCAATCGTATAGAAATACTGTTAAGTATGTGTAATTGATTGCTTAAGTGATTGAGAATACTTGATCTAAGTGTATGAAATGTTTTCCAAAAGTATATACTATAGTATTTTACAGGGTTGAGTGGCGTTATACTTAGCTTTGTGCTAACGGATTGCTTTCTACTTGTTTATTTGTTAACCCCTTTCAGGTGGGCCCAGTTCTTGAGAGCGACCGAGTTAGACTAGATTAGCTTAGTGTGCTAGTTGTAGTCTAAGCTCTTATTCAGATATGTTTATTTTGAGACTTGGTTGTAGACTTATTTAGATGTTTAATGGTGTTGGACACCGGGGTTTTATTCCCCTAGATTGTTTAAAGTTAGTTAAGCTTGACTTTGTTTTGATTTTTTTTCCTTGCCTGTGCAATCACTGTGAGTGGTGATTGTGGCGGTGACACCTCTTAAAGTTGGTTTAGTAAGTTTATTAGGCTTGTTAGTATCCCTTTCTATGTTAAGTATTTGTTAATAAGGTTTAAGAAAAGTGGGGTGTTACAGAAGCATTACAAGATGATCTCTGGAAAAGGCTATGCAAGATGAATTGGGTTAATTTGAGTGTAATCATGTTTGGGACTTGGTTCTTAAACTTGAGGGAGTCAATATCATTATAACAAAGTGGATATTCAAGAATAAGATTTACGAAGCAGGAAATGTTGCAAAAAATAAAGCCAGATTAATGGCTCATGGATACACACAGATAGAAGGAATAAACTATGATGAAACCTTCGCTCCTGTAGCTAGATTAGAGTCAATCAAAATTCTGCTGGCTATAGCTTGCATACTGGGTTTCACGCTGTTTTATATGGACGTTAAGACAACATTTCTTAATAGATATCTACACAAAGATATATATGTGGCTCAACCAAAGGGACTTGAGGACCCAAAGCATCCTGATCATGTTTATAAGAAAAGGAAAACCCTTTATGGTCTAAAGCAGGCACCTCGTGCATGGCATGAACGTTTGATTCAGTATTTACTACGACATGGATATAAAAGAGGCAGTGTAGATAAGACCTTATTTGTTAAAACTACTAGCAATCACATCACAATTACTCAAATCTACGTGGATGATATAGTTTTCGGATCCACATTTTAATGGTACACTAAAAGGAAAGGAAATCCTGAGAAATTTGTTAACCCATCTTCTGAGTATGTCTTAGTGCCATGTTCTGAAAAGAAGAGAAATGTTTTTGTTGCTAGTGAGTCTGATGCTGATCCTCCAGTTCAGCAAGTGTTTAAACAATTAAGTTCAGCTACTAAGGGAAACGCTCATGTAACTACTCCTCATCCACCTTTGAAATAAAAGAAAGCAAATTGAGCTAGAAAGAGAAGCGTGACACCTAAGATTTCTGATGGTACAGATCAATCAGAATACATTCTAGTCATGGTAAATCGTGAGGCTGATGAGAAATGGCCATCAATGCTGAAACGTGAACTGATCATTCCGAGAAATGTTGATGTGAATTAGATGAAATCTGTGTGTGATATTATACCTCTTCTCCAGGATGTTGGTCTTATGAGCACTATTTAAGAATAATCGGTTAGGGTTGGTATGAGATCAACAACAAATTGTTTATGGAAGAAAGTTAATCAGTTAGTAGAGATTATCAAAATACACAAAATCACAAAGAGTAAAAGAAGACTAAGAACCACAAACCTCATCGTCGTCACTGCTGACGGGCATATTTTACACTCATATTTTAGGTACATCTTTATAATAATTTTGCATTAATTATTTACTATTATATAATAAATATTTATTTTTATGTTAATAATCAATTATTAAATAAATGTTTTATTAAATTCCTAGTTACCAATTTAATTATTATTTTTAGTATTGTGGGTCCATTTCATAGCATTAAAACAAAACAAATAAAAGAATTGTATATGTTTCTTTTCTTCAATTTGTGTAGCAGTAGTGAGAAGTGGAAAGAGACTTCGTCAACTTCAGCGGAAACTTCGTGGCCCGATTCTTGCGACAAGAACGAGTAGCAGCGGAGACTTCATCTATCGGCGCAATAATAGAAATTCCACGGTGAAAATTGATTTGAAAATAATTCAATAGGTGTATAAATAGTAGAAGGATTTTATTATTCAACGTTCATTCTTTAGTTCATTCTTCCCCTCTCGATTATTCTTTAAGGTTGTTATCAATGTCCATTCGCGGCTAATTTCTTCTAGCTTGGCTTAGTGAATTGATGCCCCGGAATTGATTATGCTGTAAGAATATTTATTTATTTTTTATTATATATATTTTTATGCATTTGAGTATTAAGTATTCTTCTAAGTTATTTGAAATAATTGTGTCATTTAATTGCTAGGGAGGCCTACTAGTTATTTATTTGATATAATTATTTGCTATATTAGATAATGTTGTGCTACAAATTATTCTAATATTCAGTAGCAACTGAGGTTTATTATTGACGGCTTAGTGATAATTGGTCTCGGGTCGAATATTTTCCTAAGTTAAATGCAACCGCTTGTGTTTGTGTTATTTAGTTTGTCGGTTTTCCTAGTTCCTATTGCTGCTATTAAATTAAATCTATAGCGCTTGTCTTAGATTATTTAGTAGTTAGGGGTAATTAAACCGCTTGTGCTTTATTTACCTACAACTAAGGGAAAACAGAAATGAAATAATTTCACGACAAATATTCAATTGCATATTAATTACTTTATTAATCAATGATCAGTGTTGAATTCTGGTGGTGGATCTTTACTAACCAAGGTTTCTTATTATAAGTGTTTTCGATATATTATTTTCATTGCTTTATTCGTTCAGTTAAATTACTTGTTTATTTAAATTCTCTTTTAATTTATCTTTATTCTCGATATATTCCAAACCCCCCTTCCTTTAATTTGAGCACATATTTTAAACTAGTTACTCCTCGTGGGATCGATACTTACTCCCGCTACTACGTTTGTAAGGTTTTAATTTGGGAGCCTACGGCAGCTCACCAACTGCCGTGTGTGTGTGTGTGTGTGTGTGTGTGTAATGAAACAACTTGACTGAAATAGACGAGTTAACTCGATCGATTTCGACCGAGTCGGTTGAGTTGTGTCCTAGGCGGATGGGCGCCTAGGCGGGAAATCACCACGACCTAGGGGTGCCTGGACCGATTTTTGCAACAATGTGTGTGTGTGTGTGTGTGGCCTAGAGAAACAGATCAGTTGGCTAACACTACCATAAAATATTATGTCAAACAAAACGAAGTATTTTGTAGAGGAAAAAAGGAGTAGAGTAACATTTTTTGATTGAATAAAATCGGGCCCATTAAAGAAATCTACGCTTTACCCCTACCCAGCGGGGTATTTATACAAGGAGATAAATCCTCTATAAGGTAAGGAGGGGGAAAAAATAATTAAACAAGCTTTAGAAGCTGCCATAATTAACGCGGTAACTACCTAAAATGAGAAAAGGAAACTTCTTGTCACGTAATGAAGGAATCTTCGCAAAATCCGCCTCTGGGATGCACTCTGTTGGGGACGCTCCAACTACCCAGACTGGTCGCCCGCCCGGACCAGCTGAACCACCTAGTTAGGGACACTCCGACTACCGAGCCTAGTTGCCTACCTGAGCCGTCTGAGGGCCTGGTCGGGGACACACCGACTACAAACCTGGTCGTCAATCCAGGCCAGCTAGGAGCCTGGCCAGGGACACACCGACTGTGCAGCCTGGTCGCTCAGGTGCCTGCGCCATCGGTATTTGCAGGGGGAGTCCTTTCTTCTGAACTACTAATTGTCTCCGGAAGTCAGGACCGACTACATTCCATATCTCTAGGATGAGTGCCTAATTGGGGGTATCTATCACTAGTCCCTCACTTGTCTAAAGTCTAACCAAGTGATGACTCAGAAAAGTATAACAAAACCAGCGAGCAAGGCACTTGGGATCCCAACTGGCTGCCCGCCATCCCCTTTAAGCCAAATGAGCACTCAGCTGGGCATGTGCTAATATGATGACTGGTTTCGCCATCTTCCTGACTAGTTTCGAGAATAGATACGGTCGCTAGGGGTGAGCAAACGGTCGGTCGGTTACATAACCGACTGAAAAACCGAAAAGCCGACTAAAATTTTTAACCTTCGCGACCGACCGAAGTATATGGTCTAGACGACCGAAAAACCGATCGTCGATTTCTGTCGGTTATATCGGTTACCGAATAACCAAAAAATTAACAATGCTCAAAAAATGATGACGATGAATACACAATCATATAGATACAAAAACAATACAAATACATACACAAATACAAAAATCGACATAAATATTACTTGTCTCCATGATTTTTTGGTCCATTCATAAATGAAGATGAAGATACAAATACAAATAGAAATACATGGAGATGGTGAAGGCGGTGAGAGATCAGAGTATAGCCGAGTGCGCCAAGGCAGAGAGCGGTGAGGGGCAGAGAGGTAGAGGGCAGTCTGGGCGGAGGGCGATTGGCGTAACGGAGGAAGGCGGTGAGAAACCGGAGACGATGGAATTGTGCACTTATGCATTGTCTGTGGGCTGTGGCTGCGGAATAGAGAAGTAGAAGGTAGAATTGCAAGGTTCTGATAGTGAGTTCTCCATCGTGTTTAGGGAATTAGGGGATTTGTGTTTTCTATCAATTGGGCTTAGACTATTAGATATTTGGGTGGACATAGGACATGGGCCATGGGTTATTACTATATTAGACATTGGCAGACTAAATCACTGAAACACTATATATATATATATATATATATATATATATATATATATATATATATATATATATATATATATATATATAAAAGTCGGTTATGGTCATCGATAACCGACACACCAAAACCGTAAAATAACCGAAACACCGAAAAATCGAATTTTTTTTATAGCAATAACCGAAACCGACAGATAACCAATTTTTTTAGTCGGTTCGTTTATCGGTTATCAAGCGGTTAACCGATATTTTGCGCACCCCTAACCGTCGCTGACACGTAATTATGACAACTCTTCGATTCCCACCGGTTACAGCCCAAGACATGTCCTTTTGTAACCGTCTTGTCAGTCGTTACGTCTCCCCCTCAACCGTCTGATGGAGTACACATGTCACAATCTGGTTGGCTTGCCATACTTATAAATAGTTATGCCCATCACTCATGCTTCCTTACACATTTCTGCCATCCTTTCTCCCAAACTTCCGGCGAACTTCTCTTCTTCCATCTCTTCCGGTGGCCTTCTTCCTCCTCCTTTTTCCAGCGACCGGCGCCCTTCCCCTTCTCAAGTCAGTTTCGTCCTTCCTCTAGCCGTTACCCTTATTTTCCATCAAGGTTAGCCCTTTCAACTCTCCTTCTTTCATTTATTGTCATGTCTTCGTCGTAACCTCCCGCTGCTTCTACCTCCGGCGCCCTTCAAGGCCAAACTTCTAACCCTCCAGCCACCACTTCTCTTCTGGCGAAAACCCAGGGTCCCACCTCAATAGTCCCCGTAGACCCTCCAATTGACAAGGAACCAGCCTACTTCGAGGATTTGAGTGGCCGGTCGGCCGCCGCTCCACTCTATCCGAGGTCAATTTCCAGCACGCCCGCCGACTGTTAGGTTCAGTGGCGGTAACCTGGCGCCTGGTAATCAGCAGGTGAGTGACCCCTCGGAAGGCAGATACGTGGGGATTCATTACCATTCGGTCCTCTGTGGGTTTCGAGTGCCGATTTTTTCTTTTCGCTCACTCCTCCTCCAGTACTACGGCATTGTGCTTGGGTAGGTGGTGCCCAACTCCTACCGCATTTTGGCCCTTCTTGACCTACTGTGATACCCGGTAATTTTAAGCAAAAATATAATTTTGAGAAAATATTATTTAGTTTACCATTAAAATATTTTTGTATGTTGCCAAAAGAAGTTTTGAAAAATATTTTTATAAAAATTAAATTTTTATATTTACCTATTATGCCTAAAAGAAAGTCTATATTCTTTTTTGGGATAAGGGTCAAATAAGCCCTCAAACTATACCTAATAATGCAATTAAGCCCTCAAACTAAAAAAAGCTTCAATCAAGCCCTTGAAACCTGTAAAAATGTGCAATTAGATCTATTAACAAGTAATCAATAGGTTAATGCTGAGTTGTAGCTTACTTGAGCACTAATTTAGATTCCATGTCAGCTTAATTGCTTGTATATGCTTCCATCTCATTTTTATTATTTATTTAATGCAATAATTTAATTTTCTTAAAATGTACAAATAAAAAAATTAAAAATATATTAAAAATTAAAATGATAAAACTGATTGCGTGATGAAATAAAGGTGGATTACTCCACCCTGCTCCGCTTCTTGAATTCTTGAATTTCAAATAATCCACGCAAAAACCCACAATTGAAGGAGGCAGAGAAAGATAGAGGACGCGAGGTTTTCATATATCATATGCTATAGTTATTCATATCTGGGTCTTAGGATTCAGAGCTTGAACACTCGGAAATATCGAGGAAATGAGTCTTTTTTTTTTTTTTTTGTGCTTGGAGCTGTTTTGTCGAAGCTGGAATGTGAGTATACGTGGAGATTTTTGTGTTGGGTTTGTCGACATTTAGATTTGTAGAATCTGGTTCGTAGCTCCGGGGACTGGGGATGGATGGGAGGAGAATAACTGCGAGCCCGCGGCCGGGTCGTGGGCGGCGTCGCGTTGGCGTTGATGAGTTCGTGAACAACGTTAAGAAGCTCCAAAGGAGGGAGATTTCTTCAAAGCTCGACAGGGCTTTTAGTATGAAGGATGCGCAGGAGCGATTTCGTAACATTTGTTTACAGGAGGAGTATGATATACTCATGATCCTAAAGAGCATTGTACCATTACACTTCTGTTTCTGAAGAAAAGGTCAAGAATTATTTAGATAATTGTTGCGCATGATATTGTTTTTGCTCTTGTGCGGTCTGGAGTCTGTGCGACTTTTAGCCGACAGACCAACAAGAGAATATGTTTCCTGAATGACTACGAGGATTGAATACATAAAAAGAAGATGGATTAGTGGTGATGCATACTGGAAGGGAGCCTACTTTATCAATACGCCATAAAAAATAGTTATATTATTTTAATTTTTTATATATTTAAAAAAAAATTATTTGTACATTTTAAGAAAAATAAATTATTGCATTAAATAAGTAATAAAATGAGATGGAAGCATACATAAGCAATTAATCTGACATAGAATCTGGAATCTAAATTAGTGCTAAGTAAGTCACAACTCAGCATTAATCTGTTGGTTACCTACAAATAGGTCTAATTGCACTTTTTTACAAGTTTCAAGAGTCTAATTGAATCTTTTTATAGTTTAAGGGCTTAATTGCATTATTAGGTATAGTTCGAGGGCTTATTTGGCCCTTATCCCTTCTTTTTTCATATATATATATATATATATATATATATATATATATATATATATATATATATATATATATATATATATATATGTATATATATATATATATACATATATACATATATATATATATATACATATATATATATATATACATATATATATATATATATATATATATATATATATAAATAAATATATAGAATCGCATTCAGGTGCGAATGCTTCGCCCAGGCGCGAAATAGGAATGAATTTTGTTCGTCCACGTGTCTAGATCTAATGGGTGAGAAACACTGATTTTTTAAAAAAAAAAGCGGTGGCATTTTTGTAAATAATTAAACATCGAAGTGCAAGTAAAATGTATTACAAGTGCATGTAAAATGTATTATAGGTGCAAGTAAAAATTTACACTGAGCATCAATACTTAGTTGCACCTATAGTTCTAAGTAGTTGCACCTATAGTTCTAAGTAGTTGCACAAATAGTTATAAGTAGTTGCACCTAGGTGTATGAATGTTTGCGAGTGATTTTCAGGGGTATTACTACCCGCTGAACTCAGATCAATGAATGTTAACAAGACAAAATTACATGCACTTATAGGTGAAAGTAGGTGGACCTATAGTTATAAGTAGTTGCACCTATAGTTATAAATAGTTGCACATATAGTTATAAGCACACCCAGGTGCATGAATGTTTGCGGAAAGTGAATGCTAACAAGGCAAAATTATATGCACTTATAGATGAAAGTAGGTGCACCAATAGTTATAAGTAGTTGCACCTATAGTTATAAATAGTTGCACATATAGTTATAAGCACACCCAGGTGCATGAATGTTTGCGGAAAGGGAATGCTAACAAGGCAAATTTACATGAACTTATAGGTGAAAGTATGTGCATTTGTAAGTGATTTTACTTGCACTTCGATGTTTAATTATTTACGAAAATGTCACCGCGTTTTTTTTTAAGTTTTTAGATATGGACACGTGTAGCGCGCTGATTCGTTCGCATTTCCCTCCTGAGCACTTATTCGCACCTGAGTGCATCTCTAAATATATATATATATATATATAATGTGATAGGATGTATATTAAGAGATGAATTAGTATGGTGGTATGAGACCTATTTGTTAAGCTTGTGGTTTCACGTTCAATTCTTATAAGTTGCAAAATAATTTTTTTTTTTTTTTTTTTGTGATACCCGGTAATTTTAAGCAAAAATATAATTTTGAGAA
Source organism: Ipomoea nil (assembly GCF_001879475.1). Lineage (NCBI taxonomy): Eukaryota > Viridiplantae > Streptophyta > Magnoliopsida > Solanales > Convolvulaceae > Ipomoea > Ipomoea nil. The sequence continues at coordinate 1,187,813 of NW_017619008.1, forward strand.
AATATTATTTAGTTTACCATGAAAATATTTTTGTATGTTGCCAAAAGAAGTTTTGAAAAATATTTTTATAAAAATTAAATTGTTATATTTACCTATTATTATGCCTAAAAGAAAGTCTTATATTCTTTTTCGTATATATATATATATATATAATGTGATGGGATGTATACTAAGTGATGAATTAGTATGGTGGTATGAGACCTATTTGTTAAGCTTGTGGTTTCACGTTGGATGAATTAGGGATGTTGATTGAAGTGATTAGCATGGATTAGGGATTATGATTGAAGTGATTAGCAGTTATATATTCTTATTATTATTATATTTATTGATTAGAAGATTTATATTAGATTATTAGATTTATATTATTATTATTATTATAAAGTAAGAAAGGTATTAGGGAAAATGACACTTTTTCCCCCTTTGTTATATACTTATAGCATTTTTTCTCCCTAAATTATTTAAGTGACAGTTTTTCCCCCTGATATATTAAATGGACATATTTAACCTTAAAATAAATATTTCATTTATTTTTGTTCTCCAACAAATTATAACCACGATTTGAAAAAATAAAATACATTAAGTGTTGAATTTAGAATATTTTAAAAATGAAAAAATAAAATTTTAAAAGAAAGTTTGAACCAACCGTTCAAATTGGATCCAAAATCGTAAACCGACGGTTCAAAATAAAACTCAAACCGCGATTATATATACTTATATGTGAGAGTAAATATAAATGCGGAAAAAAAACATACACTATTTGCAAATATTATAATTCTAATTTAAGCTATTGCTAGTAGTTGTTCCGATTTGAACCTCCGGTTCACGGTTCAGGATCCATTTTTTTCCAGTTCACGATTTTAATAAACGGAAACCCAAATATTGGGTTATGTTATGAATCATAACCGAAATTTTTTAATTTGATTGCTATAGTGTTTGGTTCAGTTCGAACCGAACCGTGGTCATCCCTACGTATAAGCAATAATTTGTTGAAGAAGAGAAATAAATAAAATATTTGTTTTAAGGGTAGAAATGTCCATTTAATATTATCAGGGGGAAAAACCGCCTCTTCTATAATAATTGAGGGGACAAATGTGAATGCATGAATAACTCAGGGGGAAAAAGTGCTATAAGCATATAACACAGGGGGAAAAAGTGCCATTTTCCCAAGGTATTATAAGAAAGGGGTAGGGATCTGATTCGGACGAAGGGGAAAAAGAAAGAAAGAGAGAAAAGAAAGAAGAAAAGGAGAGAAAGAAGGATAGGAGATGGAGGTTGTAAAGTTTATGGAGTTGTTAGGATCATCATTTTGGTAAGAGTTCATGTTCACTAAAATTATTATTTTTCTCGGTTATTGTATGTATTGATATTATATGTGATGTTATATGATATATGCTATTAATGTGGACATGAATGCATTTATCGATAAATGGTACTATTGTGTGGTGACTCTCGAAATATCGAGAATGGGATTCGACGTGTCGAACCCGTGTGTTGTGTAAATGCTTGGCTTGTAATATTTGATATTTATATATTAAAAAAAAATGATCAAATCTGATCAATTTACAAAAAGTGTTATTTTGACAAATTACACCATTTATATATGTGGTGAAATCTTATTATTATTCCACGTTCATAGTATTGCCAAATAAAGTTTGGAAAAGAAATATTTTGACATGAAAGTGTGTGTGTGTGTATATATATATATATATATATATATATATATATATATATATACATATACATATTTTAATCTTGGAGGATGGTGATATTAGGTGCTGGTGTGAGCTGGAAAACTCACAACCAACTGATTGGAAATTTGGTCATTCTACCAAAGTGAGCCGGGAAAACTCACAAAAATATTTTTCTTATACCGGAGTGAGCTGGAAGAACTCACAAATTTGAAATTTGTCTCAGATATGGAAACCGGAGTGAGCCGGTAGAACTCACAATGGAATTCTAAATTATTTTCATGATTGGCTTATGAGATACCTCTTGGTGGTTAAGTTGAGAACTTACTTGGTATCTACTCCTCTTGATAAATATATTATATTTTGGAAAAATGACGTGGAAGATTTTGGAAAATGATTATTTAGTAAGTAATACTTTGAAAACTCTACTATGTTAATTATACAAAAGTATACATACATATATATATATATATATATATATATATATATATATATATATATATATATATATATATATATGGTTTGTGAAAGTATAAGAGTATATAAGTACTTTAACTTGAAAATTATATAAAATCCAAGCCAATATTTTACGGGGTGAAGTGAAACTTACTTAGCTTATGCTAATTTTTGTCTATTCTCTATCTTTTTGTGTCAAATAATTTTTACAGGTGAACATGGATATGAATTCAAGATGAATTCAAGCTAAGAAGGAATTAAGAATAGACCTATTGGAGATTTATTATTTTTGAAGCTTTATGGTTGTATATCATTATCCTTATTGTATTATTATTATAGAAGTTGGATTCGGGTTGAGTTTATTCGATGTTGTAATTTTAGCTTTAGCACTTAGGTTGTTGGTTGCCTAAGTGTGCCGGTAACACCGTTTATTTTGATTAGTTAATGCTTTCGCTAGAGTATTATTGAACTTTTAATTGAGAAAAAGTATTAAAATTAAGGAAAATTTTGTTATAAAATTTGGGGTGTTACACCTACTACAATCGCCTTGAGGTGTCGGCCTCCTTGCTTATCTTCCACCAGCTATTCCAGCTGACTACGGTTGGCTCCGTCACCTCGGGGCATGTACAGATTCGCTCCCGGGACAGCCGCAAGTAGCCATGACCACAGTTCGATTTGAAATTAAAAAAATAAAACAAAATTGAAGTTTCATATTTCAATAGCGAAAATGCCAAAGTGGCAATTTGGCACACCACTAACGCTAATAGGCCAAGAGTAAGCCACTTCGCCACTATGCCTTGCGCAAACTACGAACCATAAATATAAAACAAAACATTAGAAAATTAAAAACAAAAAAACCATGGTTAGAACTGGAACGAGATCTTTAATAGCGGTTCCGAACCTGAACTAGAACCTTGGTCATGTATATCCGCAAGTTTCTGGATAAGTTGAAATTCTCTCACAAAGGTTGGAAGGAAGAGTTCCTCTTTGTCCACTCGGCTAACTCCCACCCTGCCTTCGATTTCCCGATTGCCTAGCAATCATTATACTACCACCTCGAGAAGAAGCCACCCTGCCTAGACGATCTGGCTTATTTGGTCAATCAGATCACCGAGGGTGAGTTTATCTCGGCCAAGCACTAGTCACAGTTGGGGGCCATGCTGAAGGCTGATAGTCTGCTTAACGGCGTGGCAAAGAAAGGTTTGCCCTCCTACTCTATCTGACTATCTGCAGGTCAATACGATGGACTAACCCTTCTTTATTTTGTAGGGAACAACGACACCAAGTCGTCCTTGGAGGAGTCAACGAAAGATAAGCGGGGAGGCAAGGAGACGCTGGTTGCGCACCACACGATTTCTTGGTCGGCTATTGAGCTTAGCTCTGACGACGCCGCTCCGTTGAAGGGATCTTCGGAGGAACCCATGGTTGATTGCCACACGCTGCTCCGGGCCTCTTGCTGTAACAACAAAAATATTTTCCTTCAAAATTCCTATTTTATTAAACTTCAAAATAAAAATTATTTTATTCCTGCGATGGTTTAACCAAAATGCGTATAAATAAAATATTTTAAACTCTTATTTCAAAATGATTTCCTACAAACTATCTATATATTTATTCCATTCTTATTCCTTAACCAACCAAACATTAAAATACAATTTCAATGTTTATTCTTTCAGCGAACCAAACAACAGAATACAATTCTTATTATATTCCTTATCTATTCTATTCCCTATGAAATTAAATAACATTCGTATTCTGTCCAAATTTGTTCTGTAAACCAAACTGGCCATTAGTTTTTTGTTAAAAAAGGCATAAAGTTTGTCTCGTGATTCATACATGGAATATTTAACAGTATTGAGGCATTAGGGGTCCTAGCTGCTCTACAACCCCTTTCTTTATCATTATTTATGATTGAGTGTGCTCCAATCCCACACGCTACTACCTAAATCCTTCGTCCACATTATTTGGATCCGTCGTTTTCTTCAAAAATTATATTATTTACTAGTTTCTTTACAGGCATTGCACGATTGGAATAATGTTTAATGTTTTTTTATTAAAAAAAAGTATTTAAAGTTTATCAATATAATATTATATTAGAATTGTTCATGCATAGATAATTGAATGTTAAATTTGTGTATTTAAATAGACAATTCTAAGTTTACAAATGCAAGATAATATAGTCAAGATTGATTATAATTGTCAATAAAATAATTGTATAGGTATGGTTGATACCAAATACAGGACATAAGGGAGAGCAAATAAAAATTAGGGCATAAAATATTAAATATATACTAATATTGAAGAGCTAACTGCTGATTGCATCTTGAAACTACCTGGCTAGTTGCTACCTGCTAAGCTACCAATATAGTTTGGAATGCAAATAGAACGATTTGTTAGGGGGAAGAATAAATTTCTCAGACGATATTGGTGATGAATTAGTGAATGATATAGGTTTCAAGTAATCTCTGCAAATTCAGGGCTTGAGACATCATTGTTGGGGAAACATAACGGTTTTGCATTGTCATCCAGCATACTCAATAATTAGGTTTTAATTATTAGGAGAGAAGTGATTTAGGAAAGAAATTGATGACTTTCCATATTAATTGCAATTTTTTTTTTTTAATTTCTTAAATATATAGCTAGGTCAGTAATAAATATTGAGCACTCTAAAAATTGAGATCTTGTGCTCTTGGACATTTTGCACCCTAAAATCTAGCCCTGATAAGATCTTTGGCAACCGACTCTTACTTAGTCCATAAGCATTCATCAGTCATTATTCCATGGACCATAGTCCATACATTTGTATGAATCATAAATAAAAAGTACATGTTTTAATATGCTAAAAATACATTATATGTATATATAAAGTACATTATACAAGAATACATGATTTATTATATATTATTAAATAATGTATATTCAGTACACAAATAATATACTTTTAATATATTAAAAATGTATATTGCATTTATGGTCCTTACAGCTATATGAACCATAGTCCACACAATGATTTGCTTATCATTAGTTTCATTACGTGGTTAGCTTTAGACTACTGTGATTGGGAGGATAGTTGCTTCGAACATGAAATTTACAAATAATTTCTTATTTATTTATAACACCTAGGTTCAATGCATCTGCCAATGACTTTGTGCTCTAATAATATTAAATAATTTCTTTTAAATCAAAGATCATGGATTTGAACTTTAATGCACGATGAATTAATTCTTCTAAATAATTTGATTCAAGAATATTAATCTTTAAAATAATAAAATTGATGAAAAAAATTGAAAGAAAAAAAAAAACAAGAAATTGAGGTAGTAGACTGGTAGGTGAACCAAACCACCTTCCCATTAGTCACGTGTCCACAAATCGATTAAAAGTTCAAATGCTTTGATTTATTAATAAATTTTGCATTTTGTGTTAAACTCGTTTTATGATATTTTTCAGAAAGAATTACAAAATTATAAACCAATTTAAGTTATTTATAATTCATCAAATTCAAATTTAAAAAGTTAATCGATAATTTTTAAAAAAATTAAATTTCAATTTTGTGATTATCATACAAATCATACCACAAACTTTGTCTTGGTGAAAAAAAAAAAAAAAAAAAAAAAACACAAATCATGTAGGAAAAATATTTTTGAAATAACTCCACCCCTTATCAGCTATTAACTCTGACTAAAAAAAATTTATGTAAAATGAACCTCTTATTATTGCTCTTAGGCTATTAAAGCACCACCTCCCCCTTCCTTCTATTCACTTCCAAGTTCCAACTCTCTGTTATACCGTCCGACGTACTCGCCAAGTCAATGGATCCTCACCGCCACCACCACCACCACGGACCGCCGCCGCCGCCGGCTGTACACCACCACCACGAACCACCGCCGCCGGTAGTCCACCACCACGAGCCCCCGAAGCCGGCGGTAGTAGTTCATGTCCACCACGGGTCCCCTTCCACCCCGAAGCCTTCTTATAAGGTTTACTGCCGGGCAGAGCCTAACCACGTCCTCTCCGTCCGTGACGGCAAGGTCATTCTCGCCCGAACCAATCCCTCCGATCCTCATCAGGTATGCTCTCACAGAAAATTATGTGGCACTGCACGGTCCAAAAGTGTCAGGACTCAGTAGATGTAACTACAATGAAATTATGGGTTTTGGTTAACGAATAACGAGTATGTATTGTTGGATTTTCAGCACTGGTACAAGGAAGAGAAGTTCAGCACCAAAGTTAAGGATGAAGAAGGGTTACCCAGCTTTGTTCTCGTGAATAAAGCTACAGGACAAGCTATCAAGCACTCTATTGGTGCCACTCACCCGGTATATTACTGTCTTTAACTTAATCTTGAACTTGTGTTCGTTAATTACTTGTTCTTGTTGGATTAAATGCCTAAGTTTTTGCATAACTATTAGTATGTGATGATTTAAGGGCTAATTCATTATGGCCCTGTTTGGTAAAATGACTGTTAGCTTATAGCTGTTAGTTGATTGTGTTAATTAGAGGGTATAAATATTTGATAACTTTAGCTGAGTATAGAAAAGTGTTTGATAAAGTTAACTGGTAGCTGATAGCTAATTGAAAAAGTTGCTTGGAGTAGCTTTTTGAATTTTAGCCTTTTGGAGTTGCAAAAAGCTAATTAACCAAACATTTATATTGATATTTTAACTAAATCAAACAATTAATAGTAGTCAAATAAGTCAAAATTGGCCTATAGGCCAATTTTTTACCAAACAGGGCCTATGTATTTCTTGTCTGGAGTTTTGGTTTCATATGACTTACCTTCCATTTAAGTGCTGAAATCAACTACAGATCAGCCCAGCTCAAGCTCAGCTCCAAGTGAGATTTCTGGAGATACCAAAGTTGATTTTACCAGTTACCATGAAATTTTTAAAGAAGCTTTCACACTCCTAGTCCTAATAAGAGTTTTAGTTTGTTTAGAACAATATTATAATTTTCCTAATTTTATATTAATTAGGTGTGCAGTGGTATGGACCCTCTGCCCAGCTTGAAATTCCTTGATTCTTAATTAAGGCTAGCAGATGAGAGTATGAGTATGAGACCCATTCCCAATCTTGGAAAGGAAAAAAAACACCGGACACATGTTAAATGTATTCACAATTACTTGTCTCGTCCTTGGTCATGTCATGTGCTTTGATGTTGTCCTATATATCTGTTTCCTGTGAACATTCATTATAGCTTTAAGTCCCAGTATAATACTAGAGTCCCCTAAAATTCTTCAATCAGCAGCAAGAGATCAGCAAACTAGATGACTTACATTTGTAGAGACAATCTAATCAAGTCTTGGTCTTTCTTGGTTAATAGTTAAACTGGTTTTCTTTCTTTATGAGCTATGATTACTGCACCTGCTGGTTTCTTTTTAACCCTTCACTTTAATTTGCTTTCAGGTGCGACTCATCCCACACAATCCTGATCATCTTGATGAATCGATCATGTGGAGCGAGAGCCACAACACGGGCGACGACTACAAGGCAATCAGGATGGTCAACAACATTCGCCTCAATATGGATGCATTCCATGGTGACAAACACCATGGGGGCGTCCACGATGGGACTACAGTCGTTCTCTGGGAATGGACAAAAGGAGACAACCAACGCTGGAAGATTATTCCCTACTGTAAGCTCTCTTCCCGCTCCTCGACTACCCAAATCCTCAAACACGATTATTTTCACGAACCTACAAATTTCTTTCCAATTACTGAACTGAACCTTCCTGTTTCTTGCAGGATTATCCAGTGCCAGTGGTATCTGTCTTATTTGCTGCTAAATAAGGGGGGAGGCTATGCATATGCCTGTTGCCTATTCCTATCTGTGTTGTTTGTGTACTGTGTATTGTGTGTTGTGTAATGTTTGTATTGCTGCTAATGCTTGTATAACCTTCATGGACTCCTTTGGTCTTTATGTATCTATAGGAGGCCATCTTATATAACTGAGTACTGAAATTGCTGATCTAAAGCCTAAAGGTGTATGCCAGCATTTATTTTATACCAAATGCTGAGACTGCATAATAATAAAGTTTTTGTGGCCAGTCTGGTTGAGCATTATATTATCACTTTACTCCTTTCCAAGCACATTGATCCTATTTATTTTTATTATTTTATTTTATTTTTATGCTTGATAAGATGACTATAACAAATAATTCATTTTGGATTTGACTGGCCTATGTTACTTCTATTTTTAAAAGCTTAAAGCCTAAATATAACTTTATAGATTGCACTGTATTAGTTTTAAGGCGGAAGTGTCATCTCGCATGTCGCATCATGAATTATACCGGATTGTTCATGTCGCACGGTGACTTTTCATAACATTTATTTTGATTCACTTTCCAATTTTTTTTTTTTTTCGTCTAGCATTTTTCACAGGTTTTCTAGTTACCATGATGACATGGCACTGGTTGTTAGCTGATGTGGAGCTTCATTTTTGTTGACGTGTTTAAGTTTTTAATTTGAACATTTAACATGATGCCTGATGGAATTAATTAACTCGGGGGTCCGTGTTAATTAACCCAATTAATGAACAAACACCTCAATGGAGAAAATATGAATGATAAAAGGATTGCAGGAACCAATAAATAAGAAATAAATATGCAGAACACAAGATATTTAACGTGGAAACCAATACGGTGAAAACCACGAGCCTTTTTGGGCTAAGCCAAGCCGTAATCCACTACGTTGTGTAGTACATGTACATAGGTAAGTAGGGCATGGCCATGAAATATTTGGAAGAAGAAAGAACCTATACGTAGAAGAGAGGTCCCCCATTTGAGACTGGCGTGAATCTTTATATAATGTTATTTGTGCAGTTGTAACTTCCCGTAGCATTTCCTCTTTTCTTGCCATGATGACCTCTTATCTTTGACTAATATATTGTTATTATTATTATAAAATAATAATAATAATAATAACAACAACAACAACAACATCAACAGCAACAGCAGCAACAGCAACAGCAGCAGCAGCAACAACAGCAACAACAGCAACAACAACAACAACAACAACAACAATAATAATAATAATAATAATAATATGGCATGCATATTATATTATTCCATCATGAGTCCCCCACTTTCTTAACCGCAAGTATTTTTCGGTATAAGAAAGTAGAAAAACGGATGTTCACCGAATAAAAATGATAACACTCGGAGTGCATCCTTAACGAGCAGTGTAGTCTGGACTGCATGTTTGTGCGCAGAGCACCAAGCTACGTTTGTACGCGAAGTACCAAATTAAAGTATGTTTGTGCGCGGAGCACCAAATTAAAGTATGTTTGTGCGCGGAGCACCAAAGTTCTGACTTCCCTGCTCGGAGCATTGAAGATGATAATGAAACTCACAGTCAGGTACACGGAGTACCTAGGGGTTCATTACGATCATCTCCTGTAATTGACATATATGACAAATGATCAGCGGGGCATGCCCTTAATATCGGTTTAAATGTGAAATTAAAAATTGAAGATAGGTTCAGAAATCTCTACCTTCCTTTAATTTATTGTGACCAGCACCAAACTTATTCTTCGGAACTGTTGTTGTAAGAGGTAGAGCGGAGCTACCGTGAAATTTAAGAGGTAGCGCTGAGCTTACCGTAAAATTTCGGTGATGGCAGCGCAGGCCTTGCCTCGCAGTATAATTGGTAGCACAGAGCTTACCATATTACATTATATAAGTGACAATAGCAGTTTTCGAATAAATTGAATTGGTAGTTGGTCACATTTACAAGTTGAATAATAATAATAGTAATAATAATAGCATAATAATAGTAGTTATCTTCAATATTCGTGAGGATGGAGAGATAAATTCTCAGGCAAAGAATCATGACATTCCAAAGCCATCAACTTCAAATAGCATACAATCACTTGCATGGCTATATTAGTGGATTGTCTCCAACTTTAAACAGCATACAACCACTGGATGGCTAAATTTGTGAATTCCACAGAATGTAACCGTTGTTGCCGTCCTCCCTTTGCGTTAATGTCGGTGACCCTTCCATGTGCAGCCATCGTTGAAACTGCGCCACCAGATATAGCAGTCGACCGCGTGAGAGTAATTGCAGCAGTAGACGGGCGCAACTACAGAGCCCGAACTAGAAAACCGAAGCCGTCGCCCCCACCTTCCCTCCGTCCGTTCTCTGACTCGGATCCCACCTCAGCAATGGTTTGATGGCAGGTTTGGGCTTCCCGTTGGCAAACAGAGAGTTGAGGAAATTCATGAGGCGAGCCTCCGGCGAGATGGGTTGTTTCACCTTCTTCCGATTCGCGTACATCTTCATGGAGGCGGATTTGGATTTCACTAAATTCTCATGCTCGGTTTTAGATTTCTCGACGGTACACTAGTACAAAAAACATCAATAAAATCGAATAATTCGCGTCCAAAGTTAGAACTTTGGACGCCTAAAGTATAGTGCGGTGGCATCTTTGTAATTAAAATGCCATTATATAAATAATTTTATTTATTTATTTATTTTTAAAACAATATAGGCGTCCAAAGCTCTGTACTTTGGACGCCAATATTAAATGCCTCGTATTATTCGCGTCCAAAGCTCAGTATTTTGGATGCGAATAATAGAAGCACATTCATAACAGGCGTGTTATTATTTTTTATCCAAAAAAACCCTAGCAGCAGATCAGATCGCACGCACCGCTCTCCATCTTCCCGCCGTCCATCAGCTCCAATCTTCATTCTTCACTTCGATCGTCGACGCCGTCCATCAGCTCTCCATCGTCCCCGCCGTCCACCGCTCTCCATCTTCCCGTCCCGTCTAGCGCCCCATTGTCACTGCTTCACTTCGACTTCGATCTTCATCGTCCACCGCACGCCGATCGACGTCCCCACCGCTGCCGCCCAAGCTCGCCGCCGCTGACGCCTCCGGTCTCCAAGCTCGCCGCCGCAGCCACGCACGCAGACCGTCGCCGCAGCTACGCACACCGACCGCCGCCGTTGGAAAGGTACGTAATTTTTTTATTTTTATTTTTTTGTTATTTTTTTTCGAAAATCAGTAATTATTTTAATTATTTTTTGTTATTTGTTATTGTTGTTTATTTATTTTAAAATTTGTTGTGTATTATTGTATATGTTAGGCATTGTTGTGATTTATCCATAATAACCTGCTACTAGTTATGTGATATTCGTGTATTAGATCAATTTATGTGATGCAATGGTACTGCTAGGTTCTCTAACATGCTCATTCCATCCTCTGCGTGCTATAAGGAATCTTCAGTATCTTGCATTAGTCTTTATTGATGCCTGGGTGATGATTGAATTTCACTAATTAGATATGTCTGTTCTGCTGTATTGTTCCATGCTTTAACTACTTAGTCAGATGTTTGGTTGCAGATGATTCTAATTTATTCCTGCATTTTTCTCATTACTATGAAAGCACTTACAGAACTTAGATATATAGTATATTACATGTTTCAGGACTACTCACCACAGAATTGCCTCATGCTAACATAGTGCTTCTTTGTTGCAGTTTCATTGAACAGCGTCATTGCTGTATTAGATGCAGATTTCCACTCTCTTCCTTCTACTGAGAATAGACAGCAATATGGACCTGTATGTTTCATTCAATCATTGCTATTTCCACACTATAATTAATGCATACACACACAAAGAGAGACATATATATTGCTATTTCCCTAAACTAGTGACTTTAGCCCAATCACTTTTACATCAAACTTGCTTACTTGATTTAATCACTTAATTTCCCTATTGAGTCCAAGTATTCGTTTTCACTGATAAGGATCACAGTGCCTTCATAGGAGAAGTCCGGTGGCAAAATTGTATATCGCCACATAAATGTCCTACTTCTTTTTCGTGGTCGAAACTATGATCTATATATGATCATAAATGTCCTACTTTTTCGTGGTCGAAACATACCTAAATTATAGACATGTTAGACATGTGTTAGTGATTTTTTTAGCCTCCCATACAGAGGAAGTTAGGGTAATTACTGTTAGACGTTTGTGTTTTTGAAATAACATAAAGAAGATAAATGAGGTATTTATAAACCTATCCCAATGTGTGAGTTTAGTTCTGGTGTGGTTTACATGTTCCCAGATTTTGGAATGAAATTGAAGTATGATGGCAAGAGAAGGGTGCATGCAGCAGTTGGTAAATCAGCTGGGCATTGGTTCACGGCTGCAGATGGAAAGAGAGTAAGTTCAAGTTCATTACAAGTATCATTGATGATCTTCAGCATTTCTCATTGTTATTTTCTGCATTTTGTCATGTTCATTATACAATATACATTGATGTCAAATGTAGTCTAGGATTCAATTACTTTGATCTTGTTCCTTTAACACTCTTGAAATTAATGGTGTCTCATGTTGCTATTTATTAACCAAATCGTGCAATTACAGTTCCAGTTCCAATAGCTCTATTTTTGAGTTGTCTAACGTAGGCCGAATATCTACGCATAGTCTATGTGTTTGTTCTTCATCTTCAACAAATAATAAGTCTTCTCTACATTCCAGTTTAATAAAAAATGGATAGGTCAGTTGATTTCTACTTCCACCGCCGTTCTCTCTTTCTCTCTCTATTTTTTTTTTTTGTTTTTTTCCAATTAACCTGTGATGGCTTGCTACAGGTATAGTATAATCAAGGAAGTTGGTAATGGTACATTTGCACGTGTTTGGCGAGCATTAAATAAGCAAACTGGTGATGTGGTGTGTGCTACTTTCATCTTTAAAACTTGACCTTTAGCTTTTTATTTTTTATTTTTATATCAGATCTTCCATTAAACATTATTGCTGACCAGGTTGCAATAAAAAAAAATGAAGAAGAAATATTATTCATGGGAGGAGTGTGTAAATTTGAGAGAAGTCAAGGTAAAACAAAATTTCCCCATTTTCCTTTAATATGACCTCCCTCTGTCATAGATAAAAATTGACATTTGTTTCATTCGCAGTCATTGAGGAGAATGAGCCATCCAAATATTGTAAAGCTCAAGGAAGTAATTAGGGAAAATGACGTCTTGTTTTTTGTGTTTGAATATATGGTACATTGTGCTTGTTACATGGTTTTTTATTTCTCTTTGCTATAGGTTTTAAGTAGTATTAAAAAAAAATTTACACACCTTCCAGGAGTGTAACCTGTACCAGCTTATGAAGGACAGAGTAAAGCTTTTCTCAGAAGCTGAAATTAAAAATTGGTGCTTCCAAGTATTTCAAGGTCTTGCACACATGCATCAACGGGGATATTTTCATCGTGACCTTAAGCCAAGTAGTTATTTGAATTTTATCTTCTTTTGATATAGAATTATAATATATTTATGCTATTGTAAGAACATATTATTGACTGACTTTTGATATCCAATCACTAAAAAGATATGATGATTATCAATAAGGTGTTAATGCTGACTTTTCAGTTGACTTCCTTTATATTTAACCTTCGTCACTTTTATTTGTTTTTTCTTTCACCTTTTACCATGAGTTATGAACATTAGTAATTTGATTTACACCTCCTAATGCTCTTTGCTCTTTTAAGATGTGGAATTTTGCAGCACTGTGAAATTGTTCAACATGCCATATACATGCATTCTAAATGAAATGTTATCATAATTTCTTAAGTTTATAAACTATGAAATTGTATTTTACTTTGATCGGCTGCTGGTTTTATTGTTGATGATCATTGAGCTTATATTTATGCTACTGTTAAGTGTACTTCAGAAGCGTGTGGTCATTGGTTCTACACATAATTCTTGTGGGGTATGTATCATATTTATGTCTAATCTTTCATGCCTCCCAAGTTCTGCAGCCTGAACTTTCTCCATGTTTAATGGAAGGCTTTTTACCTGTTGACAGGGATGGATGCACAAGTATCTTATGCATTTCATTTTGAACGGAGTAGAATCTAGAAAAATTCAAAAATCAGCTTGTTAATCAGGTGCCAATGCATAATTCTATTGTGCTTTCATGTTATGAGTTTTTATATGCTTTCCAATGTGGTAAGAAGATGGAGCTTTTGAGCTTAATATTCTTTTGGCTTGGTCAGAAAACATATGCAAAGCTCGGATGCACACAAGGATGGTTTGCTGCCTCAGTCTTTCATCCTTCATCAAAGTGAGTCTATAAGTTTAGTTATTAGATTTCTTTTTGAAAAGCATAATGAATGCAATGCTGAGAGTTGCTGATAATATTGTATTAAGTACAAACTTAAAAGCTTAGGCTTTTATTTTTATTTTTGTTTGACACTGTCAATGGAAAACCATAAATATTCTGGTTCAGAAGTGGATCTTAAGATTTTTCCAAGTATGTTTAGATTATCTTTTTAGATTTAAATATATTATGCGCCTATAAGTTTAATACCGCAAAAGATGACAATTTATTGTTTGTCATATTATGTATTAGTATTGATTTCAGTTTTTTTTTTTTATCTTAAATATAAAAATATAAATATATATATATATAATACGCATACAAAGTTCATCATGAACTCTACGCGTATAGTATTTTTTTTTTAAATACAAACACTATACGCGTCCAAAGTTCATGAACTTTGGACGCGTATAGTGTTTATTTTTTTTAATAAAAATACTTTACGCGTCCAAAGTTCGTCAACTTTGGACGCGAATGATCATTTTTCGCGTCCAAAGTTACTTTAGACGCTAATTGTATATAAAATTAGCGTCCCCTACATCTGCGTCCAAACAACTTTGGACGCCTTTTAGCATTAACTTTGGACGCAAATGACTGTTTTTGTACTAGTGGTAGTTTTGACTAGCTTAGGCCTCAGAGGCTCGTCTGACAAAGGGTCGCATGCTCAACTTTGGTTGCTGCTTGTGGATGTATTAGCTTCTGAGGATAATTCTTCACAGCCATAGGTTACTTTGAGAGAAGAACATGCTTTGTGATTACGCATGCATAGTGTAAATGCCCCTCCAAAACAATACGGTCAAAAGTTTTTTTTTTTTTTTTTTTTTTTTTTTTTTTTTTTTGTGTAAAATTGCCATGGATATTAGAGATAACATACTGGATGGAGAATAAAAATTGTGTGGAATGATTGAGATGAAGTTTTTGTGAATTGCGTGTATTCGATCTAAATCTTATCATCGCTGTGGATGAATGACAGTAGAGAGAGCGCTTAAGCTTGTACAGCCGCTCTCAACAAGAGCACCATTGATGGAATTAATTAACCCGGGGGTCCGTGTTAATTAACCCAATTAATGAATAGACACCTCCATGGAGAAAATATAAATGATAAAAGGATTGCAGGAACCAATAAATAAGAAATAAATATGCAGAACACAAGATATTTAACGTGGAAACCAATACGGTGAAAACCACGAGCCTTTTTGGGCTAAGCCAAGCCGTAATCCACTAAGTTGTGTAGTACATGTACATAGGTAAGTAGGGCATGGCCATGAAATATTTGGAAGAAGAAAGAACCTATACGTAGAAGAGAGGTCCCCCATTTGAGACTGGCGTGAATCTTTATATAATGTTATTTGTGCAGTTGTAACTTCCTGTAGCATTTCCTCTTTTCTTGCCATGATGACCTCTTCTCTTTGACTAATATATTGTTATTATTATTATAAAATAGTAATAATAATAATAATAATAACAACAACAACAACAACAACAACAACAATAATAATAATAATAATAATAATAATAATAATAATATGGCATGCATATTATATTATTCCATCATGAGTCCCCCACTTTCTTAACTGCAAGTATTTTTCGGTATAAGAAAGTAGAAAAGCGGATGTTCATCGAATAAAAATGATAACACTCGGAGTGCATTGTAACACCCCGTGTTACGGCCCCTAAAACCATTTAATTAATCAATCAATAGCCCAAGAGAAGGAATAAATCATAATGATTAATTAGGGAAAAAGGCCCACCAGAGTCCATGGGCCCTCATATATAAACCCAACCCCTAAACCCAATCCTTAGTTCCAAAAGGAATAGAATTAGCGAGCCTATAATATTAGTTCCTAATTAGGACTCCTAAATATATAAATAGGGGACTTAGGATGCACCTAGAACTTCCCACAAGAATAACGCCCCACCACCCCAAAAGAGCTCCAAGAATCCCCTTAGGAGAAATCAAGAAAGCAAGGAAGCTT
Organism: Ipomoea nil; assembly: GCF_001879475.1. Classification (NCBI taxonomy): domain Eukaryota; kingdom Viridiplantae; phylum Streptophyta; class Magnoliopsida; order Solanales; family Convolvulaceae; genus Ipomoea; species Ipomoea nil. Next base: position 1,204,037 of record NW_017619008.1, read on the forward strand.
AAAGAAAGATCCTTCATAGCCAAGGAATTAATTAAGGCTAAGAGGTAACCCATGTCTCAACAAAACCTATTTTCATAGCTATGATTCCCCCTTAGGGTTTCCCCCATATTATTGTGTATTGGCGAGATATGATGATTATTATTGATGTTTGATGTGATGATCCCATGAGGGATCTTGATAATCTTGATATTGGGAGATTCTTGATAATTATGGTGTTCTTGGTAATTATATGGAGTTCTTGATGATTATGTGTTGTTCTTGATAATTATGTGATGCTCTTGATGTTTATGTGTTATTCTTACCGAACCTTGCAATTAGAAGACGAACCGTATTCTTGTTGATATAAAAGTGATTAGAACCCTAGGTTGTATCGTATGATCTTATTCTTGGATTATCGGGTGGGGAAATCGCATGTTTGAGTGTTGATTATATTTAGAAAAGCATGATAGGTTATGTGCCGTCCGTTTCTTGTATTTGATTCGTTAATTGTCTACGTGTTGTCGTTAATTGCGTTGTAAAGTGTCTAAGCATGGTTTCGGGTTCCACAATGGTTCCCGGGGCGTAAAGTGTGTGAAAAGAGTCAGTGGGGGGTAGGTGGGGGGTAGGGGACCCGCCACCTACCCACGGCCGTGAAACACCGCCCGGCAGCGGGTGGCCGGCGGGCGGGCAGCTGCCCGCCGGCGACCCGCTGCCCGGAACAGTATTATCCGGCGCCCCACCCACCGGCTACCCGCTGGAAATTCATCCCACCCGGGATCCCGGCTTCCCCGTTTGATGTTCCCCCGTTCCCCGTGGTGTCCCAACGGACTCCGTTTATCGTGCCTATGTCTAGTTTGATGTTTCGGGTACCGTTCGTAGGTTTATGAGTCTATTATATTGCATGCTAGTTGAATTGGTATCCCGTTGACCTAGGTGGAAGGAGTATGAACCCCTTAGGACTATTCTTAGTATGTGATGGATCACGCATAGGTTTTGTTATACGTTTTCTCCCCCTTCCTAATGTGTAATGTGGGTTGCATGTGCTTGCTATGTGTTATGTGTGTGTGTTACCCCAATTCGGTTGCGATCGGATTGGTTTTTCCTGAGCTGCGGTTCAGAAGCTGGCTGCGGTCAGATTGATACTCTTGGGCTACGGTCCACCGTTTGGTTGCGATCAAACGTTTCTATACGAGCTGCGGTTCGTCCTTTTTCCTGGCTGCGGTCAGATGACATTCTCTTGGGCTGCGGTCCACTGTTTGGTTGCGATCAAACACTATGATGAGCTGCGGTTCATCGGTCGGTTGCGATCGACCCCTCCATGTTGCGATACGGGGCAGGGTGCTGCGGGGCCGTGTCAGAGCTATATGCGCTGACCCTCATGTATGGGCATGCGATTGGTCCTGTGGCGCCAACAAAGTGTGTTATGTGTTGTGACATGGACGAGTTGTGATTACGAGTGTCTTGGGGGATGTGACTATGGGATTTATATTGGGGATTGTTCATGTTGGGTTATGATCATTGTTTATGCTTTGCCTTATCTGCCTTATCTGTTGTGAACTGCATATGCTCGTTATAACTGTGCTTGTGTCTGGCCTTATCTGTCGAGTCATTCCCGGTTTTAAAGCTAGAGTTCGTAGGATATATCTTCATGCTCAAAATGGTTTTCGTATATCTATATATACCTCTATATGTATTGTATTTCAACGCGTTGGAGTGGGTTACCAGCATCTCTCGCTGAACAGATATATTTGGCTTTCAGGCACAGAAGATTAAGTCACTGGAGCGCGCTAGAACTTGGAGTATAGAAGTAGATAGTTTTCCCTTTTGGCCTGCGTGCCACGTTTACGTAATTACGCTTTGAGGATATTAGTTAGTTAGCCTGTGCACTTGGGTTCTCTGGCCCAGGTGTGGCATAGCACCCCGTACGCTTGTATTTATCTCTTGGAATTTAATGAGATTCTACCTTTATTATAAGTTTTAAAAAGTCTTGAAAATCTGGGGTGTTACAGTTGGTATCAGAGCCTAAGTTTGACCCTAGGATAAGACTCTTAAGACTGGACTTTAGGACATTAGGCTTGAACTCTAGGTACCTAGGAACATAGGACTCAGGAATCTTAGGACGAGCGGTGAGATTGTGAAACCTACACATAACTTCTCTACACTTTACCCTTCCTCATTCTAAAACCCTTCCCCACTTATCACTTCATAAGGAGTGCGTCAAACTCTAATTTAACGTTCTTATAAACACTGACCAGAAAAACGATAGCATGGCACCAAACAGAAGGCAATCAAGAACTCCAGTGCCCGCCACAGACGACCCCTTGACCCAAACCCTACGACAGCTGACACAAGTCGCACAGGCACTAAGTGACGGGGCCCTTCGCAACAACAGGCCCCCACCACCTCCATCAAACGCAAACTCAGACGCCGCCCGACAAGTTTCAAATCACCGACCACCCACGTTTTCGGGAGAAGAGGATCCTGCGGTCCTGGAAGAATGGATCCGAACCCTTGACAAGATTTTTGGGGTAGTAGAATGCCCGGAGGAACGCCGCGTAGAGATAGCCTCATTCTACTTCGGGCACGAGGCCGATCTCTGGTGGATCCACGAGGGACCCACTTATCAACAAGAACCGGGGTTCAATTGGGAGAACCTCAAGACACGACTACGAGAGAGATTCTATCCAACCCACGTGAAGGCATCCATGTACGAAGAGTTCCTTCATCTAAAACAAGGAATGGCCACCGTCGTAGAATACCATAAACGATTCCTCATGCTGGCACGCTTCGCGCCAGAGCTAGTCCCCACCGAGGTAACCAAGATAGAGAGATTCGTGTTGGGCCTCAACTTCGAAGCTCGAAAGGCGCTAGTGGTAAGCAGACCTTGGACCCTCAACGAGGCTTACTCCAGTGCCGCGAATCTCTATCGGATCCAACTACTCCAACGCGGAGTTCAGGAACAAATACGAAGAAGAAACACCGGAAGTGGGGCACCGCCAGTGAAAAGAACGAGAAACGACACCGGCACAAGGACGAACAACCCGACCAACCAAAGACCGACCCTGGGAAACAACGAAGCTAATCCAAGAAGCTTCCCTTGCCCGAGATGCAACAAAAGCCACAGGGGCAAGGATTGCGCAGGCAACCCCTGGCGATGCTTCAACTGCGGAGAGGAGGGGCACAAGGCCTTCCAGTGCACTCGACCCCAAAGACCGCGCCCCGCCACCGTGGGCCAGCACGGGGGCACCGGTCATCAAGGAAGTTACGGCGCTCCCGGAAAGGTATTCGTTATGAGCCACACTCAAGCCAACCTCGGAAACGAAGAGGACCTGGAAGGGGGAAACCCAATCCCGGAGGACGAGGACCATACGGATCCCACAGAAGAAAACCCAGAAAACGAGTTCTGTCTAGGATAAACCCTCACACCCCTTGTAATCACCCCCGTGTCGTAAAGACCACTTATTTAGCTTAGCTATTTCGAAAGTATTATGAATAAAGATTTTGATCGAATTTCAATTCCACTACGGAGATTTTAACGAGCAGTGTAGTCTGGACTGCATGTTTGTGCGCAGAGCACCAAGCTACGTTTGTACGCGAAGTACCAAATTAAAGTATGTTTGTGCGCGGAGCACCAAATTAAAGTATGTTTGTGCGCGGAGCACCAAAGTTCTGACTTCCCTGCTCGGAGCATTGAAGATGATAATGAAACTCACGGTCAGGTACACGGAGTACCTAGGGGTTCATTACGGTCATCTCCTGTAATTGACATATATGAAAAATGATCAGCGGGGCATGCCCTTAATATCGGTTTAAATATGAAATTAAAAATTGAAGATAGGTTCAAAAATCGCTATCTTCCTTTAATTTATTGTGACCAGCACCAAACTTATTCTTCGGAACTGTTGTTGTAAGAGGTAGCGCGGAGCTACCGTGAAATTTAAGAGGTAGCGCTGAAATTTAAGAGAAGAGAGGTCCCCCATTTGAGACTGGCGTGAATCTTTATAGAATGTTATTTGTGCAGTTGTAACTTCTCGTAGCATTTCCTCTTTTCTTGCCATGATGACCTCTTCTCTTTGACTAATATATTGTTATTATTATTATAAAATAATAACAATAATAATAATAATAATAATAATAATAATAATAATAATAATAATAATAATAATAATAATAATTTTAATAATATGGCATGCATATTATATTATTCCATCAATGGCAAACGCAACCCTAAATCCCTAATTCTCTCATTATACCCTAAATACCTAAGTTGACGAACAAGAAAGACACACGACGAGTGTGACTAGAAGACCCAATATCCATTATCAACCGGTGCGACTGGAATATGAGGACTAAGGTATGTAGAGAGCAAAGTATGGTTTTTGTCGTCTTTGTTGGGATTGTGTTTATAGGATATAGTGAGGGCCTAGTAGGGTAGGTAGGGCAAATTATGCTGTGTAATCGTGTGCACCTTCTATGTTCATAATTATTGAATTATATGTTCATAATTATAAAGCTATATATTCATAATTATTGAACTCTATATTCACAATTACAGAACTCTATGTTAATATTCCCAATTGTTGAACTCTGAATTCACAAATCACAAAAATATATGTTCATAATTTGATAACTATATAGTTTAGAAATTATGAATCTACAGTACAGAAATTATGAATCTACAGTACATATATTATGAATCTACAGTATAGAAATTATGAATCTACTGTATAGAAATTATGAATCTACTGTATTTAAATTATGAATCTACGGTTTAGAAATTATGAATCTACAGTATAGATTTTATGAATCTACAGTATAGAAATTATGAATCTACAGTATAGAAATTATGAATCTATAGTATATAAATTATGAATTGGAACCGTGTGCACCTTGCATGATGCACACGGTTGCACAACATAACGTTCCGTAGGTAGCAATAGTTATTGCGTGGACTATGGTCCACCCAATTGTGTGGAGCACTGTCCAAAAACGACGTCGTTTCGCGCAAGTTTTTTTTTTTTTTTTTAAATTTTTTATGCAGTGCATTATGCTCGCTTAACCACAGAGTTCTTTGATCATCTAATTGTCATATCCTACTTAAAACCAATTGGTGATAAATAGGTAGACATTAACCATTTAATCACATCCATCCATGGTAAGCTACAGCGCCATGTCTCAAATCTAGTTGGGGTTGAAGTCGGGCAACCTGGCCGACGCCCAACATTCTAACTCATAAAGTACATTATCCTACCCTATAAGTTTCATTATTCTAACACATAAAGTACACTATTTGTTGGTCCCGAAAGGGTGGCGAGAAGTCTAGAGGGGGGGTGAATAGACTTCTCTAACTGTTTAAACTTTCTTCGAAAACTTACAAGGCAAATAACACTTTGGTAATTTCAACTCTAAGTAACAAGCATTAACAAGATAAGCAACTTAGAGCGTGCAGCGGAATAAGTAGCGGTAAAGTGTTATGCTTAATTAGTGCGGTGCTCAAAGAGAGATTCTAAACATGCAACACGTTAGAAACACTTGATATGGTTCAAAGATGATGTATGTAAAGTTTGGCTTGCATGCAAACGTGGGAACTATCAAACCCAGACAGATAAAGATATGCGATAAATCGTAATCGGGTTAGTTCGCAGTTAGAATAAGCATGCATGAAATGTATGAGCAGTAAGTAAACAGAGAGAGAGAGATTTATAGTGGTTTAGAGGTGGTGTAATCCTCCTAGTCCACTCTTCTCCTTTCACTTCAAGGAGGAAATTCACTATTCTTCGATCACCCAGATACAATAGTGAATAAGTGTCCAACGACACTTCTCCGAGTGCTTCGCACAAAGCTACACCCCTCCAAGGTTTTTCGCAAGCTCCTCTTGTTACTCCGCCTTCCCGAGTACTTCGCACCAAGCTGTACTCCTACACCACGAGAACTACGCACAAAGCTACGTCCTCCAAGGGTTTTCACAAGCTCCTCTTGTTACTCTGCCCTTCACCACGAGTGCTACGCACAAAGCTACACTCCACCAGGGTTTTTCACTCTCTCTAGTTACTCCGCCCTCTTTCTACACTCAGTAGAGAATATTACAAAGAAATAAAATTTCTCTCTCACTCAGACTTGAATTTTATTCTATGAAGCTCTGTTTCCCCCTTTTTCGGCTAATATAGCTTGTATCTTTTGCTTGTATGTTTTAGCCGTTGTTCAAGTTGTTGAGCTGTTCAATCTCTTGGGGTTTTTCTTGCTTAACTGCTCTCTTCTCATTTATCTCCATCCTCTTGTCTTCAAGTCTGCTTGGACAATTTATAGCTAGTAAAAGCTATTTGCCCGTTGATCAACTTTCGATCTTGATCGTCCATTTTGAATTGTAGTTGATCAAAAGATATTGTCAACTTGATCTGAAATATTAGGTAGATGTCTTTTCTCCTTTTGTCAGATGATTTGAATAATTTGCCCGTTGCCGTTTCTTGAATTTTGTAGCCTCCAGAATTTGAATAAATTCGGCGCGGCAATCTTTGACATTTCTGGTCCTTCATAAATACTCTGACATATCAAGTTGATCAAATAATTTATCTGCTGATTCTTGCTTGAGTATAGAATAATTTCTCCGCGAATCAGCCTTCTTTGAGCGTCTCGGGTTCCACCGTAAAAACTTGATGTTCAGATGAAAATATATCAGATATTTTCTCCTTCATGATCCTTGTAAAATAATATACTGGAACCTCTGTAAAAACTTCACTGTTGTTCATGGTGAGATGCTCTGTTTCGAATTTCTAGCTTGGTTCACCATACTTGGTGTGTTTCTCCATATGGTGCATGACTTTTGTGAGACTTGTACATTTTACTTAGTCTCCTTGTTAGCTAGTTTCTTATACGGACGGTTTTGGTATACTTTGAGCTAGTCTCCCATACGGTGTACGGTCCAATATACTTGACCTTGAGCTAGTCTCCCATACTGTCCAAGCTAGTCTCCCAAGCTTAAAAATGCTTCACTTGAGATTCGAACTTAGGATCATTTGGCATAACTCACACGAGTTTCTTCCAACTCCTCTAGCATGGTTCTTATTAACTTATCTGCATCATAATTGTGTTAAGCTATAATGCCGCTTAACATCTAAAATCAACTTGTGATTTTCCAGACTTGTACATGGGTTGCATGATATGGGTGCACCATACTCCGTAGACTCAAACTGACTCAAATAGAATAAAAATGGGGACTACTTGATTTTTCAAAAATACATTCGGCTCATCAAAATTTACAATATATTCCTAACAATTTCCCCATTTTTGATGATGCCGAAACTTATACCCAAGTCATTTTGGCTTTGTCAATTTTGAAAAAATGATTTCTTTTATTCGATTTTATTTCGACTAGCCAATTGACGGGTTTAACAAATTTAAGACCTAGAGATTTTAATTTTGGACGGTCCTAAACGTATATTGAGACTATAACGCGGGGTTGCGTATTGATTTTTATCTTTTAATTTTTCTTCCCCCTTTCAATTTTATTTTCTCAATTATACGCATCACATGCAATTACTAAGTCCAATTTAAAATCTTGTGACATAAAAGCACAAAATAAATAAATTAACTAGGACTTACTTCGTATGGTACGAAAAATTTTCATCATGCAATTTCAACCCATTTTAGCTTAGCATGTATAGGATGTCAAAACAAATGTGCTAGCTAAAATAAATTATACACCAAAAATTGAATTTGACAAACAACTTTGTTACTTCCCTTTCAACTTCGCATTGATGAACTCCCTCAATTTCTTGAAGTCCTTTTCTAGCTCTTTGTGTTGATAGGGTGCGGTCATTTGCCCGGTGACATAGTTGCCGTACGCTTCCCTAATGTTGTTCCCTTTCAATACTCCTGCTTCATGCCAGAAAATACATTCATCAAAGGTTCGGCCGTCACACATTTGTTCACTACGGTGTCCGAATTCCGTTTGAAGTTCTTGCAATTTTTGAATCCTTGTTGCAATTGGCTTCGGCATTGGAGCAATCGGCGTCGGTGGCAACACTCCTAGAGATGTAGAACTTGGGCTCGGACAAGTTCCTCTAAGGTAATCAATCATACTTACACGGCTTGGAGCTCTTGGTGGTGTTGGTCGAATTAGTTCAACTATTGGTCCTCTTGGAGCTCTTGGTTGTGTGTACGCATAAGCTTGTGGAACAAAATGACGTGCCACCTTTTCGGCAGCATCTATGAATCGTTGAAAGCTCTTGGTGGAAGAATCTTGCTTGTCACGCACTCCTTCTAGAAGATCCATGTGAATACGCGATTGAGTTAGTAAACCTTGCACTTGTTGTTCCAAAAGTTTGAGCCTCGACGTAGTATCGGACCCATGCTTTCCCATTTCATTGAACAACTTCATCACATCTTTCTTCAATTCATCTTTGGCCGTGTCAATTTCGGTTTTTAATAGGCCTTGCCTATTAAACAATTGTTGAGCACGATCCACCATCTCCTTGTGATAATCATCAAGTTTTGTGTCCATTGCCTCCATCTTTGTTCTCAATCCACCCGTAGAGTCTTGTACAATTGCCTTAACATCTCCAACAATTTCTTCTCTCAAGGCTTGTGCATTGAACAATTGTTCTCTTTGAACGGGTTGATGTGGAATCGGCAAGGGGTGTACAAAATCATCTTGTGGTGTGGTGATCATTGTGTCGGCAAGATTTGCTTCGACTTCTTCGGTGTTGTAGCAAATCATCAATGTATTTCGGATCCTTGGATGATCTTGATCGTAGACTTCACAAGTAATTGGCAATGTAGGCAAATTCCGTGCTTCATCTAAATTCAAGGAAACCCCTTGACTTGGTGCATTTCCTTCTTCACGAATAGACTCCGTAACCTCCGTTACGGGATATGGAAAGTAAGACTCAAAGCTCAAATTTTCATTCAAATTTTCATCTCCAAAATTCGTAGGATATGGATCAAATGCCACGATCTCTACACCATCATTTCTCGCCAAAGATCTCTCTCCGGGTCCTCTTCGGGTATCTTCTAAAGACATAGCGGTGGCACGGCGAATATCATTTGAATCAAACTCTCCTAAAGGCTCTTCGGTTGAGGCTTCAACCATCACTCCCTTTTCGGTTCTCTTCTTCCTAGCAAGCTTAGTCAAAAAGTGAGACTTAATCACCGAAAGTCGGGTAGCTTTAGCAAGATCACGTGTGCCTAACGAATTCAACACCATTTCTTCCCTTTCCATGGTATTCGACCCTATTGATTCGGCTAGCAAGTTGTGATCCCCTAATCTCCATGCTCTCCATTCTTGTGCTCTTTTAAACTCCTCCAAAAGTGCACTATCTGCCCCAATTGTGGATATCTCATCATCACTTCCAACTTCAATTTGATCATTCTCAACAACATTCACTTCAACTCTATTTGCCTCAACAAACCCGTGGCTCTCAAGGATAATTGGGTTTGGATTTTGAGTGGTTAAGGGTCTTGAGATTGGGTGGCTATTTTGTTCTTCATTTGATCTAACGGCATGGGTGTTTGAGCCTTCATGACTTGGTTCTCGGATATATTGTTTAAGGTTTTGGAAGGGGTTGGGCAATTTTCTTTTTCGGGTGGGTTTTGGTAGGCTTGAGGGTAAGGAGGGATTTTTAGGTTCAATGGAGTTGGGTGGCCGAAAGAGGTAGCTATAGTTTGTAATATGCTTGGCTTTGGTAAGGGTGACATTCTTGGTTCTCAAAATCTCACCAACGGCAAACCCGTAACCGATCTCCTGTTGAAACCATCCATCCACCAAAGGGCTTGGCCTTCCTAATAGACTCACACAACCTTCCAAACATAAAGGCACCCCAATCCACACAAACATTGTTCAAAATAATATCCATAATCAACAATTTTTCTTTTGACAACTTGTCACGACAATGATACCGGGATTCTACACATTTATGAACAATATCGAACAACAATCCATAATCCTTCTTCAAATCTCTTTTGTTACCATTAACCTTCGGAGATAGCGGTGCGTTTGCATCGCGTACCTTGGCCCAAATGGCATTGACATCATGCACATGATTTTCTACCCTCAAATTTGATTCAACAAGATTAAACATCCTCCGAAAATCATCGAGATTAATTTCTACATCAACACCTTTGATCATAGAAATAATTGAGCCATTTTCTATTCTAGCATTCATGTATAATTCGGTCACCTCATCTTTATAGAAACCAACATATCTAAAAGTGCAAAAATTTAACAACCCACAAGATTCGAGAGAGTTGATAATTTTTACCCCAATAGGTTTGTCCTCCACTTGCTTATTGAAGTCGGTGACATCTAGAATCATCCCGCTTAGTACCCGGCTACATTTCCTTGTTCCTCCGGTTGTGAATGACTCCATCTCCACTTGATTAATCTCCATTTGAGTAGAAAAAGAATTTAGAAATTTTTGGTGCAAGATTGAGTGTTTCGGCAGTGAGGTCCGAAAGAAGGATAGAAGGGATGAGTTTTTGGATTGTGAGGTTATTTGGGTAGGATTTTGGGTTTGGGTGATGGGTTTTAGTGTGTAGAAGATTTTTGTGTAGAGAAATTAGAGTGGGTATATGAGCATTGGGTGATTTTGGCTTCTTCTTGTGCTAAGTTTCCGGCCGGCGAGAGAGAAAGAAGAAGAAGATTTTGTGTTCTTCTTTAATTCCTCTTTCTACCCGTTAGAATTGAGGGAGAAGGGTGAGAAATTACTCTTTTGCCCTCTAGTGGGTAGAGAGAGAGTATTGATCTCTTTGAGGATAAATTCGACCTTCCACATGATTTAAATTTGCCAGCTCAGATTTTTATACTCCATTTGTGAGTACATGGCGCCAAAAATTGTGCTTCAAATAACCGCCAACCTGGAGCAAATCAGATAAAAAAATCTCGAAAATAATCTGTTAGACCAATAAATACACTCCAGATAAATATTATTATTTCAATTTCATATTTCAATAAAGCTGATTTTCTGAAAAGAAACCTGATAAAAATAAATTGATCAGACAGATACCTAATATCTGAAAAGAATTTCAAGTTCCCAAAACAATTAAATCTTTTGACTTTCTAAAATTGGGCCTAACTTGTTTGACTTTTGAATCTCCAAAATGTAAGCACTCATCAGAAAATCTATTCTTACACAAACTCAATTAGACAAATTCCCCCTAAATATATGCAATTTCATCAGAATTAACCCAATTAAAAAATTGTTCCCCCTAAGTTGCATACTCATCTCAAATTAATCTATTTAAACACATTTAGCAAACAAATTACACAAATCAATTATGCTAAAACGTGACAAATTAAATAGACATACGTATCACATAAATAAATCGCAAATTTAGGTACGCAGTTTTCGTAAGATAAAATTATAACACATTTAGGTACATACAAATTTTATGAAAACATGTACACAATTAAACATATATCATACGTACATACCAATTCAAATTAAAACAAATAGGTCACATAGATTACATGCAATACACACAGTACGTATCAAAAATTAACAAAAATTAAGAGTTAAGGAATTGCTTAGATCATTTCGATCATTCCCATTTCATGCCTTAGAGTTGCAAAACGAGATTCACACAACGGCTTTGTGAGAATGTCGGCAATTTGATTCTCCGTGGGAACATGATCGATCTTCAAATCTTTCTTTTCGACGTGGTCTCGGATAAAATGGTGTCGAACGTCAATATGCTTGGTTCGCGAATGAAGCACCGGATTTTGGGTTATGGCGATTGCACTTGTATTATTGCATAAAATGCTAACATTTTCGCACTTAATCCCATAGTCCAATAATTGTTACTTCATCCACAAGATTTGTGCACAACAACTCCTAGCTGCAATATATTCGGCTTCGGCAGTGCTCGTAGTTATGGAGTTTTGCTTTTTGCTGAACCAAGAGACCAGTCTTCCCCCTAAGAACTGGCATGTCCCTGAGGTACTTTTTCGGTCTATTTTACAACCTGCAAAATCTGCATCTGAATAACCAGTTAGTGTAAAATCTCCTTCTTTGGGATACCATAATCCCACATTGATTGTTCCTTTGAGATATCGAATTATCTTCTTGGTTGCAATCAGATGACTTTCTTTGGGCTTTGATTGGAATCTTGCACATACACCAACCGAGTAGGATATGTCCGGTCTGCTTGCGCTTAAGTATAGTAACGATCCAATCATCCCTCGATACATCGTTTGATCGACGTCTTTTCCTTCATCATCTTTATCCAATTTTTGAGATGTACTCATGAGAATTTTGACTGAGGATTTTCCATCTATGCCAAATTTCTTGATAAGATCTCTTGTGTACTTGGCTTGATTTATGAAAATTCCTTCTTCAAGTTGCTTGACTTGCAGTCCCAAAAAGTAATTTAATTCTCCCATCATACTCATCTCGAACCTGTTCTGCATGAGCTTAGAAAATTTCTCACATAAAGATTTATCAGTACTTCCAAAGATAATATCATCAACATAAATTTGTACTAATAAAATGTGATTATTTTCTTGAATTCTAAAGAGGGTTTTATCGACTAGACCTTTGGTGAATCCACAACTAATTAAGAACATTGACAAGGTGTCGTACCAAGCTCGTGGAGCTTGTTTTAACCCATACAATGCCTTCTTTAATTTGTAGACTTGATCACCAACGTCTTTTACCTCAAAACCGGGTGGTTGTTCGACGTAAACTTCTTCTTCAAGTAAGCCATTAAGAAATGCGCTCTTTACGTCCATTTGATATACCACGAAATTCTTATGCGCTGCATATGCTAGGAATATCCGAATTGCTTCGAGTCGTGCGACGGGGGCGAATGTCTCATCAAAATCAATTCCTTCTTCTTGTGAATACCCCTCCGCGACTAATCTTGCTTTATTCCTAACAATGACGCCGTCTTCGTTTGCTTTGTTCCTAAAGACCCATTTAGTGCCAATTACATTTTGGTGCGTTGGTCTTGGAACAAGTTTCCATACGTCGTTGCGCTTGAATTGATCTAATTCCTCTTGCATGGCATCTATCCAACTTGGATCGGCTAAAGCTTCATCAATTTCTTTTGGTTCCAGTTGAGATAGAAAGCATGAGAACATTGCATCTTGTTGTTGGTTCCTAGTAGATGATCGCGTCTTCACTCCGTCACTTGGATCTCCAATGACTAAGTCATGTGTGTGACTTCTTAGCCATTTTCGATTTGGTTGGAATTTTGTTGGATTCTCAGAGTTTCCTTCTTGATGTGATTCCACTTGTTGTGTATTAATGACGGTTGCATCTTCGGGTTCAACTACTGGAATTTCTTCTTGTGCAATTTCAGTTGTGCGTGATATTTCGGGTATCACATTTGATATTGCCTCAATTTGGTGATCACCCATATCATTTGATTCTTCTACTTCCTGCAACACATTGTCTTCGAACAAATCATTAGATTTAATTAAATCACGATTACCTTCACCATTTTTGCCGTCATTGTCGTGATTTTCATCGAACACAACGTGAATCGATTCTTCTACCACCATTGTTGATTTGTTGAATATTCTATATGCCTTGCTGGTAGATGAATATCCCAAGAATATTCCTTCGTCCGCTCGCTCGTCAAAAGTCTTTAATTGAGACTTTCCATTAACAAGTACAAAACATTTACAACCAAATGTATGAAAATAGGTGAGATTGGGTTTTCTCCCTTTCTATAATTCATAAGGTGTTTTGTTATAAGACTTGTGGATTAGACTGCGATTTTGAGTATAGCACGCCGTGTTAATTGCTTCTGCCCAAAATCTTTTTGGTAGTCCGGCGGCCGTTATCATGACTCGTGCGGCTTCCTTGAGTGTTCGATTTCTTCTTTCAGCTACACCATTTTGTTGCGGCGTTCGTGCGACAGATAATTGATGTAAAATTCCTTGTGAATTGCAATAAGATTGAATCACTCTGTTCACGAACTCTGTTCCTCGATCGGTTCGTATTGTTGCAATCTTCATGTCTTTTTCGACTTGCAGTAGCTTCAATAGCTCTGGCAACTTTGATAAGACTTCATCCTTTTTCTTGATGAATATTATCCATGTGTACCTGGAAAAATCATCAACAACAACCAAAGTATATTTCTTACCACTTATACTTACTAGGTCTACTGGACCAAATAAATCCATGTGCAGTAGACTTAAGGGTCTTGATGTTGACTCTTGAGCTTTGACTTTGAATGATGCTTTGATTTGTTTTCCTTTCTGGCATGCATCACAAATTTGATTTTTCTTGAACACAATGTTGGGTAGTCCTTCGACTATATTATTTCTTGCAAGCTTGTTGATGGTTTTGAAATTCAAATGATTTAGCCTTCTGTGCCATTCCCAACAAACTTCATTCGAATTATTTGCCATAAAGCATACGGATTTCTTCGTTGTACTCCAATCTACAACATACATGTTTTTCTTTCTTGATCCGGCTAGTACGACTTCATTCGTAGATTCGTCCTTGACTTGACATTTGCCTTTGTAAAATTCTACGAGATATCCTTTGTCGCAAAATTGACTTATACTAAACAAGTTAAATTTTAATCCTTCGACATAAGATACGTCATCAATTCGTAGACCATTTTTCACAATTGCACCGGTTTCTTTTGTCATTCCATATCGATCGTTTCCACCGAAAACTACTTTTGGTCCTTCGATACTTTTGAACTCAACTAGACTAGCTTTATTGCCGGTCATATGTCGAGAGCAACCGCTATCGAAATACCAAATTTCCTGCAAGAAAGATTAATTATTTTTAGGTACCCATGCTTGATTGGGTCCTTTTGTGTTAGTAATTTTTGGCATCCAAATCCACCTAGATCCCACTGATCCAAGAGTAGGTGATTTGTAACCATTAAAAACTCTATAATCATAACGCACTTGCGAATAATGCTTTGGTGCGGGTTGGGAAGCAGATAGTTGCTTGATTTTATGAAAAAGAGAAAATCTGGACTTGGTCCATGGTTTGTCATCAAGCGACCAATCTTGTTCTGAGGGATATAATCTCCCAGCCCCAATTCTCGGAATTCTTCCCATATTCCTATGAGGTTTTGTTGCACTAGACTCGTTGGTTCTCTTTGGAGATACAAATTTTTGCCTTTTAAAAATTTGTTGCCTATTCGAGATATTAAATTTTTGATTCGGCTTTGCAACATTTTTCTTGGCATTTATTTGTTTACCAACTCCTTGTCTCATTGTGCTATACTGACTTTTTACAAATTTTACCACTGGAACTTTATTAATTAAAGTAGTAGTAGAATTAGTCAGTTTCACAGGGGTTTGAGAACATGATGGATCGTAGCCTAGTCCGGCTTTATCTCCAGCGGGTTTCTGCATGTTTACCATTTTGTCCATTATTTTGGATGAATTTGTAAATGATGCGATTACTTCCCGAAGGTTATGTTCTCGAACCTCTCTAGCTTTGCACTCTTCTTGAAGTCGAACATTTTCGGCTTTCAAGTTACTCACTTCATTTAGAGCATTTTGCAATTTTTGTGACATTTCTTCCTTTTCAAGAATTAACGTATTATTGCGCTCTTTGATTTGAGTATGAGTGGCCATGACTTTTTGACAATCTTCCATAAGACTTTGAAATGATTCTTGAGTCTGGAAAGAAGTGTCAACTGAACTAAAAGAACTAAAAGAGCTAGAAGATACCTCTTCGTCGATTTCACGCGCCATATAACATTCTTCATGTTCGGATGTCTTGCCCACTAGGCATAGTAGCGCCGTATCTTCTTGTGATGAATCACTCTCGTCACTAGATAATTCTTCGGATTCACTTGCTTCTAACGGATCGCTTATTAGTGCCTTTCGTTTGCCCTTTTTGAATTTCTTCTCTTTGGATTTGTATTCCACCTGTGGAGAAGTATTCGAATTTTTGTCCGCCTTGGGGCGTGGACATTCGGCCATAAAATGTCCAGGCTTTCTACAATTGTAACACACGTTTGTGTTATCTTCGACCGGTTCCCTTCTTGATCTTCTATTTTCTCGAAAGAAATTTCCTTGTGGTGATCCTTTGTTCTTTCGCATGAACTTCTTGAATTTCCTAACAAATAGAGAAAATTGTTCGTCAGATAAAAAATCATTATTTGCTACTGACCTTGATGTTGAGGGTTGTTCGGCCATCAATGCGGATGTTCGTTCATCACGTTCTTCCTCGACTCGTGTTTTCATTTCGAACTCATACGCCTTAAGATCACTAAAGAGTTTATCCGTAGATAATGTCCTTAGATCTCTATGATCGCGCATTGCGGTCACCTTCATATCCCAATTTGTAGGTAGTCCGCGTAACACTTTGAGCGATATTTCTTTCTGGGTAATGGTCTTTCCCAGATCCGTGATCTCTCCAAGAATTTTGATCAATCGAGCTTCCATGTCGGTGATGCTTTCGTTCGGTAGCATTTTGAAATCTTCGAACCTCTTCATGGCAATGGTTAGTTTGTTGTCTTTTTCTTGTTCATCGCCTTCACCGATTCCGATAAGTGTATCCCATATTTCTTTTGCTGTAGTGTACTTTCGAATCTTTGGGAATATGGTGTCATCGACCGCTTTGAATAAAATATCTTTGGCAATGTTGTCCAAATTATTTCGCCCTCTATCTTCCTTTGTCCACTCCATTTTTGGCTTTGGAATATATCGTGGAGCATTTGGAGTTAGTGCGGCGGCAGTGTTAACTTCCATAATTTGGATAGGACCATTTGCGATGACTTCCCACATTTCGTCATTTAAAGAAGATAAGTGCACCTGCATACGTATTTTCCAATCATCAAATTTATCAAGTGAGAAAAGCAAATTTTGAGCAAGAGCCATATCTCTCTTCATCTTGAAGATTTTGAGATCTATCTAGCAGTCAAAGTTGACTCAAATAAACAACCGCTCTGATACCACTTGTTGGTCCCGAAAGGGTGACGAGAAGTCTAGAGGGGGGGGGGGGGGGTGAATAGACTTCTCTAACTTTTTAAACTTTCTTCGAAAACTTACAAGGCAAATAACACTTTGGTAATTTCAACTCTAAGTAACAAGCATTAACAAGATAAGCAACTTAGAGCGTGCAGCGGAATAAGTAGCGGTAAAGTGTTATGCTTAATTAGTGCGGTGCTCAAAGAGAGATTCTAAACATGCAACACGTTAGAAACACTTGATATGGTTCAAAGATGATGTATGTAAAGTTTGGCTTGCATGCAAACGTGGGAACTATCAAACCCAGACAGATAAAGATATGCGATAAATCGTAATCGGGTTAGTTCGCAGTTAGAATAAGCATGCATGAAATGTATGAGCAGTAAGTAAACAGAGAGAGAGATTTATAGTGGTTCAGAGGTGGTGTAATCCTCCTAGTCCACTCTTCTCCTTTCACTTCAAGGAGGAAATTCACTATTCTTCGATCACCCATATACAATAGTGAATAAGTGTCCAACGATACTTCTCCGAGTGCTTCGCACAAAGCTACACTCCTCCAAGTTTTTTCGCAAGTTCCTCTTGTTACTCCGCCTTCCCGAGTACTTCGCACCAAGCTGTACTCCTACACCACGAGAACTACGCACAAAGCTACGTCCTCCAAGGGTTTTCACAAGCTCCTCTTGTTACTCTGCCCTTCACCACGAGTGCTACGCACAAAGCTACACTCCACCAGGGTTTTTCACTCTCTCTAGTTACTCCGCCCTCTTTCTACACTCAGTAGAGAATATTACAAAGAAATAAAATTTCTCTCTCACTCAGACTTGAATTTTATTCTATGAAGCTCTGTTTCCCCCTTTTTCGGCTAATATAGCTTGTATCTTTTGCTTGTATGTTTTAGCCGTTGTTCAAGTTGTTGAGCTGTTCAATCTCTTGGGGTTTTTCTTGCTTAACTGCTCTCTTCTCATCTATCTCCGTCCTCTTGTCTTCAAGTCTGCTTGGACAATTTATAGCAAGTAAAAGCTATTTGCCCGTTGATCAACTTTCGATCTTGATCGTCCATTTTGAATTGTAGTTGATCAAAAGATATTGTCAACTTGATCTGAAATATTAGGTAGATGTCTTTTCTTCTTTTGTCAGATGATTTGAATAATTTGCCCGTTGCCGTTTCTTGAATTTTGTAGCCTCCAGAATTTGAATAAATTCGGCGCGGCAATCTTTGACATTTCTGGTCCTTCATAAATACTCTGACATGTCAAGTTGATCAAATAATTTATCTACTGATTCTTGCTTGAGTATAGAATAATTTCTCCGCGAATCAGCCTTCTTTGAGCGTCTCGGGTTCCACCGTAAAAACTTGATGTTCAGATGAAAATATATCAGATATTTTCTCCTTCATGATCCTTGTAAAATAATATACTGGAACCTCTGTAAAAACTTCACTGTTGTTCATGGTGAGATGCTCTGTTTCGAATTTCTAGCTTGGTTCACCATACTTGGTGTGTTTCTCCATATGGTGCATGGCTTTTGTGAGACTTGTACATTTTACTTAGTCTCCATATTCTTAGCTAGTCTCTTTTAGAGAGTCTTCCATTCTCCATTTAGCTTAGTCTCCTTGTTAGCTAGTCTCCATTACACTCAGGCTAGTTTCTCATACGGTTTTGGTACACTTTGAGCTAGTCTCCCATACGGTATACTTGACCTTGAGCTAGTCTCCCATACTGTCCAAGCTAGAGTCCCATACGGTCCAAGCTAGTCTCCCAAGCTTCTCCCAAGCTTAAAAATGCTTCACTTGAGATTCGAACTTAGGATCATTTGGCATAGCGCACACGCATTTCTTCCAACTCCTCTAGCATGGTTCTTGGTGACTTATCCGCATCATAATTGTGTTAAGCTATAATCCCGCTTAACATCTAAAATCAACTTGTGATTTTCCAGACTTGTACATGGGTTGCATGATATGGGTGCACCATACTCCGTAGACTCAAACTGACTCAAATAGAATAAAAATGGGGACTACTTGATTTTTCAAAAATACATTCGGCTCATCAAAATTTACAATATATTCCTAACACTATTCTAACTCATAAAATTCAATGACATCGTTTTGGACCATGGTCCACACAATAATTTGTCGGTAGTTAGTATGTTTAATAATATATGTTTATGATGTTGATGTAGTGTGGTCCTGCTAGGTTAATTTTTGTTAAATATGTTTATATAAAGTGTGGTCTTGCTTGTTAATTTGTTGTTGCATGTGTGTATAAAGTTAATATATTGTGTATAAAGTGATAAAGTGTGGTCTTTGTTTTTATGTTTAAAATGTGCATTGAATATGTTTTTTTTTTATTTTTTATTTTTTATTTTTTATTTTTATTTTATTTTTTTTTTCAGGATGAACGAATTTGTAGACTTAATAATTAACCATGGTGATAATCTCGTGTAAAATCCTAGGCTCCAATCTTTGAATGGTGAGACTGAGATAGTGCGTGTTGACTCGGACTTAATATGTTATCCCCATTTAGTCAAGTATATATTAGACCAAAGTTATGAGAATATTAAATATCCTCACTTACTTATAAGTTGACCATTGAACCCTTTCAATCTTTAAGACTATTAGATAGTGATACTAGTAGTTACACTTAGCTCAGGTTGCTCGTCAAAATAAAAAGTGTGAGATTTATGTTGAACATGGGGTAGATGAGCCCGAAGGGGGTGAAGTTCAAGTTGAGGATGAATTACGGGGTGACCATGTGAGTGAAGTTGAGGCTGATGCTGAACATGTGAGTGAATTAGAAAGTGAGAGTGACCATCAGAGTGAGCAAGAAACTGATTTAAGCACTGACAGTGACCATGTGACTAAGAGTGGCATTGACCATGAGACTGAGAGTGAGAGGGAGCAGAATACAAATATAAATCAATGTAGGGATAAGAGAAAAAGACGAGGAAGAGTAGATGATGAAATTGTATCCCAATTTGTGCCACCATCAGACGCACTTGAGTTTTATGATTAAGAAGATCCACCTACAGTTAAAAAAGAATTGTTGAATAAGGTGGAATGAAGTGCAATCAAAGTACAATGGTAAGTACCCTAAATATAATCCTAAATCTAATCCACCCTTTGTTGAATTAGGTATGTATTTGATGATAATGTGCCATTCAAACTTGCTATGATAAGTTATGTTGTACGCACTAAGAGGGATTTATTCTGGAAAAAAATGGATTAAAGTATGTTAGAGTAGAATGTCTTGGATAGGGATGTGCATTTCATGTTAGTACATGGTGCGAAGAAAGAACTAGATGCTTTCAAGTAAAATCATTTATGTTGGAGCATAGATGAAACTCTCAATTCACCTTAGGGATAGTTAGTCAAAAGTTGCTAGAATGGGAAATATGAAGAAAAAGTGAGGAAAAATCCTACTATTGGTTATTCAGAGTTGAGAAGGGACATTAAATCTGAGTTGAACCTCAATGTCACAATCAGTGACCTTCAATGGGGTTGAGGGCTATGAGATTAAAACTGACAGATTTCAATTCAAGGTCAGTTTACATTTGAGAACATGTTCTTGTAGACTTTGACAGTTGACTGGTATGTTTGTCCAGTGAGAGTTAGGGTACAAGTCTAGAGGGGCCATGAGGGGTGAATAGACTTGTTTGGTCTTGAAAATTTTTACGATTCGTTAAAGAATTTGAGAGGTGACTTTAACGTTTCGAAAGTATGCACAGAGAAAATTAAATTAACCCTTGTTCGTCCCGGTAGGATTACGGAATGAGTCTAGAGATAGAGGGGTGTGTGTGTGTGTGTGTGGGGGGGGGGGGGGGTGAGGGGTGAATAGACTCACTAGATTTTTCAAAATTTTCTTCTCAGATAGCTAAGTCTATCCAAAGGATGTCCTTAACCAAATGTTCAGAGTTTTAGATGCACAGCGAAAATATTTTTAACCCTTTTAAATTTGAAGTCCGCATGAAATTGTTCTTGTAAAACGTTAGGTTGGATTTGAGTGAAGTGCGATAATGAAAGCAATAAATAAAGTAGATAGAGAGAGAGAGAGAGAGAGATTTTTATAGTGGTTTGGCTGTTAACAAAGCCTAGTCCATTCTTCTTCATAACACGTAAAGGGTTGCACTATGTCCCTATAGTACAATAACCACTCTAAGTTTGCTCCTTGAATACAAAGTTGGACACAAACTTACACTACAAGTTTTTCAACTCAACAAGAGTTTACTCCGCCTCTTTCTATTAATCCAAGTAGAGAATACAAGATGAAGAATAAAGTTTTCTTCTTCTCCATCTAGAAATCTTTGCTCTTGAGTCTGGAATTCGAGCGTTGAAGCAGCACAAGATTTCTTCAACTCTGGATAGAACTTTGAATTGAAGTTTTTGTCTCTCTCATTGGTCGCTAGAACTTAGAAAATTTTCAGAGTTTTTCTCTTACTAGAATACTTAGAATGACCAACACCTTCTTCTATACAGGAAGAGGGTATTTATATGCTTGGAAATTGTTCCGTTGGAGTGAAAACAAATTTTTAGATTGCCTATGGACCAGTGGGTAAGATCCAAAGGATAATCCAAAGAGGAATAAGAGTTGTCAGATTTCTAGTTGTTTGACTCCTTGAAATGCGCTGATAACTTGCTTTTTTTCTACACACGTTATCTTGCCATTTAATGTGAAATCTGCCTCGGGAGATGTTCCTAGGACTCACTTTGTCTTAGGATATATCAATTCAAATTTTAAGGTTAAGGACTATTTGCACTTTGAGAATGTTTTGGCTGTCCTACCGAGTCGTTAACTAAGGTAGCGTCTTGAACCTTGTGTCCTCTCGGATTGATTGGTTGACTTTACCAATCGTCCGTTAATTGCTCGAATTACCTTTCTTAATCATTCGGTCTTGATTAATGCACAAGAGGTAGACCCTTCCATGATTAGGTCTTTGCTACCTCTTGGTCTTCATCTTCTAATCTTCTAGTATTCAAGTCTTTGAGTCTTCGTCTTCTATCTCTTTAGCATCTCGGCTATGAGTATTTGAGAATCAACTCTTCGGGTTAAGTCTCGGCCCGTTGTTGTCGATTCGCCTTAGACTTAACCCCTTAGGTAACTCCTTTGTATGAGACTTGACTCCTTTGACTGTACATTCGGTTGAATACACTTTGAACGCTCGGTTTAACATTAGGTTAAGATATGAATGTTACGATACTAAACCTAAGTCTAGAAAAATAAAAAAAATTGGGGTGGGGGGTCAAAACTCCCAAGCTTGGTATCATCAAAATCTAATTATAGAGTGTTCCTAACAATTTCACTATTTTTGATGATGCCAAAACCTATACTCTTACTGTCAGATTTATATTATCTATGAAAAGGATTTTCATTACATACAGCCGTATAATTGAGTTTAACAGTTTTTTTTAGGAGTAAAATTACGGGTATAAATAAACTCAACGCAACTGATAGGCATATTTTACACTCATATCGTTCCAATGTTTACTATTCCGTGCATGATAAGTGGTGTGGAACTTGAAAATGCTATGTTAGATTTAGGAGCTTCTATTAATGTGATGCCATATTCTGTTTATAAATCGTTAAATCTTGGACCCCTGAGTAAATATAGTATAGTAATTCAATTGGCTGATGGATCTACTACATATCCTAGGGGTGTGGTTGAGGATTTTCTTGTTGAAGTTAATAATTTGGTTTTTCCTGCTGATTTTTATGTGCTTGATATGGAAAATAATAATCATATTTTGTTAGGAAGGCCATTCTTAAAAACTGCAAAAACAAAAATTGATATTCATAGTGGTATGCTTACTATGGAGTCTAATTGTAAACTTGTGACTTTTAATATTTATGATACCATGAAATCTCCTAGTGATGATAATTTTGCAATTTTTGTTGATTCTTTGAACTTTGTTACATTTGATGAAATTGCGTCTAATGAAAGCAAAGAAGAAAATAATAATAAATCATCTTTGATTACTAATCTGCATGAAGGGATCGTTTCTTTGAATACTCATAATCGTCGAAGGTACTCAAAAAGACGATGGAAATTTAAAGAAATATCATAAGTCGAGCCAACGACGATAAACAAAGGCGCTGCTTAGGAGGCAACCTAAGGTGTGTTTGTTCCATTTTTTTTCTCTTATTCCATATTCTCATTCAATAACCCTTTTTCTGTGCTTTTTTTTATTCAACATTGAGGACACTGTTGATAATAAGTGTCGGGGAGGGAATTTAGTTTTATTATTTGTTTGCTTATGTCAAAATTTTCAAAAATTTTCACAAATATTTTACTAGTATTTTATGCAAAATAAGTATTATTTTGAAAAAAAAAAATTTATTTTCCTTTCCTGAAATTCGTAATGTAATTGAATAAATAGTTTTGCAAAATGTGATTAGTTTGTGAGCATTTCTTGTTTGATATGTAGTGACTATATTAAGTAAGCAATAAACATGTGAGCGTTTTAGACCATTGACTAACACTTCGGTCTTATTTTCTTTCTATTGTGCGATTTCTTCCATAATTTTGTTTCTCTAGAACTTGTCTTGATTCTCTTTTAAAGCTAATTAGACCATGCATGATTCAAGTGTGATTAAGGCCATTATTTGATCTTGATTCTCACTAGCCAAATAACCGGTTTGTCCTATGATTTATTTCCCCTTGTTAACCATTTTGAGCTTTATGGCCATTCTTTTCTTTATTTTGAACCACATTACAAGCCTTTTATATCTAAAAATAATGCCTTCACCCAGCTGAATAACTAGTGGAGCAAATTTTGAATTATTCATGTAATCTACGTGAGGTTGTGAGGAAGAAGTGTGGGGGAGGTCACTTTCTTGTGTTAATATGATGGAGAATGAGGTGGGTTGTATCTTCATTGCCGAATTGTCACTGGTCTTCTATGAAAAAGAAAACGAAGACAATTCATGATTCCAAAAAAATATGGAAATTGAAAAAATGAAAAAATGGAAAAAATGGAGAATATATATTTGAAAAAGAAAAATATTGCTGAAAATTTATGAGAAAATGAGAAAGAATCAGCAATTGATTTTGAGTTGAAGTTACTTCTAAATAAATGAAGTAAGGGGAAATTCTGGTAATACTGAGGAAGCATTCTATACTTCGTGTTGAGCAAGTATCTTGGATTATTTGTATTTATTTGCTCCTCTAGTTTGAAGCTTATGCTTAATCTACTTTCCTAAATATTCCCTACCTTAACCCTAGCCCCATTACAACCTGTGCAAAGTACTTATGATTTGTGTCATGCATGACTCTTGTAGTGGTGATTGAGAAGATATGCAAGCCTATGGTAGAGCAATTTTATAGGAATGAACTTGAGTGAAATTTATACCCATCAAACACTTGAGTGATGAGTGATATTCCTGTGAGGGCTTACTTATTTAGTTTTCTCAATTTTCAGACAGGGGTGCTATCTTATTAATTGCAGGGTGCTTCAGATTGTTGTTCATGTATGTTATGAGTTTTGGGGATTTTATTTATTTACTTCGCAAATAATATTTTTGCTTGGGGACAAGCAAATGTTTTAGTGTGGGGGAATTTGATAGGCATATTTTACACACTCATATTTTAGGTACATTTTTATAATATTTTTGCATTAGTTATTTATAATTATTTAATAATTACTTGTTTTTAGAGTTTAATAATTAGTTAGTTAAATAAATGTTTTATAATAATATTTAGTTAATGTCAATTTTTGATAAGCATTATTTATTTATATGATTTTGGTTGATTTTAGTATTTATATTGCAACACTTCTTGTTTATTTAATTAATGTACATGTTGGGCTTCAATAATAATGAAATGCTTAGCTAATGAAATTAATTACCCAATTGGACTGCACTACGATTATGGGCAGTCAACATACATGGCCCATTCCATTCTCTTATTTAGATTTTGTAGAACCATTAATTTAATATATGTTTCTTTTGCCAACGAAGCATAACAAAACCAAGGGAAAGTGAGATTATGAATAATTATGGAGAAAGCAGCTGAAAGACTTCATCAACTCCAGCGCCCATTTCGACGATTTGAGCGGCAGAAGAAGTCGTGGGCCATCAACAACAGCGTGAACTTCGGAGAAAATCGGTGGTGGAAAACATTCTAAAAATAGTATAAGTAGATGTTGACAGTAGTATTGAAAATCGTTCTTTCTTTAGTTCATTCTTCCCCTCTCGATTATTCTGTAAAGCTGTTATCAATGTCCATTCATTGCTAATTTCTTTAGCTTGGTTTAGTGAATTGAAGCCCCGGAATTGATTATGCTGTAAGATTATTTATTTATTTTCATTATATAATTTTTATGCATTTGGGTATTAAATATTCTTCTAAGTTATTTGAATAGTTGTATCATTTAATTGCTAGGGAGGCCTACTAGTTATTTACTTGATATAATTATTTGCTATATTAGATAATGTTGTGCTACAAATTATCCTAATATTCAGTAGCAACTGGGTTAATTATTGACGGCTTAGTGATAATTGGACTCGGGTAGAATATTTTCCTAAATTAAATGCAACCGCTTGTGCTTGTGTTATTTAGTTTGTCGGTTTTCCTAGTTCCTATTGCTGCTATTAAATTAAATCTATAGAGCTTGTCTTAGGTTATTTAGTAGTTAGGGGTAATTAAACTGCGTGTGCTTTAGTTACCTACAACTAAGGGAAAACGGAAATGAAATAATTTCACGACAAATATTCAATGGCATATTAATTGCTTTTTGAATCAATGATCAATGTTATATTCCGGTGGTGGATCTTTACTAACCAAGGTTTTTTATTATAAGTGCTTTCAATATATTGTTTTCATTGCTTTATTCGTTTATTTTCTTTGATTATCACCTACATACCAAACCCCCCCTTTACTTTAATTTGAGCACATACATTAAACTAGTTACTCCTCGTGGGATCGATCCTTACTCCCGCTACTACGTTTGTAAGGTTTTAATTTGGGAGCCTATGACAGCTCACCAGCAACCCCAAAAAGTCTTTTTATTCATCATTACAATCATAGCGAAGACAAAAGAAATCTAACTGTTACAAAGTTATACCTTAATCAATTCGACCCTTTTCATGTATATCTTTGTTGTCGAGATGGTTGTTGATTGTGCGTCTGGTTCTGAAGATTTGTCATTTTTGAAAATGAACTTCTCAAATTTAGGACTAATCCTAAAGTATTTGTAGTTGTCGAAAGCTTGAACAACATTATTTCCCTGGATTACTCCTCGGTTCCACTAGTGTAAGAACTCGGGGGTCTTCATCGCATCTAATAATGATTTGCTGATTTTCTTGAACAGGACTGCTTGCTTTCATCTTTTCAAACTTTCTCGAGGGTAGCAACTTTAACCTTGATTTCCCTGGCACGCACCATATCCTCCTCTCATTGCCTTTGCTTCTCCTTGTCAGCTTCTTCATTCTTTTTGTTTTCCTCACGAATCTTCCAATTATTATGAATTTGTTGGTACTTTCGTCTACGACAATTGCTCAAACACTTCACGTGGGGAGGAATGTTGCAACCTTTGAATCTGTCACTACTCCCCTCTACATAAGGCTAAAAAAGGAATTGACCTTCCTTCTACATCATGAGTCATTACTTGTCTTGAGGAAGTCTTTCTGTCATGGTTTTGCTGATGTTGTCTACTAGTCACTCTATAAGGTTGAACTTCATGAGAGATTGATGCATGGTAGGGTTGAACTTCTCGGGATGAAGGAAGATGAGATGATGTGCCTGGGGCACGAGAAGATGGTCTAGGGGACGAGAAGTCAATTTGAGGTATGCTGCCTTCAGCTCCACCTCTATCTTCCCCCTTTTTGGCATCATTAGGACGGCTTGCTGTAGGACCACCTGACATGGATTGAACCATTTCTTTGAGATCAGCGACTTCCCACAAAGTTGTGAGCTGGTTTTTGCCAACGACTGCTAGATTCTCGATGACGAAACCAGTCTTTTCGCATGAGAGACCCACGCGCTCCTTTAATCCAAATAGGTTATGCTTGATGGAGTGTTGTTCTTTTTGAACTTTCTCTTGTCCTTGGGCTAAGTTTGCCAGAGTTTCGAGAACAGTTTCCATAGAACGCATCATTGAAGCCATCATCATCTCGGAGCTTTCAAATGATTTCATCACAGCCTCTCGGAACTCTTGAACTCGAGACGAGGGTCCAGTTGGTCTCATATGAGGACACTAAGTCTCGACGAAGCTGTAACACCCAGTGTTACGGCCCCTAAATTAAAATTAATTAAATTATCACCCACCCAAAAAAGGGAATTAAAATCCATTAATTAGCTAAAAGGGGTCCACCATAGTCCATGGGCCTTTATCCCTAAAGCCAATCCCTTAGTCCTATAAGAAATAGAATTAGTAAACTCATGCCACTTAGACCCTAATTAGGACTCTTAATTATATAAATAGGGACATATGAAGCACCTAGAACTCACACCACAAATAATCTCTCACCACACAAGAAGTTCCAAGAATTCCCATAGGAGAAATCAAGAAAGAAAAAATCTTAAAGAAAGACCCTTCATAGCCAAGGAAATTAATTAAGGCTAAGAGGTAACCCATGTCTCAACAAAACCTATTTTCTTCGCTATAATCTCCTTATTTGGCCTCCCTCTATATCCTTGTGTCTTGATAAATTCTTCTATGTTAATTGTGATATGTTCTTGATGATTGATAAGATGATTTATGTGCGTTCTTGATAATCTTGATGATCTTGATGTTGAAAAGAAGTTCTTGATATTGATGTGATAACTCTTGACGAATTATTTCTTGATGTTAAAGATAAAATATGATCTTGATGATTTGGGGTGGGATTGGAGCCCTAGGTTGGATTGGGAATTTGTGTTGGGATGTTCTTGATATATATTTGGGTGGGAATTCGCATGTTCGGGTGTTGTTTATATTTAGAAGTCGTAATAGGATGAGTCCTACGTGATTCTTGCTTTTGATCCGTTAATTGCCTACTTGGTGTCGTTATTCGCGTTTAAAAGTGTCTAAGCATTGTTTCGGGATCCACAAAGGTTCCCGAGACGAATATATGAGAAAAGAGTCAGTGGGGGGTAGGTGGGGGTAGGGGAACCCGCCACCTACCCACTGGCCAAACGACACCGCCCGGCAGCGGGCAGCCACCTGCACGCCGGCAACCCGATGCCCGAAGCAGTGCCCTCCGGCGGGCAGCCGGCGGGTGACCCCCACCCACCGGCTACCCGCTGGACCATACCCCACCGCGGGTCTTCGGCTTCCTCGTTTGATATTCCCCGCACCCCCATGGCGTCCCAACGGACCCTGTTTGTCGTGATTGAGTCTAGTTTGGTATTTCGGGTATCATTCATAGGATAAAAGGGTCTTAGGAATTGCATGCTAGTGGAATTGGTAACCCGTTGACCTAGGTGGAAGTTGTATGAACCCTTAGGACTGTTCTTAGTATGTGAATGACCACACGTAAGTTTATTTATATGTCTTTCCCCTCCCAATATGCTATTACGTGCTCCTATGTGTTATGTGTTGCATGATCCCCCATTTTGGTTACAGACCAATTGGGCGATTCCCAGACTAAGGTTCGAAAGTCGGCTGAAGGCCGAATGGATAGTTCCCGGACTAAAGATTCGGAAGTGGCTGAAGGCCAAATGGATTGTTCCTGAGCCAAGGCTCAGAAGTTGGCTAAAGGCCGAATTGATTCACTTCTTGGGCTGCGGTCCACATGGGCCTCGGTGCTATGACCCACCGACCTGGACGCGCCCGGCGGTGTGTAGGGCCAATAAGCCGAGGAAGGCTGTAGTCCACTGACATGAGTAATCAGGCGGTGTGTACGGCTACGGCTGACTGCGATCCACCGAGTGATGAGACAGCGGTGTGTAGGGCCGTAGTCTCCGAGGATCTTCGCCCACCGACTGACTCTAGCTCAGCGGTGTGTCGGGCTTGATCTGCTACGGTCCACCGACTGTACGCATCAACGGTGTGTAGGGTCGTAAGTCCCCCCTTGTAAAGGGGATCGCGGTCCACCGACTGTGCGCGTCAGTGGTGTATCGGATCTTGTTCCGACGTTGAGTTCGTCAGCGGTTCTCAAAGGGCTGGTTGCGATCAACTCCCCTCATACCACAGTACTGAGGTAGGGTGCTGCGGGACCGTGTTAATGCTATAAGCATTAACCCTCATGTTCGGGGCATGCGATTGGTCCCGTGGCGCCATCAATAATTATGTGATATGATTGATGTTTGGATAATGATGTGTTTGAATTGAAAAGTGATATGTGACCTTAGATACATATTCCTTATGATGTTTACTCTACTTAACTGTTTATCATTGATTAATGTGCTTGTCCCTATTTGCTGAGTCTATTCCTAGTTTTAAAACTAGAGTCTCTTAAGTATATATCTTCCGACTTCAAAATGATTTTCGTATATCTATATATATCTATCTATAATGTATTTCAACGCGTTGGAGTGGGTTACCAGCATCTCTCGCTGAACAGATATATTTGGCTTTCAGGCACAGATGAGTAGACACCAGAGCGCGCTAGAGATCTGAAGCGTAGAGTAGCTAGTTTCCTTTTTCGGCCTGCGTGCCATGCTTATGTACTGACATTACTTTGAGGATTTTAGTTAGTTTGCCTGTGCACCTGAGTTCTCTAGCTCAGGTGTGGCATAACACCCCGTACTCTTATGTTTACTTTCGGAATTTAATGAGGATTTACCTTCATCATATAAGATTTAAAAGTTTCAAAATTTCGGGGTGTTACAGTTGGTATCAGAGCCTAAGTTTGACCCTAGGATAAGACTCTTAAGGACCAGACTTTGGGACATTACACTTGAACTCTAGGTATTTAGGAACATAGGATTCAGGAATCTTAGGACGTGCAGTGAGATTGTGAAACCTACACATAACCGTCCCTCACTTAAATCCCTCCCTAATTTAAAGAACTCCCCTTCGCTTATCACACCAAGGTAAGAGTACAACCCTCTAAATCATTATAAACATTGGCTCTATAGATCAAGCGACATGGCACCAAACAGAAGACAATCAAGGACCCCGGAACCCGCCACACACGACCCCCTGACTCAAACCCTACAACAACTCACCCAAGTCGCCCAGGCACTAAGTGACATAACCCTCTGCAACAACAGGCCACCACTCGATCCACCAAACACAAACTCAGAAGTCGCCCGACAAGTTTTAAGCCATCGACCACCCACGTTCTTGGGAGAAGAAGATCCCGCCACCCTCGAAGAATGGATACGGACCTTTGACAAGATTCTGGGGTCGGTAGAATACCCAGAAGAACGTCGTGTAGAGATAGCCTCGTTCTATTTCGGACACGAGGCAGACCTTTGGTGGATCCACGAGGGGAAAACCTGAACACGCGCCTGCGAGAACGATTCTACTCGACACACGTAAAAGCTTCTATGCACGAAGAGTTCCTCCACTTAAAACAAGGGACGACTACCATCACAGAATACCATAAACGATTCCTCGAACTGGCACGCTTCGCGCCAGAGCTAGTCCCCACAGAATCAACCAAAGTAGAAAGGTTTATATCGGGTCTCAACTTCGAAGCCCGAAAAGCACTAGTAGTGAGCGGACCCCGGACCCTCAACGAAGCTTACTCCAGTGCCACCAACCTCTATCGAATCCAACTACTACAATATGGGGTTCAAGATCAGATTCGAAAGAGGAACACAGGAGGAGGGGCACCACCAATAAAAAAGGACGAGAACCGACACCAACACAAGGCCAAGCAACCCAACTGGACAAAGGCCACAAGAAACAAAGAAACCAATACAGGGGGCTTCCCTTGCCCAAAATGCCACCAAAACCATAAAGGTAAGGACTGCATGGGGAATCCCTTACGATGCTTCAACTGTGGGAAAGAAGGGCACAAGGCCTTCCACTGCACGCAACCCTCAAGCTCACGCCCTATGGCCATGGGCCAACACGGAGGCACGAACAATCAAGGGAATTATGGTGCCCCCGGAAGAGTGTTAATCATGAGTCACACGCAAGCAGAACTTGAGGCCCAGGACAACCTCGACGAAGAAAACAGGGTCCCAGGAGACGAGGATCACGCAGAACCGCCAGAAGAAAACCAAGAAGATGAATTCTGTTTAGGATAACTGACAACCCCTTGTATCCACCCTCGCCAGTAGAATTTCTTGTTTAGATTAATTACTTCGGAATTATTATAAATAAAAATAATCTTAGCATAAAGAAAAAGGGAACTAGACTATCTACATCAACAACAAGGGGAACCAACCAAATCTTCTACCACTAGAAGACAAAAGAAGGAAAAAGACAAAGAATACACAATAAGGAAAACTAAGGTCATCAAGGGGAATTAAACTTTAGACCTCCCATTTGTAAGCCTAAGTATTTAACCACTAAGCCATGAGTATTTCTTGAAACCTCAAGGGAACACTCCCTTCTTAAACCCCTACAAATCCCTAAAAACCCCCCAAAATTCCCAAATCAAAAACCCCTCTATCTTCCCTATCTTCCCCATTTTTGGCATCATTAGGACGGCTTGCTGTAGGACCACCTGACATGGATTGAACCATTTCTTTGAGATCAGCGACTTCCCACAAAGTTGTGAGCTGGTTTTTGCCAACGACTGCTAGATTCTCGATGACGAAACCAGTCTTTTCGCATGAGAGACCCACGTGCTCCTTTAATCCAAATAGGTTATGCTTGATGGAGTGTTGTTCTTTTTGAACTTTCTCTTGTCCTTGGGCTAAGTTTGCCAGAGTTTCGAGAACAGTTTCCATAGAACGCATCATTGAAGCCATCATCATCTCGGAGCTTTCAAATGATTTCATCACAGCCTCTCGGAACTCTTGAACTCGAGACGAGGGTCCAGTTGGTCTCATATGAGGACACTAAGTCTCGACGAAGCTGTAACACCCCGTGTTACGACCCCTAAATTAAAATTAATTAAATTATCACC
This sequence comes from Ipomoea nil, assembly GCF_001879475.1. Taxonomy (NCBI): domain Eukaryota; kingdom Viridiplantae; phylum Streptophyta; class Magnoliopsida; order Solanales; family Convolvulaceae; genus Ipomoea; species Ipomoea nil. The sequence goes on from NW_017619008.1 coordinate 1,235,846, forward strand.
CACCCAAAAAAGGGAATTAAAATCCATTAATTAGCTAAAAGGGGTCCACCATAGTCCATGGGCCTTTTTCCCTAAAGCCAATCCCTTAGTCCTATAAGAAATAGAATTAGTAAACCCATGCCACTTAGACCCTAATTAGGACTCTTAATTATATAAATAGGGACATAGGAAGCCCCTAGAACTCACACCACTAAATAATCTCTCACCACACAAGAAGTTCCAAGAATTCCCATAGGAGAAATCAAGAAAGAAGAAATCTTAAAGAAAGACCCTTCATAGCCAAGGAAATTAATTAAGGCTAAGAGGTAACCCATGTCTCAACAAAACCTATTTTCTTCGCTATAATCTCCTTATTTGGCCTCCCTCTATATCCTTGTGTCTTGATAAATTCTTCTATGTTAATTGTGATATGTTCTTGATGATTGATAAGATGATTTACGTGCGTTCTTGATAATCTTGATGATCTTGATGTTGAAAAGAAGTTCTTGATATTGATGTGATAACTCTTGACGAATCTTGATATTTCTTGATGTTAAAGATAAAATATGATCTTGATGATTTGGGGTGGGATTAGAGCCCTAGGTTGGATTGGGAATTTGTGTTGGGATGTTCTTGATATATATTTGGGTGGGAATTCGCATGTTCGGGTGTTGTTTATATTTAGAAGTCATAATAGGATGAGTCCTACGTGATTCTTGCTTTCGATCCGTTAATTGCCTACGTGGTGTCGTTATTCACGTTTAAAAGTGTCTAAGCATGGTTTCGTGATCCACAAAGGTTCCCGAGACGAATATATGAGAAAAGAGTCAGTGGGGGGGGTAGGGGAACCCGCCACCTACCCACTGCCCAAAGGACACCGCCCGGCAGCGGGCAGCCACCTGCCCGCCGGCAACCCGCTGCCCGGAGTAGTGCCCTCCGGCGGGCAGCCGGCGGGTGACCCCCACCCACCGGCTACCCGCTGGATCATACCCCACCGCGGGTCTTCGGCTTCCTCATTTGATATTTCCCGCACCCCCATGGCGTCCCAACGGACCCCGTTTATCGTGATTGAGTCTAGTTTGATATTTCGGGTATCATTCATAGGATAAAAGGGTCTTAGGAATTGCATGCTAGTGGAATTGGTAACCCGTTGACCTAGGTGGAAGTTGTATGAACCCTTAGGATTATTCTTAGTATGTGAATGACCACACGTAAGTTTATTTATATGTCTTTCCCCTCCCAATATGCTATTACGTGCTCCTATGTGTTATGTGTTGCATGATCCCCCATTTTAGTTACAGACCAATTGGGCGATTCCCAGACTAAGGTTCGGAATTCGGCTGAAGGCCGAATGGATAGTTCCCGGACTAAAGATTCGGAAGTGGCTGAAGGCCAAATGGATTGTTCCTGAGCCAAGGCTCAGAAGTTGGCTAACGGCCGAATTGATTCACTTCTTGGGCTACGGTCCACATGGGCCTCGGTGCTATGACCCACCGACCTGGACGCGCTAGGCGGTGTGTAGGGCCAATAAGCCGAGGAAGGCTGTAGTCCACCGACCTGAGTAATCAAGCGGTGTGTACGGCTACGGCTGGCTGCGATCCACCGAGTGATGGGACAGCGGTGTGTAGGGCCATAGTCTCCGAGGATCTTCGCCCACCGACTGAGTCTAGCTCAGCGGTGTGTCAGGCTTGATCCGCTACGGTCCACCGACTATACGCTTCAACGGTGTGTAGGGTCGTAAGTCCCCCCTTGTAAAGGGGATCGTGGATCACCGACTGTGCGCGTCAGCGGTGTGTCGGATCTTGGTCCGATGTTGAGTTCATCAGCGTTTCTCAAAGGGCTGGTTGCGATCAACTCCCCTCATACCACAATACTGAGGTAGGGTGCTGCGGGGCCGTGTTAATGCTATAAGCATTAACCCTCATGTTCGGGGCATGCGATAGGTCCCGTGGCGCCATCAATAATTATGTGATATGATTGATGTTTGGATAATGATGTGTTTGAATTGCAAAGTGATCTGTGACCTTAGATACATATTCCTTATGATGTTTACTCTACTTAACTGTTTATCATTGATTAATGTGCTTGTCCCTATTTGCTGAGTCTATTCCTAGTTTTAAAACTAGAGTCTCTTAAGTATATATCTTCCTACTTCAAAATGATTTTCGTATATCTATATATATATCTATCTATAATGTATTTCAACGCGTTGGAGTGGGTTACCAGCATCTCTCGCTGAACAGATATATTTGGCTTTCAGGCACAGATGAGTAGACACCAGAGCGCGCTAGAGATCTGAAGCGTAGAGTAGCTAGTGTCCTTTTTCGGCCTACGTGCCATGCTTATGTACTGACATTACTTTGAGGATTTTAGTTAGTTTGCCTGTGCACCTGAGTTCTCTAGCTCAGGTGTGGCATAACACCCCATACTCTTATGTTTACTTTCGGAATTTAATGAGGATTTACCTTCATCATATAAGATTTAAAAGTTTCAAGATTTCGGGGTGGTACAGAAGCCTCTGGTTGCATTGGTTTCTTGAACTACGTAAGCCTTCGTCTCATCAGCTGCCCTTCAAGTGTGGCGAATTACCTTCCTCATGTCCTTGAATTGCTGCTTGTTCTCCTTGGGCATGGCATTTAAAGCTTTAATAATAGATGAAGAATCGCCCATAGACCTTGGAGCTTGAGGTGGCATCTGCCTTTGCTCAGCACTTGGCATAAAGTCATCTTGGCTTGCATAGAGTGGTGCTTCCCTATTTCCACCACTGGTTGAGCTTGGACTTTGCTCATAGTAGAATCCTGCCGCAACAGGCGGATGTGATCGTGTTGGATGAGTGGTTGATGGCTCTCTGTCACCCCTTGGTTCATCTGCCTCTCGAGTGGGTGTGAAAGATGGTTGGCAGCCTGTTATTCCTTGGGATAAGTCCCTCCTCGGTACTTCAACCTCTCGAGGTGGTGAAAGACTACTCGAAATATCAATGACTTCAGCATGTCTCCTCGGTAATGCATCCTCTTGAGCTAGAGGGGCTGAGTCGTCCACTCCTTGATATAGAACAAATTGTATCATATTTGTTGCCTCCTCAACGTGCTCGGTTGACTCATCGGCAACTGGTGGTGTTGCGTCCTCAACCTCTAGAATATTCGGTTGATTAGTTGAAGGCTCGGCCTCGGCAACGGAAGTACGAATCACTTCGTCCACCATGTTGTCAATATCACCACGAGTAGTTTCATGTCCATTTTCCTCGACTGGAATGTTTCTCCATCTTGGACCAACTTGAGGATTGGGATCCACGAACTCGGCTTCAAAATGAGACATCTCTAGTGCTTGCCTCATTTCCTTTATGAAAGCTCTGTTAGGGTAAGCGAGAGTCGAGCTGTCATCATCGACCGCTTTTCCCTTGCCTTTGGCAGTGTCTCTACCATTCAACTTCTCCTGATAGACTCGGTCTATTTCGTCTAGTCAGGTAGCTATGTATATTGAAGAGGTGCCCATCCACTCCAGAGTAAAATCCTCTCCGGTCCACATGCAAGTTAAACCCTTGGCAATGACTGCGAGACTCGACATGCGCCACTTCTGCCAGGCAACAACTCTCATCGGCTCGACTAGCAAATTCTCGTCAATGGGGAGCATCAGTAGTTTTCTCATTGGTAGAAGGAATAGCATCAGTAGTTGAAGGAATAGCATCAGTAGTTTTTCATTGGTTATTTGTTGTGCCAACTCGACATCAACATTTAATGGTGGTGACTTGTTCAACTGCTTCCTCACCGACTTCACGAGCGATCCCAGCTATAACATCGGAGACATTCTCGCTTGTCACCTCTACTACTCGCATAGGTTCTTGTGGGAGGATTGGAGTTTCAGTGAAGTCCGGAACACCTCAGTTATCGTCATCTTCTCTAACCAGATTGCTCCTCTCCTCAGATAGATGAATCTCTTCCTATTCCACTCGGGTGGTAGGCTCGGTCCTATCATCCTCTCGAGCCACATCCACTTGGTGTTGTTCCCCATGGGTTGGCGCCATCTCGACTGCTGTTGCGGCCAACCCCTTGGTCACCCTCCTTAGTTTCCTTAGAACATTATGGCCTCGTGACTTAGACGACTTAAAAGATTTCAACTTCTTCTTCTTCTTCTTGAGAGGCTCGGGTGCCGATTCAGTCTCTTCAGCCTATTGACACG